>NC_060123.1:194499185-195124185 GCF_021461395.2 Schistocerca americana
CTGAAGGAAGCATTTCACGGCATTCGCTTCATAACTGCTACAAATTCGTCGGGAAATAGACCGCGCCGCTTGAAGTGTCAATACAACTGGCAGTGCTAAGAGTATCCTACGACATCCACACCGACGGCAATGGGCTATACACAATGCTGGTGACAACTCTGAAGGTCCGAAAAACTTTGAAACACCTATCTATTTTGCACGAGCAGTAAATAAATAGTTGCCACTATTAAAGTTCCAACCCTCGTATATTTTACTGTCTTCAGAAAATACTTAGACATAAACCGGTGACGCAGCTGCGTCAGCCTTTACTGATCGTATACGTAATCGGTGCTAAAAGATGATATACATCACCTGACCAAAAATCTGAAGGAATCAGAAGTCGAGGAGTATGCCAAATAAAATTTTGCAGGTTGAAAGGGTACGTGATGTGATTTTAGTGACTGCAAAATCGAGTCAAATTTGAGAAGAGCTTGGTAGTATGTGCCCACTTACCAGTATGACATCGTACCCCTTTGGGCGTTGATGCCTACACTGATTCGGTTGGGAACGATGTCATAAAGCCGTTGTATCCCCCATTGAGAGCAACTGGTCCGCAACTGGTTAACTAGTCTTTGATATCCCGTATCCTAGCAATGGGACGGAGTTGACAATCGAGCTGATCTCTCACACGTTCTGCCGCAGAGTATCTCAAAGTGACACGAACAGCTCACGGAGACACGGGTCACGTGTGGACGATCATTGTCCTGTTGAAAAATGGCACCACGATAGTGCCGCATGAGTGACAACATATGAGGACGCAGGATGGTGAACATGTGAGCTGTGAGAGTCTCCTCAATCATGAGCTGAAGTCATTCCCGATGGGTCCCCACAGTATGATGACCCATGATGTCAGGAGAAACACCACTGTGCCTCTCCAAAACATTCGAAGAATGAGGTCCTCAGTTCGTGGTCTAACGGCTATCGTTGCTGCCCCTGGATTTACGGGCTCCCGAGATCGATTTACGGCCAGGTCAGCGATTTTCTCCGCTCGTGGACTGGGTGTTTGTGTTTTCCTCATCATTTCATCGTCATTCAAGAGTTGAAGAGATTGGACAGTGAAAAGTTAGGGACTTTGTACGGGCGCTGATAACCACGTCGTTGAGTGCCCCAAAAACCAAATCATCATCATCATCGCCGAAGAATAGGACCTCTTCCGAGGTCTCCACCATTCTCACCAGCGATAGCCATCCACGGCAACGCAGAATCTCTATTCATCGCTGGCCGGCTGGAGTGGCCCAGCGGTTCTAGGCGCTACAGTCTGGAACCGCGCGACCGCTACGGTCGCAGGTTCGAATCCTGCCTCGGGCATGGATGTGTGTGATGTCCTTAGGATAGTTAGGTTTAAGTAGGGGACTGATGGTCTAGGGAACTGATGACCTTAGAAATTAAATCCCATAGTGCTCAGAGCCATTTGAACCATTCTATTCATCGCTGAAGACTGTGCTACTCCATTCGTGCTTCCCAATCACAGCAGCTACTCCAAACACAGCCATCTGTGTTGTGGTCTTAAAGGCAGCCTACGCATCGTGCAGTTCTTTCTTAATCTGGCTGCCGCTAGTACCCGACCAGTTGTGCGCGATGGCAGAGAATATAGCACCGAGTCTATTAATTTGCCTCGGATGGTAGGCGCAAACGTGGAGGGCCAGAAAGAGCTTGGTGCACAGTGTGATAGTTCCTGTGGTGGTCAGACGTGGTCGATCGAAACTTTGACTACAAGTACGCCAGCTGTCACGTTCTCATTCAGTCGAACATCGGACCACTAATATATCCGAATGATCTAGAAATCTGGGTGTAATGTGATCGGAATATCAGACCAAACGGAGACGCACACTCCGTAACTGTTTCCAATTTCTCAGTAAAACGTAACCCAAAAACTTAAGTCTTCGTAGTAAGGGTAATTTTTCACAAAAAGGCCATTTTCATCGTTTTAAGTTCAGGGTCTACATTTACATCTACATGAATACTCTGAAAAGCACATTTAAGTGCCTGGCAGAGGGTCATCGAACCACTTTTATAATAATTTTGTATTAATCCAATCTCATATAGCGCGCGGAAAGAACGAACATCAATATCTTTCCGTGCGAGCTCTGATTTCCCTTATTTTATCATGGTGAACATTTCTCCCTTTGTATGTTGGCACCAACAAAATATTTTCACATTCGGCGGAGAGAGTTGGCGATTGGAATTTCGAGACAATTATCCTCTGAAAGAAATACGCCTTTGTTTTAATTATGTTCACCCCAAATCCTGTATCATTTCAGTGACACTCTCTCCCCTATTTCACGATAATACAAACGTGTCGCCCTTCTTTGAACTTTTTCGATGTATTCCGTCAATCCTATGTGGTAAGGATCCCATACTGCGCAGCAGTATTCTAAAAGAGAACGGACAAGCGTAGCGTTGGCAGTCTCATTTACATTTTCTAAGTGTCCTGCCAATAAAACGCAGTCCTTAGCTAGTCTTCCTCACAACATTTTCTAAGTGTTCCTTCCTATTTAAGTTATTGGAAATTGGAATTCTTAGGTATTTAGTTGAATTTACGGCCTTTGGATTTGACTGGTTTATCGTGTAACCGAAGTTCAAAGGATTCCTTTTAGCAATCGTGTAGATGACCCCACACCTTTCGTTATTTACGGTCAATCGCCAATTTTTGCGTCATACAGATTTCTTTTCTAAATCATTTCGCACTTTGTTTTGAGCTTCTGATGACTTTACTAGTCGATAAACGATAGCGTCATCTGCCAACAACCTAAGACTGCTGCTCAGATTGTCTCCCAAATCGTGTATATAGATAACGAACAGTAAAGGTCCTGTAACACTACCTTGGGTCCTTCTTACGCGTCTATACACCTTTAAAAAGTATATTGTGAATAAAACTCAACGACAATAAATGGAATCTGTATTTATTTAAAATTTGATGTCGTCGTCGTAAAACAACCCTTTCTCTCTGTGCACACATTACGGAAAAATGCGTTTGTATTGCTCAGATTGTGCTAAAGGATGTTTTCAGGTTCTGAACCATACGTACACAACAGTACCTATTTAAAAAGTATGTTGTTAATAAAAGTAAAATTCAGTTTGTTTATTTCAAACTTATCAGGGTCTAGTGGCTAGCGTTGTTGCCTCTGGATCACGGGGCCCCGGATTCGATTCCCGACGGCGCTGGAGATTTTCTCTGCCCGGGGACTGGGTGTTTCTGTTGTCCTCATCATTTCATCATACTCATTCGGGACCGTGGTTAAGAGTGGACTGCGTAAAAAAAATTCGACTGTGTAAAAACTGGGACTTTCTACGTCCGCTGATGACCGTGCACTTGAGCGCTCCACAAACCAAACATCATCGTCATCAAACTTCTCAGATGCTGATAACGCAGTCTCACACGGATACGCAATATTTCCGTGTTCTTTCCAGAAGTCACGCAACATCTGGCGCTGACCATGCCCTTGATATACACTACTAGGACTAGTAACATCACTAAACATGCAAAACGCTAGTGCACTGTTGTGACCGTTCTATCCGTCACAGGGAACTGAAAGTCTAATCATATAAAGACCCGCCGATTAAATGTACGAAAATACATTGACGTCCGACAATGTCTTCTAGGGTCTTCCCTTTGTTTTGTCGGACAGTGTATTAAATTATAGCGATTGGCAACATGTCAGCACAAATTTTTAACGCAGACAGTATCTTTTGCTACAAAAGAAATATTGGGTACCACTGTTCCAAGACAAATATTGATCAATATTTAAAAGTAAGTGCTAACGGTGGTAAATATTCTGTCAACCCGAATATTTTAAAGCCATCGAATACCAGTACTGGGGGCGGGGGAAGGGGTGTTGGAGGTATAACTTATTCCCACCTTGCGAAAATTTGTAAACTGGTCATGTACTTGATTTTTGAAAATTCTAAAAAATTATTTATTGTATTTATTAATTTTTGACACCAAATTCCGCAACTCTTTTCAATTTCTCAGTAAAACGTAGCCCAAATCTTAAATCTTAGTAATGAAAGCAACTTTACGCAACAAATGTCATTTTCATGCTATCAAGATCAGTATCCCTGTTGCACATCTGTATTTACGTAAAAATTATTTAATGAATAAAATTCAACGACAGTTAACGAAATCTTTAATTTTTAAATATCTATTTGGTGGTCATAAGGTACCTCTTCCCTCTAAATGGTTCAAATGGCTCTGAGCATTACGGGACTTAACATCTGAGGTCATCAGTCCCCTAGAACTTAGAACTACTTAAACTAACTAACCTAAGGACATCACACACATCCATGCCCAAGGCGGGATTCGAACCTGCGAGCGTAGCGGTATTTCGGTTCCAGATTGTAGCGCCTAGAACTGCTCGGCCACTCCGGCCGGCCCCTTCTCCCTACATAGACATTAAGGAAAGATCTTTTGTGTTGCCCAGATTGTGCTAAAGGATGTTTTCAGGTTCTCGACCATACACAGACAACAGTACGTATTTAAAAAGGATGTTGTTAATAAAAGTTAACAACAATTTGTTTATTTTTTAATTTTTTGTACGCCACCCATTCGTAGTAAGCGTTATGCAAAAGCCATTGATGTCCCTAGATGAACTTCTTTCTTTCTTTACTCACAACACACTAAGAGTCGTCACTTAATCATTCTAACAGGTTGCTCCTGTCTCGATAAATACAGACCGTTTGTCACAAGTATTCTGCAAAGGTGGTCATATACAGGGTGACAATTACTGAACTACAAGAAGTAAAATGGCGATTACTTTTGAATGGTATGCGTTCAAACTGCACGGCTGGTCACGGGGCGTGATGGGAATTAGCATGGCCCTTATGGTTTGGTTTAGCGACGAAGCCCACTTTAATTTGGATGGGTGCGTCAATAAGCAAAATTTACGGAGACTGAGAACATGCATTTCTGGATCGAGAAGTCTTTTCACCCTCAGCGGGAGACTCTGTGGTGTGCAATGGCCAGTCACCTAATAATCGGTGTAATGTCCCTTGATGGCTCGGTGACTACCAAACGGTATGTGAAAGTTGTTATTTTCACAAGATGAGGATCATGCGTGACGGAGCTCGACCCCATCGAAGCAGGAGAGCGTTTGATGTCCCGGAGGAGCACTTTGGGGACCGCGTTCTGGCTTCGGGGTACCCAGAGGCTACTGGCATGGGCCTCAATTGACCGCCATTCTAAGGATCTGAACACATGCGACTTGTTTTTGTGGGGCTGTGTTAAGGGCAAGGAGTACAATAATAACCCCGAAACCATTACTGAACTGAAAACAGCCATTCAGGAGGTCATCGGCAGCGTCGATATTCCGCGACTTCAGCGGGTCATGCAGAATTTCGCTGTTCGTCTGCGCGAAGTCATCGCCATTGATGGCAGCCGTATTGAACACCTCATAACCTAAATCCCAATATCTGTTGTGGCGTTTAAATGTTGAATGAAGTGTGTGCCCCTCGTAATTTGTAACTAATTTACGTTTTTTTTCGCATAGTTCAGTAATTGTCACCCTGTATTTTTGTTTGTCCATTTTCATCATTCATATCCTGTTTTCGCCAATCAACTTCGACAGTTAATGATTACAGAAAACAACTTCAAATGTAAAAAAAAAAGATACAGCTGAGATGGTTTTCATTGATCAGGAACAGTAATGTCACCTGTTGGCTCAAGATATATTCGACGGTGACTTTCTTCTGTTATTTATGTGAATCATTGGTTACTCAAATGAAGCTGAGCTTTCCGCTTTGCTTGGAAGAGAGTCATGATACATGACGCCCAGATACCCGCCGTTAGTAACAAACTACTTCTCTAAGCAACATGTGCCCTGTAGCGATTACCTAACGTCGAACCCCCTGATCTTCTACCTGACAAACGCTGTACGAAATGGAGGACAAGTATTCTGGATAACTACGACTCTTACACTGACTGGCCCACTGATAGCTCGCAACTGTCACAGGCGGAAGCTGCGATGATACCTAAAGTGGTGGGACCGAGACAGAGAAAGTAAAACAGCGATGGCGTACTGAGGCTGTCTAAGGTGGCAGTCGCCGGCGCGACGTATGGACTCAATTTCCGCGCGCAGGGAATTCTCATAACCTAGGAAGTCACAAAGGTGCGTGAGAAACCGCAGGTAAACACGCGGACCTCGATTCGACCGGGCGGACCTAGCTTTCTCCAGAACCGTGCCTCCCCTTTCCCCACGCGCCGTGGAAGGAGAATGTTTGCCTCCATTATAGTCTCACGCCGCCTGTCATAACGGTCATTCACGCGAGGGCAATACTCTCCATTCTCTGGCCCGTTCCAGGCGGGCGCCTTCCACGCCGCGTCCAGCCGCCGGCGTTACCTGCTACTCCTCACCCGATTCGGACACCTGCTGGGAAAGCAATCGCCAAATATGAACCTCATGTACTGTTTTAATGGGCACTATGGAACAGTTATTACGAACTGAAATTACCCCTTAGAGGGTAATTGACTACGGCTGTAGAGACTGTTTTTGTAAAAAGTATTCACACACTCCACTGATCTGGGACGCCGGCCGGAGTGACCGAGCGGTTCTAGGCACTTCAGTCTGGAACCGTGCGACCGCTACGGTCGCAGGTTCGAATCCTGCCTCGGGCATGGGTGTGTGGGATGTCCTTAGGTTAGTTAGGTTTAAGTAGTTCTAAGTTCTAGGGGACTGATGACCTCAGAAGTTAAGTCGCGTAGTGGTCAGAGCCATTTGGACCATTTTTGATCTGGTACGTCAGGTTATGCGACAGAAGGCTGTACCTGGCGGTCGCTTGTCTTTTGCTAGTGTTTCAAAAAATACTTATGGAATCTTTCTTTAGTATTCGTAGCCCAACACATAGGCGTATTCAGCTGCATCTCCTGCAGTCGTTTTGTGCAACGCGCAATGGTCTATCTGGTCTTCAAAGTACACGCGCGAAATTTTTGATGTGTTGGCAGAAGAGCCAACACCGTGTTGCTAGAGGAGGCCGAAATGCACGCGTTTAATCTCACGCAAACTGGCGTGAGGTCTGGAACAGGACAATGTAAATAATATAGCCAATAAGGTACGTTGCTGCTGGAATACTTAACTTTAATTCATAATTGGTGTACATTGCTCTTGACGGTACATGTTTTACAATCTCAATATTAACTGGTAATGGCGCCTTGCTAGGTCGTAGCAAATGACGTAGCTGAAGGTTATGCTAACTATCGCCTCGGCAAATGAGAGCGTATTTGTCAGTGAACCATTCCTAGCAACGTCTGCTGTACAACTGGGGCGAGTGCTAGGAAGTCTCTTTAGACCTGCCGTGTGGTGCCGCTCGGTCTGCAATCACTGACAGTGGCTACCCGCGGGTCCGACGTATACTAATGGATCGCGGCCGATTTAAAGGCTACCACCTAGCAAGTGTGGTGTCTGGCGGTGACACCACAATTTTGACATTTTTTTGCTCGCTACACGTAAACTATTCGTCCTACAGAAAAAACGAACCGAAACTTTTTGTAGAAAAGTTAAAGAGGTTACACTTTTACCGAGATATGTTTTCTCTAGAGGCCGTAGTTTTGGACTTATTTGAGAAGAAACGTACAGTAGTGACATTCAGACGCACCCCGCCTCCTACACTCAGGCCCCACCAGTCACGATTTCCAGTATGTTGTTCACTGCAACCCCTCCTACCACTGTACAAAAATTTATGACTGCATGAATTATTACCCACATTCTACTTTTTTTGGTGTTCGCCAACTGGCGTTATTACACCACCGACTTCGTGGATCCTTTACTAATTGTAAAATCGACGTTTGCAAAAAATGTTCCATTGGATAATGGGTTTGGTACAGCAACCAGTATGCGTGATATGAAGAAAAAAGCATTCTTGGTATAACCTTTTTTGAATGTTCGGATAATAAGTTGCCGTCTCTTTATCTAAGAATAGATGATGAATGCAGCTAGCCGCTATCTCTGTAATGTCTTGTCTGTATAGACGTGTATCTGTCGCCTTTAAGATCCCTTCACCTTCAGACATAAATCTATACAGTAAAGTAAGGCCCTCCCCGTTCTTGGCTGATCCGTGATAAGACAGGCGAAAAGTTAGACTAATGGAGGATTATTAGTATTATCTCTATTTTCATTCGCTCTCTCTCTTTCTCTCCTTTATATATGTACAGTTTTTAATATAATATTTCATTACGTGAAATCAGCCAAATAGGATCTTTGGTGGAGTCTTTAAATTTATAATTACTGTTACACACTGCAGTCAGTCGGTAGAATCAATCGTTTGGACAATTTGTTCCTTTTACGAAAGATTGCGAATTCCAGATGTGTACGAAGCCTTTTTGGGCGATTTAACACAGACTCAGTGATTGCAGGCTCTCTTCGACACAGCTGAAACTTCCCCACTAATTACAGGGCCAACGTGATCATCAAATGATTCAGAAATAACTCATTCGTTCATTCACTCCAGAACAGAAAAGTCACAAACCTTATTTATGGAGGAAATTGTGTATTAAATCCATCTCCATTACATATCCAGATCTCCGGTGATTCCACGCCTTAATTATTTTCCGTTTACAGTCTCTTTCTCTTCAAACAAACCGCTAGCGGCACAAATGTTAATTGGCTCGCTTTAGCGAGAAGAAAAGCAGAATATGTATCTCTCAGAAACACGTCAATCCCTCAACAGATACTCCAGAAGCTGTCCTAGTTACCACTCTTAACAACCATGGAGAATGCAGATATGCATCTCTGTTATTTCAAAGAATAAACGCAATAGAAAATACTTCGGCGTCGTCGAGCTGTCGCCGCATATATTACGAGAATATCAGATCAGATAACTTTTCCAAAGTGAATGAATGTGGATGGTTTGATTGAAAATGATTAATTGGTGCGTGGTAGAGGGTATTTTCTGTGGGGACATTACATTGGGTAAACTAACTCCGTCTGAGCAGACCTCTAAGGTCGAACTGTACCTACCGACCGCGGTGTCATCCTCAGTGCACAGCCGTCACTGGATATCAGCACACCTCTCTCCCTACCACTGTTAGTCTTCGTTCGTGACCGGAGCCGCTGCTTCCTCATCAAGTGGCTCGTCAACTGTCCTCACGAGGACTGACTGCACTGGCGGCCGAACGTCACAATAACCCTGCGTTCGGTGTGTGGCAGCGGGGGGGGGTGGGGGGGTGGGGGGGGGGGGGGTGGACTGCTGTGGCCTGTTCTCGGGCTGTGAACCACTGACGACTACAATGAGACGAAACATCTGTGTTGTTTCAAGGGCCCCAGTTCAATACACAATACACACACACACACACAGACATATGCCAGAAATCCTGACTGCTGAGGGACGTAGGTGCATTCAAGTTCTAAGGCCTCCGACATTTTTTCTAATTAACTACTCACCCGAAATCCATGAAACTGGCGTTACTTCTCGACGTAATCGCCCTGCAGACGTACACATTTTTCACAACGCTGACGCCGTGATTCCATGGCAGCGGCGAAGGCTTCTTTAGGAGACTGTTTTGACCACTGGAAAATCGCTGAGGCAATAGCAGCACGGCTGGTGAATGTGCGGCCACGGAGAGTGTCTTTCGTTGTTGGAAAAAGCCAAAAGTCACTAGGAGCCAGGTCAGGCGAGTAGGGAGCATGAGGAATCACTTCAAAGTTGTTATCACGAAGAAACTGTTGCGTAACGTTGGCTCGATGTGCGGGTGCATTGTCTTGGTGAAACAGCACACGCACAACCCTTCCAGGACGTTTTTGTTGCAGTGCAGGAAGGAATTTGTTCTTCAAAACATTTTCGTAGGATGCACTTGTTACCGTAGTGCCCTTTGGAACGAAATGGGTAAGGATTACGCCCTCGCTGTCCCAGAACATGGACACCATCATTTTTTCAGCACTGGCGGTTACCCAAAATTTTTTTGGTGGAGGTGAATCTGTGTGCTTCCATTGAGCTGACTGGCGTTTTGTTCCTGGATTGAAAAATGGCATCCACATCTCATCCATTGTCACAACCGACGAAAAGAAAGTCCCATTCATGCTGTCGTTGTGCGACAACATTGCTCGGCAACATGCCACATGGGCAGCCATGTGGTCGTCCATCAGCATTCGTGGCACCCACCTGGATGACACTTTTCGCATTTTCAGGTCGTCGTGCAGGATTGTGTGCACAGAACCTACAGAAATGCCAACTCTGGAGGCGATCAGTTCAACAGTCATTCGGCGATCCCCCAAAACAATTCTCTCCACTTTCTCGATCATGTCGTCAGACTAGCTTGTGCGAGCCGGAGGTTGTTTCGGTTTGTTGTCACACGATTTTCTGCCTTCATTAAACTATCGCACCCACGAACGCATTTTCGACACATCCATAACTCCATCACCACATGTCTCCTTCAACTGTCGATGAATTTCAATTGGTTTCACACCACGCAAATTCAGAAAACGAATGATTGTACGCTGTTCAAGTAAGGAAAACGTCGCCATTTTAAGTATTTAAAACAGTTCTCATTCTCGCCACTGGCGGTAAAATTCCATCTCCCGTACAGTGCTGCCATCTCTGGGACGTATTGACAATGAACGCGGCCTCATTTTAAAACAATGCGAATGTTTCTATCTCTTTCCAGTACGGAGAAAAAAAATCGCAGGCCTTAGAACTTGAATGCACCTCGTAAGGTTGAAGTTATCTTTGAAGGTCACCTTTGTAAGCTTTTTTTTTTAATAACTCGAAAATAGCTGCCGCCAGCAAAAATGTATCCCAGTCCCAGTGCAAAATTTAACTACATTGAATTTCCTGTACAAAGAGATAGCCGGCCACAGATTATGAAAATGTGGCACGTAGTTTCTGAATACCAGAAATAACACTGATGTTAGTGAGGCTCTGCCCTTGCCGCAGTGGATACACCGGCTCCCGTGAGATCACCCAAGTTAGTGCTGTCGGGCGTGGCCGGCACTTGGATGAGTGAAAATCCTGGTCGCCATATGCTGTTGCCATTTTTCGAGATGCACTCAGCCTCGTGATGCCAACTGAGGAGCTACTCGACCGAATAGTAGCGGCTCCGGTCAAAGAAAACCATCGTAACGACCGGGAGAGTGGTGTGCTGACGACACGCCCCTCCTATCCGCATCCTCGGCTTAAGGTGACACGGTGGTCGGATGGTCCCGATTGGCTCCTTGTGGCCTGGGAGACGGAGTGGTAGTGAGGCTCTAGCTCTCGGGTGATATACATCTACATAGCGCCAAGTTAAGTGTTTGTCTTTCTCTGTGTTTTCCTCGAAGCATAGTTATTAAATTTCGTGTGTGTATGAGTTTCGTGATAATCTTCTCACCATAAGGGTGAGCAGCTACTACACTGTTATAAGCTTTTGAGTCTCCATCACCTAAGAACTTTGTGTAACACACTCCCCTTTCGTTCACAGGTCGACTAAAAATTTCAATAGCTGCAGAGGCCTCCGTACCACCACTTATTCCTTCATAATTTCCGTCGCAGATATGCCCTTCTCCATTCCTTGATTTACATTTCTATTACCTTTCCAGCATCCACACTGGTCATCGTAGTAACAGAATTCTCAGAACTGTAGCCTCACTTCTGCCAAGTGCCATCAAAAGCTACTGCTATGTCAGTCTTACCATCATTTATTCCAACAGCTTCGTTTGCAGCACCCTTCATTGACTCGCATGCAACAGATTCCACAACAGCTCCAATAAATCCTGCGTACTTGTCGATTTTACAAGGTGGGCGTGGCATATTCATCACCACACACATTGTATCTCCTGCAGTGAGTCCTTTGCCAGTCGCTCTCAATCCATAAAACACCTAACATTTACTTCAAGTAATTATTTTTACACTTATTAGAATTCCAAAACGATTGCGTATATTTACAACTGGCATAATTAATGATAAGTTTCCTAGCTAGTCCATTTGATACCTCACGGACTTCATGTAAACTAACTGGCCCTCCACATGTTTTATAACACACACATTCCCCTAACACCGTTGTTAGGATGTGTAAATCTATCAGAATATAACCTAACCTACCATTTACAACACTTTCGTTTTGAGAAAATTGTGTATCACAACGTTTTATTTAAGTCTTCGAAGCACTAATGGGCGTTCCTCTAGAAATTGACGAGTTTGCTTGTATTTCACTATCTGTAACTTCACACGCCATATGTTGAACATAATGTTTCCCTTTATTCGAAACTGTATTACCATTAAACCAACGTTTCTTAAAAACACTTCATTTTGGCACCATACTTTACTTTTTGAGAGATTTACCAATATGTTCGTCACTTTTCCTCGGAAAAACTTTAGCACTTCGACATACAACGCGTGTTACACTATGAAACGATAAGATACTGGACTACCAATACAAACACGTAATTTATCCTTTCTAACATAGCAAGCAACTACCTCCTATACAGAAAATTACCGAGAATTAGATCTTGAAGTAATGTACGTAAAAAATTTAACATTTTCAGTCGGTGTAGATTTGATTTTAAGAAATAAAACAAAATACTTCCCATGTGAGTTTATAAGTGATATATATAGATCATTTTATCAGGAAAATTGCAAATTTTATAATGAGATAAAAATTCGAACATGTGAAAAAATTATTTCTTTTCTAACTAGCCCTTAATCTGCAGGATGTAGACTCTGATGTCTATGGATTCATTGCTGTTGGTACATAGAGACTGTCATGCGAAATACTTTTGAACACGTTTTCCAAAAACTGTCTTGAGGAGCTAGTTCTGCAGCCAACACACAATGGAAATATCTTACAAGGGGAGGCCGCCAATTGTGAAACTCAGATTCGATTCATACTGCGCATAATAAAAGCCCATGGCCAGAGGTGTAATGTGGCAAAGCACCAAGATGCACTTCTCAGCCGTTGTCGAGAAAATCGAGTTAAAAGAAACCGTTGCGGTGAAATACTTTCTACGATTAACAATTTTTTACAGCGTCGTGTCGCAGCGGTAAGCGCTCGGGTTCATAATCCGAAAGTCGCCGGATCGAATCTCGCGCCATGCAACCTTTTTATTTTTTAGTATTAGTTTTTTGTAATTCAAATATATATATATATATATATATATATATATATATATATATATATTTCACAAATGTTATTAATTGTCTTCATAATGTTAACCACGTATAGTTAACGGAAGACGTAGAAACGATATTCCGAAACGAAAACGTATAGCGTAAGTCAAACGTTCGGATTAGAATAGAGACCCCACGAACACAAATTTGCTGTGGCAGGTATGAATATAAACTCCGTTACTCGCTCGTTACACTTGGAGGACAGATGTTCAATGGGCCGAAACGAGCCGCCGCATAACAGCGTAGTTGCTTGCTAACTTTGCTAACTTCGAAAGAAGGTAGATGCGGTCCCTAGCGCAACTTATAACATCGTCGAAAATCAGTGCGAACGGGAGAGCTTTGGTACACCCTGTTAAAAAAAAAACGGAAAAATGGAGGCGGAACAATTGGAGAGCGATCCGCCTTCACCAACATGCATAAGCAATTCATTAATATATATATATATATATATATATATATATATATATATATATATATATATATATATATATATATATTTGAATTACAAAAAACTAATAATAAAAAAATTGCATGGCGCCAGATTCTATCCGGCGATCTTTGAATTACGAACCCGAGCGCTTACCGCTGCGCCACGACGCTGTAGAAAATCTTTAATCGTAGAGAGTATTTCACCGCAACGGTTTCTTTTAACTGTCGATTTTCTCGACAACGGCTGAGAAGTGCATCTTGGTGCTTTGCCACATTACACCTCTGGCCATGAGCTTTTATTATGCGCAGTATGAATCAAATCTGAATTTCACAATTGGCGGCCTCCCCTTGTTAGGCTTTCTAGCAACAAATAGGCTCTACCTTACCGACAGTGTCAGTATAGAAACTAGGATTATCGATCAGGATGATTACGAAAGTTAATAAATCAGTCAAGAAGGCTAGGAGAGTCTCTCTGCTAGATAGAATAGATAAGCAGTTGTTAGCATCTCACTTAGTCAGTGAACTGACATCACCTAGTTCCAGTAAGATGTATGTAAAGTAATTATGGGCAAAACGTAAGCAGACTGTAAATCGTGGTCTGGAGAGTTACGTGCCTGGTACGTGGAAAAAGGATGGAAAAGATCCACCAATGTTTAATAACGAAATTCGCAGGATGCTAAGGAAGCAGAGGCTGTTGCACACTCGGTTCAAATGGGGACGTACAAATGACGACAAGTGAAGGTTCGTAGAGATTCATGCGTCGGTTAAAAGATCTAAGCGCGAAGCATACAACAACCACAACCGTCACACCTTAGCAAAAGATCTGGCAGAGAACCCAAGAACATACTGGTCTTATGTAAAATTGCTTTGCAGGTCTAAGTCCCTTGTTGACCAGTCAGGTGTGGCGGTTGCAGATAGTAAAAAGAAATCCGAAGTTTTAAATTTCACGTTCAAGAAATTCTTCGCACATGAGAATCGTACAAACATACCATCATTTCACCATCCAATAGTCTCCGGTGTGGATGACATAGACCTAGTAATAAGCGTCCCTGGCAAAGAGGAATGACTGAAAAATTTGAAAGCAAATAAATCACCAGCTCCGGATGGAATCCCTGTTCGAATTTACGTAGAGTATTTATAACACTATCTGTCACTCATCTGAATTCATAAGTTTGTTTGCCTTTATAATTTGTCGTAATACAATGCAAAGACTATTTGAAAGTATGACATATGTAATGTTAGATAGCTTTGCTTATGTACGTTTGTAACTCATGTGACGAAGTATGTAAAATGTACAAGGTGAAAAAGTTTGTGCGTGTAATTGTATATATTCGTGCAAGTTGTCATTCGTATAAAATGTTACACGCCTAGCGGCAATGTGGAGAATATGTTTCATGTACAACATGGAGTGCTTTTATACCGAACGGAAGTTACTGTGGGGAAGTGAAAAGCGTGGCTTGGGTTTTGGTGCGCTACCTCTAGCGCGGGCGGGAACGAGAAGACAGTGTGTTGGCAGCAGTGAAAGCGGCAGCACTCGGACGAAGCAGGGGATGCTTTGCCTGGAAATTGTTGCACAAAAGCTTCGGACGACTACTGCTGAATTTAGGGCTTTGGTACAACCTGTTGGGCTAGCTAATGGACGTTAGAATGACACCAAGAAGAATTAATTAGCCCATACTTCAAGAAAATTGCACGTCGTACCAAGGGCAGCGAAGCCGCCATCACTGTACGCCACACCGAACGCCAACAGCCAACAGTATAATTAGAACTGTAGAAGCGTAAAACATTAATTCAAAATTATAATAACATTTGAAGTGCTTTCTTCAGTATCTACAAACACTAATTTCATCTTTGATTAAATATCTGAAAATAATAGTTGTGAACTAATTTTTAAATTGAAAGTGAGTAAATAAGTTTTGAGTTAAGTACAGATAAAGTTGTTTCAGCTGTAAATGAAATTTAGTAAAGTACAAAAAGTTATAGAAAGAAAATTGCTTATGTGGCTCAGTAACACTGAAGTAAGGTGGCATAATGTACTCAATGACAATATAGAGTGACCACACCCTGCGTCCTTTGGCTCTTTACAGATCATTTGTTAGAGAAAGATATAAAGAAAGTTTCGTGATAAATTTAAGAGTGTGTATTATGCTGTTACATTATTTAACTATTTAATTGGTTGGTTATACAAAATGCAAACTAAGTCCCTCATGGCCAATTTTTCTGCACATAGTAATGAGTAAAAATTTGTGGTCTTTCTAGATCAGATCACAACTATACATGTATGTGGTTGTAGTAGATAAAAGATTCTTCTGCTTTTCTCAGAATTATATCCTCAAAGTTATATATATATATATATATATATATATATATATATATATATATATATATATATATATATATATATGTATGTGTGTGTGTGTGTGTGTGTGTGTGTGTGTGTGTGTGTTTGTATGTGAAGTTATATTAGGGAACAGCAGGAAAGCAGGCCAAGTTTACTTCTTCTACTTTACTGAAACTCAACCATTTCCTTGCCGAGATGGGCTGGCAACTATAAATCTATTAGACAAACCACTAAATGAACTTGGTACAGAAAGATCCTAGATCCAGTATTATTCCATTTTTACTATGTTTCTCTGTAACAGCTCGAAAACTCTTAGGAAAACGAACTAGTAGTCTAATTTTCTTATCCATTAGTCATAAATCACCGCCAAATCCTTTAAAAGGTGTAACATTGTATTATATGCACAATTTCCCCGTCCAATAATGTTATACGTGGCTTTTCCATTAGCAGAGCTGTTTGTTTAGTTGCTGTATAGTGTTATATGCTCTAAAGCATTGTCCCCATACCTAGCCAGCATTTATAGTGAATCTCTCGCCCAATACAAAGTCCTAAGCGGTTGGAAAAAACATAGGCGACTCCAGTATATAAGAAAGGTAAAGGAATGGACCACAGAATTACAGACCAATATCCCTAACTTCGGTTTGCTGCAGAATCGTTGAACATATTCTCATTTCGAATACAGTAAGTTTTCTTGACAAGCTTGTGTCCACGAATCAGCATGGTTTTAGAAGGCACCACTCTGCGAAACTCAGCTTGCCGTTTTCTCACAATATACAGCGACAGTGGATGAAGGACAACAGATAGACAATTGACACCGTGCCCCAACGCAGGCTGTTAACGAAGGTAGGAGCACATGGAATAAGTCTACAGATATGTGAGTGGCTCGAAGACCTGTTAAGTAATAGAACCCAGTATGTTGTTGTCGATGGCGAGGGTTCATCATAGAGAAGGGTACCGTCAGAAGTGGCCCAGGGAAGAGTGGCAGGACCGCTGTTGGTCTCTATATACTTCAATGATTTGGCTTGCAGAGTGGGCAGCAGTCTGTGGTTGTTTGCTGATGATACCATGGTTCTGAGTTAACGAGCACTGCGCTCTCATTTAAGTATATGGCCGAAAGAGTCAGCCTTCAGGAAATGTGAAACGAACGTTTGGGACCCCGTGCCACAAAGAGCGCAGATTCTCCACGAGATGGGTAAATTCACAGACGTCTATTTTGCTGAATGAGGCCTAATCACTGTAGTGTGCAAGTGAGACAGACGAAAACCTACGCCATAGAGAAATCCTATAGAAGTTATTTGTGACCAAGGAGATATAGCAGTGTTAAATACGGCAGACCTGAGATCGGCCATAAAAGGAAACATTTAGAAAACTATTTATTTCTGTAGTAATTCAGGGAATGAAGCCACAGTAATTTTAATCTACCATCCTCCGTAAAGTTTCATCGTGATTCCAATAAAACTTGGATATTGGTCATATCTATAATAGTTTAGGATTTACTGTCAAAGTGAAACCAACAAGCTTTCAAACAAAGACCTGAATGCTAAAATCTGAACGCTTTGGCCGATCTTAAAGATCGACATTTCATATAGAAGCGCATCATTAAAATCACAAACGTTGTAAATATCAACTCAGTAACAATATTTGTTTAAAAATACAGTAAATTTAAATTATTAGTATTTACAGTTAAGCATTAGATCATCATTTCCTCCAAACACAACATATTGAACGATTACAGCGTGACACCTTATTGAATCATTAGTTAACAGATTATTTGTTCTAAGGTTTAGTGCATAGCAGTTACTTTTGTTCTTAATTTATAAGAAAATACATTGGTGCAAGGCCAATGGCCGTGGCATTGAAAGCTGAGAAGGGAATTCTATTGGTATTATGTAAAAGAATTCAACGTTTATTATGTAATGGATAATATTGTTACTTTATTTAGAACATGGAAGTGGTCAAGCTTTGATTAGCTAAATATGATAAAATGTAAAATAATGTACAATAAGCTGTAGCCAATCAGATGGATGGCTTCGGGAAAGGAAACTGCACTAGTCAGTTGAGCGAGGATGTTCGGTGCGCTGCCGGGGACTGGCAGAGGGACAGTGCTGGAGGAGACGCGATAGCGGCAGTCGCTCTTTAAGTAGCTAGGAAGTGAAACGACTTAGAAAATTTCGCGTTTGTGGTATAGCGGGACTTAGTCTCTGAGCGGTGAGCAGCCTCGCGCCTGGTGTGAACTCTAACTTTTCGCGTAGTTAATGAGGTGGAGTATTGGGCTTGTAATTCGAGATGAGATTGTGAATGATTGAACTGTATCAAATGGATATGCGCTCGAGTGTAATGGTAGTTCTAATTGCGACCAATTTCGCTATTAGTTTGCTTTCCGAATAAACATTATTGTAACCAAATGGCAACTATGTGGCTACATCATTTATGGGTCATTAATTTAGCTCCCGATATTATTATTTCTGTTGCTATATGTTGTATTAACGTTGTATGTTTCATACCATTTCGCAAACTTGGCATCAGCCAGACAACTGAACCAAAGGGTCATAAGTGCGTAATTTAGGGCGTGTTATCCAACACGTGCGGTTGAACCCTTAGACGAGTTTGAGCCAAGACACTTCGACGAAGAGATAACGCTTATCAGCCTGAATATCTCTGAATGAACATGAATTTTTAACTTTTTGACAAAAACCCAAAGACATCAATGACATGCATCAAAGAAACTAAAGCATACTTGAGAAAAATGGAAACAACGGAGAAAGAAATGAGAGAAAGAGAAAAGTTCATACCAGAAGCAAAAGTTTCAAGGGCTGCCAGAAGAAAATAAAGAAAAGTCAGGTACACTGTGAACAGGAGAAATAAGAGGAAAACACAAACCAAAGAATGAAAAACTACTGGACAGAAAGAAAAGAAAAAAGAAAGAAGGTATTTCAACCGATCTTTAGCAGGCCAAAACAATTTTTAAATAAATATATCAGCTATAACGTAATAATCTGAACAAGAGCTGCCTATCAGTTGAAAGTATCGAATAAAAGAAGCATCAACTCAAAGTACTCAGTATCAAAAAGTACAGATACATCTCTCCATGTTACTAATTGTTAAAATGAAAGAGCTTTGGAAGACTTAAGATTGAATAAGGCAGGATGGTAGATACAGTTTCATCAGAGTTTCTAAGTTCACTGGGAAAAGTGGCAACAAAATAGTATTCATCTTGATGTCTAGAATGTATGAGTCTGGCGATATGATCTAACATTCTGAAAAACATCATCCACGCAATTCCGAAGAGGCTAAGGAATACTATTCCATATCAAGCACTTCAATTTCTCTACCTAAATGATGTTCCGAAATACAAATAATATCAACAGGATTTGTAAACTGTAGCTCATCGAAACAGATCTGAAATTCATTAATTTTGTTTTTTTAAGCCTCTGATATTTTGATGTAGTAAATTTACTGTTACCTTTTTTTGTCTTCACAAGTATGATGCTTAACGTTTTCAGATACATCGTTTCAATATTGAACGTGTAGATAATGAGCTTAATCTAAAAAAGAACTACTTCCTTGAGTTGTCGTGTCCCCCCTTAAAGAATTTGCTATCAACCTAGCCAGTATATCCTTCCCAATTCTATTGAGATTCAGGAAATGAGAAGTAAAGCCCAACCTACCGATAGTGTCAATAGGAACCAAACCAATCCCTGATCCAGCACCAACCCGAAGCAGTCGATAGAACTCCATATTGATCCTCTTCACAAAGCTGTTCAACTGGGGTCGATCGTACCGCTTGAAAACAGGCACAAACTCAACATTAGTATGGTTCCTTGCTGATGCTATTTTTACCAGGTCACTCTCAATACTGTAGCCCTGGTCCCTACGATACTGTTCCCTGCTCCACCCACTATTACAACATGACTCTCCTTGGTGAAACCTTTACACAAAGATCCTATGCCCCCTATCACTTGGCTGAGAGATGTACTAGGCTTGAAAAAATTTGTCACCTGGTAGCTGTCACCTAATTTTCCCTACAGAAGTTGGCCCACACCTCTTCCAAGACTGCTACATAACAGTAGAATTTTCTTCCTACTTCCTACTTTTTCTGAAGCAACAGGCTTCCTAACTGAATTCTGCTGTGCATCAGCTACACCTACATCTACATGAGGCTCTTCATTACTTAACTGTGGCAGCAGAGCAAATCGATTTTTGTGCCAACAATGAAACTGTCAGATACTGTCCTGTTTCTGTGACCCCTGTTCCCTGCTAACACTTCCCACTTCTCTTCATCCTTCTCCCCCCTTAACCTAATTAGTTCCTCCCTAGCTTTAACTAATCCAGACTGAAGGGTTCTAATCTTCAACTCCTGTCCTGCTATTTTCATATCCCGTGGATACACTGTACAGTACCTAGGAAGAGTCTCACTTTGTTCCCCAGTTTCCATGCCGCTACATTCCCCCCACTGAAACGATCTGTTACAACAGCTGCATAGTACACCAGAACTAACGTTCCTACGACAGCTAAACACTTGACACTCATGTCTGTTTACAATATAGGCCCACTTTTTAGGCTTTCGCTAAATAAAGCTAATATCCTATTTACTATACTCTATAGAGCGCTGATATAAATATAATATTAATGTACTTACTTAATTACACTTCGAATCACTTAACTTTCGCGCCAAAAATTTCTTGTCCGAAAATTATCTTGCACAGATAGTTCGAGAACCAACTCGTGAAGGTTACGTCGCATACATTGGAAACCAAATCCACTACTTTACAGCTACACTACTGATGACAAACAGTTGGTGACAGCGTCTGCCGTAAAATATCTAGGCGTAACTATCAAGAGCGACCTTAAGTAGAATGACCATATAAAAGAGAGAGTGGGGAAAACACCAGTCTCAGATTCATCGGAATAATCTGGCAACAAACGGACGTGAAGTTAACGAATCAGTTAACGTAGAGGAAGGTATCAGCGATAATAAGGCTTTGACTGTATCTATGACGACGGGTCCTACAAGGAATGTTATGAAAGATAGGAAAATGTATTTGCTCAGCAAGGTTGATAGGATACAAATTTCAGAATATCTCACCAGTCAGCATCAAATATTCAGTGATGGGGACGAAGATGTGGAGAACATACGGAAAAAATTGACAGCCTCATTCAATATGCCCTAGACAAGTATGTTCCGACTAAGGTTTTAAAGGATAAGTATGATCCATCATGGTTTAGTACCCGTATTAGAAAACGCGGCGTAAACAAAGAACACTTCATCTCATATTAACGAGAAGTTAAAACCTAGCTGACAAACAAAAGCTGAATGAAGCGAAAATGAGCGTAAGGAGAGCAATTAGAGAAGCAATCAATGATTCTGAAGGTAAGGCGTTGTCAACAGACCTGAGTAAAAACCCTAAGAGATTCCGGTCGTATGTAAAATCAGTAAGTGGGTTAAAATCATCTGTTCATTCTCTCAGCGACCACAACGGCACCGAAACGGAAGATGACAGAGAGAAGACCGAAATACGGAATTCGGTCTTCCGAAGATGCTTCACCGCGGAAGACCGTAACACTGTCCCTCCTTTCAATTTTCGTGCGAACATCGAAATGGCAGATACTGAGATAACCGATCGCGGAGCTGAAAAGCAGCTACAATCGCTTAGTAGTGGAAAGGCTTCAGGACCAGATGAGATACCTATAAGATTCTATAAACATTATGCGGAAGAGTTTGCTCCGCTTCTAACAGTACTTTATCGTAGATCGCCTGAGCAACGAAAGGTACCTAACGACTGGATAAAAGTGCAGGTGATTTCCGTTTTTAAGAAAGGCCATAAGACAAATCCACGCAATTATAAACCTATATTGTTGACGTCAATCTGTTGTAGAATTATGGAATATGCTTTATGCTCAAGAACTATGACGTTCTTGGAAAGTGAACATCTCCTCTACAAAAAACAACATGGATTCCACAAACAGAGATCCTGATAAACTCAGCTCGCTCTGTTCCTCCATGAGATCTACAGCGCAGTGGACAACGGCGCTCAGGCTGATGCCGTATTCCTTGATTTCAGTATGGCGTTTGACACGTTCCCGCATTGCCGTATAATGAAAAAAATACGGGCTTACGGAGTATCGGAGCAGACCTGCGATTGGATTCAAGACTTTCTTGCAGATAGGACTCAACACGTCGCTCTTAACGGAACCAAATCGACAGATGTAAAGGTAATGTCCGGAGTACCACATGGAAGTGCGATACCACAGTTGCTGTTTATAGTACATGTAAAAGATCTAGCAGAAAACGTCGGATGCTCTTTAAGGTTTTTCGCAGATGATGCAGTTGTTTATACCAAAGTAGCAACGTCACATAGTAGTAAGAATTTGCAGAACGACCTGCAAAGAATTGGTGCACGTTGCAGACTCTGGCAGTTCATCCTGAACGCAAATAAATGTTACATAATGCGCATACACTGAAAAAGAAATCCTCTACCGTACAGCTACACTATTGATGACAAACAGCTGGTGACAGCGTCTGCCATAAAATATCTAGGCCTAACTATCCAGAGCGACCTTAAGTGGAATGACCATATAAAACTGAGAGTGGGAAAAACAGACACCAGTCTCAGATTCATCGGAAGAATCTTAAGGAAATGTAACTCGTCCACGAAAGAAGTGGCTTATAAGGCGCTTGTTCGACCGAGTCTTGAGTATTGTTCATCTATCTGGGATCCCTATCAGGAAGGACTGATACAGGAGATAGAGAAGATCCAACGGACAGCGTCGCGTTACGTCACGGGATCGTTTTTCTGGGGAGAGAGAGTTACGGAGATGCCAAACAAACACCATTGTCAGACGTTACAAGAGAAGCGTTGTGCATCACGAAGAGATTTACTGTTGAAAATTCAGGACAGCACTTTTCAGGAGGAGTCAGACAACATACTACTTCCCTCCATATAAATCTCGATTATTGACCACGAGGAGAAAATTCGAGAAATTAGATCCAATACAGAGGCCTATCGACAATCATTCTTCCCACGCACTATTCGCTGGTGGAACAGGGTTGGAGGGATCAGATAGTCGTACCTGAAGTACCCTCTGCCACACACCTTTAGGTGGCTTTCGGAGTATGATGTAGATGTAGACGAAAATAGGCTAAGTTATGGGGAATGTCGAATAACATAGAATATGTGTAGGAGCCAAGAGGTAACAATAAGAGTGGAAGAATAAGAACAAAGTGCTCCGATTAACAAGGATGTAAGACAAGGATGTAAGCTTTCGCCCCTATTACTCTAAACATCGAAGAAGCAATGAAGGAAATAAAAGATATCTCCAAGAGTGGAATTAAAATTCTAGGTCATTGGATGTCAATGTTAAGTTTTGCTAATGACGTTGTTGTCCTCAGTGAAAGTGACACAGAATTACAGGATCTGATGAAAGGAAAGAACAGTTTTTATGAGTGCATAATATGGATAGAGTGTAAGTCGAAGAAAGACGGAAGTAACGAGAGGTAGCAGAAATTAGGACAGCGATAGTTGATCACGGATGAGGTTAAGGAATTCTGCTACCTGGCCAGCAAAATAACCGTGGACGGCCAGAGCAAGGAGGGCATAAAATGCAGACCAGCTTTGGGGAAGAGGGAATTCCTGGACAAGAGAAGTCTACTTGTGTCAAACTTAGGCATTAATTGGAGGAAGAAATTTCTGATAATGTGCGTTTGGAGCACAGCGTTGTATGGTAATGAAACATGGACTGAAAGACAATCGGATGGATAGAATCGAAGCATTTGAGATGTGGTGCTACAGAATAAAGTTGAAAATAATGAAGATGGTGAAGTCCCATACTCCAAGTAGCATAGAGAATGATGCGGGAGACCCAGACCGCTGTACTAGGCAAGGTCCTTGTAGAGGTGGTTTGCTATTGCCTTCCTCCGACCGTATTGGGCATGAATGATGACGACGACGACACAACAACACCCAGTCATCTCAAGGCAGGAAAAATCCCCGACTACGTCGGGAATCGAACCCGGGACCCCGCGCGCAGGAAGCGAGAACGCTAGCGCAAGACCACGAGCTGCGGTCGTTGAAAATTAGGCGGACGTATAAGGTAAGAAATGTGAAGGTTCTGCGGAGAATCGGTGAAGAAAGAAATATATGAAAACCAATGTCAAGAATAAGGATCTTGATGGTAGGATATGTGTAAAGCTGTACAGGCTAAAGCGCTGTAGAGGAAGGCAGACATTGTTATACATCCAGCAAGTTGTAAGTGGCCTGTTCGTTTGTTGGCAGTGCTATAGACTGTGAATATCGCTGACTGCGCTCTGCGCCCTCGGCAAGAGATTCTGTGGTTGGACGGATAGAGAGGTGTGTGGACATGATATTATCAGTGGAGACTCTGTTTTGGTAGGACATACATTGTAAAGTGAGATGAAATGATGTGTTTATAAGAAAATACGCAAGGAAATGTATGACGATGTATGTATGGTTGATAATGTTTGAGCAGTGGAATTATTGACAACTATATAACTTTTGGAAGTGGATCTCACATGAACAAGGCAAAATTTTCTAAATACATGTTTGCTCTTCAATAAAATCTTGCTTTTTGCTAACCATATGTCTCCTAGTAATTACAGTCTATAGTACTAAGAATCTTTTTATTTTGCTAGCCGTTGTTCCTACTTGCTGTAATTGCTATACTTACTTTGAAGATTTTCTGTGAGGTAAGTGACTTATCAAAAAGAAAAAAAAATGGGGTTGCCACCATCGGGATTCGTGACTGAAATGAGTTTAGGCACTTACACTACTGGTCATTAAAACTGCTACACCACGAAGATGACGTGCTACAGACGCGAAATTTAACCGACAGGAAGAAGATGCTCTGATATGCAAGTGATTTGCTTTTCAGAGCATTCACACAAGATGGCGCCGGTGGCGACACCTACAACGTCCTGACATGAGTAATGTTTCCAACCGATTCCTCATACACGAACAGCAGTTGACCGGCGTTGCGTACCATCACGTTTCCAACTTGGTAAAGGTCGGATTGTAGCCTATCGCGATTGCGGTTTATCGTATCGCGACACTGTTGCTCGCGTTGGTCGAGATCCAATGACTGTTAGCAGAATATGGAATCGGTAGGTTCAGGAGGGTAATACGGAACACCGTGCTGGATCCCAACGGTCTCGAATCACTAGCAGTCGAGATGACAGACATCTTATCCGCATGGCTGTAACGGATCGTGCAACCACGTCTCGATCGCTGAGTCAACAGATGGGAACGTTTGCGAGACAACCACCACCTGCACGAACAGTTCGGCGACGTTTGCAGCAACACGGACTATCAGCTTTGAGACCATGGCTGCGGTTACCCTTGACGCTGCGTCACAGACAGGAGTGCCAGCGATGGTGTACTCAGTGATGAACCTGGGTGCACGAATGGCAAAACGTCATTTTTTTGGATGAATCCAGGTTCTGTTTACAGCACCAAGATGGTCGCATCCGTGTTTGGCGACATCGCGGTGAACGCACATTGGAAGTGTGTATTCGTCATCGCCATACTGACGTATCACCTGCCGTGATGGTATGGGGTGCCATTGGTTACACGTCTCGGTCACCTCTTGTTCACATTGACGGCACTTTGAACAGTGAATGTTCCATTTCGGATATATTACGACCCGTGGCTCTACCCTTCATTCGATCCCTGCGAAACCCTACATTTTAGCAGGATAATGCACGGCCGCATGTTGCAGGTTCTGTACGGATACAGAAAATGTTCGACTGTTGCCCTGGCCACCACATTCTTCAGATCTCTCACCAATTGAAAACGTCTGGCCAATGGTGGCCGAGCAATTGGATCGTCACAATACGCCAGTCACTACTCTTGATGAACTGTGGTACCGTGTTGATGGTGCATGGGTAACTGTACCTGTGCACTCCATCTAAGCTCTGTTTGAATCAACGCCCAGGCGTATCAAGGCCGTTATTACGACCAGAGGTGGTTGTTCTGGTTACTGACTTCTCAGGGTCTATGAACCCAAATTGCGTGAAAATGTAATCACATGTAAGTTCTAGTATAATGTATTTGTACAATGAATACCCGTTTATCATCTGCATTTGTTCGTGGTACAGCAAATTTAATGTCCAGTAGTGTAACATAGTTGGATGTAGTTTCATATTTCTTTAATTTCATATTTTTGTTAGGATTTCTTGCAATTCCGGGCAATTCTTTTGTATTAACTATTGGAAGTCATGTTGTCAATGTATAGCAGTGAGATTGCATTGCGCCTGTATATTGTGGGTAATAAATGAATAGGTTAAGTTTGAGTGGTTTTTGTCAGAGAAAATTCTGTAGGCTAGCGTTTAATAAAAAAAATAGTTAAAGAGGTACTCAATAAAATTTTTCTGTGTTTGTGACCGCATTGTGAATATATATAAAACTACCGACGTTTCGGCACTTGTTGCAAGCGACTTTCTTCAGGGTGTTTTTCTTTACTGCATGCAACAGGTACCGAAACGTCGGTAGTTTTATATATATTGACAATGAGGTCACAAACCCAGAAAAATTTTATAGAATGTGACAATGGCCGCGGAAGCTTACGTTTATAATTAAAGACGTAGTTTCGAAGTAATTGAAGACGTAGGTTGCACGTGCTACTCTGACATGAAAATACTGGCACGGGGGATGAGTTTGTGGCGGGCGCAAACAGACCTGTCAGTAGACTAAAGAAATTTGAGAGAGAGCAGATGGACGATCCGATACTTAGACATTAGGCATTTAAGATTAGTCGAAGAAAAAAAATAAGGAATCGAAATTGGCACGTGGACATTAATTGGGCATATCAAAAAGAAAAGGGATCAAGAAATGATGTCGATCATTCGGCAGCATACCAGTTTCAAAGCACTGATCTGAGTAAGAACATCAACTGAAGAGTATAAAGTATGGTAAGTATCGGTATCGAGGTGGATGTACTCAGTACCAGGAAACATAGATGTTTTTCCGTGTGTCTAGTTGTGAAACAACACGATACCAGACAGTAATATTGAGACGATAAGTCGCGTGAGGCGTTGCCGTCACCGTGTGTTCCGGATGCAGCGGAGACCGGGAGTGGAGACGGAGGCCCACCGACTACGGCGCGGTGTGGCGCTGCCTAATTACCCCCGGCTGATACGCGCCGTCGGCTGCGGACGTCCCCCCGATTAGCGCTGCTAATTAACAGCGCCGTGTCCGCGTCCGTCCGCACAGTTTTAAACTCGGCGCGCAGACTCCTCCGGAGGGAGCCAGGGTAAACATGGTAGGTGCGAAGAGGCGGCGCCCGGCTCGCAGCTGCCGGGGGCGAGGCGGCGCTGCACCGCGCCACGCCACGCTGTGGTGTGGTGTGGTGTGGCCGTAATGAGCGCCCCGCTATGGGGGTAATTAGTGCTTCTAAACGCAGCCCCGGCCCCCGACACGCCCGCAGATGTGATGTGCGAGCCCCCTGCTGCTAATTGCGACGCTTTGCTCAGCGCGGGCATCCGCCTTCCCTCCGGCGTATTCAGATCTTTTTCTTTGCGCTCGTCTGCGTCATTAAAGCTCTCTAGCAGAAAGATACGGGTCTAAACGGGAAAATATGATTATTTGTAGAAACTTGAATCAGGGCTAATATACTACTACAAGTGTCAGTATTTTATCTCTTCGTTTTTATGATAATTCGCATTTATACCTCCGTCTCAGTTGTCCATTTTTAATTGGATTACTTGTTTCGATCACACTGTACATCTTCAGATACAAGCAGATGCGCCAGCAACTCCCTTGTGTACTTCCAACAACATACCAGAATACTCCGATACGTGGTTATGAGTAGACAAGGCTGTTTTCAGACGCAAATACTTAGATCTGAAGATGAGTCAAATGGTTCAAATGGTTCAAATGGCTCTAAGCACTATGGGACTTAACATCTAAGGTCATCAGTCCTCTTGACTTAGAACTACTTAAATCTAACTAACCTAAAGACATCACACACATCCATGCCCGAGGCAGGATTCGAACCTGCGAGCGTAGCAGACGCGTGCTTCCGGACTGAAGCGCCTAGAGCCGCTCGGCCACAACGACCGGCCCATTTTATCGAGCATAGACTCTCAGACTATTGGTGCGCGCCGCATAAAAAAACTCTACACTCTATGTGCTCTTATATCTTCATGATTATGTGACGCACTACGTTTACTAACATAGTACAGCAACCACGTGACTATCGATGTCTCTGGACCCGAAATTTTCGAGTATACAAATTGTAACGGTACAGTTGGAAAGAACCGCTACGTTCCACTTAAGGTATGCTTAATATCAGTAAAGGAGGCAAACAAGAGACAAGTTGTTAAACTGATAGTAACGTCGAAGCGTGAAGGACGGATAGGAAGGCCATCTTCGAATGATGCCAGACTCGGCTCCCACTGTACCGCATCTTTGATCTCTTTGGAATTGTGAAAGGACAAATTAACAGCGAAACTGTGATATTCGATAGCCAGTAGGAGCGACTCTTAACCATTCGTCTCTCAGAATTGTATCTCTTTCCTCCATTGAACATACCCACATATTGAGAATCAAATGGTGTCATGATAATCCTGGATACGATATTCATCTTCATCTTAATTTGAAGTGACACCTAGATTTCGCTTTCACATTTAGAGACAGAAGACCTCGTTTCCTAGTCCTCAACCAGTAAAAGTGAGTTGGTCCTGGAGTTCATTTCACTAGGCTGTAGAACAAGCGCCGGCCGTGGTGGGCGTGCGGTTCTAGGCGCTTCAGTCTGGAACCGAGCGACCGCTACGGTCGCAGGTTCGAATCCTGCCTCGGGCATGGATGTGTGTGATGTCCTTAGGTTAGTTAGGTTTAAGTAGTTCTAAGTTCTAGAGGACTGATGTCCTCAGCTGTTAAGTCACATAGTGCTCAGAGCCATTTCAACCACTTTTTTGTAGAACAAGCAGTCAGCCTTATCTACAGGGGCAAACAAGATTTCAGAAACGAAGTGCGTCATTTGGTTGAAAATCCTTTACAACACAAATTGGTGCAGTAACGTTGCGCATTATACAGAAATGAGATGTTTCACGAGCAGATTTTCGGTTGGACTACAGAATAAGCTAGAGTTTCACACTACGACTGCGACACTTACAAACCCCAAAATAGTTATTACAACAGTTCTGAAACTAACTATATGCATTTGGAGAAACTAAAAAAAAAAAAAGAAATCTCATGTATTCGTACGTGACTGATGTCTCCCGCTGCCATGAACATTTCTTACCGAAATGGCTTTTGTCTGTGCTGGTAACTGAAAAGCGTCATGGGTGGTGGCTAATAGTTTTCAAACCTTTTCCGAGATACATAACATTTAGTTCCTGACACTAGCCATACGAGAGGGGGAACGGGGTGCGGGGTACATATCTGAAGGGTCACACGGTTGCAGTAGTTCAGTTCTCTACCTCTAAGCATTAGAAGTACAGGGTGGTTATAATTAAAGTTTCAAATCGCTGGTCAGAATGACGTCCAATTGTAACGAAATACTAACGGAGAAGGGGAAAAACATATGGCAGAAGAAAAATAATTAGTCATAAAATGTAGAAATAGATGGCACTGTAAGCACCAAAATTTAATATTGGTCAACTACAAATGACAAATGAATCATAGAACAATGACTAAGGTGTACGTTTGACGTTAAGCAAACTGTGCTACTCAGTGTGCATGGGTGTACAGGTGGGTACTATTAGTTATGTTAAGCCCATCAATCACGGTAAGGTCATACCACATTGGATGGAAAAAATTGTTTTTTAATTGTCCTGAGGCCAAAACCGCAAAAAAAACATCACTGACAACGGTTTTTAATTGTCATGATGCCAAAAGCGTCAATCAGCATCAAATCGGATTATTAATTTCCGTGTGACTGGCGCTAGACGTTCAATATGCTGTCCATCGTCTTCTGCAACAATTTGAAATCGAGAAACAGCATGTTCCACAACAGATCGAAGTGTTTCCGGGGTCACGTTCAGAATCTGTTGCGCAATACGTGCCTTCAATGCAGCTAAGTTTGCAATCGGAACTCTGAACACAGTATCTTCCAGATAACCCCGTAGTCAGAAGTCACACGGATTAAGAGCAGGTGATAGGAACGGCCAGGCTGTAGGGAAATGGCGGCTGATAATTCTAGCATTTCCGAAATGGCGCTTCAGCAGCTGCTTAATCAGATTTGCAATGTGCAGAGGTGTGCCATCTTGCATCAAAATGACCTGAGCCACACATCCACGCTGTTGGAGAGGTGGAATGACGTGGTAGCGCAAAAGACACTCCTAGCGCTTACCAGTAACAGGACCGGATGCACCTGTCTCTTCGACAAAATATAGCCCTATGATAAATGATGCCGTAAGCCCGCAGCACACAGTGACCTTCTCAGGATGAAGTGGTACTGGATGATTTGCGGCTGATTTTCCGTTGCTTGTATTCTGTGTATTGACATATCCTGTCAGATGGAAGTGGGCTTCGTCTGTCCACAAAATTTACACGACCAACCATAGTGCACTTGATGCGAGCAAGATATTCTAAAGCCAAAGTCTCTCTTGCTGATAGGGCAACAGGAAGTAACTCGTGCTCATGGGTAATTTTGAATGGATCGCAAAGAAGGATTTTGCGCACCATGCTCATTGGTGTGTCCAATGTTCGGGCAATTCTCCGTGCACTACAGGTTTGCACACCACCGCTAGTCTCCTCCTGCAATGCCGTGGTCACTGCTTCCACTGACGTCGAATCAGTTTCCTCCCTCTACCAGGTTTCACATAAAAAGAACCGATCTTTTCGAATTTCCGAATCATTTTCTCCAGACCCACGGCACTCATCGGACCAACGCCTTTTATCAAACCCTTCAGTGTCCGGAACTTCTGCAGAGCGACGTGTGCACAGTCATCATTCTTGTAATACGCCTTTACAAGAGAGAGCGCGATCCTGCACTGAGACAGTCATGGCGACCGTCACAGACGCGAAAGGAGGAAAATGGTTCATATGGCTCTGAGCCCTATGGGACAACTTCTGAGGTCATCAGTCCCCTAGAACTTAGAACTACTAAAACCTAACTAACCTAAGGACATCACACAAATCCATGCCCGAGGCAGGATTCGAACCGGTGACCGTAGCGGTCGAATGGTTCCAGGCTGTAGCGCCTAGAACCGCTCGCCCACTCCGGCCGGCATACCAACTTCAGTAGTTCGTGCGCATGACAGGAGCCGGCCGGTGCGGCCGAGCGGTTCTAGGCGCTTCAGTCTGGAACCGCGCGTCCGCTACGATGGCAGGTTCGAATCTGCCTCGGGCATGGATGTGTGTGATGTCCTTAGGTTAGTTAGGTTTAAGTAGTTCTAAGTTCTAGGGGACTGATAACCTTAGATGTTAAGTCCCACAGCGCCCAGAGCCATTTAAACCATGACACGACTTTTCATTTACGTATTCTGACACATGCAGCGCCATCTATTGATCAATTTTCATGCTATTTTTTATTTCTTTTGCCACACGTTTCCCCCTTCTCCAATAATATTCCGTTGCAATTTGACGTCATTATGACCAGTGGGCCTATTTCTATAACGTTTCGAGAGTTTAATTATAATCGCCCTGTATTTGTATAACCACAGACGAAAATCTGCAGCTCCATACGCCAATCGAACTTGATGGCTCCTTCATGCAATCTCCATGACTACCCCTACAGTCACCAAACCTCTTTCTATGCAGAAGATTAAGAGCTCTAATGTCGCAGTGAGACATGTTTTAGTTGATATAGTTCGTGTCTCCGGGAGCACGCAGCTGTCGTATTTTAATAAAGCATCTTGCGGACATAGCATCAGAAATGAATTGAAGGCTACATAAATAGTGCGAGCAATCGTCTAATGTTAAGTAAAGCTCCGAGATTAATATTGATTAGATTGAGGCGTTCGACCAGCACATTTCGTATTGAACAAACCGTAAAGCGATGGATAGTTTGTGAATGACTGCTCAGACAACAGCCACACTATGTAAATGTGGCCTACGGTGCGAGACAACCGTCTAAAAATAATTGCTTAAAATGACTTATGACCGCTAGAGTTAGATGTAATGCACATGCTGGCTCAGAAGACGCTATCGGAATCATTAGTCACATGTGGAATGTAGTTATCTTCCGCTCAGTTTCCGATTGTCTAAATTAAGAATAGTAACAGTCATGTGTGAGAGTAGTGGGAGGAGGAGGATGGATTCATTAGCCTACTACAGACAAGACAACTTGTAACCTATCTAATAGGGCTTACTTAAAAGTAACACTTTAGAATTTATGTGTGAAAACATTGAAAGCTTTTTTTTAACAAAACGAACGTTATTAACATTTTACATCTTTATTCTTCATGTCTTTATATCTGCAAGCAGGTGCCTCTAGAGGACTCCAAATTGCAGCGAAAGTAACTATTTCGGTGCATGAGAAACAGCATGCTGTAATCGAGTTAATATTGAAGAGTTCTCCCACTCACGGAGCACCCCGCCATTCAGGATGACAATGCCAGATCACAAACGAGCGCTGCGACATCTACAACATTCAGACGCCTTGGGTTCACTGTCAGCAATCATCCTCCATACAGTCCCAACTTGGCCCCATCCGGTATTCGTCTGTTCCCAAAACTTGAAGAAAACCTTCGAGGACCTCAGTTTGACAGTGATGAAGCGGTGCAAGCAGAGGTTAGGTTGTGCATCCGTCAACAAACATTCTTCAATGACGATATCCACAAACCTCTCGTTGGGGGGAACGTGTTCGGCACCAGGACGAGTATGTAGAGAAATAGATACGTGGTCATGTAGAATAAAGGGTTAGAATATTAATAAAAGTTGTTTTATTTAAATAGCTTTAAGGGTTTTCACGTAAAAAGCTCGGTGACACTAATTTTCAGCTCGCCCTCTTAGATACCGGTTTTGTAAACTTTGTATAGAATTGCAACCTTAGTGTAGCGGAAAATTCATCTTTGGATGCGATGAACCGATGTCCGGTGACATGGAAGTGAGCCAAAAGTTACCGCGCCCGGCGAAAGACAGCTTACTAGTCAGTCTGTAAAAGGACAGCTAATCGGCAGCATTTTGCAGAGCGATACGCATAAAATACTAGTGCAAACAACGCTCTGCATTAAATATTTCTGTTGGTAAGTGAGTAAATATATAGTAGAAAGTGGTACATATGTGTAACAATAATGAACAATAGCCAGTGTGTAATATTGTTGCTAAAAAGGTGATTCATGTCGATCGAATGGACAGTGTCATGTGTTCTGCATAAAGGTGTGTCCTTTTGCTGATTCGACGCAAGAAGAATATTAGAGGATTTGAAAGGTTGCTTTAAAATATAGTTACCAACCTCAAGTCGACGCTACATCATGTGAAACTGTAGGAAAAGGAATTGCATATCCAGTGAGGAAAGACGCGCAGCCAGTACATACTTTATATAACATATTCATGAGCAGCTACTAAGTGAGCATAGACCCCCATAGAATTTGCCATCCTTGTCTTGGGGTGCAGATAATTCTCTTGTATTACTGCGTTTCAGTATACAGAAGGTTACCCTACCAATTCTTTCTTAGTATTTTTCAGAGTGTACATAATGTACTGCGGGCAGCTGATCCAGTTACGTAAGTAACAGACTAATAATGACCGGTGGAAAGGAAAATACAATATACGGTAAACAGCATATTCATAGTGCATGTTGTTGAGGGTAGGTAGCAGCACTTAGCAAGAAATGGTTTTTGTTTTACTTTGTTGAAAAAGTACCTTTACTGGTATTAGACTGACAGAGTTCATCACCAGACGGCTTGCAGACTTTCGTCAAAACATATATTACGTTGGCTTAGGGGGTGAGTTGCCCTAAGACAGTGGTTCCCAATTTGGGCGTAATTACCTCCTGAGGGGTAAAATTAATTTTATAATGCTAGAAACAAATGTGTTCAGTTATGTTTCAGTCAAGAAACTAAAATATTTCTAAAACATCGCTACTATTATCACTGTTTCTTAAGATTGTAACACTGTACATGTTACCATTAATTAACTTTTTTTTCAAATAGTGGCTTTAACATGTGACACAGTGTCGTGGAGATTGCTTGTGAAACAAATGTACTAACATCGTCTTCCTCTCATAGTCCACCTACTACACACACGCATTGTACCTTGTACCATGTATCTGTCATATTAAAATTTAGACTAATTCATCACATATGCTTAAATACCTCATGAAAGTTCCCACAGTAGACCAGAAATTTCTTCACTATTCACTACGCAACAGAAATGAATTAATTGAAAGTTCATCTGTGTAATGACTACTACACTGCTGTAGGGTGTATACAGTATTATTATTATTGTTGTTGTTATTGTTATTCTCCTTCTTATTAATACTAGTGTCACCTAGTCAGACATAAAGCATTGCAAGTTTAGAAGTAAGGAGTGCAGCAATCAAGTAAGTATAGTACACGGATTTTAACTTGACTGACTTTTAGCGTGTGTGAATTCCTAAGAGATCAAACTGCTGAGGTCATCGGTCCCTAGACTTACACACCACTTAAACTAAGTTAATCTAACTCACGCTAAGGACAACACACACACCCATACGTGAGGGAGGACTCGAACCTCCGGCGGGAGAGGCCGCGCAATCCGTGACATGGCGCGGTTGTCTGACTTTGAATTGGGGTGTAAGGAGCAGGCGAAGCTACTGTAACTAGGAAGGGGAGTGGTGCAGAGAAGGTGGCTATCCTGAGTGTGGGCAGCTTTCTTTGCTGAGAAGGAATTGTAGCTATCACCCACGATGCAATGAGAAATGCTACATCTTTCTATAAAGAAAGTTAGTTAGAAAGAAGCAGTACTAATTATGTCATTGAATCAATGGTTCATTGTATAATAAAACACTTACAAAAACTAAATATCAATTATCTTTCGTCATTTTGAGTATAAAAGACTTCAAATAAAATTCTTTTTCTTTCTAAAGCTCGTCTCTAATGTTGATGATGGGGTGGGAAGGAGGGGTGGTACTAACCAATGACTGATTGTCATGCTGGTCACAAACAGTTTTCCACAAACTTTATGATGAGTACACCTTCCCTCACAATTCACATGCAGTCCAACGTCGGTCCATTGTCATCAGAATGCCGAACAAATCGGGATATTGCCCTGTTCGATCAACTGGTCAAACGGGAACCCGTAATAGGGCTACTTTAAAATCCGGTCAGGCGCTGATAAAGCTGTCTCATACAAGTACGCGACGGCTCCTTCACAGTGATCTATCATGCCCCTTATATATCCTACCAAATTGGGTAACAACACTAAACATGGGAGAAACCAACGCACTCTGACGGCCACTGTAACTGTTACAAAGAACTACGACTCCCATCTTTCGTTGGTGATTGAAGCAACCAGCCATGTATACTTTTTGAATGTTTTATTTTACTGCCATAACTGCTTTTGGGCTATCATGCACATCTTCAAATGACTAATAGTTTTCGTTACGTAGATGTTTTGGTCAACAGCATGTCATCTGCTCTGCAACGAGTTCCAGAAGATGGAGGTTTGTTTTGCTCTGGTCCATATGGGTTTCTCGCTCGATGTATACCTTCTCGAATTCCACCACAATACGAACATATACATCGAGGAAGAAAACCACATGGACTGCAACAAAACGAGCCACCATCTACTGGAACGTATTATGGATCAGACGACATGCTGTTGACCAAAAAAATTATGTAACGAAAAAATTAACCATCGGAAGATGGACATGGTAGACCGAAAACGGTTATGACAGTAGAATAAAACATACAAAACGTATTTGCCGCTGGTTGCGTCATTCACCAACTTTCATTAAAGGCCACGAGGTTCACAAGACCCATCATGGATAAAATAATATTTACGTATTCGCCGTTGGTGCATAATTGACGAAGTTACTTTGACAACCGACCACGTCTTCTTAGTGCTTCACCTATTCAGCCCGTCAGTTTATCTGATGAGATTCATCTGGCTGTTAGCTAAGGTGAAGAAATGGTGCTGTACACAACTGCCCATGTGCGCGAGAGTCGGACAAGGAGGTGGCTACGACGGTGGCAGGCCTGTCAGGCGCACTCGGGGGTTCCCCTGGGAGGGAGGGAGTGCCACCTGCTGCCTTCCAGCGCAGCGGGACGCCGCCCACTCCATAACCACAGAGACTACGGGAGGTCCTCTGAAGCTTCTCTACCTGCCTTGTTCCTCCTGCTCAGTCCAGCTAACAACTGCTGCAGATGGGACCAAAATCATTTTGCATTGTCACTGCTTCGATCTGCAAAGTATTCCTGAGACAAAGGATCCCACTTAAAGTAAACTTAAAAATCTTATCTCTGGCACGGAATTACATGCAGATTACTAATAATATCTTCCCATGTTGGGCGCCAAAAGTGTAGCGAATTCTTCATGACTCTGTGACAAAACATAGCATACAAATTACTAATGAGTTCACCTCCACGCTGGCCGCCAAAATTGTAGTGATTTCTTGCATAAATTGACATGCACATTACTAATGAGATCACCCTCTCCTGGGAGCCAATAATCTAGCGAAATCAATAATTAAGTGAACTCAAACAGCAAAAAGTTATGAGTGCAAGGGATTGATGTAAGAATGGAAAAAACTGATAAGATGAAATGACGGCATTTATTTCAGTACCTTTTACAAACACACACAAAAAAAGGAAATACAGCTCACACGGCCTATTTTACTGGGCGCAGACATGACTCAGTTGTGAAGGGAAAGGGGGGGCCAATGAATCATCACATTATTATTCTGGCGGGTAAACGTGGGTTTCATGTTCAAAGCAGCGTTATTGCGGAGTCGGAAGACGGGTGTTAGGCAAGGAAATTCTACGTTCAGTCGAGTGCTTCATTCCCAATCACGGGACTGTAAGGATTTGTCCATTTAACATGAAACAGGAAAGGAGTCACAAAGTGATGATGAGCATTAGGACTGGAGTACGGATTAAATCCAAAGTCAGCAGAATAAGTTGGCGATGGATGAGAGAGCCTTCATGTGTGAGTTCTTGACGCTTTGTGTCTGTGCTCCATCCCAGTGAATGCATCAGTTATCGACACATATCTTGCTTTCTAAGGCAAGTGTGTACTGCTGTCGTTTTCCTGTCTACACGTTATATTACTGAACGCAGGGGTCCACAGTCATCTGCACGCTTATCATTGTCGATCAGGGTCTTCGCAATGTGTCCATTCTTTAGCGAGGTGAGATCACCCTCCAGCCTACCACTGCTGTGGTTGCAGAATGACTCCAGTGTCCAAGTATCGGGTGTCGGCTGTGTGGGGTCCGCCTTTCCCCTCGTCCCAAAACGATGGCACTGTGACTTGGCGAAAGTGACCAATGGCGGAGGTACCAAGCCGTCCAAGATACACTATGTGATCAAAAATATCCAAACACCCCCAAAATATACGATTTTCATATTAAGTGCATTGTTCTGACACCTACTGCTTGGTACTCCATATCAGCGACCTCAGTAGTCATTAGAGATCGTGAGAGAGCAGAATGGGGCGCTCCGCGGAACTCACGGACCTCGAACGTGGTCAGGTGAGTGGGTGTCACTTGTGTAATACTTTGTACACGAGATTTCCACACTTCTGCACACCCTTAGGTCCACTGTTTCCGACGTGATAGTGAAGTGGAAACATGAAGGGACACGTACAGCACAAAAGCGTACAGGCCGACCTCGTCTGTTGACTAACAGATACCGCCGACAGTTGAAGAGGGTCGTAATATGTAAGTGGCAGACCATCACACAGGAATTCCAAACTGCATCCGGATCCACTGCAAGTACTATGTATGACAGTTAGGCCGGAGGTGAGATAACATGGATTTCATGGTCGAGTGGCTTCTCATAAACCACACATCACGCCGGTAAATGCCAAACGACGCCTCGCTTCGTGTAAGGAGCGTAAATATTGGACGATTGAACAGTGGAAAAACGTTATGTGGAGTTACGAATCACGGTACACAATGTGACGATCCGATGACAGGGTGTGGGTATAGCGAGTTCCCGATGAACGTCATCTGCCAGCGTGTATTGTGGCAACAGTAAAATTCGGAGGCGTTGGTGTTATGGTGTGGCCTTGTTTTTTATGGAGGGAGTTTTCACCACTTTTTTTTTTTTTTTTTTTTTTTTTTTGCGTATCACTACCACAGCGCCGACATACATTGATGTTTTAAGCACCTTCTTGCTTCCCACTGTTAAAGAGCAATTCGGGGATTGTGATTGCATCTTTCCCCACGATAGGGCACCTGTTCATAATGCACGCCCTGTGGCGAAGTGGTTACACGACAATAACATCCTTGTAGTGGACTGGCCTGCACAGAGTCCTATAGAACTCCTGTGGGATGTTTTGGAATGCCGACTTCGTGCCTGTCCTCACCGAGTGACATCACTACCTCTCCTGTGATTCATTCCGTGAAGAATGGGCTGCCATTCCCCAAGAAACCTTCCAGCACCTCATTGAACTTATGCCTGCGAGAGGGGAAGCTGCCATCAAGGCATTACCGATGGAGGCCGCCACGAACTTGTAAATCATTTTCAGCGAGGTATGCGGATTCTTTGGATCACATTGTGAAAATTCATCATTTTATGTCCCATTAGCTGTCGGAAGCTGAATGTAGCATGCTTTATGCGGCAATTAACACAATCGAAGACATTCAAAACGAACAGCTTTAAATTACTCTTGAGAGTATTGAGTGGCGTTATGGTGTTAGAAATTTCTACAGACGTAGTGTAAGCAGAAAAGTATATATAGTAAAGGAAAAGCTTTGCAACATATAAATAAACTTGCACCTTGTTGTTTGCAGGTAACTATGACTGATAAAGTAGTTAAATTGCCTTTTTCTCTTTTTTTCCACACAATCACATTTGAAGAGTCCAGTAAAGGAATGAGCGAAGTAAATTTTTTTCATTCTTTGAGTTTTCACCACTGTATAATGTATGGAACAGACCCATATTGCCTACTGCAGTAAGTAGGCAAAAACAAGCTCAGTCATACTGTAAATGACGTTTGAAAAAATGCAATGCGGGGAAAGAAAGAGCTCAGTCCACATGAAGCTGAGAAATAAAAGGCTTTGTCCATTAGGAGCCGGTGTTTAAATAATGATATTCGTTGCAGCCCTGATAAACAGTTGTTGTCAAACAAGGTTTTAATTATGTGCATTGTGGGTACATTAAGCTGTTCTGTGTAGGTCTTTTTATGGTGCACTATAGTGTCTGCAGCTTTGCGAAAATACGAATGTGGAACGTGAGCCATCAAACGATGCTGTAGTGACAGTTGGAAGGAGGTCAGCAACTAACCAAGAAACGAAAAAAACATGGCTGCATATCTGATGTAAACAAAAAGATTAATTTAATGGGAGAAAAGTGCCATTGTAGGTTACAGTGTTTTTATAGAAACACTGAAGAGACAAGACAAAGTATTTTAAAGGAATTCAACTCGATGGAATCTGTGGACTTGCGGAATGCTTATCTATGTGGTCTCATTACTGTACTTGCAATATAGCACAGAAGGCTTAGGAAAGACGAATGTGAAGCAAGGTTTAACATTACAGCCTACAAGTCCAGAGCTCGAGGACAAATAGGCAATGGGGTGGAAGAAGTTGTAGTTTGTCATTAGGCATTTATGGCTCAGTGCGGCATATAAAAAAGTAATATTCAATGTTTAGCGTCCTATCTTCGAACTGCTGGGAATGCCCCTATTGGTAAGAGGGGGAGAATCGGGAGCAGGCCCTATAAATTAAATGATGAAGCAGTTAATAGGATGAAGCACCATATTGCCTCCTTTCCGAGCAGAAATAATCATTATGGGTTAAAATACACAAGTAAAGTATACCTGTCTGAGGAACTAGGTATAAGTAAAAGATTCAATTTATTCAAAGAGGGTTACCCAACAATTAAGGCATCTTATGAAACCTGTAGACACATATTTAATACGAACGTCGGTATTTATTCTGATATCCCCCGCCCCACAGATATGTATAGACCCTGTGACGAATATACAGCCTAAGTTAAATGTCTGTAACTGGGAAACCAAAACCACACCCAAGTAACAAAAGTAAGAGATATTGATACTCAGTTGAAGAATTTGAAAACTTCATACGATTATAACAAACTGCGAGTCAACACATTTTACGACATGAGGAAAAAAGGAGAACCGGAAGACCATGGAAAAGGAAGTCATATGTATGGATTCTGGAAAGACTCTGCCTCTGCCTAACGTTGTGTACTATAGACGGCAATTATGTATCCGTTCAACATACACTGCTTATCAAATGCAGAGAGTACATTTCTCCTGTACCCTGAATGTTTAGCCAAAAAAGGTAGTGATGAAGTCTGCTCAACGATTCATACATTTTGTTATAATCATATTGGGATGGCCGTGAAATATCTGGACGTATTTTGTGATTAATGTTCTGGGCAAAATAAGAGATACACACTAATTTGATTTGTGCACAGCTTAGTTACAGTATAGAAAAGATTTGACATTGTAAAAGTAACGTCCCAAAAAGAGGACACAACCTCACTTCGGCTTGTACCGCTTCGTCATCATTTGGAATGTGATAAAAAGATGAGACTTATAAATAAGAAAGCTCATACAGGATTTCCCAAAGGTTGGACAGAGGCGTTCATATTAGCTTGGTGAAGGCCTTCACCATGTAATGTTGTCGAAGAGTTACATCTGTAAGAGCATACCTAATGTCCATGTACAAGCAGAAGCCTCCTTTTCCACACGTCCAGTTAAAGAACTCATCATAGACAGAATTCACCCGAGGCTTGTAAAATTCAGAACGAATTATAATGGGCCTTGGGAGACTGCTACTCTGAAATTGGCTTATCCAGCTGAAGGAGCTAATGGACTAGAGCTTGATTTGCCTAAATTATCTTATACCGGTATGACTGTAAGATAATCTCCAAAATTGTTGATTTTTTACTGTGACATATCTGGATCTGCAGGTTTTGAAAAATTTCTGTGAGAGCGCAAAAATATTATGACAGCCTTTCTATTTATTGAAGTTCTCACAATCAGAACAGGCAATCTTGACCTGTTTTTTTAAATATTATTAGATTCTTACTTCAAATACTAAAGGAATAACCAGTGCTTATGCTAACCTGAATTCATGGACTCAATACATTCTTTCATTGAGTATCTTACTCATACTTAACTTCTTAACATGCGACAACTAAAGTTTGAATAAATATGTCATAATATTGTATTACTCATGGTTAGTAATTATGTAAAATAAGTTTATATTGTTACGTAACTATAAGTTCAAGAAAAGATTTACACAGTAATATTAGTGTCCTTAACTCATTTTTGTGCTGGACCCTTAAATTTTCTTTACACAGGAGAGGTTTCGACGGTCTCAAGCTGCCATCTCCTGATCGGAATTTAAACATTAAAACTTCTATATAACTTGAAATATCACAGGTAAAACTCGTTTAGTTGATAATACACTGAAGACCCAAAGAAACTGGTACATCTGCCTAATATCTTGTAAGGCCCCCGTGAGCACGCAAAATGTCTGAAGTAGTGCTGGAGGGAACTGACACCACGAATCCTGCAGGGTTGTCCATATATCAATAAAAATACGAGGGGGTGGAGATCTCTTCTGAACAGCACGTTGCAAAACATGCCACCTAAGTTCAAAAAAATTCATGTATGGGGAGTTTGGTGGCTAACAGAAGTGTTTAAACTCAGAAGAATGTTCCTGGAGCCGCTCTGTACCAATTCTGGACGTGTGGGGTGTCGCATTGATCTGCTCGAATTGCCCAAGTCCGTCGGAATGCACAATGGACATGAATGTATGCAGGTGATCTGACAGGATGCTTACGTACGTGTCATCTGTCACAGTCGTATCTAGACGTATCAGCTGTCGCATATCACTCCAACTGCACTCATCCCACACTACTGCAGACCCTCCACCACTTTCAACAGTCCCCTGCTGACATGTAGTCTCCATGGATTCATGAGGTGGTCCATCCGCTCGATACAATTGGGAACTAGACTCGTCCGACCAGGCAACATGTTTCCTGTCATCAACAGACCAAAGTCGGTGTTGAAGGACCCAGGCGAGGCTTTGTGTCATGCAGGGTACACGAGAGCGTCTTCGTCACCGAAAACCGATATCGATCATGTTTCGTTGAATCGTTCGCACGCTGACAGTTGTTGATGGCTCAGTTGTTCTACACTGGATTAAAGAACCTGGCAAGTGCGGGTAGCTCTCGGGCTCTGAACGTCCGTAAAGCTTAATAAATTCTGTATGTGTGAGGGTGAGGTCGAAAGGAATACAGGCGAATTGTTTAGCCAAAACATCTTAAAGCTTTTTAAACAAAACAAACGTTATTAACATTCCAAAACTTTATTTTTGGTGTCTAAATATTTATTTTAGAGAATGGTCACCCTGGATACGTACACATTTCTCCCAACGAGAGACCAATTTGTTGCTACTGTCACTGTAGGGTGTTTGACATTTTTTACGGAGCCAAATCCTCACTTCGGCTTGCACCACTTCGTCATCATCAAAGTGAAGTCTTCCAAAGTGCTGTTTGAGGCATGGAAACAGATGAAAATCGGATGGGGCCAAGTCGGGACTGTATGGAGGATGATGGATGACAGTGAACAAAACGCGTCGGACTGTTGCAGATATCGCAGCGTTCCTGAGTGGTCTGGCTATCTCATGACGAAAGGCAGATTGCTCCTTGTGTGGAACACTGCTTCAGATTCTAAGCTCTATTACAGCAAGCTTTTCCTCTGGCACCAGCATAGTTACCTTATACAATACCATCTTACTCGCTACAATTCGGAGTCCACTAGCGGCCGAGGGCAGCAAATACGTAGACGTAAGAGTAGTTATGTAGAATGTTTATAACATTTGTTTTATTTAAAGTGCTTTAAGAAATTTCACATAAAAAATTCCAAAGCATTACCATTCAACATGTCCTGGCAGACAGTTCATGTGTAGGTTTTAATGCTTTGGGAATTAGATTAGGAAATGAGACGCTTTAAGTAGTAAATGAGTTTCGCTATTTGGGAAGCAAAATAACTGATGATGGTCGAAGTAGAGAGTATATATAATGTAGACTGGTGATGGCAAGGAAAGCGTTTCTGAAGAACAGAGATTTGTTAACATCGAGTATAGATTTAAGTGTCAGGAAGTCGTTTCTGAAAGTATTTGTATGGGGTGTAGCCATGTATGGAAGTGAAACATGGACGATAAATAGTTTGGACAAGAAGAGAATAAAAGCTATCGAAATGTGGTGCTACACAAGAATGCTGAAGATTAGATGGGTAGAGCACAAAACTAATGAGGAGGTATTGAATAGAATTGGGGAGAAGAGAAATTTGTGGCACATCTTGACTAGAAGAAGGGATCGGTTGGTAGGACATGTTCTGAGGCATCAAGGAATCACCAATTTAGTATTGGAGGGCAGAGTGGAGGGCAAAAATCGTAGAGGGAGACCAAGAGATGAATACACTAAGCAGATTCAAAAGGATATAGGTTGCAGTAGGTACTGGAAGATGAAAAAGCTTGCACAGGATAGAGTAGCATGGAGAGCTGCATCAAACCAGTCTCAGGACTGAAGATCACAACAACGGCCAAGGAACTGTAGACCTTAGCATTAGACATTAATTTTATATCGATACCTCTACCCGTTCCTGACAATCGGAATCTCCTCGAACTATACGGAAGTAGGACGTAGAAATGGGTCAAATGGCTAGAGCACTATTGGACTTAACGTCTGAGGTCCTCAGTCCCCTAGAACTTAGAACTACTTAAACCTAACTAATCTAAGGACATCACACACATCCATGTTCGAGGCAGGATTCGAACCTGCGACCGTAGCAGTCGCGCGGTTCCGAACTGAAGCGCCTAGGAGGTGCATACTGCTACCACTTCCAGCAACACATCACAATCATTGCACTAAGAATCAGTTACGCCTAACACATATACCACTTCCTAAATGTATGTTGCATCATGGATGTCACTGGCTTACGATCTATCTATTAGTGTTATCTGACGAAGTGACTAATACACTCTAAGAAAAATAAGAGCAAGATAAAAAAACGACGCATTAAGAAGGAAGTGTCCGAATGAGGCGGAAATCGGTAGATGTGATGAGGATGAACAGATAAACAAATGCTTATTATTTCAAAAAAACCAGATGGTTTCTTCAAGAGAAAGAGCTTCAAAAATTGAGTTTGTCAGCAACGCATTTGTCCACCTCTGGCCATTATGCAAGCAGTTATTCGGCTTGGCCCTGATTGAAGGAGCTGTTGGATGTCCTCCTGAGGGACATCGTGCCAAATTCTGTCCGATTGGTACTTTAGATCGTCAAAATCCAAAGATGAATGGACGGCCCAGCCCGTAATGTTCCAGACTTCTCAATTGGGTAGTGATCTGGTGACCCTACTGACCAAGGTATGGTATGGCAAAGACGGAGACAATCAGTAGAAACTCTCGCCGTCTGCGGGAGGGCATTATCTTGCTGAAATGTAACCCCATAAGGTCTTGCCAAGAATGGCAACAAAACTGGTCGCAGAATATCATCGACGTACAGCTGCGCTGTAAGGGTGCCGTGGATGACAACCAAGGGATCCTGCTATGAAATGAAGTAGCAGCGCCAACCATAACTCTTGGTTATCGGGCCATATGCCGCATGATAGTCAAGTTGGTGTTCCACCCACGTCCGGGGCGTCTTCAGACACGCCATCGGCCTGGATCTGATTGACTAAGGTAAAATTGTGCTTATAGTTGAGTTCTGCTTCGAAATGAGTGCCGATGACCAGAGAAGATGTGAAACTTCCTGGCAGATTAAAACTGTGTGCCCGACCGAGACTCGAACGCGGGATCTTTGCCTTTGGCGGGCAAGTGCTCTCCAACTGAGCTACCCAAGCACAACTCGCGTCCCGACCTCACATCCTTAGTTCCACCAGTATCTCGTCTCCTACCTTCCAAACTTCACAGAAGTTCTCCTGCGAACCTTGCAGAACTAGCACTCCTGGAAGAAAGGATATTGCGGAGACACGGCTTAGCCAGAGCCTGGGGAATGTTTCCAGAATGAGATTTTCACTCTGTAGCGGAGTGTGCGCTGATCTGAAACTTCCTGGCAGATTAAAACTGTGTGTTGGACCGAGATTACAACTTGGGAGCTTTGCCTTTCACGGGCAAGTGCTCTACCAACCGCAATATCCTTTCTCCCAGGAGTGCTAATTCTGCAAGGTTCGCAGGAGAGCTTCTGTGAGGTTTGGAAGTAAGGCTGTGAGGTCTGGCCGTGATTCATGCTTGGGTAGCTCAGATGGTAGAGCACTTGCCCGCGAAAGGCAAAGGTCCCGAGTTTGAGTCTCTGTCCGGCACACGGTTTTAATCTGCGAGGAAGTTTCACATCAGCGCACACTCCGCTGCAGAGTGAAAATCTCATTCTAGAGAAGATGTGTCTGTACACGCCCCAGATAGCTTAGAGATACTGACGACACTACTGGTCTGGGACGCCATTTCTTTTCATAGCAGGACGCCTTTGGTTGTCATCCATGGTACTTTTACTGTGCAGCGGTACGTCGACGATATTCTACGCCTTGTTTTGTCGCCCTTCATTACAAGCCATCCTGGGATTACATTTCGGCAATATAAAGCCTGCCCGAACATGGCGAGAGTTCATACTGCTTGTCTTCGTTCTTTACAAATACAGCCCTTGCCAGCGAGCTTACCGGACGTCTCTCCAACTGAGAATGTTTGGAGCATTGTGAGCGGGGTCCTCTAACAAGCTCGAGACTTTGACGATCTTACGCGCCAAAGGCACGATATCCCTCAGGAGAACATGTAACAACTCTATAAGTGAATGCCGAACAAATAAATGTTTGCGTAAGGGCCAGTGGTGGACCACGCGTTGCCTTTCTTAATTTGTGAAGCCCTTTCTCTTGAATGAATAATCGAGATTTTCTGAGACAATAATTAATTGCTTGTCTGTACATATACATCACATCTACTGATATCTGACCCACTGCCGACCGCGGTGGTCTAGCGGTTCTAGGCGCTCAGTCCGGAACCGCGCGACTGCTACGGTCGCAGGTTCGAATCCTGCCTCGGGCATGGATGTGTGTGATGTCCTTAGGTTAGTTAGGTTTAAGTAGTTCTAAGTTCTAGGGGACTGATGACCACAGGTGTTAAGTACCATAGTGCTGAGAGCCATTTGAACCATCTGACCCATTCGGGTAATTGCTTCGTGGTGCTTCGTTATTTTTGTTTTGTTTTACGGTGTACTTATTAATTGAGGGCGTACTCGAAATACCACAGCTTCTTGTAAAGCAGTACGAAGTAATGTAATAACTTTAGGAACAGTTTGCTGACATTATTACGTGTACCAACAAAATAGGGGAATGACGGTTGGCAGTGAGTGTAACTAACTTAATTAGGGAAACAATACGTTTGTGCAGTAGCGGCAAAATGGAGGATGCTATTAGCGGTTTTTATGAGACTCCTGATAATATACTACTCAGGAAATATAAGTATTTCCTCGTGACGTTACAGTCGAAAATGAGTAGTGTTTAACGTGTTAAAACTCGAAAACCACACGCTATAAACAGTTCCAAGGGTAGCACCGTACAATGAGCTATACCACTACCGCAGCAACTCCTTGTACATGCCTAGTACCGGTGTACAAAGGTTGGCTAACTCTTAACTTTCAGGAACGGTAACACGTAACTTAGTATCATACGTTGAATTCAGAATGAGTCCGTGATGCAACCTTTAACTGCAGGCTTCTTAGTCTGGAGCACTGGCGTTACGCACTGTTGCCTGTAGTCACGAGTGCGTGCGCCATTAAACAGCATCGTTCTGGGGTCATGAAAGCAACGGCCTCGAGCTACTCCACTTTCCACTGTTTTAAGCTTCGACATTTCGCTTGGACGCTTTCCAAATGCACGCTAGCGTCTACGGTTGAACAATAGTTGTGACGAGAGTTTACATGATATTAAATACGAAGTAATTACAATCGATAGCGCTATTACTTCGCCTTTTAGAAAACGAGAATTCTCTTTCTCCAGATGTATTTGCGCATTTTACTCAGAAACTTTGAGCTTCAACTGCCTCTGATTTTTAATATTACCTCTGAATTTTTTTGATTAATGCTAAGCTATTTAGATCAAGCGTCCCCAAAACTAATATCAATGGAAAGCAAGACATTCCATGGCCTTCCACCCTGTAACGTTGGTCCTGTTCCAAGAACTTAACTATGTAAGTACATGAAGGAAAGAGGAGTTAGCAGAGCTTTATAGACCAAGAAGTCCGACAAGGCTTCAGTTTTCTAATTTCTGTAGCTTATCCTGGTCGAAGGAGAAAGACATGTAGCAGCATAATTAAAAAGGTTACAGTAGGAAATTATCTGGGTCTACTTCTACAATGCACGATACAATTGAACGGGCACTTTTTCGAAACCCCTTAATTGTCACCCGTTCCGACGCATAATTTTCAAATAATTTTCAAATATGGCTCAAAGATGTCCACAACCTTCCTCTCTAATGGCACCAAAGCGTGGCGCCCCGCAGCATCACCATGTGGCTCGGAGGCGCTTCAAACAGGAAGGTATGCAACATGCGAGAAAAGGCTCAGATCTCAGAAATTCATGTGAGGTGTAAGCAAGCTAATGATCATATTTCCACCAAGTTTCACCACACATATACATCTACATCTACGTGATTACTCTGCTCTTCACAATAAAGTGCCTGGCAGAGGGTTCAATGAACCACCTTCATGCTGTCTCTCTATAGTTCCACTCTCGAACGGCACCCGGGAAAAACGAGCCCTTAAATTTTTCCCTGCGAGCCCTGATTTCTCTTATTTTATAGTGATGATCATTTCTCCCTATGTATGTGGGTGCCAACAGAATGTTTTCGCAGTCGGAGGAGAAAACTGGTGATTGAAATTTCATGAGAAGATCCCGTCGCAACGAAAAACGTCTTTGTTTTAATGATTACCACTCCATTTCACGTATCATGTCTGTGACACTGTCTCCCCTGTTTCGCGATAATACAAGACGAGCTGCCCTTCTTTGTACTTTTTCGATGTCATCCGTCAGTCCCACCTGATGCGGACCCCACACCGCACAGCAGTACTCCAGAATAGGGCGGACAAGCGTAGTGTAAGAGTCTCTTTGGTAGACCTGTTGCACCTTCTAAGTGTTCTGCCACGGAATCGCAGTCTTTGGTTCGCTCTACCCACAATATTATCTATGTGGACGTTCCAATTTAGGTTATTTGTACTTGTAATCCCTAAGTATTAAGTTGAATTTGTGTGACTTATCGCGTAATCGAAATTTAGCTGATTTCTTTTAGTACTCATTTGAATAACTTCGAACTTCTCTTTATTCAAGGTCAATTGCCACTTTTCGCACTACAGATATCTTAGCTAAATCATTTTGCCAGTCGTCTTGATCGTCTGATGACTTTACAAGATGGTAAATGACAGCATCATCTGCAAACAATCTAAGACGGCTACTCAGATTGTCTCCTATGTCGTTAATATAGATCAGGAACAATAGAGGGCATATAACGCTTCCTTGGGGAACGCCGGATATTACTTCTGTTTTACTCGATGACTTTCCGTCTATTACTACGAACTGTGACCTTTCTGACAGGAAATCACGAATCCAGTCGCACAACTGAGGCGATACTCAGTAGGCACGCAGCTTGATTAGAAGACGCCGGCCGGAATGGCCAAGCGGTTCTAGGGGCTACCGTCTGGAACCGCGCGATAGCTACGGTCACAGGTTCGAATCCTGCCTCGGGCATGGAAGTGTGTGATGTCCTTAGGTTTAAGTAGTTCTAAGTTCTAGGGGATTGACGACCACAGCAGTTAAGTCTCGTAGTGCTCAGAACCATTTGAACCATTTTTTGATTAGAAGACGCTTGTGAGGAACGGTGTTCAAAGCCTTCTGGAAATCTAAAATCCCCTGTCGATAGCACAATTCTATGCAAGATGCCACCGTGAACGTGTCGTACGATGCGAAGGTGGTCACACTTCTTCTTACCCGCAATTTAACCCCTTCTTTTGACACCTCTCCGATAGAGATGAAAACCGCGGTGTAGAGCTTAGTAATCAGGTTGGTTTCCAATATGGGAGGCGCGGGACAACAGTTTGACTTCTCGAGACGTTCTACAAAATTTGAACGTGATCCAAAGCACCAAAAGGTGTGTTTGCTTTTTCAGCCTCCTACTTCACAAACTCCTGAGAGTGATCACGGGCTGCTGCGACAGTGACCCAAGCGTGAATAGAACGGCAGGGGCGCCTCTAGGACCCCAGCTAGGCAACACTCTCGATGCCACCCACACGCCTTTGTTGAGCTCTTTAAAAATCTACTTCTACAGAGATAGACATTAACTGATTGCAAGGGGCCGGCATAAAAGGCATCCCTTTCTGCACCCCTTTCGTATGGGGCGAACAGGCTCCAGTTCAGCAGCCGAAGCGTGAGATATTTGGTGCCAATGTGATATTATGAACCCACTTTACAACTCATACACTGAAGAGCCAAAACAATTGGTATACCTGCCTAATATCGCGTGCTCCCGTGAGCGCGCAGAAAAGCCGCACAACGACTTGACATGGACTCGGCTAATGTCTGAAGTAGTGCTGGAGGGAACTGACACTATGAATACTGCAGGGCTGTCCATAAATCAGAGATGGTGGAGATCTCTTCTGAACAGCACGTTGCAAAACATTCCACATAAGCTCTATAAAGTTCATGTATGGGAGAGACTGGTGGCTAACGGAAGTGTTTAAACTGAGAAGAATGTTCCTGGAGCCACTTTGCAGAAAGTCAGGACGTGTGGGGTGTCCCATTGATCTGCTGGATTTGCCCAAGTCCGTCGGAATACGCAATGGACATGAATGGATGCATTTGATCAGACAGGATGCTTAGTACATGTCACGTGTCGGATCGTATGTAGACGTATCAGACGTCCCATATCAGTCTAACTGCACAAGCCTCCAACAGCTTGAACAACCCCTGCTAACATACAGGGTCTATGGATTCATGACGTTGTCTGCATTCCCGTACACGTCCATCCGCTCGATACAATTTGACACTAGTGTCGTCCGACTAGGCAACATGTTTCCAGTCATTAACAGTCCAACGTCGGTGTTGACGGGTGCAGTCGAGGCGTAAAGCTTTGTGTCCCCCTGTTATCAAGTATACGTGAGTGGGCCTTCGGCTCCGAGATCCCATATCGACAATGTTCCATTGAATGGTTCGCACGCAGACACTTGTTGATGGCCCAGTACTGAAATCTGCAGCACTTTGCGGAAGGGTTGCACTTCTGTCACGTTGAATGATACTCTTCAGTCTTTGTTGGTCCCATTCTTGTAGGATCTTTTTCCGGTCGGAGCGATATCGGAGATTTGATGTTTTACCGGAGTCCTGATATTCACGGTACACTGGTGAAATGGTCGTACGGGAAAATCCCCACTTCATCGTTACCTCGGAGATGCTGTGTACCGTCGCTTGTGCGCCGACTACAACGTTCAAAATCACTTAAATCTTGATAACTTGCCATTTATTGAAACTGGTAAGATACTAGGTTATGAATGTCTAACAAAGCACTGCCAGGGTTGTTCAAGTAAATTTATTGACACCCATGTTTGTTTAAAGAACTTTGATGGCCCAAGAGGAAACATGGAAACGAAAAGAGTTATAAACATTTTTAGAAGATCAGAGGTCAGTCGAGGTGTGAGGCATGTAGGCTGCCTTGTGGATCGAGGCTGTAAAGGACGCACTACTGTTGTTAATGACAGACCATATGGGGACACACTGATAGGAAAGCTTGGATGTGTTGTGCAGGTACAAAAAACAATGGGAGCTCGGCTGAGAAAACTACGTAAACACTTCAGTGGAAAAGAACTGTCGGACGGAAAACACACAGGTGATTCAGGTCGTCTTACAAAAAGTGAAATTGATTCTTTGACTCAATATTATGGACTAGCAATGAGGAGAAATATAGGAGATTTGGAGAACATGAGACGAGCTGCTTGGGGAACATAGTTTCACAGAGTGTCAACAGATGAAACCTCACAGCATGGTTTGTGTCCAAAAGGGGAAGATTCGTGGTGCAAATAATGGCTGAGCAATGCTACAGGCATACAATATACTCACAAACAATCTTTACCACTTGCTGTAATGGAGGCAATTATGCCTATATATAGGGATCTGGCAAATAAAAATCTACTTATGAAATGTAGGCATGGTCTTTTTTAGAATGCAAATGATGTATATGGGAGAAAATACCCAAAACTGTATTTGTTGGACTGAAAGTGCTGAGGACAGGTGTAATGGATGCAATAATAACACTCAATGATGGTTCAATTTCAAGGATCAATGTTATGAAGAAATTGAACATCTAGACGGGAAGGAATATGGTTTTAGCTCTAACTGCTGTAGACAAGCGGCGGGTAGCCGAAGCTGACAGCTGCAGAAGCTGCTACCAAGGAGTCAAGGATATAGAAAAGAATGAAGAGAAAGAGTGTGGAGGATGAGGACACAGGAGGACAACTGGAGTATGCAGCTGGAATGTTCTAAGCGAGCATAGTGGTAGGTTAATAAATCTGTAAATCTTCTTTTGCGATTTATCGAAAACTTGAATTTTCATAATTCGGTGCCCTTTTCTCCTAAATGACTGATATAGATATTTAGAATGACCTCCCCTACCCCCCTTGCCTACTATTTCCTTAAATAATTTATAACACGAGATGATGTCGGTGATATTTGAGTTGCATTTTAAAGTATTTTTGTTGTAGTAAAATAAATTCCCCCCCATGAACCATGGACCTTGCCGTTTGTGGGGAGGCTTGCGTGCCTCAGCAATACAGATAGCCATACCGTAGGTGCATCCACAACGGAGGGGTATCTGTTGAGAGGCCAGACAAACATGTGGTTCCTGAAGAGGGGCAGCAGCCTTTTCAATAGTTGCAGGGACAATATAGTCTGGATGATTGACTGATCTGGCATTGTAACACTAACCAAAACGGCTTCGCTCTGCTGGTACTGCGAACGGCTGAGAGCAAGGGGAAACTACTGCCGTAATTTTTCCCGAGGGCATGCAGCTTTACTGTATGGTTTAATGATGATGGTGTCCTCTTGGGTAAAATATTCCGGAGGTAAAATAGTCCCCCATTCGGATCTCTGGGCGGGGACTGCTGAGGAGGATGTCGTTATCAGGAGAAAGAAAACGCGTTCTACGGATCGGAGCGTGGAATGTCAGATCCCTTTATCGGGCAGGTAGGTTAGAAAATTTAAAAACGGAAATGGATAGGTTAAAGTTAGATATAGTGGGAATTAGTGAAATTCGGTGGCAGGAGGAACAAGACTTCTGGTCAGGTGACTACAGGGTTATAAACACAAAATCAAATAGGGGTAATGCAGGAGTACGTTTAATAATGAATAGGAAAATAGGGATGCGGGTAAGCTACTACAAACAGTATGGTGAACGCATAAGATAGATATGAAGACCACGCCTACCACAGTAGTACAAGCTTACATGCCTGCAAGCTCTGCAGATGACGAAGAAATTGAAGAAATGTATGATGAAATAAAAGAAATTATTCATATAGTGAAGGGAAAAGAAAATTTAATAGTTATGGGTGACTGGAATTTGTCAGTAGGAATAGGGAGAGAAGGAAACGTAGTAGGTGAATATGGGTTGGGGGTAAGAAATGAAAGAGGAAGCCGCCTGGTAGAATTTTGCACAGAGCACAACTAAATCACAGCTAACACTTGGTTCACGAATCATAAATGGAGGTTGTATACATGGAAGAAGCCTGGAGATACTGACAGGTTTCAGATAGATTATATAACGGTAAGACAGAGATTTAGGAACCAGGTTTTAAACTGTAAGGCATTTCCTGGGGCAGATGTGGACTCTGACCACAATCTATTGGTTATGAAATGTAGATTAAAACTGAAGAAACTAAAAAAAAAGGTGGTAATTTAAGGAGATGGGATATGGATAAACTGACTAAACCAGAGGCTGTACAGAGTTTCAGGGAGAGCATAAAGGAACAATTGACAGGAATGAGAGAAAGAAATACAGTAGAAGAAGAATGGGTAGCGTTGAGGGATGAAGTAATGAAGGCAGCAGAGGATCAAGTAGGTAAAAAGACGAGGGCTAGTAGAAATCCTTGGATAACAGAAGAAATATTGAATTTAATTGATGAAAGAAGAAAATATATAAATGCAGTAAATGAAGCAGGCACAAAGGAATACAAACGTCTCAAAAATGAGATCGACAGGAAGTGCAAAATGGCTAAGCAGGGATGGCTAGAGAACAAATGTAAGGATGTAGAGGCTTATCTCACAAGGGGTAATATAGATATTGCCTACAGGAAAATTAAAGAGACCTTTGGAGAAAAGAGAACCACTTGTATGAATATCAAGAGCTCAGATGGAAACCCAGTTCTAAGCAAAGAAGCGAAAGCAGAAAGGTGGAAGGAGTATATAGAGGGTCTATACAAGGGCGATGTACTTGAGGTCAACATAATGAAAATGGAAGAGGATGTAGATGAAGATGAAATGAGAGATATGATACTGCGTGAAGAATTTGACAGAGACTGAAAGACCTGAGTCCAAACAAGGCACCGGGAGCAGACAACATTCCATTAGAACTACTGACAACCTTGGAAGAGCCAGTCCTGACAAAACTCTACCATCTGGTGAGCAAGATGTATGAGACAGGTGAAATTCCGTCAGACTTCAAGAAGAATTTCATAATTCCAATCCCAAAGAAAGCAGGTGTTGACAGATGTGAAAATTACCGAACTATCAGTTTAATAAGTCACGGCTGCAAGATACTAACGCGAATTCTTTACAGACAAATGGAAAAACTAGGAGAAGCCGACCTTGGGAAAGATCAGTTTGGATTCCGTAGAAATATTGGAACACGTGAGGCAATACTAACCCTACGGCTTATCTTAGAAGCTGGATTAAGGACAGGCAAACCTACGTTTCTAGCATTTGTAGACTTAGAGAAAGCTTTTGACAGTGTTGACTGGAACACTCTCTTTCAAATTCTGAAGGTGGCAGGGGTAAAATACAGAGAGCGAAAAGCTATTTACAATTTGTACAGAAACCAGATGGCAGTTATAAGAGTCGAGGGACATCAAAGGGAAGCAGTGGTTGGGAAGCGAGTGAGACTGGGTTGTAGCCTCTCCCCGATGTTATTCAATCTCTATATTGAGCAAGCAGTGAAGGAAACAAAAGAAGAAATAAAAACTTTGAGGTTCGCCGATGACATTGTAATTCTGTCAGAGACAGCAAAGGACTAGGAAGAGCAGTTGAACGGAATGGATAGTGTCTTGAAAGGAGGATATAAGATGAACATCAACAAAAGCAAAACGAGGTTATTGGAATGTAGTCGAATTAAGTCGGGTGATGCTGAGGGAATTGGATTAGGAAATGAGACACCTAAAGTAGGAAATGAGTTTTGCTATTTGGGGAGCAAATTAACTGATGATGGTCAAAGTAGAGAGGATATAAAATGTAGACTGGCGATGGCAAGGAAAGCATTTCTGAAGAAGAGGAATTTGTTAACATCGAGTATAGATTTAAGGGTCATGAAGTCGTTTCTGAAAGTATTTGTATGGAGTGTAGCCATGTAAGGAAGTGAAACATGGACGATAAATAGTTTGGACAAGAAGAGAATAGATGCTTTCGAAATGTGGTGCTACAGAAGAATGCTGAAGAATAGATGGGTATATCATATAACTAATGAGGAGGTATTAAATAGTATTGGGGAGAAGAGAAATTTGTGGCACATCATGACTAGAAGAAGGGATCGCTTGGTAGGACATGTTCTGAGTCATCAAGGTGAAACGTCCCCTTTGAACAATTTTACAGGACTGTGCTTAACCTGACACACAATATTTTGTTAGCGCAACGCAATCTGACTTTCAATAATCCCTACAAAAGAATGGGCCCTGACTAACATTAAACTACAGCTATCACAAATCGCTTACCTCACAAAAATCTCGGTTACTCGAACTACTGCAATACAGCAAGCGACACTACTGCCAGCTAAATAAAAGATTCAAACTACGGAAGGCACTAACTGCTGACAGGGATAGTTAGCAAATGAAAGATATTAATAGAGAACAAACAATGTATTTACCTTAATAGTCATAATATATATAGCGGTTCATGACAAATTACAAAACTCCGCCATCTCTCTCCCCACATCCACCACTGCTGGCGGCTCACCTCCAACTGCGCAACGCTATGTGCTGTTAACAGCCAAGCTGCCCAACACTACAATGGCGAGTATTACAACAATGCAAAGCAGCCACAGACTGCTACGTAACGTTGCCAATAAGAAAACATAAACAGCCTACTTACATAGCCCCCATGCTCCCCACAAAAAATTTTACAAATTGTTTTGGGCAGTGGCCAATAATGATTTGATAAAAATTTTCATAATTACAATAACAAAGATATCAAATGCACACACTTATTGATACAATGTTGGTCAAAAGCTAAAATTTTCTCACAGTCCATAAAGACAGTCCTCATCATTCGTCACAGTAAAATTGCGGTGTTTTTCTCAAAGTCTGAGCAGTAAAAAAAAAATGCACACAGAAGTAGTGGATTTCCATGCAGTCTTGAAGAAGTAGTGTTGACCTTCCAACGGAAAGACAGTGCTGACTCTTGACATGCAGACAGGTAATGGGCCACAACAGAGCAAACCCACAGCAGAGTCAGTAGAAATTTTGAAGAGTATTGGTAGGTAGGTCATCACAGAGCAGACCCACTGTAGTCCTGGTAGAGATTACGGTATTGATGGGTCATCAGAGGTGCAGACCCACTACAGTCCTGGTAGAGATTGTGCTATTGGTGGGCCACCAGAGGTGCAGACCCACTGTAGTCCTTGTAGAAATAATGATATTGGTGGGTCATCAAAGATGCAGACCCACTGTAGTCCTTGTAGAGATGGCCAGCAGCCATCTGTTACGATCTGTTGCGACTGTGCAGGTGCACAACCACCATCGAAGATCTTGCGGAGAATATAGCAAGTCCATAAACCACCACTTGGCCACTCACAAAAAATTTGTTTGACATGTCCTTAGAACCAGCAATACTGTCATCCAGTCCCTTGCTGAATTATTAACACACGTGCAAACACTATCAGTCCCTACTTCTCACATATTGTCCATATACTGTGACCAACAGAAACGTGTGCAGTGAAATGTAACTTACACGTTGCTTAATTTGATGAACTGGTGTCAATTACAATTTTATAACCTGAGAATACAATAACAATGGTACAAAATACATCATTAAGGAACATAACAATACAGATAACATTTGTATCGAAATTACATATACATCAGTGTTACAGGAATTATGACATAAGTACATACATAAAAGATCGAATAACTTTCGAAACATCAACTTTACACATGAGCATTAAAACAGAACAGAATAAATAATGTCTAAACATCTTTACATAGTAAATAACATATTATAAATGCAAATTATATTTGAGGATAACAGTATTCCTCATCGTAGTGAATGTAGCTTAGTACTAGAAAAATTCTACAACATAAGTCTTATCAGATAAACACATAAAGACAGGAAGTACACAAATACACAAGGGTACACAAACACATAGCATAATAATACAAAAGGAAAGGACAGGGTTTGTTTTACTGCAGTATTTTGTAAACAAAACTTTCTTTACTTCTTGGAGATCTCCCTTCATTCATCATTATTCCCAACAAGTCCTATCTATACCTGATTTCTGTATTCTATTCATATTTCTTTCAAAATAAATATTTCTCAGTGCACAATACTCATTTTTGCCAAATCTGTTTCTTATATCTTCTCAATGCGTTTCTTCCAATTCATCGCAACTCATTCTCTTATATAGTCTACCCCCTCTTAAGCTAACTTAAATCTACTGAGCTCAGATGCTAAACTAAGGCACGAGGCAATGCAGCAGCACAAAACAATTAACACAAACAGCAATGACAAAAATACAAATGCCAAAGCAAGCAGCATAAATTAGCAGAGCAATTGTAATATTACAACTAATATGAGGCAATGAGCAACAAACAAGAAAAAGAAATCGGTAGTAAACTGGCTTAGCAGAGTAACACAAATTAAAATTCAGTAACACTATGCCTGGCAAACAGCAGCAGAAAATGAAATACCTAAATATGACATAGCTCAAGCAGAAAAAATAGTACACTAAAGACAACAATGCAGACAAGGGAAATGTAGAACCACATCTTAATGTCTATGTAATTAAGGTGGTGCACCACAAGAAGTTATTCTACCAAAAAATTACCAAGTACTTGAAAAGAAAATTATGAATGCAGTTCCTGTGAAGGTAAATGTCATTTTGTGCTCCCTCATTCTTTTGAAAAAATTATTATTTACTCGATCTGTAGACAGAAAATATTTATATTAGTACATCTATAAAATTTTATTTTAACCATTGCTGCAGTGCAGCTAGAGACTAGATATCAAATGAAATAAGCAACTATGTACAAAGTAAAGCATAAGAACATCATTCAGTAGTCATTAGGCATTTCATAAGTTAGTAGAAAAATCTCTCAACTAGAGATACAGTAGTCATAATCAGGTGTATAGACATAAAAATATTTCTCGTCATTTCATTAGGCATTTCAGTAAATCATCAATTAAGAGCTCCACAGTGTAATCATATGTTATCAAATTCGACCGTGTCGTTTTTCCGATGCTTTCTACAAAGGAACGTCAATAGCGAGGATAATGGCCTCCCTTTTTTTTTTGCACCTGTGCCTCTGGAAGGCACACGCTAATGCCTTTTTTTCAAGGCGACTGTCGCCCAGCTGGGTGCCCACGACGCATTAGGTGCAGGTGGTCACTTAACTTTCTTACCGAAATATTTACAACACCAGTTTGGATTACAGTCACAGTCTCATATAAAAAAATTTCACCGGTTGAGAATTTGCGTTCCAAATGTGTAGAAACAAAATCCTATGAATATAACAGTGTGCAAAAAATTTTCGCCTGCATTGTGATACATTCACGCATTTACACACATTTCATAACTCTTAAATTACGATTTTTGGTTTCCAACAACCTTTTTCACAAACCAGAGTCCCTAACCACTACTCATTATTCCTTACCTTATTTGTCGACACTTCTTCAATATTTCATCATTACAGATATGTAGCATAATCAAATAATTCATATAGCATCAGCTTACTGATCATAAACATACTGCAACAGCATAATACACATAGTCATCGTGATAATAACATCATAACACCTCAGTCAACTCTCAAAATCGTCGTAGCTTCCTCCAATAATTTCAAAACCTAAAAAAAAATTCTCTGCTCATGTCAGAAGTGTCATCTGCCTCAAACGTACTTTAAAAATCGTGATCCCATACCAAATATATCATTTAAAGCTCTCATAATATCACAATGGGTCCGAAAAAATATGAACAGTTCACAAAGTACAGACAAAATACAATTTCGTAAGTGTGAAGTTACCCAACTGTGCAATTACGTAAACATGTGTCACTGATGTACTAAAAAAATGTTTGGTTCTCTGTTAAATGATCAGATAGCTGTGTAATTCTGTGTTAGACAAATGTGGTACCGATGTGTAAAGTTGTATAAGCAAATACCATATTAGCCAGGGCTCCTTGTGCTTGCCAAACACATGATACACAAAGTAAGCGTGTACCCCCCTGAGGATTAATGTAATTATACCCTCAGGTGTTACAGATTACAGAAATGGAATGATATGTATCACGGAAAACTTTCTATGTTATTCAAAAATCTTTAAAAATAAATGTTTTAAGTATAAAATTAATCACTCAAATACGTGTACTGTAGCACTAAACTGTGCGTCTTGTTGTAAGATAATCTCTGTGGAAGTGTCATAGTTGTTGTCCTCCGAAAGCTAAGTTCTCCAGAAGTCAATGTACTTACCTCACGATAAAAAAAGTGAAATGCTTTGCGTATAGATATCTTAGTTATTACGCTTATTGTCATGATGAAGAAAGTACTGTGCTGTAACGTACTGTTGTGCTACGGAAAAGGCAGTCTCATTGTAGCTATACCACAAAAGTTACCACTAAAACATGTCTCACTTTACAGAAGAATTCAGAAAACTGTCCAGATATAAAACAGATACACCGCAAAAGCAACATTGTAAATTGTCACTCATTAGTAGCGTCGTGATAAAATCGTGTAGCTGTCACATAAACTAACCACTGTGTCATCTGGTATCTCACAGAAAGTACTTTAAATCCAGAATGTATTTTCAAGTAAACCAAAATGTTGCATTAAAATCTCATTAGCAGTACTGGTAAATATTCTAAGTATGTGAGCCTGATAGTCGTTACGTAATCGTGCAACAAACAAGCAAGAATGCACACACACAATAACACTGTGTCGTCTGTTCACAATAACAATGCATTCGTACTTTCTGTTTAAATAAGTTCTCTTGGTTCTTGACTGTATATTTAACTTCAAACATTGTTGCATATTAACAGATTGTAAGTCTGACAAAGCATAATAGTAATGTAAAGTGAAAAGTTATATGGCAAAGACAAAGTTATAAAGCAGATTATCTTTCAATAAACGGTTTTACATGTGAAATGTCGTGTAACCCTTTGCTCTTCCTAGTACACAGAGTTTCAACTTTAACGCAATTATCATGTGTTATACGTCGGTAAAGAAAACTGGAATTTTTCTCAAGGTTAGCGTCTATGTAATTTTTCTCTGAGCCAGCTGGCGCACGCGGCTGCCTGCTGTGCGAGTCATTGTCTGTCTCTTTGTTGGCGCACGTCGTTATTGGGATTAGGAGACCTAGCTTCTACAAATTCACGTTGTCGAAAGTGCCCTGCTCTGTTTGAATCCCGCCAGTTCTGATACAATTCAGGTCTGTCGCTACGATCATATCGTCTGTCGTCATGTCAGTAGATGCCATAGTTTCTTTCTTGTCGGTCACGTGGTGGAGAATTTCTCCCTGAATCGTAACTGCGCGCTGGACCGTTGCGTCTAAAGTTATTGTGTCTCCCGTGATAATAATAGTTCTGGTTGCCATATTGTCTGTTTCTATGATTGTCTCTGTCATATTCATTACTATGGAAATGTGATCTTTCTTTGTAACTATTATCACTCTGCCAGTGGTTGTCATATGGGTTGTGTCTGTTTTGGTCACGATTTGCGTTGTAAGAATAGCCTTGTCGTGTCCAGTTATTGTTTCTGTCATCGCGGAATTGTGACGTATGTGACCTGTAATTGTTGTGCTCCTGTTTTCGCGTTTCGCGATTGTCAGTGTCAATTTCCAGTTCTTGTAACAGTCCCTGAAAAGCTTCAATGTCGTCTTTGCAACGTCCTGCTCAAATAATATGCCGTAAATGTTCAGGTAATTTGATTAAGCAAATGTGGATGAGTTCTGAGGGGCTGTATGGGTTTGAAAGATACTGATTCTTATGCAACATGTCTTCAAAATATTTCATAAGACTGGAAAATTTAGATTGTTCGAAATGTTTCATCATTATGACGCTATGTTTTACTCGGTCTTGTGTAGCTTGAGACCAATACGCTGAGAGGAAGGCATGATAAAATTCTCCTTCACTGTGACAATCGTGAATGACCGATCGCATTCTTACAGCTGGTTCATTCTCCAAGTAGCCACACATAAATTCTAATCTGTGTTCTAACGACCAGTTGGAAGGAAAACAATGAGAGAATTGATGGAGCCATGCTTGTGGATGAATGTCGTTGCCAGAATTCTTAAACGTTTTGAATTTACGTGTAGTAATGAATAGCTTATAGTCAAAATCATCATGTCGGCAAGTCGCATATCGGTCATTGTTAGGTCGTGTCGGCCGTTCCATCTCAAAATTCGGTGCACATTGCCAATTTTTTTCATAACTTCCGAAATGCCCTGTGTTATTATTTTGTGGCTGTTCCGTATTTCTATGTCCCTCTTCCCGTATTGGGGCGCGAGTGTCCTCTGAAATACGTAATTCTTGTATTACCTGTGTCAGCTGATCTTGTACTTCCCGGATTTCTCTTTTGTACAGTGTATTGATTTGATTTTGATTCTGTTTGAATTTTCTAATTTGTTCATACTCTTCTGTGTCAGTGAAGGCTACAGGTCTTGTGTTATTCAGATCATCATCTACCTTTGTAGATAAGTTAGTGACCTGATCCGAAAGTTCGGCTACTTTCTCCGATAGTGAACACATTTCCTCAGTGTGTTTTTCTGAACCAAGTTTCAGAGTGTCCATTTGTGTTGAAATCGAATCTACTGTGTCCTGTAAGTTTTCCTGAGTTTTTGCAAGTTGTGTAACCGAATCGGTAGATGCAACTGAGTCAATTTTTGCCCACAAGGTCTCATGATTTTCATGAACAATAGTTTGCAGTTCTTTTATGGCTACTTCGTGATTCTGTAATGCATTTTCATGACGCGAAAAAATTGGTTGGAAATGCTCACAAATTTGTGTTTTTACGTCATTACAGACTTTTTGACATTTCGATTCGATGTTATGTAACTCAGTAGTTAAATCTTCACGTGTTTGTTCAAGTGTGGTGTCTAACTTTTAAAGATTTTGTTCCATTGTGTCTAACTGTTGCTGTGTTTGTCTCTGGTGTTGTTCCATTGTGTCTAACTTTTTAAGATTTTGTTCCATTGTGTCTAACTTTTTAAGATTTTGTTCCACTGTGTCTAACTTTTTAAGATTTTGTCCCATTTGTCTCTGATTTTGTTCCATTTGTTGCATTAATTGCAATAATAATGTATTAGTGTCTGGAATCTGTTTCTCTACGCTTTTCGGCAGTGCATTTGCACCGGCAACATTCACATTTTGACAAGCAGAAAATGTGTCTTGACTTATTTGAGAAAACGCTGATGACCCAAAACCTGAATCTACAGTATTTGCGAAATTGTGTCCTGTCATTTCGGATTCCTGAGGCGAGCTGTTGCCGACCGATCGATCGATATTGCTTCCCTGTTCACTGCCTGTTTCACTGTCTACACCATTGTTTGCAGCTCGCTCCATTTCCCTATGCACAATTACCAAATTACTACTTTGAACATCAGTTAATTCATTACTCGGTGGCGCTAACACACTGCTTTCGTCTTCACTGTCATTTCTCAGTTTACTTTGGAGCCTAGTATTACGTTTTTCACACGCCATAATTGTCACAATATTTCACACGATAACAAAGAAAAGCACAATTTGAAGAGCAAAAATAAAATAACATAGCAATGGATATAATGTCTACCTAATTGCAAGCGCAGCTGCGAAATACTTTGTGCAAATCTACATGCATGCCACACCTGTTTTACTGTACAACAATGAAAGACTGCAACTACAAAGGAGATTCTCTCTACAATTACGCACCAGAAATAAACAAAATCTACACTAATTACACAAACTACAAGAAAAAATCTGAAGATTCCAGTGAGGTATCCTCGGCTAAGGGTCGACATATGAAACGTCCCCTTTGAACAATTTTACAGGACTGTGCTTAACCTGACACACAATATTTTGTTAGCGCAACGCAATCTGACTTTCAATAATCCCTGCAATAGAATGGGCCCTAACTAACATTAAACTATAGCTTTCACAAATCGCTTACCTCACAAAAATCTTGGTTACTCGAACTACTGCAATACAGCGAGCGCCACTACTGCCAGCTAAATAAAAGATTCAAACTACGGAAGGCACTAACTACTGATAGGGATAGTTAGCAAATGAAAGATATTAATAGAGAACAAACAATGTATTTACCTTAATAGTCGTAATATATATAGCGGTTCATGACAAATTACAAAACTCCGCCATCTCTCTCCCCACATCCACCACTGCTGGCGGCTCACCTCCAACTGCGCAACGCTACGCGCTGTTAACAGCCCAGCTGCCCAACACTACAATGGCGAGTATTACAACAATGCAAAGCAGCCACAGACTGCTACGTAACGTTGCCAATAAGAAAACATAAATAGCCTACTTACAAAGGGATCACCAATTTAGTATTGGAGGGCAGCGTGGAGGATAAAAGTCGTAGAGGGAGACCAAGAGATGAATACACTAATCAGATTCAGAAGGATGTAGGTTGCAGTAAGTACTGGGAGATGAAGAGGCTTGCACAGGATAGAGTAGCATGGAGAGCCGCATCAAACCAGTCTCAGAACTGAAGACCACAACAACAACAAAATAAATTACTTGTGGTTTTCACAAATCAGCATCAGGGAAGGTACTGGAGGCATAAAACACTTTTGTGAATGTTGTCTGTACTCTGACTCTTTTTTCAATCTGTGCAGTCAGTGGTTCCAAAGAAAATTGTACCGCAGGGAAATAGTGTTCCGTTTTTTATACTATTATAAATATTGGTGTCAGTACCAAAATACAATAAATATCTCAATGATTTTTTTGGAAATGCTTTACTAATGACCCAAATTGTCTGTAAGAATTTTGAGATCAGTCGCACTGTGAGGGTGAAGATAATGCTAAAAGTGCAGGCCGTTCATGGCCGTGTCCCCTTAATTTACGAGACATTTAATTTTGAAGTTAGGGGCTCTGTCAGTGTACAACCTGTAGTTATTACTAGCTCCATACTTTACATTAGTGATAAATGTTACAAAACTATCAACTGAAAAAGAAATATGGAATTTATCTAAAAATTATGACATAACGATATGGTTACATGTTCGCTATTTATAGTCAAGAATTCCTCTATGATCTAGAAGAGAGCCGGCCGCTATGGCCGAGAGGTTCTAGGCGCCAAAGTCAGGAACTGCACTGCTGCTGTGGTCGCAGGTTCGAATCCTGCCTTGAGCATGGATGTGTGTGATGTGTAAAAGCACCACCGTTTAGGATAACGAAAGTAAATTTTGTCTAATATTCTGAGCACAACTTACACAGCGATTTTGCATGTCTCAAATCACAGGCAGAAGAGGCCCACTGACCAACCTAGTGTGTTATGAGTACGTGACGCGAGTCGGCGTCTTTGGCAAAACAGAGCACACAGCCATGTATAAATAGGTGTGGGTTTGTAACGAGATTCGTTCAACGTTCAAGTGTGGCAGCTCTCCTGGATGGCGGGGCGTGGCACACCACCAGCTACACGCAGCAGCAGATGGGGTGCCATCGTTCCAGTCCACGGTGAGTCGCTGGTTTGACCCTCTGAGGCCGATGCAGGATGCTTAGCCTGCCAGAGGCGTGCCTCTCCATGGCTCACTATTGCGTGCGGTTGTCCTGGCTTCCAACACATGCCGGAGGCATCCCGAGGCGAGGGCTGCAGATTCGGACTCGGGATCGCGGGTACTTGTTGTCATGGTGATCTTAGCCACGCCGCGAGAAGCATGCAGCTGGCCTCATGCAGTTCACGCCGAGCGGCGCTGGGTCGGCAGGATCGCAAACCACTGAGTCAACTGCCGTCTTCCTGACGAAGCCGCAACTCCGCTGCCGTACAAGGCCGACTCACAGCAGTGCGCGCATGGGTCGCTGGGGCAGCCATTCCTCTCCAAGACGTTTCACAGACAGCAAAGTGGTGTCCTCAGAATTCCAGGATCCAGTGGCGCATATCAAGAGGAATGGGGCATTGCAGTTGGAAACAATAAATCACTAGGAAAGCTCAGATGAGTCTTAATACAGTGCCTTCTACCTCTTCCCACTACATTTGGTGTTGCTGTTATATTCAGTGGCAGAGGTCCCCACTACAGATGTCCTTACGTTAGGTTTAAGTAGTTCTAAGTCTAGGGGTCTGATGAACTCAGATGTTAGGTCCCATACTGCTTAGAGCCATTTGAACCATTTTTTTTATACAGAGGACATGTTAACGAGATATATTTTTAATCTATATTTGAAATCATTTCGTTCGTCTGTCAGACATTCGACACTGTCAGGAAAAAAATGCAGCACACTCAAGGATTGTCTTCTATAGTACCAGAGTATATTATGTTCATACTGAGGAGTTATAGAGTTGGTGACTCATTTGCCACTGTCAGCAGCTATCAGATGGCATTCAGAAAGCCTGTCTGTGAACCATCTGTTTTTACTCTGCAGACAGTAACCATAGAAAGTTTAGATGTGAACATCGTTTTCGGCATGTATTCTGGTGTACACCACTCCTCAGTGACAAGTACCTGCTTCTGTTGAACAGCTTCAGCCATCTGAACACGACCGCATTTTGATCCTAAGGGAAACTGGATGGCTGCATCGATAGACTGCTGCACATATTGGGCACAATGGATCAGTGAGTGTCGCTGCTTCAGGAAGTGGTCTGTGAAACATTTCCACACCTTTAGATCGAGTACTGGACGACTGAATAGTGCACATACAAAAAGACCGACGCATTGTGCGAGCAGCGGCGGCTGATCGAAATCCGGACAGCAATGGACCTAGTGTGTAACCAGGGAACACTGGGAACTGTCTGTTAGAGCAGCATTAAGATCATGTGTGCCTCTGGCTAGGCTGCGAATGACACCACGACGCCACCAAGCATGGCCACTCTGGTATCTTGAAGGAGTTGATTAGAGAGTGGAATTGGCCTCTGTTGTCTTCAGTGATTCGAGTAGGTTGTGGCTGTAAGTGAGTGAAGGACATACGTATGTATGGTGAGCTGCCTACAAGTCCCACCCCAGTCTTCGTGGTGTGGGGTGCCATTAGTTGTTACCCACAGTCACACGTGTGGGAGATAGCGAAGTGGGAACTTTCTCAATCTCCAACGTCAGTAAGGACCACTGCCGAATAGCTCCAAAATGTGAAAGTGTTTGGGACAACCTATCACAGGATGCCATTCATCTACATAAATACTCTGCTAGCCACCAAGCGGTGTGTGGCGGAGGGCACAATTCGCGCCAAGGTCATATTTCCCCAACCCCTCCCCCCTCCCACCACGGTTCCTCAGTCCGCCCTGACCGCTGAGTAGTCAGCGTGGCGGTCTGTCACGCCAAGGGGCCCAGGTTCGATTCCCGACTGGGTCGGAGATTTTCTCCGCTCAGGAACTGGGTGTTACGTTGTATTCATTATCATTTCATCATCATCATCATCATCAATGAAAGGGAACGGGAAACCACCACTGGAATCACTTCCCTAGACGCTCATGCGGTGGACTCTTTGACGAGGCTTCCCCCATGACAAGACCTGCCGTAAGGCAGAACACAAAATTTTTCTGTTCCACTGATCGCACGAGGGAAACACGACTGTCTAAATGCCTCAGTACGAGCTCTAATTTCCCTTATCTTTGAATGGTGATCATCGTGCGATTTTAAAGTTGGTGGCAATCATATATGCTCTACATCCTCGGCGAAGATCGAATTTAGTGAGCAGCTCCTTCCGTTTAGCGCGTCGTCTATCGGCAAGAGTATCCCACATCAATATTTCTATGAGATTTGTAACGCTCTCGCTGTGGCTAAACGTACCAGTCGCGAATCTTGCTGCTCTTCTTTGGAGTTTTTCTATCTCTTGAATGGGACCCAACTGCTAAGGGTCCCATACAGACGAACAGTACTCTAAGACTGGACGAACTAACGTATTGTAAGCAATTTCCTATTTTGAAGGACTGCATCGCTTCAGCATTCTACCAATAAACGTCAATCTAGAGTTCGCCTTGCCCGTTACTTGTGTAATCTGATCATTCCATTTGAGATCATCTCGATCAGTCACACCCAGATATTTTACGGATGTTACCGCTTCCAAGGACTGGGCATTTATTTCGTACTCGTACATTAATGGGGATTTTTGCCTTGTTATTCGTAGTAGGTTATACTTACTAATACTGAGAGATAATTGCCAGTCATTACGCCACGCATTTATTTTCTGCAAATCCTCATTGATTTGTTCACAACTTTCGTGTGATACTACTTTCCTGTAGACTACAGTATCATCGGAAAACAGTCTAACGCCGCTGTCTACACCATCAACCAGATCGTTTATGCAAATCGTAAAAAGCAGCGGACCTATTACGCTGCCCTGGGGCACACCTGAAGTTACGCTTGTTTCTGTTGAAGTCACCCCTTTTAGGATGACTTACTGCTCTCTTTCCGTTAGAAAACTTTCTATGCAACAGCATATGTCATCGGATAGACCGTAAGCGAGCACTTTTTGGAGCAAGCGACAGTGTACAACTGAGTCTAACGCCTTTCGAAAGTGGAGAAATATGGCATCGATCTGTGAGCCGGTATTTAGAGCCTGTTGTATATCATGAACAAAAAGGGCCATCTGTGTCTCGCATGACCGCTGTTTCCTAAAACCGTACTGGTTTCTGCGGATGAGCTTCTCAGATTCTAGAAAGGTCATTAATCTGAACGCAAAATATGTTCCAAGATTCTACAACAAATCGATGTCACTGAAATTGGCCGGTAATTATGTGCATCCGATTTTCTACCCTTTTTATAGATTGCTATGACCTGGGTCTCCTTCCAGTCCAGTGGAACTTCCTGCTGTTCCAACGATCTCTGATGATGATGGATAAGAATGGTGCTATATTTGTAGCATAGTCAACATACAATCTTACGGGTATATCGTCTGGGCCAGATGCCTCCCTGGTGTGTAAGGATCTTAACTGTTTTACAGTCCCAGTCAGCCATCCTTGCGTTTGTTCGATAATTGAAAGGGGAAATGGTACTGCAGTCCTCCATCGTAAACGAGTTTTTGAAAGCTAGGTTTAGAATTTCGGCCTTCTGTTTATCATCATCAGTTACATTGCCTGTACTGTCAGCAAGAGAAGGTATTGAATTATTTGTAGCGTTCATAAATTTAACGTACGACCGAAATTTTTGGAGTTATTATTAGAATCTGCAGATAAAATATTGCTTTCAAATTCGTTAAAAGAATCTCTCATTGACCTTTTGACAGCTGCTTTCATTTCGCATAATTTCTGTTTGGCAGGGACTACGTTTAAAACGACTGAGCAAAATTCTCTGCTTTCTCAGCTACTTCCTAATATGTTTGTTGTACCAAGGTGAATCCTTTCCGCCCCCCAAATTTTGGCTAGGCAGGTACTTCTCTAGCACGTGGTGGACAACACCTTTAAATTCCAACCAAAGATGCTCATTATCTCTGTGTCCCTCGGTGAATGCTTGGAGCTGACTATGACATTTTTATTTGATTTCCCAAACAATAAGAAAACACTACGCGTTTTTTTTCTTTTTTTGTTCTTCACCTTCCACTGACATAGAAGCCACAACGACATTATGGTCGCTAATACCTTCTTCTAGAATAACATCCTCAAAGAAATCAGGTATGTTTGTCGCCAAGATATTTAATATTTGGCCGTCTCGAATTGGTTTTCTAACCAATTGCTCAAGGTTGCATGTTGACAGCGCTCCTAGAATAACTTCACACGAATCTTAGCTTCTGCCCTCTGTGACAAACGTGTAGTTTTCCCAGTCGGTGGATGCCAAGTTAAAGTCTCCACCTACAACTAATGGATAATTTGGATACTTATTTCCTAAGTACTCAAGAGTTTCCCTGAAATGTTCTGCTGCTGCTGCTGCTGGTCTATAAAAACTTCCTAATACGATGGTCAGTCCTTGTCTGATTGACGGTTTTATCCAGACTATTTCACAGTCCGACCCAGTATCGATGTCAACTGCGTTTAAACAACTTCGTGATCGTTTGCATGCTAGAACACACGCCTGCGTTGGCGCCAGAAGGACAGAGGGGGAGGGGGATATAATACGTATTGATGCGACTGTTTGGACACTCTTGATTGTGACAAGTGTGCTTGATTTAGATTTAATTTGTTATAAAGTACTAAGACAATGGTGATGTATTTATCACTTCTCTTGTAAATCAAATAACCATTTCCATGAGGGTGCTGCACTTTTATTTTGTTTTACTTTTTTCTTCTGCAGTGAATTCCGTGGCTTAATTTCCCAAGGAACTTTTAGCCGCTTACACTATAAGAGAAAAAAAAATAAATGTTATAAAGAAACGAGCGGAGCAGTCGTGGTTGTGCGCCGTATCCAAAGTACCCATCGCTACCAAATATCAGCCAATCTGAAATGGATAAGGTGAAACGCTTCTATGGAAAACAATAAAACTTTTTAACTGTGCAACAAAGACTGCTTGTTTCTTCATATCACACATACTGGTTGCTGTATAACCCGTCAAGAACTGGAAAAATGTTGTAAAAAATAAATGACCAGCGAAGATGCATCTGAAGGCTACAGTGCGAAGTGCCATTTCATCCTACATAACAGGACCCCTTTGTTTGTCATCCGTGGCACCCTTACACAAGAGCAGAACGTCGACAACATTACAAACCCCACTTTGCTGTCCTTTTTGGGAAGCCATTCAGGGCTTACATTTCAGCAAGTTAATCCTCGCCCCACACGTCAAGAGTGTATACTGCTTGTCCTCGTGTTTGCTACACTCTGCTTTGGCCAGCAATATCGCCAGATCTCTGCTCAACTGAGGGCCCTCCGAGCAGCTTGGGATTCTGACGATCTAGCGCACCAACTGGGCAGCGTTCATCTAGGGTGCCAACTGGAAAGAATTCAGCGCGCTTTCCCTGAAGAAGAAATTCAACAAATCTGCCGATCAATGTAGATCCGATAAACTACTGGCATAAAGGCCAGAGGTGGACCAGCGCGTTATTAACTTCCTTAATGTGTGAAGATCTTTCTTTTGAATAAACAACCCATTTCTTTTCTGAAATTGTACTCATTTTTTTAGCTGTACATGTACACCACATTTACTGATTCCGTGCAATTCGGATAATTCGTTCATGCTGCGCCGTTTTTTTCCTCCTTTTGTCTTTTAGTGTATTTCACACCTTTCATTGAAGTGTAAAGCAGGCCGCTTTTCTTTTGGTGCTGTACTTGTGAATGTCTCCGTTACGGTAAAAGTCAATGGACTGTTGATAACATATTCCATAAATGAATAGATGTACTGTGCGGCTGTGTTTAATATTGGTAGCTGCCTAAGCAGATGCCTGCAAGATGAAGGTAGGTGAACGTGGTGTTGTAGTTGGTGCACGAGCTATGGGACACAGGATCTCCGGGATTTTCCGCTTGAGACCATTTCAGTACCGTTAATATCAGGTATCCTGTAAAACAGCAAATCTTCGACACCGCTGCGGCCGGAAAAGATCCTGCAAGAACGGAACCAACGACGACTGAAGAGAATCGTTCAACGTGAAAGAAGTGCAGCCTTTCCGCAAATTGATCCAGATTTCAATGATGGGCCATCAACAAATGTCAGCGTGCGAACCATTCAACGAAACATCATCGATATGGGCTTTCGGAGCCGAAGGCCCACTCGTGTACCCTTGATGACTACACGACACCAAGCTTTCCGCCTCGACTGCGTCCATCAACACCGACATTGGATTATTGATCCCTGGAAACATGTTGCCCAATGGGACGAGTCTCGTTTCAAATTGTATCAAGCGGACGTACGTGTACCTGTGTGGAGACAACCTCATGAATCCAAGGGCCCTGCATGTCAGCAGGGGACTCTTCAAGATGACGGAGGGTCTACAATGGTGTGGGGCGTGTGCAGTTGGAGTGATACGTGATTCCTTATAGTCTAGATACGACTCTGACAGGTGACACGTACGTAAGCATCCTGACTGAACACCTGCTGACACTCATGTTCGTTGTGCATTCCGATGGACGTGGGCAATTCCAGCAGGACAATGCGACATCCCACACGTGCAGAATTACAGAGAGTGGCTCCAGGAACACTCCTCTGTGTTTAAACATTTCCGCTGGCTATCAAACTCCCCAGGCATGAACAGTATTTAGCATATGTGGGATGCCTTGCAACGTGCTGTCCAGAAGAGATCCCTACCCCCTCGTACTCTTACGGATTTATGGACAGCCATGTGGGATTAATGGTGTCAGATCCCTCCAGCACTACTTCACACTTTAGTCGGGTCCATACGAGGTCGTGTTGCCTCACTCTTGAATGCTGGTGTGGGCTCTAAACGATATTAGACAGTTTCTTTGGCTCTTCATTGTATAGTGTGTATTTGCTGGCCACATTGCTTGTGTGGATGGCTAAGTGCAAGGTACTGGACTGTGGAATTCAAATAATACCTTGCACTTAACGAGTGACATAAGCAAAATGGGCTGCAGACACTCGTTATGGTACCGCTTACGTGGTATTTAACTGTCTTGTCAAACTTGCTTCCACTGCGATTGATCTTAAATATTGTATTTGATGTTATCTGCAACACGTTACACTCTGTTCCACGGGATATACTGATAATGGACTAAGGTCTGAAACTGGTCGTCATTCAAACAAATAGAAACTTCTGCAAACTTTGACGGTTTCGCATTTTCATTAAAAGTGCTATATCTGTACATTTTGTCGTATATTTCTTTCAGTTACTTTGGGCTGTGTACGGTAGCAGTTATTTGAATGTACGGTCGAAGTTTAATACAACTATTTAATGCTGCTATGTTGACTTCAGTGACACATCTTGCGGTAGTTACTTTCGTCTCTACGTTTTGCACAGCAGTGTACGTATTGTCTTGGTATGGTATAGCTTCAGGCATCGTAGCAGTGAACGTGTCAGCCACAGATGAAGGAAGAACAAGTTTACGGTGCTGGATGTTTACAACACGCAATGGATAAAAAAGAAAAGGGGAGGGAGGTCTTACAGCGGCTAATATCGCTCGCCGCCGCCTTCTTCATCATGCAGCACGTTCTTCCTTTGGCGTAGGGCGTTGCCGCGGATGTGTTCGCTCCTAAGAGCCGTACAGCCTTGACAAACAGCGCTTGTTTAGTGGTCGTCCGGTTGCGGCGAAAGGCCGTAACAATAAGGCGGCGTCTGGCCGGCTGGCTGCCGGAGCAGCCCGAGGGAAAACCAACCTCTTAGGCGGCGGGGCCCTCTGCCCTGTCGGAAGGCTTGCGGCCGGCACAATGGGGAACCGCCTCGTCACCTGACGTTGGGTGTTTTAATAATAAGCGGGACGTTTCAATCGCGCCGGAGGACATGCGGCGATTACCTGCCAGGTGTGAACGAATACCTCTGGGACGCCGTGGACGCCCGCCAGGTTTAATGACCTTCGTGTAGTCGGGCCACGAGTAAGAAACTGCCATCATTCTTCTTGTCTCTTTCCTTCTCCTTTAACAGCACCGGTAGTTGTTTCTCCTCTTCCAGTTTTCCTTGCAGCAGGCCGTTGCCCTGGCACTCGTGGGATGCTTCTTCAGTGAGGGGAGATGAGAGGTGCGAGGGGCGTCAGGCTTTTGTACTTTTAACTGTTCTTTTTTTTCATTTTCCTTTTTCTGTCAACACAAGAGGGCGGCAGCTGCTGTACCGATTGTAGGTGACGGTGCTGTGTTCGGTTCTGTGGAGAGAGCGAGGGTGCTGTTGTTGGGGGAGAGTATAATGTTTGTCATAGACCTTCTTCCACAGAGCGCCAAATTATGAGTGCGCTGCCCTTGTTACGACACGGGACCAAAGAACGAACGTAGCACTCGTAGTGGCCTGGCAGCGAACTTTGGATACGGGAAAATATGGCACGCAAATCCATATTCTGACTCTGAATACGAATACTATACGATAACATCTTTCATTTATACTTTATGGTCGGGTTCCGTAGTCACGTGGTGACGTGTGTACTTGCAAAATTTTTTATGGTCTTGTAGAGTAATATATTCGATACATTTCCACCAAAAACGAAGATTAACTTCCAGTAACTGGGGTTCAAAATCGTGTAAAATTTGGGTAAATGACATCGTGGTCGCCTTTTCACTGTAGACTTCATTGTTAGTAAAACCCGATGTTGCAATTCCGACCGTGGGGCTATTATCAACTGGAAATACTTGTGCTTTAGCTCTTCTCAAAAGCTATAAATCATATGACATGATACGACATTACAAAGAAGTTCGTTTCATCACACTGTGTTCCCTATTCGGCCTTCTTGTGTGTATTCCATTCTTTGAATTGCGTTGTCAGCATGTTGCTCGTAACCTGCTTAACTTTTGTTCGTGTCTGTGATATTTTATTTGGTGGGATAAATGATTCCCTACTGGTTTTTGTTCCACATAAGAAATAAGCTTGTTTCATCAGATGGTATTCTTTGCTTTCATCTTTATTTGCTCGTATTCTACGATATTTTCGTTCGCATTGGTTTTTTTTTCTATTTACTGGTATTTAATGTAGGCGTCAGACATTTTCGTGAAGTCAGAGGATGATTCCATTACGTCCATATCTGCTGAAAATTTTGTAGTGTTAGAACGTGTGAACACATTTCCCTAACTACTGCAGCGTTTTTAACATTTGCAAGGAAGGAAGCTGTAGCACCAAGACTACAAGGCACACTTGTCTGTATCTACATCCGTACTCGGCAAACCACTTTGAAATGCATGACACTCAGTGGCAAGAAGCAAAACCTTTGAAAGCAGAATTACACTATCATTCCGTGAAAATACGTAATAAAGGTGAACGTGGGTTCTGTGAAAAGCTACTAACATCGAGTTCTTCATTAAATCGTAAGACGTGTGAAAAATGAATGGAAAAAAAGGTAAGGTAGAATAAAAGGAATATACTTACAATCCATTTTTTTTTTTTTTTTGTGGTTGATCTCATAGCATTGTTCGGGGCGGACGCCCGATAACACCCGTTTAGGTTCTTCGTTGATCCGTTCACGCAGATTTAAATTGAAAAGCCACACACCGATTCGTAAATAATAACAAATGTATATGTGAGACCACACAAGACCATGTGACGACACCAGCTTTTGTTTTATTAGAAATAAAAGAAATACGGACTCGTTTACTCCTCCTATAATGGATGAGAGCAGAAATCAGGCAGAACACGAGTAACGCATTTACAAAGCAATTCACAGCGCGGTACACACAAGAAGTTGTAATCAGAAACACAAAGCGATGAAACGAGCTTTTATTTACTCCAAAACGTAAACCAACATGGAAGACTGTAAATCACCCCATAAGAAAACAGGATAATGGAGGATTGATAAACTTGCAGTGGTGCAAGTGGCCTTTCAGCGAACAAAGATGGTGCTACTGAAAGTCGCTATGGGAATTTTTAACGCCAATTCCCTCCCCCCCCCCCCTCTCACCCTCCAAACCTAACTAGCTATAACCATCATTTTTAACGTGACACAGATTTGCAATATTGACCCTTCATACTAAAGCTCCATAGAAATTTCTTAATGTAGCCAAGAGTCCATAGAAAGCAGTCTAATCGACGTATAGTACAAATGGAGACCGCATAAGGTAAGTTAACCATTTCCCGCATCAACTGAGAGGATCGATGCTGTGAACGCCTCCATACGTATTCTATGTCCTGCTGTTGCCGATGTGATCTCCTGAAACAGTTCTCATAGTATCAGTTTCCTTCGGAGATGCCGACAGTCTACCTATGTAGCTATAAATGGAAGTGCGGGAATCTAATCTACTTTGTATATATTGTGGGATGTCATAATGCCACATTTATTAACAAATTCTTTACGATAGTTTACGGTGACACAGTTTGGTATATATAACTTGAAGAAGTACAGAAAATGGATAGCATTGGCTACAAAGAGAACAGATCTGCATTGCATCCTAACGCCGACTAATGTGCTACAGAAATCATTTACACATTGGAAACAACTTCAGCGCAATTTGTATGTTGTTGACAGAATAACAGTTGCAATTTGTTTCCTGATATAAATAGTTTAGTGCACTGAAGCACTGGAGCAGCGAAGTTTTAATGAAATTTAGGATGCGGCTAGCATTTATTATGGTAAAGGTGGCTTTTAATAACTAATATTTGATAAAGAAAAAGTCTTAGTTTCGCGCTTAAATGTTAGTATATCCCTGGCGTTCAGAATCGCCAAGTTTGACACACTCTCATGACTTAATAACACTTTCTCACATCACTAGCGTATATCACTACCAACCGAAGTGTCCAGCCTCGCTGTTTGTGTTCCGAGTGTGAGAATCGCTTCTTACTTGCCACTACAGCATTCCAAATTGCTCTTCAAGAGAGCCAGTTATTCCTGTTAACTGAAGTGTACCAACACAATTTTAAATTAGCAAATAAAGTGCTGTTAAAATTAAGACGAATCTCACAGGAGAAAAATTTGGAAATTTGTGGTGGTGGTAAGTTTCTATGGGACCAATTAGCTGAGGTCATCGGTCCCTAGGCTTACACACTACTTAATCTTATTCAAACTAACTTACACTATGGACAACGCACACATCCATGCCCGAGGGAGGAGCCGTGCGAACCGTGGCAAGGCGCGTCAGATCGTGCTGCTGCACCGTGCTGCTGAACCTTACAGGATTTATATGATAATAATAATAATAATAATAATAATAATAACAATAACAATAACAATAATAATGGCTCCCCGTGGAGGCTCGGGAAAAGAATAGGCCTCCGGTATGTTCTGCCAGTCGTAAAAGGCGACGAAAAGAACAAACCACTAATAGGGCTAACCTTCCTTTTAGTGTGATTATTTGGTTCAGGACAGAACTAATGAAGCCTCGGACAAGCGCTGTCATGGTCGGGGACGACGCTTGAACCCTATGCTCGTCCGCAATGGTAACGACACTGCTAGCCACACGGAAAATGATTTAAATCCAAATAGAGGTGTTTTGCAGGATATGTTTCCTGCAACCACCCTAGAAGGAAAACAAAGACAGAGGATGAGATGGTCAGATGAAGTTAACCGACACCTCATGTTCTGTTGTTACCAAGCAACAAACTTAGGAACCAACACAACTGGATACAGATCACAAGTATACACAACATTTATTACCAGATACCCAGAATTAAAATTTTTAACAGAACAACGACTAGCTGATCAGATCGGTGTAATAATCAAAAATAACAGGATACCCCAGTCAGAATTAGAAAACATCAAACAACAAGTACAACAAATACTGGAACAAAATAATGTGCAATCAGAAGAAGAAGAAAATACAGTAATGGACTCAAACATCCCAGAGCAAACAAACCAAGAACAACACGCATCAGTTAAACAATGAGAGGAAAATGAAATCTTAAGACAGCCACCAGAACAAGCACAAAAAAAAAACACGAAGTGACACACATGTTAGATATAGAAGAAAAGTTTCAGCTGTCATATATATAGAATACAAAGACACAAATACAGACATTAGACCACTCTTGCATAGACCACCATATAACCCACAAGTCGAAACAACAATAACAACTATCAACATAATCATACACTACAAAATAAATGAAAATACAACTATGGAAGAGTTACAACTACTGGTTTATATAGGAGCACTCACTACACTAAATATACACACTAGGCAGAGATCAGAACCAACCAACACACAGAAGAAACCCACAAAACCAGCTTGGCAACACAGGCTACAGATCAGAATAGAAAAACTGAGAAAAGACATCGGACAGTTAACACAACTTATAAGAAATGAAATATCAGACAAAAAACGAAAAAGGTTAGGTAAAATCTCACAACAAGAAGCGATAGAGCAGTTAGATGAAAAGAAGCAGAAATTACAAGCATTGGCCAAACGACTTAGAAGATACAAAAAAAGTGAAAATAGAAGGAAACAAAACCAAACATTCAACACAAACCAAAAGAGATTTTATCAGACTATAGATAACACACACATTAAAATAGACAATCCACCAAACATAACAGTCATGGAACACTTCTGGAGCAACATATGGTCAAACCCGGTACAACATAACAGACATGCACGGTGGATACAAGCAGAAACAGACACATACAAGATGATACCACAAATGCCTGAAGTGATAATTTTGCAACGTGAAGTCACCCGAGCAATTATTTCTACGCACAATTGGAAAGCCTCTCGAAAAGATAAAATAGCAAATTTCTGGCTAAAGAAGTTCACCTAAACACATTCACATCTAACTAAATTATTTAACAGTTACATTGCAGACCCATACACATTCCCTGATACACTTGCACGTGGAATAGCTTATCTGAAACCTAAAGATCAAGCAGATACAGCAAACCCAGCAAATTATCGCCCCATAACATGCCTACCAACAATATACAGAAATTAATGACACATACAACACAGAACAAAATTGTAAATGAAGAACAAAAAGGCTGTTGCAAAGGAGCATGAGGATGTAAATAGCAACTGATAATAGATGCAGAGGTGACATATCAAGCTAAAACTAAACAAAGGTCGCTACACAACGCATACATTGATTACCAAAAAGCTTTTGATAGGGTACCCCACTAATGGTTACTACGAATATTGGAAATATACAAAATGGTTCAAATGGCTCTGAGCACTATGGGACTCAACTGCTGAGGTCATTAGTCCCCTAGAACTTAGAACTACTTAAACCTAACTAACCTAAGGACATCACAAACATCCATGCCCGAGGCAGGATTCGAACCTGCGACCGTAGCGGTCTAGCGGTTCCAGACTGCAGCGCCTTTAACCGCACGGCCACTTCGGCCGGCGGAAATATACAAAGTAGATCCTAAACACAGTAATGAAAAATTGGAAAACCACACTTAATATCCAAACAAATTCAAATAATATCACATCACAGCCAATACAGATTAGGCGTGGAATATACCATGGAGACTCATTAAGTCATTTCTGGTTCTGCCTTGCTCTGATCCCACTATCCAACATCCTAAATAACACAAATTATGGATACAATATTACTGGAACATAGCAACACAAAATCACACATTTGCTATACATGGATGATCTAAAACTACTGGCAGCAACAAGTCAACAACTCAACCATTTACTAAAGATAACAGATGTATTCAGCAATGATATAAATATGGCTTTTGGAACAGACAAATGTAAGAAAAATAGCATAGTCAAGGGAAAACACACTAAACAAGAAGATTACATATTGGATAACCACAGCGACTGCATAGAAGCGATGGAAGAAACAGATGCCTATAAATATCTAGGATTCAGACAAAAAATAGGAATAGATAATACAAATATTAAAGAAGAACTAAAAGAAAAATATAGACAAAGACTAACAAAAATACTGCAAACAGAATTGACAGCAAGAAACAAGACAAAAGTAATAAATACCTATGCTATACCAATATTGACCTACTCATTTGGAGTAGTGAAATGGAGTAACACAGACCTAGAAGCACTCAATACACTTACACGAGCACAATGCCACAGACATAGAATACATCACATACATTCAGCAACTGAAAGATTCACAGAAAGGAAGGAGGAAGGGGATTTATCGACATAAAAAACCTACGTTATGGACAGGTAGACAATTTAAGAAAATTCTTTATAGAAGAGCAGAAACTAGCAAAATGCACAAAGCAATCACTCATAAAAATACATCGGCTACACCAATGCAATCTCATAACCACTTCCACAACCCTTTAGATCACATAACATCAACAGATACGTAGAAAGCAAATTGGAAAAAGAAAACACTACATGGCAAGCACCCGTATCATCTAACACAGTCACACATCGATCAAGACGCATCCAACACATGGCTAAGAAAAGGCAATATATACAGTGAGACAGAAGGATTCATGATTGCAATACAGGATCAAACAATAAACACCAGATATTACAACAAGCATATTATTAAAGATCCCAATACCACAACAGATAAATGCAGACTTTGCAAACAACAAATAGAAACAGTAGATCACATCACAAGCGGATGCACAATACTAGCAAATACGGAATACCCCAGAAGACATGACAATGCAGCAAAAATAATACATCAACAACTTTGTCATACAACGTAAACTAATAAAACAACACTTTCCCACATACAAGTATGCACCACAAAATTTACTGGAGAATTATGAATACAAATTATACTGGAACAGAACCATTATAACAGATAAAACAACACCACATAACAAACCGACATCATACTCACCAATAAAAAGAAGAAATTAACACAACTAATCGAAATATCCATACCCATTACAACAAATATACAGAAGAAAACAGGAGAAAAAATTGAAATATACATCCAACTGGCTTAGAAAGTCAAAGACATGTGGTATCAGGATAAAGTTGACATCATACCAATTATACTATCAACTACAGGAGTCATGCCACACAATATCCACCAGTACATCAACGCAATACAGCTACATCCAAACGTATATATACAACTACAGAAATCTGTAATTATTGATACATGTTCAATTACCCGAAAGCTCCTAAATGCGGTGTAACATATACCGTACAGTTAAAAGGAAGTCACGCTTGATCAAGGTCCGCGTCACTTTCCATTTTTAACCAAACATAACGTCTGAGACAGGAAAGAACAATAATAATGGTAACTATAAAGGACATCTTTCAGTACGGTAATAGTAATCATTAACTTTCCGACAGGGAAGAGTCCCCATCACCTAACAGTTTGGTTTCTCTCGGTTGCTCCAGCACTAAAGAACAGATGATAAGATCTGTTCTTATCATCTGCAGATGACATGGTAATTCTCTATCAGCATATGGAAAATGGGCGTAAATAAAAAATAAATTCTTGAAGAAATAGCAGAAAGAGAAGGGGTCCAAATGTAATTATAAAAATATACCACCAGACATATCAACCAACTCTCTGCACCGAAAATCCCAAGAAAATAAATACCGGGAAATCGAGAGGCTTCCTCAATTCTAATACTAATGTCAAACCATTCAGGAAACTGGTGTGGACCGATGACCGTAGCAGTCTGGTCCCTTTAATCCCACAAACTGGCGTGCGAGAGAATTGTTATGAAATTCGTTGTCAAAAAGCTGAAACACATTTTAACCTCATGAAAGACGTCTATAGGAAGAAACACATCTCAACATACGCCAAAGTGACACGGAAAGTATTTGGGTTTTAAAGAACAGATCCGTACGAAATCTTGGTTACAAGACCATTAAATAACTCTCAGCGTACAAGTGAGTATCGTTTTAATGCAAGATGCTGCAAGCGTGCTCTATATGCCATTGGAGATGTCACTGTAGTAGCCAAATGGAAAGCTTATGTTAACTACGAGTAGAAATGCAAGTGAGGACGTCCGAAAAATGATTAAAGCAATTTGAGTAACTACAAAACGCACAGTGAAAGAAAGCAAGCTGATCATATGTCATAACTTCACATTCTTTAGTATCGGTGCTGAACACCATGTCATCGTCACTTTTAAAGTTGTCCGCAGGTTTTCCAATATGGTAGACAGCATTCGGTCACACGTAAAGAGGCGTTGGTTTATGAACTTCTACAGATGACAGATTGTAAATGACAGAACGCCTTTCCATGTGAAAGAATCAGTAGCGCAATTTTGGCTGCATGTCTCTGGAATGTACAGTAGTTGAAAAAAGTCTGTTGTTCTCCCGATATACACACTCACATTAATGGCATCACCTCGTATGATCGAAGTCAACGTGCAGAAAGCACTCAAGAGATCGCAGGTGGCAGCACTAGCAGTAGAGGGTATGTGAAGCGTGCAGGGCTGGAGGGGGAGGAGGGGGGGGGGGGGCGGGAAACGGGGCCAAAACAGTTCAGTCGGTGAAATAAAGTGGAAACAGAGCAATTTGTCTGACGTCCAAATGGCCATGATTATGGACGTTGTGGTCACGGATGAAAGAATTTTCAAAATGGCTAAGTTTGTGATCGCTGTAGTCAAAACATACCGTGGATGGCAAAGTGGCGCCATCTAAAACCGCCGGCAAGGTAACTGTGGTGCACCACCGGCCGCAGATGATAGGGGTGAACGATTGCTGCAGAGCAGGGGTCTCCAAACATTTTAGTCCGCAGGCCACATTGACTCCTCCACGAAATCATAAGGGCCATGATCGACCTAGTGGGATAAAAGCACGCTAGCAATCCATGATCACCGTAATGTAAAGCTAAAGGAAACATGAAATCGCAAATACCTGAGGTTGTGGGAATAGCTAGCACTGAAACGAACTACGATTTTTATTTAATTACATAATTTTGATTGGTGGACGTACCTGACCGAAATTCTGGCGTATTTTATTCTGGCGAATTTCACCGACAAGAAAGTATGTCACTGCACATTCTTCACAAAAGCGTCCCGCAAAGTTAACGAAATCTCAAATTCATTTTTAGCAACACTATTACTGCAAGACGTAACGGAGGTAGAGTATATCAACGCATTGTTATTTCAAGCGGCGCTACAATAAGTTTAATTATGTAGTCTTGTAGCGAGTAGCAGAGCCAGAGCATATATTTGATAGTTCTTTTGCGTGATTGTGTCTATGTTGCGAGTGTCTCACGACTTTTTTAGTGTTTTATGCGCTGTACTAGTAGGTGAAACGAGGAAATGTGGGACAATTCAAAGTTTGAATTCGAAGAGACAAGGAAAATCTGAAATCTAAACACGTAAAGCACGACTTGAGTATTTTTCACAGCATTTTTAGTGGAACTACAGTGTAATTGTGAGTATTTAATTTAGTAATTAAAGTACCTTAAAAATAAATTCATTGCATTTTGTTTAGGCAGACTACTCCCTAGATTTATTAGTATTAAATAGCACAATTTTATTTTCAGGTTACAATCATTTGTGAAGTTGTGCGCAAATATGGAAAAGAAACGAAAGGTTGACAGTGAATGTAGAATTTCTAAAGAGCAGTGGGGATTTCAATATTTCGTGGTGGACTCCAGCAACAAACCAATGTGCATTATTTGCAATGAAGCAACATCAGTCATCAAAGAATACAATATAAAACGTCATTATGAGACTAAGCACTCTCAGAATTATTCCAGGTTTACAGAATGGGAACGATTAGAAATGTATGAGTCTCTGAAAAGCCAGCTATCTTATTGGTCGCGATAGGCCTCGAAACTCAATTGTTGGCAGTATAGGTACCACCTCAAATATTTGGCGGGCCGGATACCGGGGATGTCCGGACCAGGTAACGCAGGCCGGTTTGCCGGCCCTCGCGGGCCAGTTTCGGCCCGCGGGCCGTAGTTTGGAGACCCCTGCTGTAGAGACGTGTACGTGCCAACAGACGGGCAACTGACTACCCAGGTTGACCAAGGAACTGCCAACAGTGTATCCTCAACGACCGTTCAGCGAACGTTGCTGCGTGCGAGTCTCCCCAGCAGGCGCCTGGCTCGTGCACCCATGCTGTCTGCTGCTCATCGACAACGAAGGCTGGAATATGTACGCCAATGCCGCAACTGGACGTACACTGTATGACGATAGGTGGCCTTTTCAGATGCATCACGTTTCATGCGCCGCCAGAGCTGGCGCCGTGCACGGCGTTAAACGTCAGAAAGCAAACACCTAGATTGCGTTACGGTCTGGTGAATGTTTTCGTGGCATTCCCTGGCTGATTTCGTCATTCTGCAACGCATAGTGGATCAACCCAAGTATGCATCTATCCCTGGGAAGCACGTCCCCAACTACATGCAGTTTGTTTTTACTTATTTTTAGAGAGATCTGGAGCCCCTCCACGCCCACACCGTCATGATGGCCAACACAATAGGTCTGCTGCCATCTCTGCATAAGGGTTAGTACTCACTAAAGCGAGGTGTCACAGGATGTGGGTACTGCGATGTTTGCGTACGTCTGGTTAGGGTTAACCATTAATACGCGCTCATCTGGAGATAGATTGGGTCGAAATCGAACGAAGGGTAGCGGTTTGATGGGCAGAGCAAAAAAAGTGCCAAAGCAAGAGCCAAGGGAAAAATACCTCTGCGATAGTTAGGCCTGGGGGTAAGAGCAGTAGCGGTTGTCTTGCTGCCTGCGATAGGTCGTGCAAGTATAGGCTTTGTTAGTAGTGGGTATCATGCATGTCGATACCTTGACGTTGTGCGGTTGTGCTGCTCGGCGGCTGGCGCTGGGTGTTGGTACAGAGTCCTCGTTCAGCGTCAGCAACCTGCAACAGTTAGGTTTGTTATCGATCTTGTGTCCGATAGGTCATATACCGGAAGCACAGTGTGAGGAAATGTTGGCGGATTGTTTGTGCGTCTGTGGGCGAGCTCGTCGGTGTCCCTGCTGTGGCCTGTTGGTCGGCTCTAATAGCAGCTGGTAGTTACTAGTCAGTGTTGCTGATATGCAGGGGCTTGCTGACGTTTGTCGCTTGTTTTGCGTATTGTTTGTTTTTACTCAGCACGATGGCACTTACCAACAGGACAATGCAACTTGTCACACAGCCTGCAGTGTACTTGATTTGATCTAAGAGCATCAATATTAGTTTACCGTACTTCCCCGGCCACCGAAATTTCCTGATTGAAATCCTGTCGAGAATCCGTGAGACCACCTCCAATTCTTCGTCACGGATCCTCACCCGGGAATACTAGCGCAGCTGGCCGAGGCAGTGGAGTCGAAATGGCTCCACATCGGTGCCTTCCAAAATTTTATTGACTCTTTCCTACACTTTTAGCAGCCGCCCGCGGTGCACATAGTGGTTACACAGACTTTTGACAGGTGATACCGTTACTGTGACTGGACAGTGTATATTGTATTGCCTGACGAAATACACTCCGGAGGTTGTGCATATTTTGCAGCTTTACGAGAGATCATTTTTAAAGCTACATCTTTTCCACCAAACTTCAACTATTACTTGTTCACTCTTGTGTCCAGACCAGGAGTCACGAAGTGCTACTAACTATGTTGGAAAATGTGGGTTCAAAACTGACAGAGGAATAGTCTTCAGATGTTCTCTCGTCGCACTGCCGCTCACACTTGTATCTACGAAGATTTTTGGAGGGCACCGTTTTTCTTTTTCCCTCGACATACACAGCCCAAATTTTTCATATACGGGGTGTTTGACAAGCGATGGTCAATATTCAAGGATATGACTGGAATAACCATTCGGAAAAAATAGGTCAAGTAAACATGGGGTCTCACACGAATACCTTAAGAGCTATGAGCAATTCTTCATCTTCGATATTGTGAAACAAATCTCGTCCTTTGGAAGCTCTTTGCTTTCCGTATTTTGGCAAGTGGTAGTACAGATTAAAACAATAAAAAAAAGTCAGATAAACACATGCCATAAAATGCATAACTTAAGACCTACGAGCACTTGTTCGTCTTCGGTATTTTGAAACACAACTCTTATAATGAAGAAGTGCTCATAACTTCTAAGGTATGCATTTTCGAGCAAATGTTCACTGGACCTTTTTTCTTGTTTTTGTCCATGCTACCACTACTCAAAATATGGAGAGCAAAGAGCTTAGAGTAGAAGAGATTTGTTTCACAGTATCGAGGGTCAAGAATTGCTCATAGCTCTTAAGGTATGCGTTTTAGAGTCCATGTTTACTTGACTTTTTTGTTTCGAATGATCAATCCTGTTATATCCGTGAATATTGACCACCACTTCTGCGTCACCTTGTATACACTATGATGACAGAAAGCACACACACAGATGGCGGTAGAGTCGCATACACAGTGTACAAAAGGGCACTGTACTGGCAGGGAAGGAAGTCGGCCTTGCCCTTTCAAAGGAACCATCCCGCCATTTGCGTGGAAAGATTTAGGAAAACCACGGAAAACCTAAATCAAGATGGCCGGACGCGGGATTGAACCGTCGTCCTCCCGAATGCGAGTCCTGTGTGCTGACCACTGCGCCACCTCGCTCGGTTACCGTTTCTTTGGAAGAGATCTTATGGTTGAACTCAGTCTGATCGCACTTCCATACAGAACCCATTTGAATGTTTTCTGTCGTGATATGAGGATTGACTTCAGAAACAAATATATGAAACTGAAGCGTTACATTGTTTAAAGGACTGTTTAAACGATTCTGTTATTTTTTATCTTCGTAATAAAAGTGAATATTTATCAAAGAAGCCAAGCGTCTGGAAATGTGAAATAGCTACAGTACACTGTTTTTAACAGACGAATGCACATCAGTTGCCCTTTATCGTGTGTGAGCTCTGAGAGATCGTATGTACCGTAAATGTATTATATTCCCATTTGCTTGCAATAAATGAGCTATTCGCTATACTTCATCATCTTTGATTGTTTCAGTATCAATATTCTTCTTCATATCTTTCGTCATGGACATAATTCTCATTGTATTTTTTATAAATTTCAGTACCCGACGACAAGAACTTGGAATAGTTCGATGATGCACCGATTGAACACTGTTCGTGTTCTATCGTTACTTCCTCTATAATTGAGTACAGAACCTCTGAGATTAATTTGCTGATCGTTTCTCTTTATCTTACGTAATTTTTGCCTAAGATATGTTCTCAACTGATTGGGCACTCATCGTCGAACAGTGATGGCACCCAACGTACTCAGTGACCTGCTTCGGTTCTACTTTAATTTTCTGATAAGGTTGTATTTAAACGTTCATGAATCCACTTTTGCAGAATTATCAATATATTGCACTCCACGGTGCTTCCACGAAAAGAATTTTATAATCATTGGAATGTGCCTTCTTCTCGCGATAGCTAATAATGTCTTGCATCGTTAGCAATATTTTTATCGTCACTTATTGATAAACTTTTCGTTAAAATATCTCAGTATACAAGAAAGGTACTTTTCAGGTTCTCGAATCATCTGTGCTTCACTATCCTCATATTTTCGTGCATGGAGTATGGTCCAGAACTGATTATTTTTTCAAACAACTTATAAATTCAAGTGATGCTGTAAAGCCTGCACATCCGATATTTCTGGCTACGTCCAACGCACAAAGTTGTAAAGGCCAATAATGAACGGAAGAGCCACATTTTCGCTCTTCATCAAACTTCACCATTTCACGCTACTTGGTGATATTGAACTGCAGCCTGCGATTTTCTTTGGAAACTGTATTGTCCTCTCTTTTATTTTTCACGTAGTTCAGTATTTTAATATAGTTTTAGTCTTCCGTTCAGGATATCTTTTCAGAAGCTAGTCATATTGGTTGGAACCTCTTGTGTGATATTCATCATTATAGGATATGGGTCCCTCCTTTTTGCAAACACGCTCTTTTTTCTTTTTACCCACCATGTTTCATCATCTCTGTGCCATCATCAGTGGGTCTTTGTTTATTGAGAATTTCAAAAGTGAAAGTATTTTAGGTTATAAGTGATTTACCGAAGTGAGGCCCGAAGAAAGTTTTTGTTCGTTTTGCTTCTTACCGTGATTTTACATTACATGGTTTTGCAGAACCAACTCTATGGTGTCATGCACGGATGTCATCTCCAAAGGAAACAATGTAAATGTAAGTTTCATGGGCAAGTTAACACTTTTCTTCATTTTTATAATACGTGATTTTGGCATGTCAAAATGTTTTACATATATATCTGTTACTACTCAGTTTTGTTGTGACTGATCCTTTTCTTTTAGGTTCGAAGGATACTGCACGCACATATTAATGTACTTTGTGTAGTTTCATTATTTATAAATGCCTTTTACTTTGAAAAACGCAGTGAGCGCTAGGTTATTGTGCCTCCTAACCCCGCCGGCGTTCATTTGTTCCCGAGAGAGTTTGGCGCCGAATTTGAATTTAGTTTAGTTTTTCTACCCCTTACTGTGTGTGTGTGTGTGTGTGTGTGTGTGTGTGTGTGTGTGTGTGTGTGTGTAAGTTCCTTTAACTGTTTGTTTTTGCTTTTCTGTAAAGTTCCTTTAATGTGTTAAATAATGTGCCTTTACAGATTATAGTGTTTTCATTTAAAACTTGTTTGCTTTCTGCTATTGCCTTCTGTATGTGGAAGTTCTCTCATATTGTCAGTTTCTGGTACAGGCTGTGATTGGATTTCAGAATTTTTAAATCTGTTACTATTGTAGTTGGGTGCTTTTAAAAATCAAGAGGTTTGTTTACTCGGCAATGAATCTTACATTTACATCGTCTGATTGGCAGTTGGCAAGCTGTCATTGCAGGACACCATATTGCAAAATCATATAGTGTAAAATCACGGTAAGAAGCAAAACGAACAAGAACTTCCTTTAGGCCTCACTTCGGTAAATCAGTTATAACCTAAAATACTTTCACCTTTAACAGTTATCAATAAGCAGATACCAACTGATGATGACACAGAGGTGCCGAAGCACGTTTGCGTGAAAATAAAAAAAAACAGGATGTTTGTAAAAAGGCGGAACCCACATCCTATAACTGAACTGCAAATGGGGAAAGAAAGGACAAGAGCTGCAGATTCAAAAATGGATAATCATCTTGTATGTCCTGTAGTTTGTTGTCATCAAACACCGTGATGACACTTTCTGCTTTAAACTTCTTATCAGGAGAAGATAGGAATTCAATTTCACTGCTTCCAACGCTTGTTCTCGAACGCGTCGTATGACTACCGCTTGCAGTGAGGTGTTCGTCATCATCGTAACTTGCATCTTAACTATGAGTAATAGTGGAGTCTCGACAGTTCGAGCTGTTCGAGCTGAAGGGGGTCGGAACCATCTCGAACTACTGAAAAATCGTACTTTCGAAATTTATGTATGAGAAAGAAATAAAACGATGTTGATGGCGATGGGACAGCAACCACCCACAAATTTACTTTCAGTTTGTTTATTGTCAGGACAATTAATCCGTAAAAAACACACACACCACATGTCATAAAGAAAGCTTGTAAACCGTCTGAGGATGAAACACAACGATTCGAAACCGGTAACGGTACCCTTTGAATAAACGAACTGAAAGTAAATTTGTGGGTGTTTGCTATCCCAACACCATCAACATTTGTCTTCAAACAACAGCCACGGTCTCCATCATGTCATTGTATGACAAAATTGCATGAAATAAAACGATGTTGAAAAGAATAGTGTAGTCAAAATACGAACATTGTTAAAATCAAATATTGACTTAGGCATTTATTGACAGAGCAAAGATTTTTACTTAAGGCTGGTAACAATTTACTACGTGAAATTACGGCAGAGTTTCTTTTGTTTGGTGAAGCTCCAACACTTCCACGCGGCGTCGGTTAATGTCGCCTCAGGCTGTTGTTCCACGTAGCGCATCGCGGCCTTAAGTGCACTAAAGTCTGCTGGATAACTCATCATCGATACAGTCGTGGCGACATCAGTGTCATCAGTGTCACATTGCATTGGGGATTAGCAGTGCCAATTATAGAATAAACTATCAACTGTTCGTCCGAGTTTAACCACTATTTCCTCATTTGCTGCCTCATCGCGGCTTGGGAACCTTCTGATTAAATCAAAAAACGGGTGGTCGTCCTCAATGTCAAAAATCTTCAGTTTCTGTCTTAGGTCTACTTTCCTGTAGAATTTTTCTCTATGAGTTAGAAATTTTATCTGATTTTATCAAGAGCCAAGACTCGCTGATCATATACTAACATTCTTAATAGTCACTTTCCTTAAAGCACCTACAATGCTTTCATTGTCTTCAGAATGCAGGAATCGTCTATTATACCTTTTACTCACGCATTCCAGAATGCCCTGTTCCGTTGTGTAACTCAAGCGGGTAACGTTTGGGGGGAGGTACAAGGTGCTTAATGGTAGATCCAACTCTTCCTCTCGGGATTTTCGTTGCCTCAGTCTACAGCCATCTTCTCGTTTCTGTCCATAGGTCAGTTCTCACAATCGTACACCCAGGCACGGCCTTTTCTTTATATTATTTCGTTCGTGCAGCTTTTATTTTCTTCTTGGTGATCGTTCTGTATCTAGTGCCTGACATCCATTGTCATTTATTTAATTTCGTTTTCTGCTCTTCATTTTTATCATAGGCTGTCGAACATCCTCAATAGATAAATTTGTTAGTTTTTTCGATAACATTATTCTAGATTACAATATTTGTACGAAATGGTCATTTGGCATGCTGTTAATGTAGATTTGTTGAAACATCTGCCTAGGTTACAGTTAAAAACTGAGTTGACGAGTTGTTATGTGGTAAGGTGTAGGCCAGTCTCGTCTAGTTTCCTGCAGTCGATTATTTTTGTTAATTTAGGCACTACAGCCTCGGTATGTTTTATGATGGCATTTTGTGTAGTATCTGAAAAACTCCTGTTAAATAAAACTCTGTTTTGCTGCAACTGTTTCCGACTTTACTTGTGCTTGAGAGCTTGGTGATGTGCGTTAGCTAAACTTGCTTTTTTCCACGCTTTATTATATTTCTTACCTACATTATGATCAATAAAGAGTAATTTATACCAGTTTCAATTGTAACTGTGTCAGATGATGATGAACAGTCGAAAGTTGTAGGAGTTCTATTTAATACTAGTTTCCGGTGATACATGGTGAATGTGTTTCTTGGAAGAAAACAATTATTTTAGAAAAGGCACCAACTATCTCCTTTCGGTGTATGACCTAAGCAAAGATGTGTGACTTTTACTACTAATCAGTGGTCGGATTTGGCACCAGCTATCACTTTTCGGTGTATGACGTAAGCAAAGATATGTGACTTTTACTATTAATTAATGATCAAATTTGAGTCGACAAGTTAAATATATTTTTGTCAAAGGATTAAATTCGCGTTAGTAAACAAATATTATTTACTAACATCAGGTGAAAAGAGAATGTTAGTATAGACATATGGCTTCACAACGTAAGAAAGACTTCTGTCAAGAAAAGGTTGTAATATAAAGAGATGCCTTGCGGTTGAGGCAATCGAGAGAGGAACAGAGAAAATTGTGAGTAAAGAGAATCCAATGACAAACGTCACGGCACGTTGCCTAGCTTACAGGCGTTGTCATTTCGGCATGCACCTTCCTCCCGTGAAAATTACGGTGGTTCATTCCGCTTAGCGAAGAATAAAAGTCACTCTCTTCATAAATTTGCGTGTCTAAGCTGTCGGTACAAGACTTATGTCAGAATACTGACTAGCTCAAGACCAGTTCTAGTAGACAGTGAGTACCCTACGCAGGTGTAGCATGATTGGTCGCTCCACAAAACTGACAAAAGAAAGACCGAGTTATTTTACAGAGTCTTGTTCAACCACTGAAGTAATTGCATATTATTATCTCTTTAAATGTACACTTTTAAAATACTATTCTACGGAGATGGCACAGATGTGTTAAGCTGCCACATCCTGGCTTGCCGCAACTGCAAAAAGCCTCCTGTCACAGTTATTCTTGCACGTATGGCATGTAATGTAATGGTCACTTTCATCTAAGTTACATCAAATCCAAAAAATTACATACCTAAATAACAACATTTTCTAATTTTTACTTGATCATCTCTGAAACAAATAGAAAACCTCTACTCAGATTTAATATTTACTCGTTAAACAAGATACGAAGTTCCAATTCAGTCAAACGTCCCAGAACTTTGGCCAATTAATTGTACTGATATCGCATTAGAAAACCTCCCTTATCGATGGGTCTGATCATATTGGCAGAATATGTGACTGCTGTAGCTGTAAACTGTCTTTATTATGAACTTGGACTGTGATAGCGCTTTCCGCTGTTTTTCTGGTGCTGGGTTGGATGTCAGCAAGCTGTTATCCCGCCTTGCCGTTGCGACCTACAAATTCCAATGAATCTTGATGGTAGCTGCACGTTTTGTGAATTTGTTTATCATTCGTGTAGTTTACCATTTCTGCTATTTATCACTTGTAATATGCACTCAGATGTGCTTCATACAAGAACAGAACAGTCAACGAGTGTGACATCGATTAGGAAGGATGCTAGTATCATTTCGTATAAGTCATCAAAATATAAGACTAACTTAGGACGTCAAGATGTAAGATATTGCAGCCCCTAATGACCATACACCTTCTAACGGTTCTCTTTTAATATTCTATATTCGTTTTATGCTTTTTGAGACTACGTAATATAAGAGGTTAGCAGTAATTATTTTCTTTACGTAAGTGAGACTGTTAGAAGCAGAGTATCTTATAGGAGGAAAAAATAAATGTTTGTTTTCAATTTAAATGAGCGCCTGGCTCATTGTAAGATTATCATAACTGGTTTTCATCTAAATACAGTCAAGGTCAAAGTTCACAGATCTACGACAAATGGTATCTCTGAAAGTATTTGAACTCTCGCAAAATTAACTCATGGAAGTATTCAGATTTAAATTAACTAATGTTTTGAAATGATTTTATCACTTCTGCTCTTGTGGAAAGATGTAAGAAAAGTTAATATTAAGTCCGCCGCGTAATGGCGGCCAATTGTTGCCAGTCAGCGATCACTGTTTCGTCTTCTTTATTGCTGAAAAATACTAATTACTCTCTCTTTTCAATTAAAAAATTGAGATTTGAGGCTGGAACGTTCTTGAAAAAATACAATGAACTCAGTTTTACACATATATTTCCATCAATAACCTGATACATACCTCTTTATAGTCTAGTCGAAAGAACAAGAAAACATGTGCTGACGTTCAACGCTACACATAATATCTATCAAACAATAGTAACATGAGACTCACAAACAGCAGAAGAGCGAGTAATAACGTATCTTTTCCACCTTCTATAGTTATACAAAGATATAAATGTTTTATTTCAACCTATTCTTTACTGCGATATTTTTTATCATCTTTATTGTCTTTCCCTAGCGTAGTATCGACGTTATATTTTTTTATAAATAATTTTATATTTTTTTCACAATTGAATTTCAGTCTGGTCTGTTTGGTCTTATTCAATATTTTTATACACACCTCACACGCATTATTCTTAAACATAGCAAAAGGGACACTACAACCTCTGGCAATTGGTTTATAGAGAATTCCGAATGATGCAAGATACGTTCAGAACAGCTCAAGTTCATTCAGCGTTATTTCCTACAACGTGGGAGAAATGCGTTCTTCCAAGTATGATAACACACTCATTAATGCTTTTCGTTACAGTCAACTAGCTAAAAAATCTGGCACTGCCCGAATAATTTTTTTGCCATTTCTCTAATAGAAACGAAACCAAAATATTAACTTTGCTTGTAGTGTAACATCGAAAGAAATTTCATTTCCATGTATTCCTGAAAACACCTCAGAAATTATTAAACAGTCTTACGAAAAAATATGTATAATGTACAAATGTATAAAAACGTTGTCCCGGACAGTTTCCGTGGGCTAGGAGCAGCAGTTTCGACCGCCTACAATGCGAATTTGTAACCGTGTTTGTGGCAGTGCCTCTTCACAGGTCTTTACATGGCTATTGATTTCACCTACAGCTATTTGCGATTCGCTGTTGAAAGCTGTCAAAAGTGCCGCCAGGTGTCAGGGATTTCTTAACTACATTCCACTATAGTAGTGTCTTAGTAGTAAAGATTTAATACATTAAAACTTCATCTATGATGCATTTTTTTCGTGTATCTCAGTGTTTCTGATGTAATATCGTACAACGACGTCATATCGTACAGTGATACTGCATAGAGTTTGTAGAAAAGAGGTAATAATTTTAAACATCATGCATGATGCGATAGTTTTCCACGTATCTCGTTGTTTATGACGTCATATGTCCTGAACTATAATGGGTAGATCGTTCTTATCTATCTCCGTAGTGACTGTTGCTTCACACTAAGGGATATGTTTGCCAAGTTAGGTTGAAATCGTTCTAGTGCCTCAGGAAGATATGGGAAACATACGTACACTAACACATACACACACAAACATCCATTTTTATAATATGTGTGGATTCCTGCCTTCCCAGTTTGTGGGAAATCCATGGGACACCCCAAGGCCAAAACAGCCAACCTACGTTCTTTTTGTCGAAAAGTCCATAGCTGTAAGTCTGCAGGCTTTCGTGGCGGTTGTCACTCAAGTTAAAATCTTCTGGGTTATTAGTCCGCGTTATGTTTCATCTAAAATGTTAGACGTTTCGACCCCTCTGCTGGGATCTTCCTCAGGATCTTTCGGTGTCCACTACTGCTAGAACACTAGTAGTGAGATCCTGAGGAAGATCCCAGCAGAGGGGTTGAAACGTCGAACATTTTAGAAGAAACATGACGCGGCCTAATAACCCAGAAGATTTTTAACTTCAAGTCTATAGCTAATCCCATGTGGAAAAAGGTATTAATAATTAAAAGAGCTGGTAATCTCTTAGTGTGGTAGAAAAATGTGAATTATAGTCATTTATACATTTTTCAGTACATTGTTACATCGGGATCAGAATTAACTTCCGAAATTTGTAAAATTATAGTGAGGTAGAATGACTGCTGAGTCATTTCATGCTTGTTGGGAGCATTGGAGTTTTCTCTCCTGAAAGCGAGTACTGACCAGTTATTTTACCCTTTTTTAAATTTCACATGCTATTTTAATAAGCAATTTTCACTAATAACGATCAATCTGGTTATGTTATTAATAGATAAATTTTGTGGAAACTGAAAAATTTATGAAATACCTTAATTACATTTCAGCAACTGGAACACTTTATCTTTTTGTAGTATTGGTTGCAAACGTCACAATTAATTTAACTACTTTGGATAGTCGGTTTGATTTTTAACACTCATGTAAGTGACAAATGTAATCAATGAAAATAAGTGTCCCAAAATAAGCTCCATCATCACACATAATATCAGCACAGCATGCAGCTAATAAATCTTTTATTCTAGTATGATCCTAAAACTATAGTTATATACAGTGCACAAATTGTATTGACATGCCAGTATAACTCTATTCATTTGAGCTCATTTTTGATACCTCTAACGTGTGGCGGTCGTAGATGATTGTTTGTGTGTTGAGGAAATGTTTACTCCCGTTGCTTTTTTTAAAGAATTGAAGCTTCCTCACAACTTTAAATGTTTTGTATCTGACACCATCTACTACTGAAAACAATAAAAAATATATATCCACATAGGTAAATCGTTAAGAAATGAATCAATGAGAAAAGAACGAAAAACTTGCTCTCATTGCGCGAAACGGAGCGGGGTAAATACTATAGGTACAATAACTGGCTATAAACTGTCAAGGAAATATTGTCAGTATTATTAAAGAACCCAAGAAAGATAGACACGGAGATTCGCTATAGCATCTATAAACACATTATCAGGAGATCGTAAAATAACATTTACATATATCCACTTTAAGGATACTGTTGCAAACCCTCATATACGAGAATGTCGTATTACCTGGACATAGTTTTTACCGATACGAAAATTCTACATTGCCACCCACAACTTGCTAAGTGCGACTGTATGGTATGCCTTCAGAAGATCAACAAATGTGAAGTGAACTGTCATATCTCTATGTGACCTCTTTTCAGTGAAGACTTTCATAATGCAAAAATAACACCCGTAAATGAGCGTCCAACTCTACACCCATTTTGTTCCTCCAACTCTTTTATTTGTGCTTCTATTTTACGCTGTATTTCTTTACCGAACGCGCTCTTGTACAGATAACACTAATTCATCTATAATTTGCACAATCGCGTCGAACTGCTTTCTTTAAATATCGTTGAAAACGTTGCTTTTTCCATTCATTTGACGATTCCTCGCCATCTGATAATCAAATAATAATTTCAGGCAGAATTCCTAAAATTGCCTAGGGGCTGCCTTTAGAAGGTCCACAGATACATTTTCCAGTCCTGGAGCTTCCGTGTTTTTCATTTCTTTCAGAGCCTGCATTACACCTCCGGAGTCTGCTAGTGTTCGTTGTTTGGTTTGTGTTGAGTTAACAGAATGGTTTTCATAATCGGCTGTGAATCCTGTCCTGTTTTCCGCAAGAAGAAAAAGTGGTTCAAATGGCTCTGAGTACTATGGGACTTAATATCTGAGGTCATCAGTCCCCTAGAACTTAGAACTACTTAAACCTAACTAACTTAAAGACATCATACACATCCATTCCCGAGGCGGGATTCGGACGTGCAACCGAAGTGGTCGTGCGGTTCCAGACTGAAGCACCTAGAACCGCTCGGCCACAACGGCCGTCCCGTAAGAAGATTTAGGTAATAGGCTCTCCGCTCCTCCATAGAGATAAGATCACTTCCGCTACGTCTTGGCGCTTCATTGACTTCTGTGTTCCCTGCTTGTAGTTTGAAATCTTTGCGTGTTCTTTCGCGTACTTATTCTTAGCCTTTGTTATTTCCTTCATTTCTCATTACAATTTTGTCTTTCTTGAGTATTTTGTGTAGATAACTACTCCGCATAAGTAGCTTTCTTCTCATGCCCAACCTTCCCCATCTCTCTGTTCCAGAATAGGGTATTTTTCCCACTTTCCCATAGTTTACAGGGACTGTTTGTTCTCCTGGGGCTTCATTTGCAGCTTCCTGCATACACGTTTTTAGATGTTCGCACATTTCCCTTGAGATCTGTCTGTTATTCTGTCCAACTTCGAAACTAATCTCAACTGGTACGAGAGCTTATTGAGTCATTTCTGAGACTGTCAATATTGTACTTGATATTATTCAATAGACTTCCAATATCGTCTGCTGGTGTTTTACGATGTATTGTTTGTAGGGAAAATAATAGATTAAAACGTTTGTTGTGGTCTTCTGTCCAAAGACTGATTTGATGCAGCTCTCCATACTAATCTGTAATGTACAAGCCTCTTCATCACCGAGTAACTATTGCAACCTACATCCTTCTGAATCTGTTTGCTGTATTCATCTCTTGGTCTCACTCCACGATTTTTATCTCCCCCCCGGGCTTGCCTACAATATTAGACTGGTGATCCTTTCATGTCTCAGGATGTGTCCTGTGTCCTACGAACCGATCCCTTCTTCTAGTCATGTCATATCACAAATTTCTCTTTTTCCAGTTCCATTCAGTACTTCCTCATTATGTACGTGATCTACCTATCTAATCTTCTGCATTCTTCTGTAACACTCTGTTGTCTTAGTATCTAACCTGTTTGTCTTACATGTTTCACTTCGATAAGTGGCTACATTCCATACTAATACCTTCAGAAAAGACTTGCTGACACTTCCATCTACGCTCGATATTAAAAAATTTCTCTTCTTCAGAAAAGCTTTTCTTGTTACTGCAAGTCTACATTTTATAACCTCTCCACTTCGGCTGTCATCAGTTATTTTGCTGCCCAAACAGCAAAACTAATCTACTACTTTTGTCTCTCATTTCCTAATCTCATTTCCTCAGCATCACCTAATTCCACGACGTTCCGTTATTCTCGGTTTGCTTTTGATGATGTTGATCTTGTATCTCGTTTCAAAACACTGTCCATTCCACTCAACTGTTCTTCCAAGTGCTTTGCTGTCTCTAACAGAATTACAATGTCACCTGAAAACCTCAAAGTTTTTGTTTCTTCTCCATGGACCTTAATTCCTACTTCAAATTTTTCTCTTGTTTTCTTTACTGCTTGCGCATTGTACAGATTGAATAACATCGGGGGTTGGCCACGACCCTGTCTCGCTCCCTACCCAACCACTGCTTCCCTTTCATGCCCCTCGACTCTTATAACTGCCGTGTAGTTTCTGTACCAGCTGTAAATAATAATACATGAAAAGCACCAGTTTTCTTTCGTTCCACAGTATTACTTTTATAGTGTTAAATGGTTTTTTAGGCTTACAAGGCCATCTTCAGGCATTTACTTAGTATTGTCACCAAAAAGGTTACAATGTTTGCAATTAATATTGGAAGAGAAGTAGCGCGCTTAGACTGAAGCAAAAACATACAGTTACTAACATTTTCACAGTGTGGTGGTAATGCAATTATCGCATTGATATTGCTTAAGTTCCTTATGTATTCAATTGTTACATTGATAATTGTTTCCTCTTTCAATTGGTTTGTGTATCACTCTCCATGTTTTATATCTCCTGATGTTGCCTTGTCAAGTACTAATTTTATTTTATTAGTTTTGTCTATTAATAGAAACTGTTATGTAGGTATGCTGTTCCTATTTTGTGTTACAGTTTTTTCTGTCTACTCCATTTTTCTTTATTTACTGCTCAGTTTTTTTTACTTTTTCACTGCATTACCACCACCCTGTCAAAGATTTTACTTACTCTATGTTTCCGCTTCAGTCTAGACGTGTTACTTCTCTTCCAATATTTTTTGCAAACATTGTAACTTCTTTGGTGATAACACTCAGTAAGTGTCTGAAGATGACCTTGTTAGCCGAAAACCGATTAACATAATAAAAGTAATACTGTGGAAGAAAAGCAAACTGGTGCTTGTCATTTATTATAATGTTGTTCTACCAAGAACCGACGGAAGATTCTGTGAACATTGTAAATAATATTTTTCCATCTTTATTTTACCCCTGCTGCCCTTATAATTTCAAAGAGAGAATTCCAGTCAACTCTGCCAAAAGCTTTCTCTAAGTCCACAAATGCGAGAAACATAGGTTTTTCTTTCCTTACCTTATCTTCTACAAGAAGTCGCAGAGTCAGTACGGCCTCGCGGGCTGCCACACCTATCCGAAATCCAAGCTGGTCATCACAGGGACCGGCTCCTACCACTTTTTCCAATCTTCTGTAAAGAATTTCTGTTAGTTTTTTGGAACCAAGTCTTTTTTAAACAAATGGTTCAGTAATTTTCACTCCTGTCGGCCCCTGCTTTCTTTATAATGGGGATTTTTATGTTCTTCTTGAAGTATGAGGGTATTTCACCTGTCTCGTACATCTTGTTCAACAGATGGAAGAGTTTTGTCATGACTGACTCTCCCAAGACTATCAGTAGTTGTAACGGAATGTGTTCTTCTCCTAGGGCCTAGTTTGACTTAGATCTTTCAGGGCTCCGTCAAATTTTTCACCCGGTAGCATATCTCGTATCTCATCTTCATCTACGCCCACTTCCATTTCTACAATATTGCTCTCAAGTATATCTCTTGTACAGACCTTCTATGTACTCCTTCCACCTTTCAGCTTTCCCTTGTTTTCTTTGGACTATCTTCCTTCTAAGCTCTTGATATTCATGCAAGTGGTTCTCTTTTCTCCAAAGGCCTCTTTAATTTTCCTGTAGGCAGTATCTTTCTTTCCTCTAGTGATGTATGCTTCTAAATACTTACATCTGCCCTGCAGCGATTTCTGTTCAGCCATTTCGCAATTCCTATCAATCTCAATTTTTAGGGCTTCGTCTTTTTATCTACTTGATCCTTTGTTTTTTTAACTATCTCCTCTCTCGAAGCTACCAATTCTTCTTCTACTTTATTCCTTTCCCCTGTTCTTTTGTGTTGTTCCCCAATGTTCCCTCTGAACCTCTCAACAACTTTTGGTTCTTTCAGTTTATCCAGGTTCCACCTTCTTAAATCCCTACCTTTTTGCAGTTCCAACAGTTTTAATCTACTGTTCGTAACGAATAAATTGTTGTCGGTGTGAACATCAGCTCCTGGAAACGTCTTACAATTTACGATCTGGTTCCGAGATCTTTGTCTTAGCATTATATAATCAATCTGAGCCCTTCCATTGACTGGCGATCTCTTCCACGTATACAGGTTTTTTTCATGGTTTTTAAACCAAGCATAAGCGATGATTAAAAGATTTTCATTTCCTCCTGCCACCGAACTTCGCTAACTCCCATAATTTTTATTGATTTCCCGTTTCAAATTTTCTAACCTCCCTACCCGATTAAGGGATATGTCATTCCACGCTCCGATCCGTAGAACGCCAGTTTTGTTTCTCTTCATAAAGAATTGCCCATGAGAAAAACCCCACCTAGAAAAATTAATAATCGTAGCAAAAACAACTTCATACTGCAATAAAATTAAAGCAGCCCTTCGGGTCAATTTTCAGTGACGTACTCATGAAAGAAGTCATTAAACTGAGTTTATTTTGTTATACGTGTTTCACTAACCCCGTTTATGATGCATATATTCTACAGAAATCCTTCTGTCGTCTACAGCAATTACCCGCAAGTTTTAGACGTCAACAAGCGCACCCTCCATACAGGTAATCTTCCAGTTTGCTCCATCTAAGAGGAATTCCATGTAAACGTGATTTCTGTTTGTGCTCCCTGAATCAATCGTATACTGGCTTACCGACCTCACTGATACGCGAAGAGGCTTCCGTTGGGAGCGAACAAGCATCTCTGAAACCAGTCGGCAGTTCCGCTTCTCCCTCTGCGTTTGACAGTGCTTTTATCTGCGCGCTCCCAGTTCGCGAAATATAACTTCCTTTCCGCTCCAGGGGCAACAAGACAGAGCTGGCGGAACGGAAAATGGCAAAAGCGACTGCGCAGCAGAACTAATTTACTAGATAACTGAGAACGTTGATTAATATCACTGCCAGCCAGGTACTGAAACTTTGTCTCGTGATGGTGTACTTCACACATTCAAAATATTTGATCTTCCTCACTGACAAAGTCATTCTGAATAATCAGTGCCAACGAGTTAATTGGAATTAGTGAACACATGGATAATGTTCTTTTGTAATTTTGTTGATTCAGTAGTTCTCCTCTTCATGTCTACACACATGAGCGCACGAACATTCTCTAGCGCTTAGACCACACGAACACACGTGATGAATGTGTTTTGAGCCTGTCATTCGTGTCAAAACCCTGCTTAGTTATAACTATAATCTGCTCTGACAGTATATCTGATTACTGAATATAGATTATCTGTAATTGGATTAAGGTGATTAACGACCATTGTCCCGAATTTGAGGCGTACAATATTTGACAGATGGGTCAGGTCAGACACAAGCATTTTATTACGGCTTGCTTTTGACATTCACATTATTTTCCATTTTATGTTTCTACTTCCTGTGATATGTTGATTAGCCTTTTGTTACTAGTCTAGCATGCTTTCTTTACTGTAATTTTGGTACACATATTCCTTACTTCGATTAGGCTGTGTTTCTAGAGACCTTCCATTACCAAGCGAAGGATCTATGTGGATAATCTGATTCGGATTATACCCGGTATTAAATACAAACAAGCTACATTTTTCCTTCAGACCAGTAGACAAAAAAAAAAAAAAAAAAAAAAATATCATTGCCATTGCCATCAACTGCGTCACTGTCAAAATACAGTGCTCCTAGGGAAGCTAGTAATGCCACACGGAAATTAGCACGTGAAATTTCCTGCTTCTATACAGTAAATTAACACAATTCAGAGTCGGTGTTTTCTATTCTCATGAAATATCTGTGTATGGGAGAAAATTTTATGAGACGTAAAACAAAGCTGTCGAGCAAGTTCTTGTTACGACAAATGTAATATCGTCAAAAAGTTCAAAATATTTCTGCACGCAATTCTAATACCTGATGGTATAGTCTGCATCGATTATGTGATATAAGAGACCTTTACACCAGTATCTTCTCTGGAGCGAAAAAATATTCCTTGCGAATGGGAAAAGTTCCAGGTCGTTCCAGGTTTGAAGAATAGTTGCAAGACGTATTACATGATAGTGCAGACTTATATTTCTGACTTAAGCTTAATGTGCAGTTATGGAAACTGTTGTATTCTCGAATGGTGACTTCTTTGGAAACTGGAAGACATTTCGACTACAGTCAATACGCATCTCGCAGAAACTGACACGTGGAGAGCAATTCACGCTTCTGATTCATGATACCCAGAATGTTACAAGCAGTTGCTCGTAATATGGAACTTCTTAGCACATTAAAGCTGTGTGCCGCACCGAGAATCGAATCCGGGACCTTTGTCTTTCGCGTCTAAGTAATCTGCTAACTGAGCTATCCTCACAGCTTTACGTCCGCCACACTTTATCTTCTACATTACAAACTTCGCAGAAGCTCTCGTGCGTAAATTGCAAGACTACCACTCCTGGAAGAAAGGATATTGGGAAGAAATGGATTAGCGAAGGCCTGGAGGAACGTTTCCTAAGAGGATTTAAATTCTACGGCGGAGCGTACTTTAATACGAAAATTCCAGGCAGTTTAAAACTGTGTGACGAACCGAGATTCGAGCTCGGGACTTCCGTGTTACACAGGCGAGTGCTCTAGCAACTGAGCTACCCCAGCACGACTCACGATTCGTCCTCACAGCTTTAAATCCGCCAGTGCCTCATCTTCTCCCTTTCCAGGTTTGAGTCCCCGTCCAGTACACAGTAATCGGCCAGGAAGTTTTATATCAGCGCATATTCCACTGCAGAGTGAAAAAATTGTTTCTGAAGTTGTGTCTAAGTCTACGCAGTATACATTTTTTCTTTTTATAATTCTTGAAAGCCTTCTATAAGGGTTAGCAGTATCCGTTTAGTAAGTTGCATCATTCCATAAAGGAAAACCGGTCTAGGCTTGTGAATACTCTACCTACCACCCTACCAAACACAAATCAGTGCATCCTTATGAACTGGAAGAAACCGGTCTAGGCTTGTGAATACTCTACCTACCACCCTACCAAACACAAATCAGTGCATCCTTATGAACTGGAAGGCATGGTCGCTATTCCTGTAATGCTGGTATTAATTGATGCAAAATGCAATAGACGATTAGAGATTACCGCTAAGACTGACACAGCCGTGGACACATATAATATAAAAGGGTGAAAATACTTGATAGTAATTGGTAATACATACTGAAAGGGTACAGTACCACCCGACACTGAAAATAGGTACAACATTCTTCGTTATTCTTGTCGGAACAACATATTTTTTGTAATAATAACCCAATTTCACTTAATACACCGAGGCCAAATACCAATGTAGGAAAGAATGACAATTTATTTGTTTAATTGATCACATGTGCACTCCCACAAAATAAATCCCTACATCCAATTTGGTGAGATCTGCGAAATGTGGTGTCACCGCCAGACACCACACTTGCTAGGTGGTAGCCTTTAAATCGGCCGCGGTCCATTAGTATACGCCGGACCCGCGTGTCGCCACTGTCAGTGATTGCAGACCGAGCGCCACCACACGGCAGGTCTAGAGAGACGTCCTAGCACTCGCCCCAGTTGTACAGCAGACTTAGCCAGAGATGGATCACTGACAAATACGCTCTCATTTGCCGAGACGATAGTTAGCATAGCCTTCAGCTACGTCATTTGCTACGACCCAGCAAGGCGCCATTACCAGTTTATATTGAGATTGTTATTAATGTATCAACAAGAGCGATGTTCTCCAATTATGGATTAAAGTTAAGTATTCCAGAACTATGTACTATTTTTGGCTACTATAATTACTTTACCTTGTTCCAGACCTCACGCCAGTCTGCGTGAGCTTAAGCGTGTGCATTTCGGCCTCCTCTAGCAACACGGTGTTGGCTCTTCTGCCAACACATCACGAAATGAATGAATGTATGCTCGTCTGCTAACCACAGATAGTGAAATTGCAATATATGATCATCTTTGAGACAGTCCTTTGATTACCTTTGGTGGAACCAAAGAGATGAAATTTACCTGAGCTTTGAACGCCTGAAATGTGGCTGATCAATGGGTAGCATGGTCTTCCCCCACCTCGACGGAGGTGCGAGATGACCTGAAGAACGGCCATGTTTCAGCACTCTGCCGCTGGATCTTGTGTTGGTAAGACCTGTCTTAGGTGTGCTCCGTAAAGACAAAAGAGTGGAGACATGGTATGCATGTGAAATACTTAAGAGTAGTTTGAAATAATAATTTCTCTATTTCAGGAACTTTTGTGGGGAGAATTAAATGTCAGGCAGGTAATCTTAAGGGGATCGTAGTAATCTTCGGAAGTGGCCAACGGTCACAATGAAACCACGTGTAGCAATAAATTGAAATGCTTCCGAGAGCTTAAGTTAAGCTGAATTACTAGCGTGTGTACTATAAGTTGGAAACATTTAAGAAATGGCGTGTGCAGGACTTGAAATTAGAGACGAGTACTTTCACGTGGTGCGTACTGTGTGAGTCTCAATCTGTGTATGAGACAAAGGATAAAGAGAAGTACTCGTCCATGGTATCAGTTGAGGACTCGCGTGTGTGATGAATATGTTCTTAATATTACTTTGCGTGTTATGTTTCCGTGTGACGCTTGATTCAAACTATAATACTTTGAGAGAGAAGCAAGGTGAGTCAGCCGTCTATCCAGCAACGCCACTTGGCTTGCATTGCACAGGAAGACGTGCATACATTCTCCAGAGTTCGTAGTAGGAAAGGAAAGTTACGAAGTGGGGCAGTGTCGTGTGAAACTGGGATGAATATTAATTCAAGTGGGAAAGCTGAAAGTGATGTGATTATAACGTTGTGACTATTCTTGGTGTTGTATTGTATGTTGCCAGTCTGATGTATTTCATGTAATTTAAGTATGTGTGGTTTGCATGGGAGAGTAGCAAGATAGGTTCAGAGGTAGTGGGTTATGCATGAACCTTTTGTACCGCTCGGTCTGGAGGAAATTTTCGTGATGATGGGTGTGAGAGTCGAAGTGTGAGATATAGCAAAAGATCCACCATCCTATCCAGAAAGTGCACTGTAGCGTTAAATAATTACGAGACCATAAGATAGAGAATCACCAATGTAAAGCCATGCCCAATGGGCGGAGTTTCTCATGTGTAATTCTTGTAGAAAATGTAATGGTGTGTTTAGGTTATAGAATTTATCGAAATAAAAAAGATAGTGAAAAAAAATGGTGGCCTTTTCCTTCGAACAGTATGTTGTCATGATATCCAGACTTTACAATGTGTGCGCCATTCATATTCAATGCGATAGCCACGTGTTGACCAAAGCCGTTGGGTGAGAAAGAAAATGTTGTATTGCCAGTGCGTAGTGAACAGTCAGAGTTGTGTAAATTACTAATAGTCAGGTTTGCGTTATCCGTTTCCGTAGCGTAATATTCAAACAGGAGAATAATTTGTAACTTAATTTTGAGTACTAGAGCTCATGTGAATTGATAAATAAAAATGAATCCACTCGCTTGGCAGAGCACTTATCTTACAGGCCTGACTGCTTGATGCCACAGTATGAGCTAGGCATGTGGGTGCCTCTCAATACGCTGATCAATCACCAGCAAGGCAGCTGTCTCCAAGAACCACTGGAGGAATCAGAGGAAGTGAAACTTATCCACAAAAGAAGCAACCGACATTATTCTCATTCAGTCGACTGTTCGACAGTCTGTAGACTATTACGAAATTGTGTTAACCAAAAAGTAGGAGAATGTTTACAAAAGCAACTGCATAATCCATTGTGAATTTTCTTAAGTTAGCTTGTGGCATCCCAAGAAGGCTCAAAAGTCTTTTACAAGAGACGCTACGAAATAGAAACTATGTAACACAGGTGAGAAATTGTTTAAAGTGGAATACGAGTATATTAGTATGATTTATATCTCCGGAAAAGACTTTGGTATAACGGGATAAACTCTGTTTTTATGGAAACATACCAAATAATTCTTTGCTTTTCTTCACATAGCCAGTCAGCTTACGGTTTGTGACGGAGGATAATCCCCTTGTCATTTCCCCATTTTCCTACTCGAGTTGCTAATGGTAAGAGGTAAGAATCACTGCTAGTAAGTCTCTGTCTGAAAATGAATCTGCTTATTCCAACGTAGTCATTTCGCGATATACAATCTGGCGGCAGCATCCTGCTCCTTGGTACTAGGAGAAAATTATGATCTCTGATTTCTAAGAGAAAATAACAGCATGGTGCATAACTGCTGTCTTGCAGCTTCTGTCGCTGGAGTAGGTGAAAATATCAGCGATGTTTTCGCACTTACTAAACGTGTTGTGTAGATCTTTTCTAGCGTCTCTGCGTCTTCCATCCGGTGGGGCAAACATCTGATACTGTTCTGGAAGGACAATGGGAGGAGAGAGGGGTGAAACGTCAGTGTAAAATTTCCTAGAAGTAACTACAAGGATGTGGATAGGGAAACTTTGTTTACTTTGCTTTAACATGTGAACCTGCACTTTTGGAAATCCTACAGTGAGTCAAACGTCTCGCTTTAATTATGGATATGGAAAATTGTCATAATAACCCACAGAAATATGTTCTATGTGTCTCTAATAAATGAGAACGTTGGCAGCATGGCTATGTTGAAGATCACACATCTGCTTTCTTTATTCCCAAATTAGGACAACTAAAGAAGCTAAAGAAGCACTTTGGAGAAAGTCTGTAAATAAACTTTTATCTCTTTCACTGTTCTGGACTGGTAGATGCGATTACGCAGTCGTCCTCCTATTTGAACTCGAGAAACCATAAACTAGTAGATTCCGTTATTTCCATATGCTGTACGCTAGTTGTTGGCTAAGAATTATCTTTGCGTTGCTCTCCAGAGACATACACTTTTGATCAAAAGTATGCAGACACCTATTTATGATGGCTTCAACTCTGCTCGGGAAACTTTCAGTGCGGCCTCGCAATAGGTATGGAGCATTTACAGCCCATTGTTCCTCTAGAACCGAACGTAGAGGAGGTTGTGATGTTGGACACTGTGGTCTGCAGTGATATCTACGTTAAGACTCATCTCAATGGTGTTTCAATCGGTTTAAGTCGACACTCTGGGTAGGGAAGTATATTTAAGGAATGTTGCTGTCCACGACTGCCTCACAGATGCTGCTTTATGATTGGGTACACTGTCAGTCAGGTGCTATCATCGCGCCCAAACCGTACACAGTACACTGTTCTGTAAAACTGTGTTCATTTCGTGCCGAATGAAGCGTTTCCTTAAGCACAACGGGGAAACCACATCTTACTAACGATAACACAACCACACTGTAATACGAGCTCCTCTGCACCTCACTGTTGGCATTACACGTGACGTCATTCACCACTCAAAATCACCCGTTTCCAGTCATCTACTGTCCAATGGCGACACTCCTTAGAGTACCTCTAGTGCAGTTTAGCACTAATTACAGAAATGTGTGGCTTATGAACAGATGCTCGACCATTGTACTCCATCCTCTTTAACTTTTAAGCACAGTGAACGTTTTAGCTGGGCTGATGGTGTCACTTTGGAACTCACCTGTGATTCTTTAGACTGATTTTATGCAATTTTATTTTTTTTACAACCATCCTCCGCAATGTTCGACGGTCCCTGTTCGTTAATACGTGGATGCATGGTCTTGGTTTAGCCGTGGTCCTTCCTTTGCATTTCCACTTCCAAATCCCATCGTCAACATAAGCAACTTTAGAAGGTTCCTCCTGGCGTATACAACTTTCAAATAACTACCTGGAATTCAGCCAGGTAACACTTTCAGCGACCGCCGATACTTCGGAGGGAGAACACCCCGCCATTTTCAAGGCAAACTGCAACGGACAGGCGACGTACATGCAAATTTAAAACTTTGGCTCTCTGACTGATGCAGGAAAGATAACACACACACTGAACACTAGTGTCACCAAAGATGACCAAAGTCAGGGATATCGATAGTGAGACTACGAACTCGCAGGTGAGGTATCATTGCACTGTCCCTCTGTTTTTTGACGAGGGAGAGAGCCAGATTCCAAACAGAGTTTAAACAAGAACCTCCATCCCTGTTAACGAGGTTGCACGCTAATTTAATCTCAACTGCCACCTTAAAAACACTGTCCCAATAGGTGGACGTGCATGCCAATATTTCTTTGTTATTATATAACATGGAGTGACCAGTATCCAGGCAATGTTCAGCAGTAGCAGATCTACTTGGCTGCTGTAATTGTGTTGCCGTTTATGCTCAGTAAATCGGTCCTCCACGGTCCTGATAGTTTGATCAATATATGCCATGCCGCAGCTACAAGTAATGCGTTATACACCAGCCTTACGCAGACCAGGATCATTCTTAACAGAACTCAAAAGCGCTCTAATTTCAGATTGAGGTCGGCAAATACATTTCACATTGTATTTCCGTAAAATACGACCGACCTTGTCTGAAGTGTTTCTTATGTAAGGTCAAAAGGCAGTAGACTTACGTGAGACTCAGAATTATCATCAATCACACGATGTACGGTTGGTCGATAGCGCAAGGCACGTTCAATCTGTCTATCACTATAGAATCCGGCTCTCTCCCGTGTCAAAAAACAGAGGGACAGACTCAATGCTACCTCACCTGCGAGTTCGTAGTCTTGCTGTCGATATATCTGACTTTGGTCATCTTTGGTGACACTAGTGTTCAATGTGTGTTTTATCTTTCCTGCATCAGTCCGACAACCGAGGTTTTAAATTTGCATGTACGTCGCCTGTCCGTTGCAGTTTGTCTTGAAAGTGGTGGGGTGTTCTCCCGCCGAAATATCGGTGCTCGCTGAATGTGTTACCTCGCTGAATTCCAGGAAGTTATTTGAAAACTTTAAAAGCGTTGAAATGTCCGAGATGGGTTTGTTGCTCAGGTGACATCTCATGACTGGTCCACGTTCGAAGTCACTGAGCTCTCGTGACCGACTTTATCTGACTGCTACAGCTTCTCTACTGACAACACAATCCCAGGTCGCCTCTTGTGACATTAAATGGTCAATTCCACATTAGAAAGGGGTATCCGGATACTTTTGCTCAGATAGTATTGTGGAGCCCATATAGAATCAGTCAGAAGTTAGTTTCATTTAGGTGGAGGGTGGCGGCTCTTCCGTGGAAGATTTTTGTGTGAGCCAGTTGCTTTCTGGTGCCCTATGGCTGCGACCTAGTGTTGTCACTATCGTACAGGCGACAAAATATTACCTACGCAAATGTAAAATTAAATGCTACATTTGCCGTTTGCAAATGGAACATCTCTTTGTACAATATTTTGAGATGTCAGTTGCTACCATCAGTATAAATGTTAGCCTAACATTAGCCATACTTTAGTGATACTGAGAACCGCAAAGAAACACACAATTTAAGTAATATCTTGAGAAAGCCATAAGTATCACCTAATCACTCTTTTCAGTGACAAGGAAAAACAGATTTGTATAAATTATTTGATTTTGCGTAATAATATTTATGTGTCATAAACCTAACACTTGTGGTTCTTGAAGTTTTCCCAGCCCACTGAATATTCTATGAGGTTTCGGGATTGCAACTGGATCGTATGACTTCTTGCCACACTATTTCGGCTGGCAACCGTTCAGCCATCTTCAGGTGCGTTTACGCCACTGTGGCGGACAACCACTCGAAGATGACTGGACGGTTGCCAATCGAAATATTGTGGCAAGAATTCAACATGATCCGACTACAATCCCGATACCTCATAGAATAACCTTATACTTTATGGTAAAATGAATTGCATTTGTTTTCTTGTTGAGTGAGTAAGGCATAGCCGCGCAAGTGGCCGCGTGGTTAGAGGCGCCATGTCACGGATTGCGCGGCCGCTCCCGCCGGAGGTTCGAGTCCTCCCTCGGGCATGGGTGTGTGTATTGTTTTTATCATAAGTTAGATTAAGTTAATTTAAGTAGTGTGTAAGTCTAATGGCCGATGACCTCAGCAGTTTGGTCGCTTAGAAATTCACACATTTCAGCGTCAGATAAGGCACAAGAGTGATGTATATTGTGACTTGTGTGCATTTGTAGCTGTAAATAACTGAGAGCTTTATGAGACCGAAGGAACATGCAACTGAATGAGTGAGTCATGTACAACGGAGAAATTTGTGATCCGTTAAACGCCAGTTTACTGTATTCGTGAAATGAGAAACGTACACCAGTAATTCTGTGTTGTAGAGCAATTGATTTGTTTTGAACTGAAGACAAAGTCAGTATATGAGTCCGCGATTATTTTATTTTGAGCAATTTTATTTTCACAAGTCCGTCTTGATCACATAGATTTCATTACACTTTATGACCGGTTTCGGCTTATCGCATAAAGTGTAAAGAAATCTATGTGACCAAGACGGACTTGCGGAAATGAAAGTTGTAAGAGGTATGTGCTACCTGCGATATGTAAGCTATAAAAGAATCTGAGACCAAAGAGCAGTGTTGACTGCAGTACGAACTGTGTAGCAGTAGCAGTAAGTTGTTGCTAGAGAGCAGTCGCCTGTCTGCGCTTGTCAGTTGAGTCTGGTGTATCATGTTGGCTGGGCCGGTCGCGGTGCAGCGATGCTGGAGCCTGAGTATTATTGTATAAGGTAAAAAAAAAGCAGCCTCGCGCATATCTAGTAACATTATGTAAACTCACATGTAAATCTTTTAAAAATGTCCTAATAATAATCTTTGTCTAATTTCTAACAAGCATTCATTTCAATTTAAAGAATTTAATTTTTTTTTTAATGCATGATCATTCCGATTGTTGCAAAAAAAAAATCATTTGCTTCCTTTCATAAATAACAAATGTATAGGCCAGCACTGCACAGAGCTGTGCCGGAAAAGAGCTATTGTAAGAGCAGATAGTTGCCGACTTAATCGAGGTGAGAATTTTTGCTTTTTATTCGGAATGATCTTACAGGGCCATGACGCAGCACTGCTGTCGTCCAAATTTTACCAGGTTACTGAATTTATTTTTTATTACGAGGTTTAGGAATTTTTCTGTTTCGTGCTTATATTAAATGAGAAAAGAATTTTGTGAGTACATTAAATGGGAACCTATTTTGTTCGGAGGTTATACAAAAATTACAATCATTAACCAAATAAATATTTAAAAAATTATTTCGTGTGGGGACGTTAGAAAGTAATTCGTTATGATTGGGTTTTCCAAAACTAGTTATTCATAAGTTAATATAGGGAAATATAGGTAATAGGATTGTTGCAATGTACAAGAAACTAGATACTGACGATGAGAATGACAAGATGATCGATTGTGATGGGTCCCAGCCAGTCAGAAGAGGGAAACGTCGCTCGCATTTTGTGCAGCGAAAGGGTTTGCGTTATGGAAGCTAGCGGATTCGGGGCTGGCATATCATAACAATAGCATGTGTTTACACTGACATGAGAAAGATGTATCAATTCCGAGTGTCCATGATCTTAAAAAGTTTGTGGAGTGTCAGAAAGTATGAAGAGACGAACTGCAAAGACCCATATGCTAACTCATGATTTTCTGTTGGCTCGATGGACTTTTTGAATAACTTAAAACCACGTGGCGCATTGTAAAAATCGTAACCTAGGTCTCATGTGATCAATTTTTAGAGTATTGAGCTAGCTTTAGGTGTACAGAGAATATTTGTGTATTTTTACGGTAACAGATTAAGGTGGATATCATAGGTCGGCAGTAGATATTGAATGTGCTCACGTGTGAATTGCATGGCCTTTGTAGCTGAAAGTGTACGTAATTAGTGACAATATATCGAAATTTTCATTCGACAGCTCTATTTGCTGTTAGCCAGAATTGAGAACTAAAAACATTTTGCACCCTACGGTTTGTCGTAGTGTGACTGCTTTCTGTTACAGGTTTTCCAGTTGAAGAAACGTTACTCGTTTTCATCAGGGATGGCGTCGTCTGGAACAGAAGTCACTGAGAGCTGAGTAGACATTTACCGTGTAGGTAACACACCTCGCGTCCGTAGTGTATCTAGGAACAAGCACCGATCTCACGTAAATGAACTTAAAAAAATTAATTGCCAGGTCCGGCACACGAAATTAAGTAAAATTCCTCCACTGAAAGGCGAGGCGACTGACTCCATTGTCATTAGATACTGCTACGTCTTCAGGTATGTCCTCTGTATCATCTACATGTACATCTACATCCATACTCCCCAAGCCACCTGGCGGTGTGTGGAGGAGGGTACTATGAGTACCTCTATCGGTTCTCCCTTCTATTCCAGTCTCGTATTGTTCGTGGAAAAAAAGATTGTCGGTATGCCTCTGTGTGGGCTCTTAATCTCTCTGATTTTATCCTCATGGTCTCTTCGCGAGATATACGCATGAGGGAACAATATACTGCTTGACTCCTCGGTGAAGGTATGTCCTCGAAGCTTCAACAAAAGCCTGTACCGAGCTACTGAGCGTCTCTCCTGCAGAGTCTTCCATTGGAGTTTATCTATCATCTCCGCAACGCTTTCGCAATTACTAAATTATCTTGTAACGAAGGGCGCTGCTCTCCGATGGATCTTCTCTATCTCTTCTATTAATCCTATCTGGTACGAATCCCACACTGGTGAGTAGTATTCAAGCAGTGGGCGAACAAGTGTACTGTAACCTACTTCCTTTGCTTTCGGATTGCATTTGCTTAGGATTCTTCCAATGTATCTCAGTCTGGCATCTGCTTTACCGATGATTAATTTTATATGGTCACTCCATTTTAAATCACTTCTAATGTCTACTCCCAGATAATTTATGGAATTAACTGCTTCCAGTTGCTGACCTGCTGTATTGTAGCTAAACTATAAAGGATCTTTCTTTCTTTGTATTCGCAGCACATTACACTTTTCTACATTGAGATTCAATTGCCATTCCCTGCACCATGCGTCAATTCGTTGCAGATCCTCCAGCATTTCAGTACAATTTTCCATTGTTACAACCTCTCGATATACTACAGCATCATCCGCAAAAAGCCTTACTAAACTTCCGATGTTACCCACAAGGTCGTTAATGTATATTGTGAATACCAACGGTCCTACGACACTCTCCTGCGACACATCTGAAATCACTCTTACTTCGGAAGACTTCTCTCCATTGAGAATGACATACTGCGTTCTGCTATCTAGGAACTCTTCAATCCAATCACACAATTGGTCTGATAGTCCATATGCTCTTACTTTGTTCATGAAACGACTGTGGGGCACAGTATCGAACGTCTTGCGGAAGTCAAGAAACACGGCATCTACCTGGGAACCCGTGTCTATGGCCTTCTGAGTCTCGTGAACGAATAGCGCGACCGTCTTTTTCGAAACCCATGCTGATTCCTACAGAGTAGATTTCTAGTCTCCAGAAAAGTCATTATACTCGAACATAATACGTGTTCCAAAATTCTACAACTGATCGACGTTAGAGATATAGGTCTATAATTCTGCACATCTGTTCGACGTCCCTTCTTGAAAACGGGGATGACCTGTGCCCTTTTACAATCTTTTGGAACGCTACGCTCTTCTAGAGACCTACGGTACACCGCTGCAAGAAGGAGAGCAAGTTCCTTCGCGTACTCTGTGTAAAATCGAACTGGTATCCCATCAGATCCCGCGGCCTTTCCTCTTTTGAGCGATTTTAATTGTTTTTCTATCGCTCTGTCATCTATTTCAATATCTACCATTTTGTCATCTGTGCGACAATCTAGAGAAGAAACTACAGTGCAGTCTTCCTCTGTGAAACAGCTTTGGAAAAAGACATTTAGTATTTCGGCGTTTAGTCTGTCATCCTCTGTTTCAGTACCATTTTGGTCACGGAGTGTTTGGACATTTTGTTTTGATCCACCTATCGCTTTGACATTAGACCAAAATTTCTTAGGATTTTCTGCCAAGTCAGTACATAGAACTTTACTTTCGAATTCATTGAACGCCTCTCGCATAGCCCTCCTCACACTACATTTCGCTTCGCCTAATTTTTGTTTGTCTGCAAGGCTTTTGCAGTGATTATGTTTGCTGTGAGGTTCGCTTTGCTTTCGCAGCAGTTTTCTAACTCGGTTGTTGTACCATGGTGGCTCTTTTCCATCTCTTACGATCCTGCTCGGCGCATACTCATCTAATGCATATTGTACGATGGTTCTGAACTTCGTCCACTGATCCTTAACACTATCTGAACTTGAGACAAAACTTTTGCATTGAGCCGTCAAGTACCCTGAAATCTGCTTTTTGTCACTTGTCATTTTGGTGCTGATAAAAAATACACTCTTTCAACTGTAAGTTCACTATGTCCATGCCAATTATAAGTTTTGTAATCACATATTTACTAGCTTGCTCCGCCATCTTGAGACCAACTCTTAGCAGATTCCGATATTTCCATGTAGCCTGCTGTACGCTACCAGTTGGCTGACCATCATCTCTTCGTTATCCAACTAACTGCTGTATTCTATCAGTTGGAGAAGAAGAAAGTAGTTGGTGATTTCAGACTGCATGTTCACTCCCGAAGGGCTGTGATGGTGTCGCTGTACATACTATGTGGCACCTTCATCATCCTCGTCTTCCTCTCAGTGTCCGCAAATTAATGCGCACGAGGTACATATTCAAATAGCTCCTTCTGGTGTGACATAACCCAAAACATGGAAAAGCATACAGTCCAAACTCGCATACCATGTAACCATCTAACTTTAAATATGCTCCGAAAACCAGCGTCAGTGCATGGCGGAGGGTACCTTGTAGCACTGCTTGTCATTCCCTCTCCTGTTCTACTCCAACCTGGGCGAAGGAAAATTGCTCTCAGAAAGCTGCTGTATGAGGTCCGATTTGTATTATTGTATGTTTGCACTCCTTGTGCAAGATGTGCTGTCGTTGCAGTAAAACTGTTCTTCAGTCTGTCGAAAATGACATTTCTCTAATCTTCCTCAATGGTGTTTCGCGGAAAGAATGGCTTCTTCCATCCAGAGAGTCCCATCTGAGGTCATTAGCATTACCGGAAGGAACGCCTTCTTCCATCCAGAGTCCCATCTGAGGTCATTAGCATTACCGTAACACGTGTTAATTGACCTTGCTTGTATCTAGCAGCACCATTCGGAAAAGCTTCGATGACTTTATTTAATCCGACGTGGTGGGGGTTCCAAACCCTCAACAACGGGTCATACGCGTGCTTGTACAAAGTCACATTTACAGATGAGCTACACTTTTCTTGAATTCTCCTAATAATTCAAAGTCGCTCATTCATCTTCGCTACAAATGACCTTACGTGCTCATTGCTGTTCACGATGGTTTACAACGTTTCATCTAGATATTTAATCGATCCTGAGTTAAACAGCACACAACTAATTCTGTATTCGAACATTCAGCATTAAATTACGTTTCTCCACATCTAGAGCAAGCCACAATTCAACACACCAAGTAGAAATTCTGTCTAGGTTATTTCGTATCCTTTCAGTGATTCAGCAACACCGCGGTATCACTTTATTGATTAATTTGTAATCGATACAAATCAATAATAAACATTCTGGCGCCTAATATAATCTTTAAATTTCCCTTACAGTGGCTCACTTGGTGTAGTGAGAGTGACTCAATCCAAAAGTCAGTATTAATAAACACATGAGAGGGTGTAACGGAAAATTACGTCATATACCACTTCCGCTCGTCACAGCTCAGTCTGAACCTCCTCATGGTATCCTATACGGCAGTGGCGGTCGGTGATCATATGCTTATCTGCTACAGCTGAGTGTGAATATCAAACTAAATTATGCCATTTATCTTGCAATGCGAACTGGATATCTCAGTAAAATTATTCAATTTGTCTTCGAATGTGTACTGGCATGCAAACAAAACAGACAAAAACGAGTGTTATAGCGCTCTCTCCGCCATAACTGAAAAACATGATGTCGAGAACTGAGATGATTTCAGTCACGCTACGGTCAACTCAGAGGAGAGACGCAGCTGTCCCTGTGCGACTGCGCATGCAACACCACGGAAGTAACAATATCCGCACCACGCCATCTGAGCTCTGATCAAGTGACAAATGAAAAACCAAAAGTAGAAGGACGATAGGAAAGCGCTATGTTACACGTGTGTGTGTGCAGCTTCATGTTATTAATGCTGTTTCCGCGAATCGTAACCATTGTACCATATCGTATAACTAAATGTCAGTTAATGATAGATCCGTGGCTAAAGCCTTCTGCAGAACTTAACACAAATTATTATAGTGTTGAATGTTGTGGGTCTTCAGTGCGTCCGTGTAGTTACAGGCTGCCAGTTATCGACCTATATGAAATAAAATCGTCATTACTTCTGAATGGTCGTAACTTCAAACTGCACGGTTGGTCGAAGGGCATGATGGGAATTAGTATGCACTTGTACAGTTTACTTTAGCGACGAAGCCCATTTTCATTTGGATAGGTTCGTCATTAAGTAAAACTGGAGCATTTGGGGGACTGAGAATCGCATTTCGCGATCGAGAAGTCTCTTCACTCTCAACGGGTGACTGTGTAGTGTGTAATGACCAGTCACAGAGTAATGGGCGCGATATCCTTGATGGCACGGTGAGCACCGAACGGTACGTGAAGGTTTTGCAACATGACTTATCCCCATTATCCGCAGCGCCCCTGATTTCGACAAGATGTGGTTTATGCAAAACGGAGCTCGACCCCATCAAAGTGGGAGAATTTTTATGTCGTGGAGGAGCACTTTGGGGAGCGCATTCTAACTCTGGGGTATTCAGGAGGGCACTGTCATGGGCCTCGATTGGCCGTCATATTCTCCGGAACCAAACACACCTGACTCCTTTTTGTGGGGCTATATTAAAGACCAGGTGTACAGCGATAACTCCAAATCCATTTCTGAGCTGAAAGCAGCCATTCAGCAGGTCGCCGACATAATTTGAAACGTCCCCTTAGAAAAATTAGTGAATAACTGTGCTGGTAAGCCCCTACGTTATTTCATTTTCAAACAGCTAAGCAGAACTGACCGTACTCAGACATTTCGCATTTCGCTCTTTACCCATTCTGATCAACACTAAAATGACACACAATATTTTTAGCGCAACGCAATCTGACTTTCAAAAATCCCTACAAAAGAATGGCCCTGACTAACATTAACCTATACCTTTCACAAATCACTTACCTCACAAAAAGCTTCGTTACTCGAACTACTGCAATACAGCGAGCGCCACTACTGCCAGCTAAATAAAAGATTCAAACTACTGAAGGCACTAACTACTGATAGGCATAGTTAGCAAATGAAAAATTTTGATAGTGAACAAACAATGTATTTACCTTAATAGTGTTCAAAAGTCATAATATATATAGCAGTTCATGACATCCAGTCTTACAAATTTCAAAACTCCGCCATTTCTCTCCCCACATCCATTACTGCTAGCGGCTCACCTCCAACTGCGCAACGCTACGCGCTGTTAACATCCAGCAGCCCAACACTACAATGGCCAACAACAATGCAAACCAGCCACAGACTGCACACAGCACAGCCAGTGATTTTCATACAGAGCGCTACGTGGCGTTACCAATATAAAAACCTAAACAGCCTATTTACAAATTAATGTTCCGACACTACAGCGGGTCATGCAGAATTTCGCTATTCGTCTGTGCCACATAATCGTCAATGATGGCAGGCATATCGAACATGTCATAACCTAAATCTGAATATCTGTAGTGACGTTTACATTTTGAATGAAGTGTGTGAACGCCGTAGTTTGTAACTAATTTACGTTTTTTTTTCCCATGTAGTTCAGTAATTGTGACCCTATAGAGACATCGAGTTACTGAATTAAACGAAGTAATTTCACATCCTAGTGTATGCTAACATTTTTTCCTTCGTGTTTGTAGCATATTCTGGGATCAGCAATGACATTGTATTCTTCCTCGTAGCAAATATCGGACAGTTTCGTCCTCATACGTCGTGAATTCCGAGGTTGTGATTAGGCAGAAGGAAGAGGAAGAATATGGTAGCCAATATTGAGCGCCTCAACTCCTAAATTATAGATTAATTCTGCAACAGAAAACGGCGATGTAAGGACTTCTTTTTTCGTCCTTGAGTGAGTATACTTTTCATATTTTCTTGTGAACGTGTTTTCAGTTTATTTTTGTAATACCATAGCACATTAGCAAAAGTTTGCACGAGCTGCCACAGCCTTGTAGTCTTGTGTTCTCCTCGTAGTTCGTCAACAGCTCCCGTTACAGCCTTAAATACAGCAGCAGTAAGCTGGCTACTGCAGTGGGTGTGGATGGAAAATTTCTTTGTCTTTTTCAATAAGATGCATCGCACTGGTCATTACTTACAGATTTTTTTTTTCCGTAACCTTCCTGCATAGCTACTTTTGTGACGTACACCCTTCAGTCGCCATCACATATTCTTTTTACGATCTCGAAGAATTAAGCTAACGGGAGGAGAAAACTTCTTCGTTTCGTCTTACTGAGCTTTTTATAGCTAAATCAAACGTACAGCGATTCTCTTCCTTTCTCTGATATGAAGATAGTGCACATAATATATCACACTGCAACCGACGTGTTGTTACTGATTGTTGGTTTATTGTTGATTATCTTTTTACTGATGTCTTATGATTTCAGTAAATAATTTTTTCTTCAAGAAATAACGTTGAAGACTCTGGCCAAAGACGGTTTTTCTGTTCAGACATCCACAGTCTTAAATGAAGTTTATCTACGTCAACGACATAGTTACACATGAGACGTAAGATTGATTCATGTACGCTTGTGTCAGTCAGTGAACTGACTCGTCTCAAACCAACACACAATACTCTTCCTTTTTCTTAGTAACGTACAGTTATTAAAAGCCAGCGGGCTAGCCATTGGCTGGCAAGGTTTCCGCGACCGACGCTAATCATATTGTTCACAAAGGAAGTATACGGCGCTGATCTCTTCTGCTCTTGCCCAATTATGCAGTTTCATTTACTATTTCAATCCTAATACATTAAAAGCATTACCTGAAAGTAACATAAACTCCCCTACCGTCATTCAGCTCTTCAGGAACAAAATTTTTGGCACGTTACACCTTTCGTGTATCTCAGATCCGTTCCTCTTTAAGTGCTGCGACTGTTTAACGTAAATCGTTACGTTACAAATGTTACCACTGTGTCTATTGCAGTACGTTATTCTTCCTGAGGCTGCAGTGCGCGTAGGGGTAGCAAATGGATCTTAACACATTGGAAAAGATCATGGACTACCGTAAGTTATATTAAACTGACTTCTTCACTTCATGCAGTCCGACCGAGCAAAATGACAGTTGAGGTGTCAGTCGGTTGTTGTAAACCTGATTCATTTCCGCGACGTATCACTCAAATGTGAAGAGGCTTCAGGGGATGTGAAACCTAGCCCCTTGGAAAGGAGGAGTACTTAATTAATTAAATAATAATATTTCTTAACACAAATTCAGAGAGGACGCAGAATTACAAATCCCGTAATATGAGAGTGAGTCAGTAGATAAGTCGCAAGCTGAAATGGAGAGATCAGAGCTGCTTCCACCAGACGGAAATTTATTTTCCTTTTTCAGCATACTCTCCTTGTAAACTTAAATAACTATCCAATCGTTCGACAAGGAAGCCTGCAGGATAGAATCCTTGTGACAGTGCTCGCATCTAACAAGCGCCTTCTCGGAATAAAACACGTTTATACTCTCTGCACACCTGCCCCTTCCTGTCACTCTCTGCAACCCACAAGACCGATGTGTCCCGCGGGTAGCGAAATACCACTAGTCGGGTAAGAATGCGCCATCACTGCATAACCAGGGCGGCAAGGACTCTCATAGTTTGCGATTTTTTGTTGGTCCTTTGCTGAATTACTGTATCCAACTAAACACATATTTCCATTAAATACAGTTCTAACCATCTAAGGGAAGAATTTCGCTACTAAAGTGCTCTCTAGACAGTCCCTCAGCTCACAAAAATTGCGTTGTTCTAGTCGGGTACACACTCATAGCACGCCAAACATCTTGGTCCGACCGCAGGCCATCAACTATTGGCCGCGGAATACTTTGTACCGGTTAACTACCACGCGACAGGTGTTTTAGATACGTATAGGGGCGAAATTTACGATATGCGGTTTTCTGCCGTTTACGGCTTATTTATTGACCCACCCTCGTAGTAATCACACGTCATTTCCACGAATATTGAGCACAGCGGAAAACTTAATACGTGAATGTCACTAATAAAATTAATTTTTCTACATCCTGCACCCACCACCGTGTTGCCTATTATGCAAGACCATCAGATGATGGGGGCAAATCAATTTTAATATTAGCTGAGCAATTACTTTGAAGGAGGAATAATACTGCGTTGTAACGTCCCCGTAGAAAAATTATGAATTACTGTGCTGGTAAACTTCTACGTTAGTTGATACAAAGACTGCTGAGTAAAACTGAACATAGTACGACAGTTCTCTCTTTAATTGTTCTGATCATCACTAAACTGAAACACAATATTTTTTTAGCGCAACGCAGTCTGACTTTCAATAATCCCTACAAAAGAATGGCCCTGACTGACAATAACCTTTACCTTTCATGAATCACTTACCTCACAAAAATCTTCGTTACTCGAACTACTGCAATACAGCGAGGGCCAATACTGCCAGCTAAATAAAAGATTCTAACTACTGAAGGCACTAACTAATGATAGGCATAGTTAGAAAATGAAAGATTTTGATAGAGAACAAACAATGTATTTACCTTAATAGCGTTCAAAATTATCCAATTAAGCAAATTTCCATTTTCTGACGGATGCACGTCCAGATCGTCCGCTCAAAACTCTGTCATCTCTCTCTCCACATCCACCACTGCTGGCGGCTCACCTCCAACTGCACAACGCTACGCACTGTTCACATCCAACTGCCCAACACTACAATAGCGAACATTCCATCAATGCCAACCAGCCACAGACTGCACACAGCCCAGTCAGTGATTTTCATTCAGAGTGCTATGTGGCGTTTCCAACATAAAAACCTAAACAGCCTACTTACAGCGTAAATCGGCAAAGCACAAGGGCCGTAGCATTCGAATTGGCGTTGGAAACATGCCAATATGGAAGAAGGGCTCTTTTTTCCGTGGGAGTCGCCCACGTGTCACCACAGGATGACGAACTTAGGCACGAGGGGGTCTTACCCTGCCTCTCTGGTGAAAAGCGGCTGGAATCGTCTGTTCTGTACCTTTCACCGCTCCCCCACGGAAAGTTGGCCAGAGGAACTACTTTTCTCCAGTGCAGGCACTGCAGCGGCATGTGCGACTCTGCGAGCAATGTCGACTAAGTACTTATTACGTAAGTTATTGGCCACTCATTCTGTGGCGATTATAGGCCGTTGATCTTTCTTTTTTTCTTTTACCAACACCGATGTCGTGAATAAAGGACTAGTATCCCTTGTCAAATTTCAATTACGTCACTTAATACACTGAGATGACAAAAGTCATGGGATACCTCCAAATATCGTGTCGGACCTTTTGTCGTGGCATGGACTCAAAAAGTCTTTGGAAGACCCCCTGCATAAATATTAAGCGATGCCCCCTCTACAGCCGTCTATAACTGCTGAAATATTACCGGTGCAGGATTTTGTGCACGACCTGACCTCTCTATTATACCTCACAAATGTTGAATGGATTCGTGTCGGATGATCTGGGTACCCAAATCATCCGCTCGAAATGTCCTGACTGTTCTTCAAACTAATGGCGAACCGTTGTGGCCTACTGACGTGGCGTGGGGCGGAGGGTCAGCCATAAAGAGATGGAGAACAAACTGATCATAGTTTCCAGTCTGCAGGTCCATATTCTTCTTGTACTCACTGAAACAAATGTTTCTACTCTCTACTTACTCAGCAGGATCAGGAACTATGATTATAAATAACAGGTTTTAGTTCTAACCGATTAATATATTCAGTAAAAGTTCGCACTTACAAATATAGTAATGTTTCTCGTAGTAATAATAATAATAATAATTATGTCTCTATGATAAACAGCACTGTGAGTAATTCAGAGGCGACCTCTACGGTTAAGTTTCAATGAAACCGTCTTTTGCCCTGACTTCCAATAATCGAAGTTAATTCCTCGCCCCAAAAGTGGAAAATAATCTCAACACTGGCCACGCGATTTTGTTAGTATTACGGACGGCAGACCATCAATTGTTGTTGTTGTGGTCTTCAGTCCAGAGACTGGTTTGATGCAGCTCTCCATGCTACTCTGTCCGGTGCAACCTTCTTTATCTCCCAGTAACTACTGAAACCTACATCCTTCTGAATATGTTCGGTGTATTCATCTCTTGGTCTCTCTTACAACTTTTACCCGCCACCCTTCCCTCCAATACTAAATTGGTGATCACTCGATGCCTCAGAACGTGTCCTAGCAGCTGATCCCTTCTTCTACTCAAGTTGTGCCAAAAATTCCTGTTCTCCCCAATTCCGAGGTTGAGTCAAATGAAAACCTTAAATTTGTATAAACAAATCGAAATTTCGCGTCGTTATCCCGTAAGTTGGTAAGCGTATTAGAAAAAGCGTGCAGAATGACCTGTAGGTGGCAGCATAGTGCAGATGCACACATACCGTCGCAGTATCAGTACAAAGATGACCGCCCCATTTGCGACTTGCACCATGGAAGAACAGCGTTCTGTTATTCGGTTTTTGCGTAGTGAAGGGGTGAAACCTATTGAAATTCATCGACTAATGAAGGTTCTGTACGGTGATGCATGTTTGTCACAGCAGCAAGTCTACGAATGGAGTAGGAAGTTCGCAAATGGTGTGACTTCAGTGGATGGTGTTCCTCATCCAGGTCCGGCACAATGAGTTGTGACTCAACACATCATTGCAGCAGTTGAAGCCATAGTGAAGGAGAACCGCCGAGTGACACTGAATGACATTACAGCATGTTTACAGATTAGTCATGGGTCAGCGCGCCACATTGTGCATGATGTGCTCCAGTTTCACAAAGTGTCTGCAAGATGGGTGCCACGGCAGCTGACTCCTGAAATGAAAGAACGACGTGTTGATGCTTGTGAAGAACTTCTTCGGCGCTTTGAACTAGAAGGTAATGGCTTCCTTGCAAGAATCGTTACTGGGGACGAAACCTGGGTTCACTTTCACCAATCGGAAACGAAGAGAGCGAGCAAGGAATGGTGCCATTTCTCATCACCAAAACAAAAGAAGTTTCGAACAGAACCATAAGCAGGGAAGGCTATGCTGACTCTCGTTTGGGACGAAAACGGCGTCATTTCGGAGCATTACATGCCTAGAGGGACTACTGTCACCTGTACATCATACACAGATGTCCTAAAAAATCATCTGCGACCTGCAGTAAAATCAAAGCGACGTGGATTGCTGTCAGCAGGTGTCCTTTTGCAACATGACAATGCAAGGTCCCAGACTGCCCATACAACAGCTGCAACAATCACAGACGTGCATTTTGAGTGTCTTCCTAATCCACCATACTCACCAGACCTTGCCCCAAGTGATTTCCATATGTTTGGACCACTCAGAGACACAATGGGAAGAAAGAAGTTCCGTTCTGATGAAGAGGTAGGCTACGCGCTGCATGAGTGATTGCACTGACTACCAAAAGAATTTTTTTCTAAAGCAATTTATGCACTTTGTAAGCGCAGAAGGACTCGCATTGAGCGTGGGGGAGATTATGTTGAAAAGTGATACAGCTTTCTACCACTTCTGCACAATAAATAAAATTTTAAATAATATTTAAGATTTTCATTAGACTCACCGTCGTATATTCAGTACCTCCTCATTAGTTACGCGATCTACCCTTCTAATTTCAGCATTCTTCTGTAGCACCACATTTCGAAAGCTTCTATTCTCTTCTTGTCTTAACTATTTATCGTCCTTGTTTCACTTCCTTACAAGGCTACGCTCCATACAAATACTCTCAGAAAAGACTTCCCGCCGGCCGCGGTGGTCTAGCGGTTCAGGCGCTCGTCCGGAACCGCGCGACTGCTACGGTCGCAGGTTCGAATCCTGCCTCGGGCATGGATGTGTGTGATGTCCTTAGGTTAGTTAGGTTTAAGTAGTTCTAAGTTCTAGGGGACTGATGACCACAGATGTTAAGTCCCATAGTGCTCAGAGCCATTTGAACCATTTTTTTGAAAGACTTCCTGACACCTAAACCTATCTCGAGCCAAACACAGTTACTTCTGTGAAATCTAACAGATCCAGGACGGTTTACACTCCCCGAGAGTTGAATTGTTATTTGTACGAAAAACACGCGTTTCTCGGCAGCCTTGCTGTGATGTTATCCGAGGCAGGTCGTGAGCTGCCGGCGTTTGACTAACGCTGAACGAGTGCTAGCTGGGTGCGAAGTGAGTCTCACTGCCTTTCAGGCCGTATTTGTATATGGGCGTAGCGGATGGACATCTGCCATCATTTGCTCAATGGCCAGGTAGCAGCATCTAAATGGATACTTTCTCGGACACATATTATTTTATAACACCGTTGTGTATCAATTTATAATCTTGATAATTTTTATATGAATGGAGTTCAGTTGGCTTTAATTGTAGAAAAAGTTTTAGCTCGATTGTATTTAAATTCGGGTGGCTAGAATTTTTAGAACGGAACTAATAATAATGTCGTGTGACTAGGGCTTCCCGTCGGGTAGGCCGTTCGCCTGGTGCAAGTCTTTCTATATGACGCCACCTCGGCGACTTGCGCGTCGATGGGGATGAAATGATGATGATTAAGACAACACAACACCCAGTCCCTGAGCGGAGAAAATCTCCTACCCAGCCGGGAATCGAACCCGGGCACTTAGGATTGGCATTCCATCGCACTGACCACTTTTTTTTTTTCGGTTCTGATGTCCCATGACACCCTTTCAAGTTCAGTGTTGAGCAGTTTTTTTTTTTTGTTTTTTTTTTTTTTTTTTTTTTTTTCAGAGGGTTAACGCTCTGACCGAACACGCTGAGGCACCGTGCTGGCGTCCACTCAGCTACTGGGCCATAATCAGTTACTGTCAGTTGCACAACACACACAAACTTTACTTTCCTAAGAACCACATAATTACACGTTGCCTTAAAAGGATCAAATTAAAACTATACGGCTGATGGCCTAGTTAAGAAAACTTGCAATGCATCCTCGGCTGAAGGCCCAAAACCACACCAAAAACAAGAATGGCTGAAGGCCTGAACACAGGTTATAAAAACTATTTTTACAGAATACACGCAGCTGAAGGCCTTACCTTAAAAAAATACATATTTCACGTAAATACTCGGCTGAAGGCCACGCACAAGACATTGAACAACTCAGGGCTTAGGGCCTGGATAAAAACTATTTCAGACAGAGTAAATTTAAAAAAAAAAATTAGTTTTAAACAAATCAATTTTCAAAATTGAAGGCCTCATCTAAAAAATATGTCACGTAAAAGCTCAGCTGAAAGCCACACACTGGACATTGAACGACTCAGGACTTAGGGCCTGGATTAACAAGAATTTAAGGTAGAAGAAACATTCCGAATTTTAGTTATTCAACAAATCAATCTTCAACATTAATTTAAATCGGCTGAGGCCTTATCTTGAAAATAAAACTAATTAAATTAATAGACGGATGAAGGCCTCACACAGTAAATCAGACTAAAATGAACATCACAGTCTAAAACCAACAGAACAGTGCTGCCCAGAAGTGTTCCAAGGATAGGCCTGAGGAGATAGCTCTAATGTAAGGTGAGGTGAGACTGGTAGCCAAGAGTAAGGTTAAATAATCGGATGGCAACCCGACCCAGGAACTGCTGAAGGACCAACAAAAAACCTAATCAATTCCCTTCCGCCCGACCAGTGGTACGACAATGGAAAATATCAGACGAGGAAGAAGATACCAGGCACACTAAGGCTTCATAATTGGCATCTAAAAACACCTAAGGTACAATAACCACTCTTAAGAAAAAAATATGAACAAAGAACTAAAAGCCGGTTGAACTACACTCCATGCCGGACAACATGAACACGGCGAGGAAATCACACTGCCTGAGAAGTACGCTAACGACCAGGACAGCTAACTGGGACGTTAATGGCCACAATGTAGAAAATACCGCTGGAGCACTTCACTGATAAGTAACAACCAATTTAATAGTTAAAGACCATACTGGAAGAAGGCTGGAAAATTTCACCGACTCCAACACACCATACGTTGCTGCTAGCCGGAATGGCCCAGGAAGCAGCAACCAGAAATGAACGAAGAGATGTCACAGCAGTTGAGGTTTCATAACAGGTTAACTAATCGCTCAACTTCAGTGTCCAGGTTTGGTGGGCAACGAACTCTGTAGCTTTCACAGCTAGCACCTCACAATCGACCACGTGTGCACGCCGCCAGTGGTCCCGGCCTGACCCCGCCCCGCAGAGACTTCCTCGCTGCTCTGTCCCAACCGACCGACTGCCACACACGCACCACCACACGGAAATATAGTGGTCACACCAAAGATGGTACAGCAGCACGAGTACCGACAAGCGCTGCTGCTGCCACTGACGGAGGCAAGTCAGCAACTTGTTGTGGTAGTAACTCAGTTAGAAATAAGACGCCACTCGATTGCGACAAAATGCCAAGGAACAAACGGCATGAATGTGAGCTGGACATGGCTCAATTACGCCCTAAGGAGTTAATTGAAAAGAAACATTTTGCTCTTCGCAAATTTCTATTTTGAGACCTGTAATAAATAAGAGCTGAAGTGACTGGATTTTGTTCACAAGCCAGTAGCCACTAGATCATGAGGGTGTAGCTTTGTCCGCTCGTTCCACGTCAGATGAGAGTTCGAGGGTACCCAACTTAAGCAGAGTGTCCATACCCACTCGGAGCAACATTCCTGGGTCAGAAGCTGAGATCCATTGTCTTGTGTGGCATCAAGTGTGAGCAACAAGAAGTAAGATGTTCTGGACGCAAAAAAAAGTACATGGTTGCAAGATCTGCTGAATGAATCCCTAATATCAACGCTTGATATTTTTATAACGCTGAAGATATTTACATCGTCTTTCAGCTATATTAACTGTACGTCGTAGACGATTAGTGTGTGTAAGGACGAAAAGAAGAAAATCCTTAAGTATGAAATCTTCTCGTGTATAATACACCCAATGACTTGTGCAAGGGTTTCTCCTCGAATGATTTATGCGAGGCTTGCAAGTTTCCGTTGCTGCTGTGTCGCTTCTGAAAGCAAGAAGGTCGTTAGGGAAGTCGGTGGAAGCGGTGGCGCCGCCGTGGCAACTGCTCATTACAGCGGTACCACGGCGCCCGGCCTCTGCGTATCGCCGCCGCCCGTGGGTCGCAGACGGAGGGGGAGGGCTAGGGGGAGGGGGAGGCAATTTATGAGACGGCATTGTGTCCGAGGCGGCCTTCCGCCTCTTGTCGCGTCTTTCTTGTATCCGCCCGCTTCCTCTGGTCTCAGCGGCGCTGCCCGACCAGCGCTCGGCTTGTTACGCCCCCCCTCCGACTTCACGGTTGTCCCGGCCCTCGAAGTTTCTTGGTCACAGCTAAGGTTGCTGCGCGTAGCGTGCGTTACGAAATTTCAAAGAACGCCGCCCGGCCTGTGGTTCAACATTTACGCGTAGAACGTATTTTCTCCGTCTCGTTGTCTCAAGGAGAGTGGAGGGACGCTCAGATCAGTTCTTGAGACGGCCCAGTTACATAAGTCTTTGATATTCCTTTCTAAAATTCTTACTTCAGGTGTATGCTAGAAAAACATCAATTTCAAGTTGGTGCTGAGTGATGGGTGGAAGACGACACGAGGACAAAATTCAATTATTAATGGTTTTTAGAAAAAACAGTTTCAGGTTGTTGTTGTGGCTTCAATTCTAAGAACTGTTTTATGCAACTCATCACGCTACCCTGTCCCCTCTAAAGTCGTCGGCACACGGACCGTGCAGTCGAACGTTAACGATGAGCGTGCCAAGTGCAACGTACTGCTGAACGCTCAGGAACGATGCGACTTGTGCATACGGTACGTGGGCCCCACCGTGGCATACGCGATCGCAACGCTCTCCGGCGGTAGTTGAGGGATGTTTCTAGTTCGTAAATCACACTGTTTATTCAACGGGCGCGCGTAAAATTCCCACGTTAGCTCCATTAAAACGCACTTCTCCTTCATCGTCCACGAAAAGGAAAATACCACGTCCAATCAATAAGGACACAGGCTTATAAAAGTGCCATTACAAATAGTGCGGTACAAATTGGAAATACTTCTCCGCATAAGATAAACATTATTTCGTCATTCCTACATTTTAGTAAAACCACAAGGTCAGTCTTACTTCATGACTGTTCCTGCCCAGCAGCAGAAACTTTGCAACATGTGAATTACGAAGCGTAAAAGAAAACGGAGGAAAATATCTTTATACAAGTAGCGCAAGCTGTCTGGCAGATTAAGTCAATCGAACAAAGTCACCCCTCAAAAAAAAAAAAAAAAAAAAAAAAAAAAAAAAAAAAAAAAAAAAAACACCGTTAACTTATGTTTACATAACATGAAATATAATAGTATATACATATATTAAACTAATAATAAAGTTTCAGAACCTAATAAAACGTGAATGTTAGGAAGAAAAACTTGACAGTATGAAGACGCGAACCACCGCCCCAACAAACAGCTCAATATACGTCAGTGGCACTACGCGTTACGCTGAACCTACAAAGCATCCCTTGCATCTAATCGTTGTATGCTAGCCGTTGCTGAAAACCTTAATCGTAGATATGTTGCTAATTGCAATATAATTATTACAAATTGTACCAAGAACATTGCGTTTTGGGTGGATCTTCAGTGTTTCGCTGCCTTCAAGTAACTTACTCTCATAATACGCAAGTTACAATAATTCTTTTGCCACGAATGTGATGTTTCTCAATATTGTATTGGAACGAATCACACAGTTAACAACGGGTTTTCCAGTGATTCTCAATTTGCTGGTGCTCATAAACGGCAAATATACATATAGGCTTGAAATTAATGCCAATATGGCGCCCCACAACTCTGTACTGAAGGGAGCCGGTGTGCATGTGACGTAGGTGGCGTTGTCCCATCTCATTGGTCAACGCTCAGACGCACGCTCAGAATATCTGACATGCCAGATATTGCTCTGCACGTTCGGAAAGACTCCCGAACGTGCTATTCCACGCTATGATGTCAGAAACTCGGCAGGGTTAACGCTCAACGTTCGGATGCACGGTCCGTGTGCCGACGGCTTTAGGTTAGTTAGGTTTATGTAGTTATAAGTGTAGGGGACTGATGACCTCAGGTGCTATGTCCCATAGTGCTTGGAGCCATTTGAACCCACATCCTTCTTAATCTTCTTACTGTGCTACTCTCTTGCTCTCCGTCTGCAGCTAAATAAGAACCATGGTATTTCTTATGTCTGCTGCAGCCCTATGGTGACTGCCGTATTAGGACGAAATTTAAATTGGCAGATTTATTTAAATGTTCTCCATAAAAGCAAAGAATGTCAATGAATACTACTTACTTTGCTTTTTATTCAAGAAACAACGTGTGGCATTACTTTTCGAGTAATGCTCATTCGAAGACAAGCTCTTAAGTTGAAGTCTGCCAGTGAGTTTGTGTGGGAGGCTTTCGTTCTCTTCATTGCGTAAAAAAGTAGCGTCTACGTGTAAGTCTAAACATCGACATAATCGCAGCTGCTGGCCTGTAAAGTTGTGAGAATTTACATTGAGAAATCGGAAGTACACGAGACTAATTTTGCTATGAAACTAACCATGCAAACGTCACATTGTAGATGTATACGTTCTACCTGTAGCCGAGTTCATACTGTCAACATAACACGTAAGTCAGTGAAACTGAACAACCATTTGCAGGCTGAAAAGCAGTTGTGATAACTTGATCTAACAGTACACTCATTCGTAGAGTGTTCCTCCTGAAAACATAAATGTATTTTCATAGTGAAAATAGAGGGAATATTATCGAGACGTTTGTTTCTCTGGTCCTATATGATGAACAAATTTTACAGTTATATCGCTTAACCCTTTCATACCTGCCGTCCAATATATTGGACACTGACTTTTATACACTTTTTATAACACTAAACGATTTCATTCACCATTGAAACCCAGTTGTCTGTTTACTGGCCATCTCTCGCGTTAAGTTCAATGCATCTTGCTGCTGTTGCTGGAACTGTAGCTGAAACAATCAAGATTGCTGACCCGTTGGGAAATGCTCCAGGTAAGTCATATTTACGTGTTAAATACTGCAATATAGACATTTTCTGGTGCTCAAAAAATATATTGGGTAACAGCAATCTGTAGAGATAGCGTTTAACGTAAGAGATGTGAGATTATGAAGATAATTGAGCTATTATGACACTAAATTACGTCGTCCAAAATTCTGGACATCGGGATTCGACGGTAATATTTTTTTCCTAATAAGCTGCTGTGAAGGCACTGATATAATGGTTGTTTTCAACCTGCTACTGTCTTATAACGTTCTTTCAGTTAATGTTGCGTTTCTCTTTGGATTCATAGCATAATATATTAGCTAATAAATTATTTTATCTGTGGTATCCAATAATTAGCTTTGTATTTTATGACGTTTTCATCTGTAACATACATGGTAGTTAGCTAAAACTCGGTTTTTGTTTGCAGATCACAGGAAGATATACGACACAACAAATCCAAACCACATCAAGGAGATCCCGAACCTCTTAGCAGCAGAAGATGTTTCTGATATCGATATCGATATTTCAGATGACGAAGATCATCTTGAAAATATTCCAGGCGCTGTTTCTACAACTCCAAGAATTGGAAGTGAGAAAATGACAGCGATAGATGATTTCTTGGTGACACAATTTGAATTCACAGAAGATGCAGTGGAAGTAGCGTCAGTTCATAATGAGCTAGAAGGTGACGGAGAGCCGCATGAGCTATCTGTAACTGCAGGGACTGTATGTAATAGTGAACCAGTATTTGACTATCTCACTAAGAAAGAAGAAATAAAGTATAGTCGTCACCCTTGGTCACCTCCTCCTATTCATTTTGAGAATCAGTGCTATATTGATCAAGAAATTGAAGAAGAACCTGTCTGTTACTTTATGAAATACATAACAGAACAAGAATGGGATGAGACAAAAACCTCAAGATCATACGTAAAAATCAGGCACCCTGAAGTTGTTAAATTGTGCAACGAATCAGTGGGTGGAGTAGACTTGTTTGATCAGCTGATTGGAGTGTACAGAATATTTATTACATCCAGAAAATGGTCTCTAAGAATGCTGATGCATGCTGTTGATTTTGCTTTGGTCAACAGCTGGTTAGAATATCGGAAACACTGTTCGGTGAAAAACATTCAAGACAACGAAGTACTCGAATTACTGCATTTTCTAATGTGTGTAGCTGAAAGTCTTGTGGGAGCAGGGACAAACACAGAGAGAAGAAGAGGTAGGCCAAGCAGTGAAGAAACTGGAAATGAGACTCAACAGAAAAGATCCAAAGCAGAGAGACTACCTCAATCAAATGTACAATACGATGGTATTAACCATCTCCCAGTGGTAGATCAACGCAAAGATGGAGGTAGATGCAAAAACACACCGTGTCAAGGGAAATCAAAAATAATCTGTTCAAAATGTGATGTTCAGCTATGCCTAAAAATAGATGCAAATTGCTTCGTGGACTTTCATACAAAATGAATGCAAAAAAAAAAAAAAAAAAAAAACTGTCTTCTCGAAGTGTTCAACTTATTAACTGATCTGTAAATCATAATACCAGTGGTTAAAATTATTAATATAACGTATAGATTCCTGTATTTTGTAAAAAATTCCATCTTGAAAAGATTTTGCACAATAAATGTTGCTGTGTAATTTGCAACTACTGACTTCTTATTTCACATTACCAACACCTCCGAGACCCAATGTCCAATTTATTGGATAATATTTCATTTTTTAAACCAAGTATGACATATTGAAATTTTGCTCGAATATACAATAAAAAGGTCCATATAGACACGATAAAGTAAAAAAAAAAATTCTGTTTTTAAAGTAATTGAGGACTGAAGGGGTTAAAAGCGCTTTTTCCCCACATCGGCTTCTCGCTGTTCGACTTCCATGCATCCATAATATTTCGCGCGGAATCTATTGTAAAGTTGTTGTAAATTAAATTTTTCGTTGTGCTCAAGGTAAAGAAGATATTAATAGAACACTAAGCTTCTTAAGATACCATTGCGCCGTGAGATTTACAATCCGCAAACCAATCAGAAAGGTCAATCACAAGAAAAGGCAAACACAGGCTTGTACTTGACGAAGATTTATTACACATATCTCAAAAAATAGTTTTACAAAATCTTTTACAAAACCCGCCATCGAATAGCTAAAAGTAATACATATAATTAAAAACCTTATACAATCTTTACAAGAGTATATCGAATGAAACATTTTAAGTAAAGATCCTTCCTTTTAAGTAAATAACAAATAGTCCCAGATAAATATAAACGACAAGCATAATTGCCCACAAGTTTAACAGGAATTTATCGGTACTAAATCCTTATTCCTAAAACAAGCAACAGTACAGAACATTAAATAACAAATTTTATGTAAAAGAGAAAATTCCCCAACAGGAACCTTAGACCAATAAATAGATCATAGAACAACGGAATCCACCAATTATATAGTGAATTATTCCACTGAACTCACTCGTGAAACCACTTTCAAGTATAACTACAATATTTAGGCAGAGAAGACGGTTATCTCAATAGTCAGTTTAAGTTCCACGTGACAGCGGGCACACCACAACGGATGACTCACCCTAATACAAGAGTGACCAAACTACGCCAGCCGGTGTGGCCGAGCGGTTCTAGGCGCTTCAGTCTGGAACCATGCGACCGCTACGGACGCAGGTTCGAATACTGCCTCGGGCATGGATGTATGTGATGTCCTTAGGTTAGTTAGGTTTAAGTAGTTCTAAGTTCTAGGGGACTGATAACCTCAGATGTTAAGTCCCATACTGCTCACAGCCATTTGAATCATTTGACCAAACTACTAGGAACAGGGAACACACCTTGGCTCAGCCCAAACACATTAACGAGAGGAATCTCCAGGTAATTACGAGAGAGAATACTCAACTTCTGTCAACTACTGGGGCGAGCAGCGACTCTGACAGGATGGAGCCAAGTAGCGCCAAGCGTCACCAAAACGTAGCTGGCCGAGTTAACGGCGGCCGAACATATTTGAATCAAGTCGCCGCGCCCTTGTGTTGATCAATCCGGAACTGATTGTGCCCTCCGCTCGCAGTACACTATAACATAAAAAAACAAAGGACACACAACCAAACCAAAGGACACAACACAAACCCTCTTATTTCACAGTTATGCTCCCCCTTTGAATTTAATACCATTAGCACATACAAGACCTCAAACAAACAGCATGGAGAATTATTCACTTCTTAGAGCTCATAATTCTCTACTATTACAGACAGACCGCGTCTCGTGGTCTTGCGGTATCGTTGTCGCTTCCCGCGGGGTCAGGGATTTTCCCAACCTCGGGATGACTGGGTGATGTTGTGTCGTCCTTATTGCCATCATTCATCTCCATTACGGTCGGATGAAGGCAATGGCGAACGACCTCGGCTAGGACTTTGCCTAGTAGACCGGTGCGGGTCTCACGCATCGCCCCTACGCTCCTCGGAGTATGGGACCTTATCGTCATCATCATTACAGACAGACCCAACAACAAGCATAAGGTCTGGAGAAGTTAACGGCCTAGTGATTCAAGAACATATAAACCCAACGGAGACCACATAATGAATTATAAGATACTCAAGGAACATTACAATTACACTGCCGTAAGACTAAACATGGCCTGCGCACTCTCCTAGAATGACTCATGCAGCCTTCACATTACTCACGCCTAGTGCTCCCCTGACTGAGCAGTGTTTTACACTCTTAACACCACTAAGTAACGTATACCGGAACGAAGGGTGAACTCCTTATTCCCGCCACGGCGGGGATAATCACATACCAATCACTGTTTCTGGCTGTGAACACAAATTACGATCAGATTGATCACAAAAGACAACTTCGAAGAAATAGCAGACGCCCACCGTTAGTAGCAGCAAACGACGAGAATCCACATAGCATACATAGGCGTCCAGCATCAAGTAGTACAATGTACACAATATCTGTGCACTGCACGCCATCACCACCAGCCCGCCCCCGACACACTCCTCCAACACAACTCCGCGAACAGCCAGCGCTCCTCCGTAACGGTCGCTCCAAGAGCCACCAACATAACATATGCCCAAGCAACGGGCAAACACGACCACCAGGGCCCCGGAGCGGAAAACCAAGAGAGCCATATCCTGAAGCGCCCTGCTTAAATAGCGGCCAGAATAAAAAAATTAAAGAAAAAACGCGCATACCAGAACGAGAGGGAAAAATGCCCGTACTAGATAAGAGAATCACTGGCGCCAGCGACTCCCCCACAGCTCAACCATCGCATATAGTAAAAATATAGAAAAGGCATCCTGCATTGATACGGTGATGTGTCTGACCGCTTCGAATTTCCTAACCCGACCATCATGCTACTTATCATCCCTTTAGAAACAGCTACGCTCCATTTCGAGGGGAAACTCCACCTTAAAACTTCAGTTTTTTTCAAAAAAAGTTAAATGGTTGTTTTACATCTTTGGAGTGTTTGCTCTTAGACTCCAGAATGATTTGGCTGTGTTCGAATTATAAGTACGTCTCAGAAATGTTTGAAATACGTATTGTGTAAGGGCACACCGAAAGATGCCAATGATACGTTTTGATCACCAATAAACTGATTCATTTTTACTCCGAACTTGAAATAAACTCTAACTAGAGAAAGTAAGGTGCAAGATTTCCAGGAAAACTGAAGCGAAACTATTGGCACCCAGTCGCTGGAAATCCATCACTTTGCCTGTTGACTGTTTAAATATAAATTTAGGAAATACCCTGAAGTCCTGTGCAGTACCATCAACAAGCTCCAAGGAAGTAGCCATTGGTTTACAGTCATATATCCCTACCACTGCATCTCTTCAAGAAGACTGGGAGTAGAATTTTATTCAGAAAATTCAAGTAAAAGGCTACTCTGATCTTGAAATTACAAGATGCAGCCTCATATAAGCAGGAAGGAAAAACTTTACGATGCTTGTGATTTTTAGTGGGTATGTGTCTTGGTAACATTCATTTTGTGATAAAATGTTGAAATATATTTTACCATAAGGTTGATTTTCTTAAGCCCATTGTCAGCTCTAAATGTTTGATCATAAGTAACAACCAATATGAATGATATTTTGGCAGGAAGTAGTCTTAACGTGTTTGCATATTTCTATGCATTAATCAAATGTAATTTATTTACTTTAACGTCATATTAATGTGCCGGTAATCAAAGAAAATTTTAAGGGAATATTTGAAACAAACTCTGAAAACAAGTTATTAATATTTCCCATAAAATTAATGCACAGAACCGTTGAACTATGTTGTACATGTACGTATAAAATCTGGCATGTGAAAACTGTGGTATGAGTACCAAAAGTTGGCTTTCAAGAAGACCATTCAATTCGTATTAAAAATTCAAATCTTGAAAACTAATGAAGTTATGGACTTCACTACTTTGGTATTGCTATGTCTTTACATAATAGACACGATTTTCAGATTTAGTTGCTATCGGCAGAGTGGAAGAAATGTTAATGGATGGAGTCTCCCCTTAAGCACTGCTCCGTATACACTGTATGTTCGTATCGAATACCATGGAGAACCTAATTATGGTCATTCCTCTGCAGGCAGCACACTTACCTTCTCCTGCGATACTAGTCGGCCGCGCTGCGCTGTGTAACGGCGTTTGACCGTTCCATTTTACCGCGAACGCTCACAACCTAGGCGCCGAACGAACGTGAGTGCTCTTGTTTACCTAGTCCTATCGTCAACAGGCCTGCTGTAGTCTACGACATGTGTTCCTAGAAATTAGTTTTAACATATGTTGAATGGTTGCAAAACTGCGACCAATCACTTTTTTATCATGATTTAATTTGTGTTTACGTTTCATGCTGGTCTGCTCATCTTCTGACCGAGGGAGAAGGTATGGATTTAACAGAATGTCATTTGCCTACGTTTCTGCTGCAAAGATTTTGTATTCGGTGTCCGTCCACATAGATTTTCATTCTAAGAATTTATTTTCTACATTTAGAACATATCCAATGATTACATTAAACTACTTTTCAATATGCACGAATTTTTCAGTGACTCTGTCATTTTCCTCGTCAGTGTAACTTCTTTGCGCAGGCCGCGTGAGTCAGAAATGGTTTTAAGTTAGCAGTAGTTTGGAGTTTCTTTAAAGCCCTTGCAATCGTTTCGTTAGTCTTTGTCGCTGACTATTTTTTCCTTTTCCCATCAAAGTTTAAAATTAGTCGGTCAAACTGGTGACTGTGATACTCTACATCTTTTCGAAAATCTTTCACTAAAAAGAAAACGTTCGGATGAACTTTTGATATTAATGTAATTCGGTTGCATGTTCTTGAGACGTTATTGGTGCGATGGCACCTCCCACTGCCGTTCCACACATCTCAGGCCCACAAAATAGTCACAAAAGTCCTGAAGCTTTTGGTTTTCAGGCGTGCTCACCTGAATACACAGCCAACCACCACCAAACATTTCCAGGGGAAGATGTGCTAGAGCAGAACACATTCTTATGTGACAGCATATTTGAGCCGGCCGAAGTGGCCGTGCGGTTAAAGGCGCTGCAGTCTGGAACCGCAAGACCGCTACGGTCGCAGGTTCGAATCCTGCCTCGGGCATGGATGTTTGTGATGTCCCTAGGTTAGTTAGGTTTAACTAGTTCTAAGTTCTAGGGGACTAATGACCTCAGCAGTTGAGTCCCATAGTGCTCAGAGCCATTTGAACCATTTGACAGCATATTTCCTCATTTCCCGTATAGACTGGAACGAGACCGCAACACCAAACTTGTCTCCACAACAATTTTTGAAAGTAACAATTGCGCCCAGTAATATCTTTCCAGGAAACCAACTGTTAGCTGCTTGAACGCACGGTTCCATCCACGAACGTTAGTATCAATAGCTTTAAAAATGTTCATGTTTCTTGCTTTTTATTTGGCAGCAGAACGTAAGAGACTGGAATGGGGTTCGTTTCCTCTCAAGGACTATTAAGGTCGGCGTGGAGTATAAAAAACTGTCCAAATTACTTCCTCGGTCTCTTGAACGTTCCATCCACAAATAGTGATTCGCAGCTTGATAAACACGCTTTTCCCTTTTCGCTAGCGAAAGCAGTAACCTATCGTTCGGTCTTCTGCTTTCATCTGCCAGTAAAAAACTGCTACCATCATTCATCAGTAAATTGTTTTCTAGGAAGGTTATTCCTCCAGAATCGACAGGAACTTGTGTAGTTCCCATATATCTTCGGTTAATGCGATGTAACAATTGTTTCGTACTCCTGTGTAATGGTAACGGTGTTATTAAGTCGAAGCCTCTATTCAAGAGCTGTCCTACTACTTCCACGTAAACTGATGAAACAGTGGCGTCTGTTTCTATTGCTCGCTTCTTCGCGGTGACAAAATGTTTTAGCATTTCTTTTGCTCCTTCATCCGGAATAAAAATATGGATACCTTCTCCTAAAACTGTGTTTCTTTTTATTTGTTGATAGTCTTCTTTTGCATTTATTCTTTTTAAAGTTTACACAGCACCAGTAAGTCACTTCTCGTTTCTTAGTATAGTCCACGACATACTGACACACGATGTAAATCAGTATATGGTACCCATTGACCGTCTCTGTGAACTCCAATATCTCAACACTAAAACATGGAACACTATTGGCCACTCAAAGATCAATTGCAATAGCACAGCGAGTAGAAGAAAAAGCGTGCCGTTTCGGCTAGTTCACAGGTTCCGCCGCAAGATGTCAGTTGCTCCGCTTGTGACCCACGGAAATACATGCTATTACGCCAAACGCTGCACACGAACTTATTCATTCATAAAATTTATGTATTCCTATGAAAAGTAGTAGGTAAGTTATTACCTCAGTAGACATCAGTTGTCAGCTAGTTTGGATAGTTTACAGGCAGTCTTGAAAGTTTTTGAAGACTCTAACTCCTTCCGAATTTGTTTAATGCCAGTGAAAAACCGGCATTTCATATAATGAAGAATCAGCTTAGGAACGGTGTCCATCACATGATCTTCGCAGCAGCCAACGTTAGGTATTACAATACTTGTGCGGTCCAAACTATTGAGGCAATCATAAAAAATGTTGCCCCATAAACTGTCCTCACGGAGTTTTACCGCGACTATATTTCCCACCTGCATAAGAACACTGAAGACGCCCGTCGATGGATATGCTAGCAATGTCTTTTCTGTAGAAGAGCCGTAATCTCTAATCGATGTAAGTAAAGATAATGGGATGTCAGACGAATTTCCACTTAGAAGGCACAAACACTTATGGCGTTTTACGGCTTTTCTTGTTTGATGCACCACGTAACCTGCCAGGTGATAAACTAAACGTTCCATTCCTGTGGTGCTTTCAAGACTCTCCAGAATATGTTGTAGATTGGGATGAGCCTCTGTGTAGTTACGAGGAACACATAGCGTTTTTTTCAATTACGTCTACGTCCGCAGCTCGTGGTCGTGCGGTAGCGCTCTCGCTTCCCACGTCCGGGTTCCCAGGTTCCATTCCCGGCGGGGTCAGGGATTTTCTCTGCCTTGTGATGTCTGGGCGTTGTGTGATGTCCTTAGGTTAGTTAAGTTTAAGTAGTTCTAAGTTCTAGGGGACTGATGACCACTGATGTTAAGTCCCATAGTGCTCAGAGCCATTTTTTTTCCAATTACGTCTTCCATTTCCAGAACTCTGTCTCTGTTCTTTTGCTGCAAATGTCTGGCTAACGTCCGCATTTGGCATACATATGACGTCAATGAAAATTCTCATTAATGTTCACAGTTTCCGCCGGAGGATAGGGCTAGTTTTACAGGAATGTAAAAGCACAGTAACATGTACAAGCTCAAGAAGTCTATCATCATTGCAACTCAGAGCCGTTACAATGCCGAAATGACGTTCAAGTGGGTCCTGATTAAATTTTGCAATCAAGACATAGCTGAAACCTTTTTCCCACAAATGTTCAGATATCTCCAATGTACTCTCAATGGTTACTCTTAGAGACTGGAGAGTTCTTTCGGAAGCAAAGCTGTTATTTTTATCGACGAGAATGCGTTTCCGTTTCATTAATGTTTTGTGATCCTCTGAATTTTTGTACAATGCATTCTTAGGAAACGAAGAATTAAGTGCGTCCACTACGTTGTTCATACATCTAGTGAATGATTCCGTTGATTCACTGCCTTCGAATCCTGTTGCTTTATTTTCCTTGAAGAATTTTATGCCGTTGGCTACTGAGTTACTGAATGACTGCAGGGCTAATCTTAGATTCATTCGTTGAAATGACGTCGGGTTCAAGTGGGTGGAAGTTAACTTGTGACAAACTTTTAATCTGACAAATTCTGGGAAATTATCTTCTGGATAGACTCTACGATAAAAATTATAATTGACGATCTCATCGTTAAAAAGTACTTCAGTTTTATCAGAGAAATTGTTTCTTACACACTTTATGGCGTAAACAGCGTCTGAAAATGCCCAAACTCTTCTGGTTTCGTCAACAGGGTTTGATATAGGGCAAGTTGCTTTATTTTTTTGCCACTAATTCCAAGACATTGCCAGACCTTTTTATTCGGTTGACTGCCATCACAAGTGAATACAATAATTCTGGTTCCGGCTTGTTCCTGCTGGATAATGACTGGAATTAATATCTGCAAGACAATGTCACCTGGAGTTGCATTGCGACTTGCATACGCAGCAACAGGTTGGATCCAGTTATGTAACAGAGGGGCAAACACGAACACAAGATTGGCAAGTTTTACTCTTACAGTCGTCCAGAGTATACTCTCCTAAATTGACGAAACCATCAACGTTCAGGGAATTGTTATTAAATTGCAGTTCTTCTTGGAGCTTAATTTCATCAAAAATCAGCATACCTAAGCGTTTGTTTTCATCTTGTTCTTCCCGAAAATAATTCTTAATTGCCTCCACAGCGTGTGTGTTGATTCTATATGAGCATTTGAGACCCTTTGCTAAATTTCGACGGTGTGTTTCAGACGGAAGTGGCAGCGAACCATGCTTCAATCAATGTCTGTATCGTTTGGGCGACTTAATTTTTAAGAGCACGCTATCCAGAAGAAACTAGTCATCATACCGCATTCCCTGAGTGCTTTTTAACTGGCATTTCTTTATCATAGTGTCTACTATCATTTTCTGTTTCTTACTCAATTCGGAATGATCTAGGAGATCTGATTGAGCTCTCTTACGCTTTACGTCTGAGTGCTGCTTTCGCAGTAGATGGATTTCTGCATTGCTGTTCTTAGTTTATTACGTAACCTAACAACTTCCAGGTTCTTACACTTTAATGTTTTCTATAGTGAAATGAAAGTTGCTTCTGGTACCTTCCGTACATTTTCCTCGAGAGATGAAACACTGGGTACCATCGGAACTTCTTGTTGAACGTTTTCTTCCCAGCAGCTACTCTTTTGTGACTGTTTTACTGGCGGTGGTTTTCTTTTGTGTAATATTTTTGATAGATATTTCGGTACATTTTGAAATAAATGAGGAACTGCCCCTGATTTTAGAGACCACCTTTGCCTTGGAATTTTAACTTGTTTACCCTCGATGATAAACACGTCAGCTTTTATATTAAGTTCCTCACAGTAATGTGAATCACACACGAAACAATTATGAGTTATACTTCTGTCTTTCCGAGGAACTGCTCTAAACCATTTTGCAAATTCTACTTCGTCTTATGGAGGCCTTTTTTGCGATATGTTACAATACAGCATCACCAGTCTATTGCGGTCTAACTGTGTTGGTGAAGCAATGAGTTTTTCCACAGGGCAGTGACTGCGTCACTGCAGTTCACTTTGGAGGTGTGGCGGTGGGACTTGTAGTCCCGTACCACCCTCTGACGGTGACAGTACTACATCATCAGGCAGAAAAATTTTGCCTAACGTGGGCAGGTAGGGTGGGAAAGTATTGGACGTAGAAGGGGGGCTAGTCCCGCCAAAGTGTGCGTCCGTGGTGGGCGTGCCAGTACTATCGTTAGCCATGGTCGATATCCGATTCCTCTAGGATGGTTAGGGGAACCGGATGTCGATGCAAGCGGCGTGGAAGTGTGGTCCCAACGTGGCGTAACCCATGGACAGTGTCCCGCAAGGCATCCACTTTCTCATAGAGCCGCCCCGCGATGTTGCGTATGGTCGTCTCTAAGGTGACGATATCCGCTTCCTCGTGGAGAGTGTCAATTCTCGTGAGTGGTGGGGCGTGCAGGCTCCACCTGAGCACCTTGTTCTGCAGGTGCTGCAACGTCCGCATCCTGGTGACACTAATCGTGGCCCATGCAGCAGATCCATATGTGAGGGCAGGCAGGATAACTGTTCAACTTGTGGTCCATCTGGACCCCATGATAGGTGGTTGTCGGGGAGCAGGGCACCTGCACGCCTTCAATCGAGATATTTCGGCGGAGGACTGGGAGCCGTTTCGTGAAGTAGATTGCCGTAGTTTTGGCGGCATTGAGAGCTATTTTGTTTGTCCGGCACAAGGTGATGGTGGCGTCCACCTGTCGCTGGAGGCGGGCGACGACGGCGTCAGTAATGCGACCAGTGGTAAATAGTGCTGTGTCGTCAGCATATTGTGCAAGGTGGCACTCGGGAATGACCGGCATTAGTCATTTACATAGATATTAAAAAGGATGGGAGATAGCACCGATCCTTGCAGAGTGCCTGTAGACAATTGGCGAATGCCAGAACTCATTCCCCGTTGAGCCACTAGGAAAGTCCTACCACGGAAAAAGTCATCCACGATCTTGACATCTTAGGAGGCTGATGGGCCCGTTGTTGGTGGGGACCGTAGGGTCCTTGAACCTCTTGGCGATCGCAATCAGCTTGGCTTGTTTCCACTGAGGGGGGGAAAAGGCCAGACGTGAGACAACAGTTTAAATTCTTGGTGAACAAGAAGAGTGGTGTGCGGGGAAGGTGGCAAAGGTTTTCATTTAAAATTCCGTCCAATCCAGGGGCCTACCGGCCACGTTTCCGTCGAAGGATGCGCTGAATTTCTGCCATGGACGTAAGAAGGGGAGCAGACTGGGGTGGGCGGTTGCGGAAAGCAGCAGCAGCTGTCAGGACTTCATGTTCTACCTGTAGTTCGTTCGGAGAAAGGTCGTGGACAAGAGGGCGGTTTTGGGCCTCGAACGCATCTGCCAGCGTTTCCACAATTTGGAGGGTATCCTACGACAAGCCCGCTGCCGTGCGAATAGGATGGGCAGTCGCTGGCATAGAACGCCGCAGGGTGAGAGTGGCAGCTCAGTCAGATTTTTGGTGGATTAGGAAAACGGACATCCTGTCCCCCCATTGTCCGGACCTCCAGTCGGCGAGCCGGTGGCAGAATTCGCGCTGGAGGCGTCTCATTTGGCGTTTGTCCTGAGGGTCACAAAACTGCTTCCACCTCCGGCGGCAGCTGTTCATTTGCAGCTTCAGCTCTCGTAACAGAGGGGGCAAGTCGTCCAGGAGTGTTAAATTCCGAGGTGCAGTGGAGGTGGAGAGTTTCACTGCTTTCTGTATTTTGGCGGTAAGGTAATCCACAGCAAGGACTATGTTGGCCGGTGTTCTCAAATCGAGGTCGTGTCGAGTGGTGTTATTAAGTACCCTGGCAAACTTGTCCCAATTGGTGAGGGTCGCAGTGGAACGAACATCAAATGAAAGGTCAGCATTGTTGAGGTACAAGAGTACTGGCTCATGGTCAGAGGCCAGTTCGTGGAGAACTTCCAGTGAAAACTGAGCGGTGATGTTTTTGGAGATGACCACATTGAGAACGTCTGGCTGGCAGCTAGTACGGACTGGGATATGGGTAGGTTCGTGGGGGCCATAGACCGATAGTGCTAAAGTATCCTCCAGGTCAAGGAGGAGCCGGCTTTTGGGGTTAGAGACGCGAGAATGCCAAGCTGGGTGTTTGGCATTGAGATTCGCCCCAATGATGAGCCTGTCGAAGGATGACAATGTGCGGAGGTCTGCTTCCAGCAGTGGCTTGCTTGGGCTCAAATACGCTGCTGCAAAGGTAATGGCACCAAGGCGTGTGGAGATGGTAACCGCTGTGGCCTCTATGTGTTCCATTGGCTGGAGAGTCTCTTGAGTATGGACAAGAGCTTTGTTGAGGAACACAGCTGTGCCTCCACCACGGCGGTCGAGGCGGTCAGAGCGGTAACACACCATGTTGCGAAGGCGGAAATCGTCTGCCGGTTTGAGGTGTGTTTCTTTGACCAGTAAAACATCCACACGATGGTCATGGAGGAAGGTGTTCAATTCCATCTTCATCCGTTTTATGCCATTGGCATTGAAAATGCAGGTGACAAGATCCTGAGGGGGGCTTGTGGTGGTGTGGAGGTCCATTCGCCATTACAACAATATTTGACTAAGCCCTTCCACTAGTGCGATGACCTTGGAGAGCCTGTCCTACGACCAACGGATTTTTTGACAGGGTCACGAATAACAACCCGGATGTGGGGTTTCGTGAAAGAGATGACCTGGAGGATATCGCGCATGTCCGCCCGAAAAGACACATCAGTCTCCACCACTGGGGGAGGGTCCCGGATGGTCTGCTAGCCCCTACGGCGGGCAGATGCAGGTGTGGTAGTAGGCAGAGATGGGGTAGGGGCAGGGGGCTGAGATAGAGCCACAGATGGACTGGAGGGAGCTGCAGCTGGCTCCTGTAGTTGGTGAGCAGTGGGAGCCGTCACGGAAGATGGACAATGAGGAGGAGACCGGGCTGGAGCAGCAGAGTATGTCACGGGAGTCTGGGCAGCAAGGGACACAGGAGCCACAGAACCATCTGGTGCCTGAGTGGCTGGTACCAGAGTGGCTGCTGAGAACAGTGCACCAGTCTGACCCTTCAAAACAGGATAGCTGGTCATGTCCCGTAGCAGTGGGAGAGGTCGATTTGTTCTTGGTTTCTTTTTGGTAGGACGAGAAGACTTCAGTGCCTTCTGGTAAACAGGGCACCCCCTCCAGGATGCCACGTGGTGGGGATCGTGAGTCGTTCCCAAATACCTAGCACAAGTAGGTTTCTCTAAAGCAGGGAGTGTGCAGCTCTCCACTAAATGTGGGCCAGCACACTTAACACACCGCAACGACAGGGAGCAGTAATTCCCAGTATGTTTTGGAGGCCTGAAAAAATGTTTGCCTTTACGTTCTCGGTAGGCAGATCTGCACGCTGGAACGAAACAAGTCGGCATTTTTTATCCTTCTTCAAATACGAGTAACTATATCCCTAAACACCACTTATTCACCACAGACTTCAACTCTTCAACGCTCACTCACAACACCATAAATACCCTCACAAAGTAAGCACAGACAATAGCGAAACACACCCTCGGATAAAGCAAATCTGCGCGAACTTGAGTCTCAAGCGACAGTGCAGCTCTTAGTTCGCAGGCACGCCACCCGTCCCATGCTGCCTGTGATAACAGGCGGGGAGTCAGCACACTTTCTCTTCTACTCGCTATGGCAATACAGAATGCTGGGAGAAAGCCTCGCACACTACGAACTGCTGCGACGACAGGGAACTCTGTGCAGGAAACGGGCCTTGGCCTTCTCCATAATTCGTCTCAGGTAGCGGCGGACGGGCCCCGCGGTCTGGGGCGCCTTGCCTCGGTTCGCGCGGCTTCCCCCCCGGCGGAGGTTTTCGAGCCCTCCTTCGGCCTCGGGCATGGGTGTATGTGTTGTCCTTAGCGTAAGTTAGATTAAGTAATGGGCAAGCCTAGGGACCGATGACCTTAGCAGTTTGGTCCCCATGGGAACTTACCACGAATTTCCAAAATTTACTAATGTTAACAAATTCCTTCTCCGTACAAGTATCACAAGCTCGGTAGGCCAGCATGTTCCACTGGCATCGTTATACCAGATCAAATCTGGGTTCATAACTTTCGAGTCACTCGTTTTAGATCCTTAGTCTGAAGTTGACACATTGGTCCTCCTCCATCTTCCTCCTGAAAGCTTGATTCATCGACACTGAAACACTGTTTAAGTCAGGCCCCTCTTCCACGTCAGCCTTACGCTTGTCGGGCAATGAATCGCGGATGTGATAAACGCACTTAGTGCCAGAACCCACTGTGGAGGTCATAAAAGGGATCCGCTGCCGAACGTTTACTGCCGGCAGCCGAGGTTAAGGCGGCGGTTCTTTCAGCGGGCTACGTGACGCCTGTCAGCGGGCAGCGCCCAGAGGCCGACACTCCTTTGTGGGGCCGCCGTGGACGGCGCGTGGGGGCGGGCGGTGGCGGTCGCGGCCATTGTGCGCCGCTGCGGCAGCGGCTGGTCCACACGTCGCTCGGCTACCTCAGCAGGCAGGCGCCTGCCTGGGCTTTCATATCGCTGCCGGCGACCGCACGTTCTCCCAGCGTCATTTGTCAGCGGACACCGTTGGCGGATTCTCGCGTTGCTTGTTATACCTAGATGAGACAACTGACTCCCATTCAAAAGGCAGACAAGCTCATTTAATTATAGAGAGAGACCCCCTTCCACAATAGCGTAGTGTAAGCTACTACGAAGTTCAAAATACCTTACAACTGTTTACCCGTCTTGAAGCAATGCCTAAAACATTTGCCTTTCGCGGAAAAATTTCTACCGCAGACAGAGCTTGTACCAATTTATCTTCCGAAATTCACAAAATATTCCTGGAAACCTAGGAGGTCTAGCACTCCTGGAAGAAAGGACACTGTGGAGATTAACTCGGCCTCCGACTAGGAGTTTATTTTCGGAATAATTTTTACTCTACAGTGGCACCTGCGCTGATTTAAGTCTCTCTGGAACGTTAAAATTGTGTGCCGGGCCGAGAGTCGAACTGGGGACATTTGAAATTTGGACCTTAGGAGAGAGTCGTTGAAGGAATTGAAGCTGCGTGGTTGGGTCGTTAATGTTGCATAGATAGGTCAATCGGTAAAGCATTTGCCCTCGGAAAGCCTGAGTTCCGTATTCGGGTCCGGGTCCGGTCACAGTTTTATTTTGCCAGAGCATTTAAACCAGTGCACATGCTCGTATAGGGTGAAAACTCATTCTGGGAACTTCCAAGTAGTTTTGATACAGTTTGTCAGACGTGGTGTCATCAGAGCTTATACCACTTTACTATCTTCCAAATTACATAGATTATAGCTGGACACCTTGGAGGTATAGCACTCCTGAAAGAAAGGAAACTGTGGTGAATGGCTTAGCTAAAGACTTGGTGATTGTTTCCAGAATTAATTTTTATTCTACAGCGGCGCCTGCGCTGATTTCAGTCTATGTGGCAGTTTAAAATAGTGTGCCGGGCCGAGATAAGAACCCGGAAAATTTTAAATTTGGACTTCAGGAAAGAGATATGAATTACGCCTGATACGGATTATTCCCCAAATTTGTCATCTGTCCACAATTTCCTAATCCTATCATCATGCTGCGGAATCTATGCCGTTTGAAAAATAGGAAAAAGGTTACGACATGCGACGTGAGTGGCAAACATTTGTTTTGTTTGTGCTATCAGCAGAAGGCCATGGACTGTGTTTCAATCATGGTCAAAACAGTGTTGGACTGCAGAAGCCTGGTGTACTTATGGTGTTCCGCGCATCTTCATACATTGGACAGGTAACTCATACAGTCTATGAAAGATGCACGGAGCGCAGTGGGTACGCCAATGGCTCTTTCAGCCCAATACATCGTCCATGGCAGAGCACCGCTCTGACACCAATCACACTATGCTGTACGAAAACGTAAAAACTTTAGCGGCGACTCCATCGTTTTGCTAGTCGGTGGGGAAATAAGCAGCTGAGAATCGTTCGGCAAAGAATTTAACTAGTGGAGATAGTGGTTTCGCCTTGTACAGACTGGGGCAAATGAAAGTGGCCCAACGAGGCGCAGCATTAACGGAGAAGGTTAAGACCTAAAGTTACTTACAACAGTATGCAGCAACTGCCCACGCAACACGCCGAAGCTTGGAGAACATTTACACAATCGTCACGCCTGAAGGAATTGTTAGGAGAGATCAGTGTGGGCGTCGCCCTCGATGGTCATCCAGATCATCTAATCAGTCAGTAAGCGATTACTTTGTGTGGGGAGCCCTCGAGTCTAAGGCGTATCGTAATAACACTCATAGTCTTCAAAAATTGTAGCCGAACGTTTCTGATGAGACTGCAGCAATTCCAGTAGTCCAACTTCGATCCGTCTTTACCAACTTGCTAACTAAGGCACGAAAGTTCCAAGACATGAATGGTGGTCACTTTCTGCGTCTGCTACAGTCAGATTAGTACTGCATTATGTTTTCTCTCCTGTATATCTTTGTACCTTGGAACTCTGATCTCTTTGGCACTTTCATTTGCCCCACCCTCTACAAGTCTTGGGATCCGGCTCTTTCTGTAATAAACTTGCAAAGACGTCGCCACTGTGCAGCTCACAAGTGATTCATTGACTTCCCAGCTTGCATCGACCGTCTGGCCACAGATTCATTTCATACATATGTTTACTACTTTGCCGCCGATCAACGTTTATGGCACTTGGGTGTCTCTAGCTGCATGCACAGTGATGAGGTCCACAGGTTTGAACGTTCAAAATTGGCTCTGAGCACTATGGGACTTAAGATCTGAGGTCATCAGTCCCCTAGAACTCAAAACTACTTATACCTAACTAACCTAAGGACATCACACACATCCATGCCCGAGGCAGCATTCGAACCTGCGACCGTGGCGCAGCAAGTGGAATCTATGCGATTGCAAGTCCGATGTGTAATGAAACAAAATATAACCAGTTTCGACATTTGAACTCTGCTTCTACTCTGTCTCCATTTTTATGCGTGAGAACTGTAAGTATTTATATTAGATTAAGAATGGTACGGCATGAAAAATCATAGTCATACATCAGACATAAGCACGCACAGTCGTGCTTGGATGACATAAGTTTGTGCCGTTGTATACAATGTATGTTTTCTATGACATAGGTAAAAATTTTGAGAGAGTTTTGCAGATTTCTTTAAAACGGGATTCCATCTTTTATGTGTTGTTAACTAACATTGTCTAAGGCAATGGATTTTATTGACGCAGCTCTTTTGAAATACCAAATATTTTACGGAGACCCAAAATAAGCCAAACCTGGTTTTACGTTCATCCTTTAATTACAATAATTTGATGAAAATCATACAAAAATAGCTGCATTATACAAGTAGCAACTTCTACAACAACCACAAAACAGCACCCAACAATAGAATACACAAAATAACATTCTATTGATCCCACTGTAAAGTGACATAATTCTTTACATTTAATGACAGGATCAAGGCTTTCTTTCCTATTTCTGGCCAGCTGTTTAATGCCGGGCTTATTGAAGAGAGCTGAAGATGCATGCCAATTTCAGCATCGAGTCTACAGCAGTATTTTGTATTTTATCTTTACAGCTGCTTATGCTGAGAATCTCGTCTCACACTAGTATGTTGTTTGGAACGGAAGAAGTACACTCAAAGCCTGTGTCGCAAGTTGTCGATAGTGATCAAGCACGCTGCACCACAAATCATCAGATAACTTTGTTTTCAACAATGATTAGGTGCTTGAATCTGATATGATTTCTAAGAATGATTCATAGGTTTCGTTTGACATATTTCCTAGCTTCAGCAATATTCGGTACAAAAGGATTCTGAACCCATGAATTAATTTTCACTTTCGCATTCTGCTCTTCCGAAAAATAGGCCTCAAAAGGTGTACCCACATCAAGGAGACATTGGATCAGTTCGTTAAATTTTTGTTTGGTAATTCTGTTGTCTCAACAAGGAACATATTCAGTATTAAAAAGCTTTCTCGTTCTCTCTTTCCAACACAAACAATCCTAAACGCTATTTCTTATTTGTTAGTTTGTTGTTAGTACTGTAATTTATTGTCTGTTTTCCTTGTAAAGATAGAATTAGTTCATTAATTTTGCCGCATGTAACTGCCAAAAAAGCTAGCATGTGGATCCAAGTCACATCATACAAATAGTCTTCTAATTTAAAAGAAAGTCATAAAAACATGTATATCAACTCTTGGTTCGAATAATCTTGTTAAGGCCTTACCCTGTAACTATGTGCACTAATGGTGGAGTATTAGTGTTTTATGTCTGCTTCCAGAATCCTCACACATTACGGGAAACATTCGGCTATGAAGAGGGGGTGATCTGGCATAACTATTTTTCTGCTCCATGAGAGACCAGTTTTGGATTTAGTAATATCTTTTTCTCGAGTGCTTGTCTATGCAGGACACAGTAGCTGGAACTGAAGTTTGGGGCCTTATTTCGTACTACCGATAACATTCCGGCTGTTTTGCTGGTCATTGTCTTGAATCCACAAGTATATAGGTCAATACAATCGTTCCAGTCATTATGGTTTATTTAAAAAAAATTGTTGATCGTGTTAAGAACGTATTTACCGGCGTTGTTAGTTGGCAGTGACGCGCACATAAGCAAGCTATATGTTCATATGTATATGGTACAATTATCAACAAGGTTGACAGTCCAACAACATCAGCCGACTCATCCATTTCAAGATGAATTTATTGTGTTGAAGGCAAGCAACTAGTTCTTGTTTGATACAGGGAGATCTTTTATTCGATGCGAAATTGTGTCATTTGGAAGTAGCGCTGTAGAAAGATGTCTTTGCAGGTATCTCATCAAGCATATCTAAGTTATGTCTGCTACAAGTAGTCTTATTACATTTTCAGCGAAGGTTGTGCTTCGTCCATTTATGCAGTGACATAACTGACTAAATATTATACTTCCGTGGCTTTTTCATTCACAGTTTGGTTTGCACATGCCAGAGCTTTTTTACGTCTTAATAACTGTTCTTTCTTAAGCATATATAATTCTTCATTTTTGTCTCTGTAAAAAATTCTTCATACTTTCTTTTCTTTGTCTTTAGTAAGGTCCAATTGGACCTTGTCCACGTCAGTGCGTAATTGCTGCTGACCTGGTGTTAGTACCTGAATTCTTTCTCTAGATTCTTTCGCGTCTTTGTTTATCTGAGTGATCTGACTATCAATTCGGGCGATCCATTCTTCCATCTGGATTTTAACCTGTTGGATCTGTGTCTTAATAGCCTGATTGTGCTGTATCAATTCCTGATTATCCTGTTTCAATTCCTGATACTGTTTTGTTGTCTGTATATTCTGTTTCGTCATACTAGCGTTCATTTTTTGTAACATCTCCATGATCGCGTCCTGTCCTGTAACACTACCTTCTGCTGAACTATGTATTCTCGATCTATTGTTTTCTACTCGGTCAGTTACGTCGTCTATTGTGCTATGCTGTGGCGTTTCTAAGTTTGATAGCAACAATAACCAGTGCTGTCTGTGTTGAGGACTAGTTGCGTTTGTCATTGAACCATTACGTGGCGCAAACAACTCAGCATTCTGCGCTCTCTGTTGTGTATGTCTTGTGTTTGCAGGTACAGTTGCGTCTGTTACGGAACCTTTTCGTGGCGCTCGTAACTCCGCAAAATTCTGTGTCTGCTGTTTGGGCATACTTAGAATGTGTACGATAGGTTCGACGTATTCTAAATGCTTTCCCTCTTCCTCACTGTCTTCTTCTCTTTGAACGTTAGCTAACTGCCGGTTCATTGACTGTATTGACGCGTATTCTGTCCCTGAATATACGGCAAACAAACGCGTTTCCTGTGCTCGTTTCGCTTCTAATCTTTGCCATTTCCTACGTGGGCTGTCTATTTCTGGCTCAGAATGTGCCCTACCCGTAATTTCATATTCTGGAAATTCCATGTTCTCATCCCTTCGATTCCCATCTGTCTTAATTTTATCCCAGTCTAACTGAGCCTGCTCATTCTGCAGCTCCCCGACTGTCCTATTCTCTGATTCACCGTCTGTCCTATTTTCAGGTTCACCTTCTGTCCTATTCCCAATAAGCTCGTTTACTTGCTGTCTATCAAGTTGATTCTCCCCCATCTTGTCTACTTGCTGTCTCGCACGTAACCTTTTGGCTTGTGCTCTCGTTGACATGGAAATTCTTTCAACACACCACAACCCTATCTACAAAACTGTACGACTACTTACCGGTTGGTTGAACCAGCAACAACAACAACAACGTCGTGACTTCTTGGTTAATGTTCTGTCTGCTCTGCTACAGTCTCCAATCTCTACCTCAGCGCTTGCAAAGGAAGAAAAATGTTATTTCTTAATTCTAATTTATATGATGCTGCGTCATACTGCATGTCTGCGTCACTCTGCGTCTGTGCCTATCATCTGAAAATTCTATGCTCTCACAGCTACACAAAAATAGTAAAAAAATGTAAAATTTTCCAACACAATAACACACGCCCTTTTCCCTACAATTCTGCTTTCTTCACTACCTGTGTCTATTCTGATCCCAATGTTTGCAAATAGCTATTTAATACACAAAAGAAAGTTCTTCAAAGTGCTACTGCTGCGACCTGCCGTACATAACTATCCTGACACTTTCCTATCCTGGTAGCTTACCTATTTTACCTATCCTGGCAGTGTCGCCATTTTCTGAGCGCGAGGGATTAATCTGAAATTTACCCTTTACTCTGTGGCTCCTGCAAGATGCAATTTCCACCCGCACACTGCTACAGAAGTCAGACAGACGCTCCTAACGTTTTAAAGAAAAATGCCTGAAAAACTTTCAGCAATAAATATCTTCTGGAGTCGTCCGCTGTAAGGAAATCACACAAAAATTCACAAAATTTCTTACGTAACTGGTGGGATACTTAGGTACTGGAGTAGTGCTAGTTAGTGTAAGAAAAACATGAAACTAGCGAAAGTTATTATTTATTTTGCTAAAATTCTGAGAAATCACAATGGCACTTTTAGTTATGAATTGAACAAGTTATATCCTGGTTCTGTTCAGAATGTGAAGTTACATCTCAAGGATAGGATTCGCTACTGAAATTTCTATACAAAGTTTAAGATGGTTGTTGACTTGGCAGAATGGCTGAGAGGTGTGCCTACTCAACTTGAATAATTATTCTTCAGAATGTTGCTAGGTACGGTCGAGGCTGCCGCGTGTGGAATGCAGTGAAGTGTACTGTTTTGGAGGAAATATGGGGCTCGCAATAGCTGTAGCACACAACACCGTAAGCTGCGATGACTGCTGTCTGCGCCGCTCGCTGCTGACAAATAAGATTACTTTCGTTCTATCTGGACTGACGTTCGCCAATCAAACTCTCCCTCTGCGTTGATGAAGTCAAGGATTCCTATTCGCCCCTAGTCTAACTATTGGCGTGGTACACCGGTCAGATAACCAGTCCACCGCAATGCCACTCAAAATTCGCTCACAGGCATTTAACTATAACTCTGTCAGTTCACACCGCACAATAAGTGTGTAGGCCAACACAGTGAACAAACAACGCTCAATCACAAGGACTCAATATAGAGTAGCGCTTCGATTCGCTCTCGACAGAGGTGCTCTCTCAGTGAAGTACTGAGGAGAGACTTGTTCCTCGCTCCAAGAGCGACAACGGAACGGTGCCTCTCCACGCCAGACGTGAAAGGGTGTATCTTTCGGTCTCTTCCATTATTCCTTCAGCTCAAGGCGTCAGAAATATCGTCTGCCAATCAACATTGCTCTTCTAAAACGGGATAATGACGTTTCGTTTAAGGCGACCTGTAGCATTGGTGTTTGGCGTTTGCTCTCTCCCTGTGAAAACCTCTGAAACTGTGTGCTATGTGTTAAGAATGTGTAGGCTGGCTGCTCCTACACAATGTAGTGGAATTTGCTTTTAAGCCAAAGACGGGGTGGTTCCCCCCTTTCACTTGGGCCCACGCTGTCTGCTACATGGGCGGTCACCGGCCGACTTAGGCTGGGTTGTCCTCTGAAGGGACCGGCGTCCCGTTGTGTGTTTTCTCTCCCGAAAAGCTTCTGTGACCGTCGTGTCTGGAATGTATGTCTGTACGCCAGCCTCGAGTATTTCAACCACGGTGCACTTACTTGTTAATTGCATATCATTTACATGAATTCATACAACATTGACTTTATCTTATCAAGTTTGGGTTCGAATGAAGCGTCTTGATGTGCGGAATATGATTGTGAGGGCGGAATATGTAATCAATGAAGGTCAGGAGACCATGACGTCTTAAGGTGTGTGATGTCCTTAGGTTCGTTAGTTTAAGTAGTTCTAAGTTCTAGGGGACTGATGACCTCAGCAGTTAAGTCCCATAGTGCTCAGAGCCATTTGAACAATTTTGCTACCACTGCGATCGGGCTTTGTGAATATGAAAAATAGCAATTTTTAAGAGCTATTAGGTTTCAAAAATACTCAAATAGCATGATCTCACAAACATGTGAATTAATTATTACAGAAAACATTCGGCTATATGATGTTACCATAGCCTGGAAGATCTACACAGCAATCAGCACATTCACGACATTTGGCGTTCACATCGGCTGCGCGTCTGAATTCCGTACTCGGCAGTTCAAGTGACAACAACAGGCAGCAAGACCTGCTCACACCAATGGCGGCTTCTAGACCACACAAACTCAGTATTAATAAATAGTCCACTAAAATACTAAAACCGACCGCCAAGGACTAGGGCAGCGACAAATGCAGGAAATAATGTTGGCTCAAATGGCTCTGAGCACTATGGGACTTAACATCTCTGGTCATCAGTCCCCTAGAACTTAGAACTACTTAAACCTAACCAACCTAAGGACATCACACACATCCACGCCCGTGGCAGGATTCGAACCTGCGACCGTAGCAGTCGCGCGGTTCCGGATTGAAGCGCCTAGAACCGCTCGGCCACCGAGGCCGGCAGGAAATAATGTTAAACGTTATAGTGTGACAACCGCAGTTACTATGAAAGCAATAGTTCATTAAACGGTCTCCAATGACGTGAGATTTTACTTGATAAAGGCCAGACAAAAAATGGTTCAAATGGCTCTGAGCACTATGGGACTTAACATCTGAGGTCATCAGTCCCCTAGAACTTAGAAATACTTAATCCTAACTAACCTAAGGACACCACAAACATCCATGCCCGAGGCAGGATTCCAAACCGCGACCGTAGCGGTCTCGCGGTTTCCAGATTCAAGTGACTAGAACCGTTCGTCCACCACGGCCGGCAAGGCCAGACAATCCGCACACAACCTTAAATACCAAATCACCGTTTGACGGCGCAAAATTGTTGCTATTACGGTTGCCAACAAGGAAGAAGTTAGCAATTCCAGTTTAAATTGGCGACTGAAGTTTTATACAGCGAATAAAGTTGGATTCATAAAACTGGCCACTTAGCATATTAATAATAACAATAAAAAAAAGAATCGCCAACATCGGCCATACTTGTAATATCAGGACAAATGCAACGGAACCAGAGCACAGCGCAGTTACATGGACTTGCAATACCTAGTATCCCGGACTCACGTGCAAGTGGTTTAAGGAATGACTAGTGAAAATCAAAGTGACTACACGGAGGGATCACATCCAAAAGTTCCACCACAAAATGGCTCACCATTTAAAATTAGCCCAGGAGCTCATTGTTAACAGGCACGCCAAGATAAACTCCTGTGCACTCCTCAGGATTCGAGATAGACAGGACACTTAAACAGGGCCTATGTTGACCGGTGACTGCATCCGCACTCCAGTTCCGCTCGCCACCGGACCCAGGCGCCGGAATGTCAACACCGTGCGTCCTCGCAGCACACCAAGCGCCGGCTGACGACTTGCGGTGCCCCATGCGCTGTCTTCCCTCTGTCACTGCCCAGACCGAGTCTCCCCTCGCTCTCCGCGGCCGTCCAAAATAGAGGACTCTAGCCGACCAGGACGCCGCAAAGCACTAACTTCGACAGAGAAACTGTCCTGCCAAGAGCATCACAGGAAGTCACGGCTCTACCTTCTTGAATGTCATAGTCTTGCTCGGAAATCTTTAAGGTTGATGCCGCATCTTCCAGGTGAACAGCATTCGAACTTTTGATGCAGGATTTTATTACAACACCTTAAAGCCACCGCTCCATTTATATCATTGAAACTAGTTTAATTTTACATATCATTGAAACTAGTTTAATTTTACAATAATAATACTGTCACAGTATATTAAATTTTAAATCTGTAGACAATAACAAACCTAATCGAACATACTGGGATAACAAAGCGGCATGCCGATTCGCCGTGACGAACTGGTCTGTGTGCTGCAATCGCAAGCTTCATTAGGAACTGTGCGCCGGGGGTTTATACACTATTGGCTATTAAAATTGCTACACCAAGAAGTAATGTAGATGATAAACGGGTATTCATTGGACAAATATATTATACCAGAACTGACATGCGATTACATTTTAACGCAATTTGGGCGCATAGATACTGAGAAATCAGTACCCAGAACAACCACCTCTGGCCGTAATAACGGCTTTGATACGCCTGGACATTGAGTCAAACAGGGCTTGGATGGCGTTTACAGGCACAGTTGCCCATGCAGCTTCAACACGATACCACAGTTCATCACGAGTAGTGACTGGCGTATTGTGACGAGCCAGTTGCTCGGCCACCATTGACCAGACGTTTTCAATTGGTGAGAAATCTGGAGAATGTGCTGGCCAGGGCAGCAGTCGAACATTTTCTGTATCCAGAAAGGCCCGTACAAGACCTGCAACATGCGGTCGTGCATTATCCTGCTGAAACGTAGGGTTTCGCAGGGATCGAATGAAGGGTAGAGCCACGGGTCGTAACACATCTGAAATGTAACGTCCACTGTTCAGAGTGCCGTCAATGCGAGCAAGAAGTAACCGAGACGTGTAACCACTGGCACCACATACCATCACGCCGGGTGATACGCCAGTATGGCGATTACGAATACACCCTTCTAACGTGCGTTCACTGCAATGTCGCCAAACACGGATGCGACCAACATGATACTGTAAACAGAACCTGGATTCGTCCGAAAAAATGACATTCTGCCATTCGTGCACCCAGGTTCCTCGTTGAGTACACCATCGCAGGCGCTCCTCTCTGTGATGCAGTGTCAAGCCTAACCGCAGTTATGTTCTCCGAGCTGCAAACGCCGTCGAACTGTTCGTGCAGATGGTTGTTGTCTTGCTAACGTCCCCATCTGTTGACTCAGTGATCGAGACGTGGCTGCACGATCCGTTACAGCCATGTGGATAAGATGCCTGTCACCTCGACTGCTAGTGATACGAGGCCGTTGGGATCCAGCACGGCGTTCCGTATTACCCTCCTGAACCCGCCGATTCCATATTCTGCCAACAGTCATTGGATCTCGATCAACGAGAACAGCAATGTCGCGATACGATAAACCGCAATCGCGATAGGCTACAATCCGACCTTTACCAAAGTCGGAAACGTGATGGTACGCATTTCTCCTCCTTACACGAGGCATCACAACAACGTTTCACCAGGCAACGCCGGTCAACTGCTGTTTGTGTATGAGAAATCGGTTGGAAACTTTCCTCATGTCAGCACGTTGTAGGTGTCGCCACCGGCGCCAACGTTGCGTGAATGCTCAGAAAAGCTAATCTTTTGCATATCACAGCATCTTCTTCCAGTCGGTTAAATTTCGCGTCTGTAGCACGTCATCTCCGTGGTGTAGCCATTTTAATGGCCAGTAGTGTATAACCTTGGGCCTTGAAGCATAGAAAGCGAAGCCATGAAATCATTGGAGGTGGCCCGAGATGTTTGTGAATGAGAGACAGACGGATAGACCATATTGGAATGTTAGCATAATTTGTAGATGAGACAGTAAGCAGCTAAAGACAGAGAGAGAGAGAGAGAGAGAGAGAGAGAGAGAGAGAGAGAGAGAGAGAGAGGGTGGGTGGGAGGGAGGGAGGGATGGAGGGAGAGAGAGGGAAGGAGGAAACGTCGTCACAGCCGCTACATGGGTGCATAGTAACGAATATACCTACTCGTACAAACTACATTCTTTTTTTTATAGTTTTTGAGCGCCGCATTATTGTAGATTTATTATGCTACCTATTGCCTAACTTTCGTAAAGCCAGCACTGATACGATATTTATAAAAATTCTTTTTCCCAGAATGTGACAAGAGTTAATGTGCTTTGTGTTTTAGGTTGATATTATTTTAGCGGAGCTCTCAGAGAGATCTTGTGGAGCCCCAGGGCTTCTCGCAGCAAACTTACGGTATCCATGATCTAAACAAAATCTTGACGGCCAGTGAAAAATAAAATAAGTAAAAATAAGAAAACAGATGATTAAAGCTCCAAAGCATCTTAGTTAGCCACTTCTACACTGCAGTGACCCACGTAACCTATCCCATAATACTTCTACAGAACTGTGATCTACCTTTATAAATTCGTTTGCTGATATTTCTACGTATGATTTTCAAGAACCTTCTCCAGTCGAATGTATCAGTACTCTTATTCCTCGAATCACTGTCGAGCTTTCATAGCTGCTGATCTGTCGAGAGCTGGAAAGATTTCCTCTCTCACTGCCATGATTCCACATACACTGAAGAGCCAAAGAGACTACTACACCTGCCTAATATGTAGAGCCACCACGAGCACGCAGAAGTGCCCCAACACGACGTGTCATGGACTCGACTGATGCCTAACGTAGTGCTCGAGGGAATTGACACCATGAATCCTGCAGGGCTGTCCATAAATACGTAAGAGTACGACGGGGTCGAGGTATTTCCTGAAAACAGGTCGCAAGACATCCCAGATATGCTCATGTCTGAGGTGAGTGGTGGCCAACGGAAGTGTTTAAACTCAGAGGGCATTTCCAGGAGCCACTCTATAACAATTGTGGACGTGTAGGTTTCACATCGTCCTGCTGGAATTGCCTTAGTCTGTCGGAATTTACAATTGACATGAATGGTTGCAGGTGATCAGGCAGGATGCTTACGTACGTGTCACCTCTCCGAGTCGCATGTAGACATGAAGGGTCCATGGATTCATGAGGTTGTCTCCATACCCGTACACGTCCATTTGCTCGATACAATTTGAAACGAGTCTCGTCCGACCAGGTAACATACTTCCAGTCATCAACAGTCCCCTGTCGGTGTTGACGGGGCCAGTCGAGGTGTAAACGTTTGTGTTGCGCAATCATCAAGGGTACACAAATGGAAATTGGTGTTTCGTTGAATGACTCGCAAGCTGACGGTTGTTGATGGCCCAGCATTGAGATCTGCAACAGTTATCGAAACGGTGTCATTTCTGTCACTTTGAACTATTCTATTCAGTCGTCGTTGGTCCCGTTCTTGCAGGATCTTTTTCCGGCCGCAGCGATGTCGGAGATTTTATGTTTTACCGGATTGCTGATATTCACGGTACACTCAGGATACGGTCGTTCGGATACATCCCTACTTCATCTTTACCTCGGAGGTGCTGTGCTCCATCGCTCGAGCGCTGTCTGCAACAACTCGTTCAAAATCACTTATATAATGATAACCTGCCATTGTAGCAGCAGTAACCGATCTAACAACTGCGCCAGACACATGCTGCGACCACTGCGCCGTTTCTGTCTGTTTACATGTCTTTGTATTTGAATACGCATGGCTACACCAGTTTCTTTGGCGCTTGAGTGTATAATTATAGAGGCAAGTAGTTTTCTAGTATAAGAAAAAAATAACCATAATTATAGGACGCTGAACTACGTTAAGAAGTTTGTAGTAAAATATATTTAGAAACATAACGGAAATAACTGAAGAAATAATTGTAGAAGAACTTTTTAAAATAAATACCCTCCAGGACAACAAAATAATGGCGTACCAAGAAAGGAATTATCCGAATGTTATGAAAATCGGTAGACAAGATTTACACGCTCAGATAAATAAATCATTACAATTTAAGAAAAATTGTATGATTTATTCAGGAGAAAGAGTTTGAGAAACTGAGCAATTCAATAACTCGTTGGTCCACCTGTCAGTGTTGCTGATCAAGACAGGTTTTGGCAAGCATTAGGACGAGTAGCAGCAACTGCTACTGTGTGCGGGAGGAGATTAACTTGCTGAAATGCAAGAAGTTATTGGGCTTAGCACTGATTAGCAGGGTTGTTGGATGTACTTCTGAGGGACGTCGCCCGAAATTCTGTTCAACTGGCTGGTTAAAGCCCCGACCTGGTTGGAGGGCCATGTCCATAATGGTCCATACGTTTTCAACTGGGTAGAGATCTGCCAGTGTTGCTGTCCAAGGTAGGTTTTGGAAAGCACAAGGACGAGCAGCAGCAATTCCTGCTGTGTTCGGGCGGAGATTACCGTGCTTAAATGTAAGACCAGAATGGCTTGACATGAAAGGCAACAAAACATCGTCTACGTAGCTATGTGTTGTAAGGGTGCTGCGGATAACAGCAAAAGGAGTCCTTCTATGAAATTTTGAATATAATATGAGAATGTGAATTACATCTCACTTCTTAATTATGTAGTAGAGTAAATTAGAACGCGAAGTTAATTTTCAGCAGCTTCATCTGCAGCCTGAACGGAGGCAAAGTCTAAGCCAAATTGGAGGAAGAAGGCACATGGTTTCAGGGCACAGAGTAGCTGGACCCTGATTAATAATACTTAATGGTGACCAAATATTCAGTAAACAACATTCAATACATATAAGAGGAGTGTTAAGGTGGTAATTTATTTAAGTGACTGGTGCAAAAACCATCATTGTTTGTTGTCTGGCCGTATTTTGGGAGACTGTGAGAAGCTGTCTGAAATGTCTACAGAAATGTCTTCGCTGATCATCGGGGCTCAAATCGAAGGGGATCTTATCATTGAAGACAATTCTACTCCACTTGTGACATTCCAGGCCGGATGTGCCCGACACGGCTGTAAACGGGCTTGTTGGTGTACAGAGGTCATTGATAGTCGGAGGGAGGGGCGCAGTGAGCTCAGCTGCCTTTCTGAGCCGCCTACTAGTGGTTCTTGTCGTCACTGAAGCACCAGTTAGACGTCGGATCGACGACAATGATGAATTCGGAGCTCGAGTGACTCCCTGAAGACTGCTCGATCCTCGTTGTGTCGTCTCTTGGTCGACGCTGTTTTCGGCCATGGTTCACCCATTCCTACCTACATAGTCGAATAGTGTAATTTCTCCTATTCAAATGTCAAGCGATTCGCCGATTACTCCACGAGGCTTCTCCCTGAAATGCTGACCTCTGCGTTTATTGTTCAATCGCCTGTCTGCGAAAAATGTAAGTAGTTACGGTCCAAGTGAGTACACGGAAATTCGTAAGACTTTATACCCTGATATCGTCATGTCACCTGTTTACTCTCCCTGCCAGGAGTGGCCTACCGGGACCATCCGACCGCCGTGTCCGCTCTCCCTGTCGTTATGATGGTATTCTTGACCGAAGCCGCTACTATTCGGTCGAGTAGCTCCTCAATTGGCATCACGAGGCTGAGTGTACCCCGAAAAATGGCAACAGCGCGTGTAGGCCCGGATGGTCACCCATCCGAACGCCGACCACGCGCGACAGCGCTTAACTTCAGTGATCTCACGGGAACCGGTGTATCCACTGCGGCAAGGCCGTTGCCATCCCTGCCAGCTGCGAGGTCAAATTATGTTGCAGTATCAGACATTCATTCATCGACACCCGAAGTTTTTCATTTTTCATCGACACCTGTATGGATATCAGTTTAAGATTTATTTGCATAACTCCGTGGTGCGTCGTATTTTATTGTCTTATATTGTCGCACTGGTCTCTAAGTAAGTTAGCAGTACTGTTCGATTGGAGTGCAGTAATGCTTAACACAGTCAGTGATCCGGTCTAGTCAGTGTTGGGAAAGCAGAAAGGAATACACATTCGGGTGTAAGTAACTTGTGCTGTGTGTGACGTAGCCTGATAGTGTTACAAAGGTGTTTTATTGTATCTTTTGACACACCACTAGCACTAGTAGCTAATAGCTCCACTGTGAGGATGCCAATCAGGTTTGCTTTAAACACACTCTGTAACAGTGATGAGGGTTAATTTCAGATTGGACTTTGTAAGTGGATGTTAGTCAAGAATGGTTTTAAGGCGACAAAGGCGCCTTTATCGTCACCTCAATGCGTTTGAACGAGGTCGCGTAGTAAGTGTACGAGAAGCTGGATGTTTCTTCTGAGATATTGGAAAAAGTCTGGGCGGAAACGTAGCCACTGTACACGACTGATGGCAGCGGTGGTGATGACAATGTACGGTCGCAAGAAGACAGGGATGTGGGCGGCCATGTGGGGAGACGATCTAGTTCGACGTATGGCTCTGGTGCATCGTACTGCGTCTACTGCAGCAGTTTGAGCAGCAGTTGGCACCACAGCGACACAGCGAACTATTAGAACACAGTTACTTCAAGAAACTCTCCGAGCCAAATGCCCTTTAGCTTGCATTCCACCGATCTCAAAGCACCTCCATTTGCGACTTCATTAGTCTCAAGCGAGAGCTCATTGGAAGGCAGGGTGGAGGTCTGTTGTGTTTCCTGTTGAAAGCTGGTTCTTCGTCGGTGCCAGAGATGGCAGTGCGTTGGTTAGAAAGAGGCCAGGTGGGCACCTACAGCCGCGCGGGATTAGCCGAGCGGTCTCAGGCGCTGCAGTCATGGACTGTGCGGCTGGTCCTGGCGGAGGTTCGAGTCCTCACTCGGACTTGGGTGTGCGTGTTTGTCCTTAGGATAATTTAGGTTAAGTTGTGTGTAGGTTTAGGGACTGACGACCTTAGCAGTTAAGTCCCGTAAGATTTCACACATATTTGAACATTTGAGCACCTACAGATAGCCTGTCTTCCCCCTAGACACATTGGACCTACATCTGGAGCTATATTCTGTGTGATGCGATTTCGTTCGACAGCAAGAGCTCTGCCGCGGTCATCCCACGCACCATGACTGCAAATTTTCCGTTGTACTGTCATTCATCAACATTATTCCAGGAGCTGATTTATCAAAAGGATAGCTCTCGCCCACATACCGCTGTTGTAACCCAGCATGCTTTACAGGGTGCCGGCATGTGGCCTTGGCCTGCTCGATCACCAGATCTGTCTCTAGTCGAGGGTATGTGGGACATCGTCAGACGAAAACTCCAGCGCCGTGCACAAAAAGCCTCAGCCGTCCTTGTATTGACCTACCAAGTGCAAGAGGCATGGACCTCCATCCCATAAACAGTCACCCGGCACCAGTGCCAAACAAGGCATCCACGTTTGCATGCTTGCATTTAGCATTCTGGACGTTCCACTTGTTATTAACTTACCAACATTTCACATTTGCAATGGCTTATCTCGCGCTTACATTAACCTGTGATCTTGCGATGTTAGTCACTTAAACTTGTCAGCTAGACAAATGTGTTCCCGAAATTTCATTACTCTACGTTAATTATTCGTAGGTGTCGTGATTTTTTTCTGTCATTGTGTTATTGACAAACTTGAGTGGATTTATGTGAAATAGAAGATGCAGAAGTAAAGAGAGAGGTTGAGTGAGAAACGCGTGACATTCAGCCGAACAGGGTACTGTATTAATGCAATGGTGAAAGATGAAAATTTGTGCCGGACCGGGACTCGAAACCGGATGGTCCGCTTCTCTAAAACGGTTGCCTTGACCATCTCGACTGTCCGGACACGCCTTCCATCTGATCCAAATTCCCAACTAGTCATACATTACAATGCAGAAGCCCTCATCCATTAAGTCCCTATTCGCAAATTATTGATTCCCGTGGGAGTTCGGACGAAACTAATCATATGCACTGAAACAAATGCCAAGAAGCTGTCGCTCTCGTGTAGACATGGATATACTCTATGTGAGTGGTGTCTGCTTTCTTGAACATGTCCGACAAAAGAGGCACCACCCAGATGCAGACAAACTTGCCGGTTACTAAGCTACAGTCGTTGAGTATGGTTGACCTGTCTCGCGGAAGGTACCCTTACAATTTCCCTACTCTCCATGTTGCGTCCACGAACTGTAGCACACTTGGAACTGCCGCGAAGTTCCTTACATTACTCAGGGCGGCTAATATTGCCTTCATCGCGGATATTTGTTACAGGAAGACGATGCTGTGGCCTCATTCACCCCTCTTTCGCAGGTGCCCCGAGGTGTTGGTTTCCCGCCTTGTTACGCTGCATCCTCCATAGCTTTCACAGCCAAACACAGAGAAGGCGCCCCCGGGCAAGGCCAACATTCATAGAGGCGCAACATTGCTATGGTCAGACGACGTAGAGGCTACATACAACCCTGACTATATTATACCTTCGCCATACGTCACTGAAATAGTTCCTACGAGGAAATGCATCCGCCGAATCCGGATATAAGCAGATGCATGGCTGTGTTCACAGTATATTAACAGTTAGTTCGGCAGTATCAACACAGTGTCTGAAGATACCATCAGGACTTGCCTTCCGTCGCCGCTTAGAAGAACCTAACTGGATATTCTAACCAATTATATCAGTCATCGTTCATTGGAATTAGTACTAAAACAGTGTACAAAGGCTATTCTTTGCAAGTGAACATTTAATAACATTGCTGCGCATCACCTTCGTACTTCAGTTGAGTATTACGAAATTTCTACTAATAAATTTCACTTTATTCTTGCTGGTCAGTTTTTGGCGCTGTATCGAGGACGTATAGTTGCTGCGTGGAGGCAAGCCACCGTCGTAACAACAACTGCATTCGGTGGTAAGGGATTTCCTCCCTGTCACATCATATTTGACGTCAATAACATTTTGTGAACACAGCACAAAAACCTGGCGTCAAGGGAAAAGGATTGCCATTAGAAACCTGGCGAAGAGGTAAAAGACATCAGAACGTGGTACTTATACACCACTGGCATGACTTAAATCATGGTTCAAGGATCATTAGATCTTCTCTTAACAGTTATACACCATTTACAGCTTTACAAACCGATCAGTGTCCTTATTTATGGAGGAACTACAATTTTGTCCAATCGATTTGCTTCCATTGTAATGTCAGAAATTTCTTTTTCGAAAGAGAAGAATTTTTTGAAACTAGCAATAAAGAGTAAATGCGAATTTGGTGAAATTCCTTCCGCTTGTCACAATCACGATCTTAGCGCTTTATCAATAAATGTGGAATGTAGATGTTATAACATGTTAGTCATTGCAGAACATCGACATACATCAAGTAACATAACAAGAAATATACAAGCCTCCTGCAGACAAATATTGGGTATCTTCGTTACAGAAGCAGGTGTCGCGTCGGTTATGAAAGTTTACTACCTTTCTGGAAGACAGTGGATGAAATACCTTTCTGCTCTAATCCAGGTTCAGCTTTCCCGTGGCTCTTCTAAATGATTGACGTATTGACGTTAAGTATCAGTGTGGTTCCTTTGAATGAGACACGATTATGTGTTCCAGTCCCTATCAAAGGATGTGGCTCGCATCTCAGAACACTGCAGAGCAACTAACATTAACATGTATCAATCTCTGGCGTGTATTACCAAAGAATAAGCACTGAACTGGTCGATGAGACAATGGCTTAGACAGGTACCAGTTTAAATACAGTTCCAACATTTCGTTTTGGTCGTACTCATGCCGAAGCACCTTCTCGTGGCTAAGACAAAAGTTTTGAAATCACTGCGTACGACCTCCTTGTACCTCAGCCATCAGCAACAACGCTACTGGAAAAGTTTAAAACTCTGGCTACAACATGGCTAACGGCGCTGTCGTGAGATTTTTTGGTCTGTAAAGAACCTCCTTACACTTAAACTAAAAAATATCTCTACTCGTCATATAGAAATGCTCGCTTTGTCTTGAGAGTTCCACTACATTACCGTGTCACTTTGTTCAAAGTGAGTCCTTGAAACAGGAATTACGTACAGTGACGGAGATACAGATACCCAAATTTACTGAAAAATGAGTAAGTTGGCTATGACTCAGGTTACTATTTACCAAAAAGCAAGTACCGAAAACATCGCACACTGTTACAGTGATTAGGGCTACAAGAGAGCTCCACTACTGAGCAGAAGTTGCTAGTTGGAAACAACGAGACAAAAATGAAGTACGGTACAGCCACAAACGAAACGTGAGTACGACGTGTGGGTGAATAGAACAGGGCCGGTCATACTGACAGCTTGCGCTCAACGTGGTGATAAATCACTATGAAAGGCGTTTATAACGCACATTTTGCGACGAACACTGTCCATAGCATACAGAAACGAAAAAATAAGTCTGTCCATCTTCTATGAAATGTTCGAGGTCTGCGTGCACATAGTAAATTTATGCAATAAGTTCTATTGCTTCAGCCACTTTTTACTAATATTTACCTAGGACAACGAGTTTCAGCACCATGCTGCCATCATCAGGTGAATTTCATTTACATGCGCATTTTGTCAATCTGGAAGTTCTCCAGAAAAGGTACAATGAACACACAAATGCCTACCACACAATTATACTAAATCAGCATTATCCACCCACATGACGGACTCTGCGCATCCACTCCATGTTATCATGAATGATCTTCATATACTACGTGAAGTGGACAAGGAAAACCAAAAGAATTTGTATAAATAATTAGAAATTTTCATCATGGTGCAGCACACACGGTGACAGGTATCTAAATGATAAGCTAAAAATTAACAATTTAAACTTATTTGTAAATTAATCCAATACTGAATGTTTGTTATCAAATCCTTTAATATGCGCCATTACATAAATACATCTTCGTTGTATATACTACCTTAGCAATTGAAAAAAGTTTATCTTAGCAGTTAAGAGTCTTGGGAATGATGTAAACATATGAATATGAAAGTTTTAAATTCTGATATACATATTATTGTGCCCTGTGTGCCACAAACCTAAATTTCGAACCAAAGTGTGAGTAAATATATTAACGAATTGATGTTAATATACAATTCAATAACAGTACACCATAAAATAACTGTAGGTATCTTCATATACAGGGTTATATTTCAATACATAACCTCACTGGCACACACAGCAAATGTACCTCATCATAACACAGATAAAAGTAATGTACTTGTAACTGTAATACAGCTGATGGTTGCACCACGCTGCCGAAATGCGTGGTGCTATTCAAATATTAGCAAAAAGTGACTGAATCAGTACAGTTATTTCGTATATAAAGAAACAAAAGTCATCTGTTGCCAGCAGGGGGCAGAAAAAGACTAATAATATGTGGTTTCTTTCTCTGTGTGCTCAGTGTAATATAAACCGTGATAGGGTCCAGAAACTCCACACTGCGTCTGGGAACAAAGGTTGAACATAAAACGTACCACACTGCACCTTTTGTAACATAAACTTGAATTTTTTCTGTGTAGGTCATAGGGCAAACGCAGGCTATAATATCAGAGGTCGCAGATTTTTTTTTTACATTTCCACACGTTTTCGCTTTCACATTGCAGGAAATGCTCATGTAAATGACAGTAACGTTATGCGGGTGCACGACATTTTAAAACACTGAATATGTTTCAGCCCTTTAGAAAGAGGCGTGTAGAATGAATTTCTTCAGATACGATTTGGAATACGGCGAGTAAAATTAATCAAGGACATCATCGGATTAATTTACCTTGTCGATGTCTCACCCTCAAAGCAACTTACGACAGTCTACGCTTATGTGCAACAAGAAGTCTCAGTGCATGTCCACGTTAGTTATACTTTTTAGTCCCACATGAATTTTCATTAAAATGAACTGAGTAGGAATGGAAAATAAAGACGTAATTTTTAATGTTAAATCGACGTCACAGTCATTGTACACGGAGAACATGTAAGTGTCTAGCAGAGATAGGGAAAGAAATCCATTTTATCCACTTCTAGGGAATCAAATTGATATTTACCTTAAGTGTTAATGGAAAAGTGCGTAAAATATAATTTTGGTTGACTATGTCCCGTTCTGATTGTAGCAAGTGTTTTGTTTTAATTACTGTGCCACATAACTTCGTCCAAGATGAAAGACGTATTGTTAGGTAACTGGTAAGTAACGTGAATATCGTTAGACAAGAATCAGTTCGAATGCATGATTCTAAGTTACAAAAAATCACCATGCTCGTATTCTTAGTACTTCGCAGTTTTCGGAGTATGAACTTTCCTTACCAGTAGCATTTAGCAACAGACAATGCCCATTGGTCAGAGTACCAGCGCTTGACAACGCTGAGCTAGAAATATAGAACAGAACGCTTCTTTTTCTTGTGCCTTTTTATGACACGATCGCTACTGTAAATCCAGAGTCGCCTATAATTCTTTATGCGTATAGAGCGAGGTGCCAGAATGCATAGCACACTTGACTCACATTTGGAAGGACGAAGACCACAATCTGCGACCAGTCACACACATTAAGGTTTTGTGTACTTTCCGTGAATTGCTCCAAGGCGACTGGGATAATCAAATTTCCCGTGACATATTGCTACACTGCTAGATTTCTCCACCTAGTATTCTCCCACTACTCTGATGCCACAATGGAATATCCTGAAAGTTGGCCACTCTTCATTGGTTCAGAATAGTGTGAAATTAAAATGTCAGTCATTAATGATTTAAAAACTGCGAAAATTTCAAGAAACCTCCAGTTTAACACGGCATTAAAAATCTTTCTTATGAAATATGAAACTCCTCCAGTTGTACTTAAGATTTTATATTTATTTGGCTTCTAGTTTCGACGTTGCGTCAACGCCATCTTCAGGCCCCGTACACTTCGACGAAATCAATTGTATGTGTCTGAGTACTAGAATTCCGCGGTGAGACCAATATGTGCTCCACATGGATGGCGGGCAATAACGTCGAAACTAGTAGCCAAATAATCACAAAATCTTAAGTACAGCTGGAGGAGTTTCATTTGTAATAAAAATGATACCAGCTGTGTCCCATCTTTTGACACTGTTAACTTTGAGATATTGCTCAGAAAAATGCAACAGCTTAATTTCTCTGATAGTGCATTGAGATGGTTGGTAAGCTACGTAAAAGACAGACAGCAATGTGTTGTCTGCGTAAATGAAAAATCTTCCTGGAAACATGTTTCCTCGAGAGTGCCACAAGGATCAGTCTTAGAACCACTTTTGTTTTCTTTATATGTCAACGATATTTCGTCGGTTCTGTCCTCCTGTAAATATCATTTCTATGTCGACGACCTCCAGCTCTACCTAAGCGTCAGACCTGAAGACGTAAACACTGCCATCGCTCAGATGAATGATGATCTGTCTTCGGTAGTGACATGGGCGAAAAGCCTGGGGCTTAAACTAAATGCAAAAAAGACGCAAGTAATCTTAATAACCCATCAGAAATTAATAAGTTCAGATTTCCGCGAACGGCTACCTCCTATTCTACTCGACGGTACTCCAATACCATATCAGAAAACAGCGAAGAACTTGGGTGTAACTTTGGATGAGCATCTCAACTGGGTGGAGAATACAGTCGCAGTGTGCCGAAAGACGTCTGCTTGTCTCTATGCTCTCAAAAAGTTTCGGAACATATTTCCACAGGACTTGAAACGCCAGCTCGTGCAAGCACTCGTTCTACCGAACCTCCACTATTGTGATGTGATTCAACAAGGCACGAGTAGTGAAAACAAAAGACGTCTAGAGCTAACCATGAATGCCTGTGTGCGTTACACCTGCAACATTCGCCGATATGATCATGTTAGTGCTTCATACGCCGAGCTAAAGTGGTTGCGGCCGGACAAATTGCGTGACTACCACACTCTATGTCTACTTCACAGACTCCTCGTCGCGCAAGCACCCCAGTACCTTGCTTCAGAGATTAAAAACCTGTCATGCCATCATAATCGAAACACGAGGTCACTCTTATTTGGTATCCTAACTGTGCCCACTCACAAAACAAAAACTTTTGCAAACTCCTTCTCAGTTGCCGCTGTCCGCCTGTGGAACAAACTGCCCCTTACCTTGCGCAAAATTCAATCTCCTGCTGCTTTTAAGAAGAAGTTGAAGCATTTCCTACTATCATCCTCATAAAGTTCTCCACAAAATTAATGTACCAGGCCAATCCTCTCATCTGTCAAATAGCAAAGCTAGCGTCTTCTATCTTGCTCCTCAGATGCCTTCCCCTTCATCTATCTCTATTAGCCAGGCAATCTTCTTTTCCTTTATATTTCCTCAATTATGTTTCATCATGTCTTTTCTTCTCCTCCCTTCACCATGAGTCTCCCTCATACTCCCTGCTGCCAGCACTCCTATCTAAAATTTGTCTCTTCAATAATGTCTAATTATAACAGTACTTATAATCTACGAATATAAACTCTATATGTATGTATTTTTCCAGGTGTACCTTTCTAAGTGTTTATTTCACTTTTTGTACTAGATGTAGTTTAATATGCCTACTAAAACGTATGAATGTAAAATAAGTAGAATGCCTGGTTAGATGTAAGAGAGGGCCTGATGGCGCTAATCTTGCCAGGTTAAATAAATAAATAAATAAATAAAATCATCATTCACCTTCAACATAGATGTACGAAGATTAAAAAATTTTGTCATGACAGCTCATCATGGTGTACCTCTGCCTGTTGTCCCTTAGTTTAATATAGTGAAAATATTGTGGGAAATTAAAAAATTTGAAATAGGCACTTATGTACGTATCCAACAACTAGGGGCCTCAGTCTGTCGCATGATAGCTGTGCTAGTCACTGTTCGCACTTGGCCCACTATGGTCCTGCTGGCGGCTAATAACACAGCACATCGCGTGGCTCTGGAGTTGTCGCATGACGTACTTGCGGGCTGACTCATTCTGCATCAGTCACACAGCGATCGCGGCAGTTCTCAGTCGTCAGGAACGCGATGTCTCCTTGCAACTGTCGTGCGAGCTACTTCTGCTAATACACAGCAGCAGGAGGCAGAATAGCAAAAGAGCATCCACTTACCTTTTCAAATAAAGGTATTTGGTGTGACAACTCTATTACATATTCTAGAGGAATTTGCAATCTTTGTTTTACTCTGATTAACTGTTTTTATAGGTATACCACCAACCAAATTCCTGTTCAGTGAAAATATGTATTTCCTGTGATAGATTACTGTATTGTTCTTTAACTAACACAAATTTTTGCTGTAGGTAGACTATGTTTCAAATTAAACATACTGTAACCAAACATAACGAAAGCTATTCGTTACAACAGAATGTATAGTAGACTCGAAAAGTTAGGGAATGGTCATCTGTTATCTTAGAGAGGAAAACAGATCATGGAACAGGAAGAAATTAGTGTCTGTAATTCAGATAAATGACAGTATTTTCCACGAAATGAGCGAACTTCTTGTCGAAATCACTGAACTTTTTGTCAAAATCAGGCAATTTTATGTCCAAAGGAGCAAATTTATGCCAACATCAGAGAATTTTGTGTGACGATCGGATTGTATAAAATATTCTTTTGAGATCTATGATGAGGTAGCCTACATATTTTTAGAAATATTAATGGAGGCTATAGTGAAAGAGGGGTAGTAAACAACATGTACAGGAACCTATGGAAAACCTTAATAATTTAAGTCCAAGAGAAAAGTGCTTGGATTGGTAGGGGATAAGACAAGGATAAAATCCAATTCTCTTATCACCGAACCCGTATATCGAAGAAAACTCTGCAAATGGTCTCTGAGAGCAGCCATGTCACAGAACATTTGTATCTAGGTGCTGCCGCATCACTTTGTGTTTTCTGTGGTACATAGCCGGCCGGGGTGGCCGAGCGCTTGTAGGCGCTACCGTCTGGAACCGCGTGACTGCTACGGTCGCAGGTTCGAATCCTGCCTCGGGCATGGATGTGTGTGATGCCCTTAGGTTAGTTGGATTTAAGTAGTTCTAAGTTCTAGGGGACTGATGATCTCAGATATTAAGTCCCATAGTGCCCAGAGCCATTTTGTGGTACACAAGACATCGGATGCTTCCACAGGATTTTCTAAATCCTTCCTCACAAATTCGGATATTGCTCATTCAGCAAGGTCGCTACCTGTTTATACTCGCATCATTGCAAGCTACCGCTATGTGTCTAATGATGTCTTCTTATTAGCAGAAAGGGTCAGCGTTGCATTTTAAGTGATTTTTTTTAGCGATTCGTCATGTAAATTTGTAATTAACGTCTCGCTTGTTGTCCATGACGCTTGCACAAGTAGCAGTTCCGGCAGAGGAATAGTATACTTCACATGCCCCTTTCACATTTTTATTTGGCAGGCTCTAATATCAATAGGGAATGCTAATTAATTCATCGATTTCGCGTTGAAATCATATAATTTTGTGTCGAAATCCGTCATTTTTGTGTCGAAATCAGTCATTTTGTATCGGAATGAGCGAACTTTATGTTGGACTTATAGAATTTTGTTTCAAAATTGCAGAATAGTTTGATCAACATTGGTTCTTATAAAAGATCATTTTTGGATTTTGATACAACTCTCCATATCAACAGGTTCGCCACAAGTCTTTCCATTCATACATAACTGCTGTACCCTACATCTAATAGCGTGCTGTTAACATACTGGCTAACAAAGGTGTGCAGGAGTGCTGTGACTGCATGTATTAGACTGTTGTTACTGTAAACAATGTACAAGCTCAAAGGACTGTAGTGCGATTCAGGTCTTGTACCACAGACACTTCATTGTACCATAGACACTTCATTGTTAAAAGAAGAGTGCAATTTACAGGCCATCTATTAAGACATAAAGGACTCCTGAACACAATCATAGAGGGATATGTCGAGGGAAAAAGACCAAGAGGAAGACCACGACTGAGGTACATGGATCAAATCGTGAAAGATGTGGGATGTGACACCTATAAAGAAATGAAGAGAAAAGCCAGAAGACGCACAGAATGGAGACAAGCTGCCATTGTAGCTGTTGCAAACCAATCCTTGGATTGACCACTACAGAAGAAGACCACAGACACAGTTTTCGAATATATCAAGCATCAAGGTGTGTGACCATCAGGAAAGACATATCCGTAAGGGTAACTACAACTACTCAAAATTAAACAGCCGCACACAGAGTAGCGTATACATACGTCGAATTTTACTACAAATTTATGAAGTTTTTTTTGTTTTACCTTTGTAATTGCAGTGCTATTATATAGCTTTAGACATAGAACTCTCAAAGCAGGCTGTTACCAATATGTATATGCCCATTCAATAGGTCATCAAACGAGAGACATAAAAGATACATTTTCTCGTGCGGTTTTCCATATTCCACCCAACAATAGACCATAGTCAGCATGTTTTCTAGAGCATGATCAGTGATTACCTTTTAGGTACAGACTTGTTACTGTAGCTGTCAGTGCATCTGATACCTTACGGTGGTGTCAACGACCCATAATATCGGGTCTAACTGAGTTTGAAAGAGAGTAAATTGGAGACAACCATCACACATTTACTAGAGGTGTATAGTAATACTGCATCAAGTGTTACTGCAGCATATGTGGTACATGGGAAAACTTCACCTACTAAATGTAATACAGGAAGAATAGCTGAATTAAGTTTTGCACGTAGTTCACAGATAATACTACCAATTTAGTAGACGAATGGTCATTAAATATAATTATTGCATTGGTTTTAAAATCTGCAAATAGCTTTTCAGTTGCTAGACGGAGAATGTTATATTCTTATAGACCCTGTGGACGCAAAGCAGAATACAAAGACACCATAGCAACTGTTCTGCCCTTTGCATCACATAGAAGAAACTGGAAAGGAGTGAACTATAAATATTGTTTATTTAAGGATCAAACACAGTAAATATAAATCATAGCTTCCAATCTGTCAATACCATGTACTTCAGTCAGGGAGACCTATGACACTTTATAAAATCGGTAAAAAGACTAGCGAATCGTTAATGGTGTTGGAGTCGGTGTTATCGACTTTCTGATAAATTAAGGTAAATTATTTTACCAAGCGAATGGGCATTAAATGTAGCTATTCTGTGTGTTTTAAACTCTGAAAATGGATTTTCAGTCACTAGATGCAGAGTGTTGTACTCTTACGACATCAAAGGACACATAGCACAAGACTGTTAAACACGAGACAGAAAGTTTATGTAAGATATGCAACAGTTGTGGGAGCTATTTCTATGCCTATGGCTGAGCAGAATGTCGCATTCTTATGGTCCCAGCGGACATGTTACAGAACATTGTTAAACGCAAAACAGAAACGTTTCTGTAAGCTGTGTAACGATTGTGGGAGATACTTCTGTGTGTCTGACTAAGCACCATGTCGTATGTTTATGGTCCCAATGGGTGCATTGCAGAACGTGCTCGAACACAACACAGCAACTATTCTGTAAGGTACATAACTGTCTCGGCAGCTACATCTACACGTCTGAATGACCACAGTGTCGTATTCTAATGGTCTCAGTGGATGCACTGCAGAAGATTTGATTACACTGTATTTGTGTTCCTAGTCACCACCAACTGGTCGAAACGCACACCGTATTAGCAGGATGTCTGCCCGTTACTCGCAACCAGTCATGGCCATTATGTGGGTACACGGAGACACACTGTCTCAAGAACGCGATGACGTGTCTGTAACGGTTGCTGGAGCTATTTACAGCAGTACGCAGCACTAAGCTGGTAATGGGACGCCTTCCTCCTGACATCACAGCCAGAATGGTTGTCATATTTCTTGCTACACAGCGAAACTAAGCCCCATACTGTGTTTAAAATGACTGGGAATCTGAATTCAGTATTGCAGTTCGGTCGCTGTAGTCGCCTGCCCTCGGTCTTTGTATGCCCATGCTCAACAGCATCTGATAGATGGCAGATGCAACGGATGTGGCCTCTACACAGTATTGAGAACTTTATCATGATGAAGTGTCAACAGAGATCAGTTGGTCTCAAACCGAAAAGATTGGTTCACTCACCCTAATGTAACTATCAGTTACTTCTTATCTCTACGTTGTCTCTTGTGTATGTGTGTGTGTTTTCACGGTTTTCATTTATTTCTTCGTCAGTATAACAGGTCTGTGATGTAGACGAGGCAAAGCCTGATACACTGGAGTGGAAATCAAGTCACCACAAAGAACTGTTTCCAGACTGATTCCCCGATGCAGTGTCTTAAAGACTGGAGCAGAAATCAAGTCCTCCCTGGGAGCCTTGGAGTTACCACTGTCTCCAACTTCTGCACCATTCGCCGAGCTAGTATCATTACACAGCAGATCCATGAATGTTTTGTTACACATTGCAGCGTACAAACTGAATAATGCGGGTGGCGGTATTTATGATGTTGTGGGCATATTCTCAAGTTAGGAGTCAAACATAGCGTTAATATATGAAAATACACGATACAGTGACTCGAAGGTATGTTAGCAGAATGTGAGTAGCACCAATAATGTGAGAGTTCGACACAAATACTGTCTAAGACAGAAGAAAACGATTCGCCACGAAGGAATTATCCAAGTAGGACGGAAAACGATAGGCGTGGTGTATATATACAATGAAACAAATGATTACAATATCTGAAAAGCTGGGTGATGTTTTCCAGAGAAAGAGCTTCATAAACTGAGTAACTCAATAACTAGTTAGCCATCTATGGCCTTACACATGAAGTTATTTGGCTTGGCATTAATTAATAGAGTTGCTGAATGGCCACCTTGTAACCCTACTTCTACTATTGTAATTTAGTATGCTCTTACCTAAATAACAGGAAAACCAACCTACGTTGTCATACTGTACCCCAACAGAACAAATAGTCCTGTCACGGGAAAAGCCACGTACGACCCTCTTACTAAAATTTAGTTTAGTTTCCAAAGAATGTACTCTATGGGAGGACAGTCCTGTTTATAGTCGGTCGGTGTGGCCGAGCGATTCTAGGCTCTTCAGTCTACGGTCGCAGGAACGAATCATGCCTCGGGCATGGATGTGTGTGATTTCCTTAGATTAGTTAGGTTTAAGTAGTTCTAAGTTCTAGGGGACTGATGACCTCAGATGTTAAGTCCCATAGTGCTAAGAGCCATTTGAACCAGTCCTGTTTATAGTAAAGGCTAATCAATAGAGTTACCCTTTTTGCATGATTTGACCGTGTGTTGTACCTAATGCATAAGTAATCCGACTACTCACTTCTTTTCCCGAGATTTTATCCAGCGGTAAAATAGAAACGCAGTACGAAACTGAAGCTTGGACAACTCAGTTCCAATTTCATTTATTGGTTCAAAACACGTAATAATGGTCGCCAGCCTATCCAGGCAAAGAAAAAGTGAAGTATTTGGAAAAGCATAAGTATGAATTTTGCTTACCTTTTTCCTACTGTTTAATTTGGTTCTTCAAATCAAATATTACTCCACGTAAACAATGTTGGTGCAGACACTGGAATTTCTTTGTGACTACTACACCCCCATACATTACGTTTTAAAAACAGAAAAAGTCCAGTAGAATTGGCCAGGGAGGACATATAGAAAACCATTTTCTATAATAAATACTTAGATACTAAAGCACACACTTTTTATACCCGTCATTTCACTTCGAGAAAACATCTTTCTTACTGGAATTTACTTTCGAAAGCTATTATTGTCAGAACTAACTCTGTATAGTCATTTACCAGATTCTAGTAGATTGGTTACTCTCTGATTGAATTTTTACGTAAGCAAACTTTCACTACAACACTTCACAATTTTTAAGAAAACACTACAACAATTAAAATGATCCCTCTTCATACTAACTTGGTATCTCATAAGCCTGTAAAATAGGATACTCGGATTCATCAAACACCAGGAAGGACCCCTATGTAGGTGTATGGCAAGGATGAAATCACAGGGTGAACCACTTTCTTTAAAGACCAAGAATGATTATTAAAACACAGTTGAAATTAATTGTTGACGCTGTACAAAACTAAATTTATTATAAAATGTCTTACCTGGTGGCTGTAGGCTTGTGTACGGCGAACAATTATGGCTGCTACACTACCCACAGTACGGCCAGCAAGTCTCTTGCTGTATGGGTTCAATTTCTCATCTTGACATCTCTCAGTTCTAGATACATTAGCCCAACCACTCGCAGCTATGCCGTAAACCGATTGCAGTTTCCACCCGAGGCATTTTGTACGAATTTACAGGCAAAGCTTCACCTGCTCCACAAAGGTGTTTCCTCAACCCTGCCGCCTACACATTGTGTGTCTTACTTCCCTAGCTTGCTCTAGGTATCGCACCATTTCGCCGTTGCCACCGTTTCCACTCCCCAGAGCCATTTTAGTTTTAAACAAAAGGACACTGGCATTTACATAACATCTATTTCTTATATTGTTGCTAAGCGTGGCCATTTCTTAAATCGTGAAGTTTACATCAACATGAACAATTATACACACAAAGTATTTTTTCAGAGGATAGAAAATGTAGACTGGTAATAGCAAGGAAAGCGTTTCTGAAGAAGAGATATTTGTTAACATCCGGTATAGATTTAAGTGTCAGGAAGATGTTTCTGAAAGTATTTGTATGGAGTGTAGCCATGTATGGAAGTGAAACATGGGCGATAAATTGTTTGGACAAGAAGAGAATAGAAGCTTTCGAAATGTTTTGCTACAGAATAGTGCTGATGATTAGATGGGTACATCACGTAACTAATGAGAAGGTACTGCATAGAAATGGTGAGAATAGAAATTTGTATCACAACTTGACTAGAAGAAGGGATCGGTTGGTAGGACATGTTCTGAGGCATCAAAGGATCACCAATTTAGTATTGGAGGGCAGCGTGGAGGGTAAAAGTCGTAGGGGGAGGCCAAAAGATGAATACACTAGGCACATTCAGAAGGATATAGGTTGCAGTAGGTACTGAGAGGTGAAGAAGCTTGCGCAGTGTAGAGTAGCATGGAGAGCTGCATCAAACCAGTCTCTGGACTGAAGACAACAAGAACAACAGTACCAATATGCGAAAATTTAAGAGCAAAAAAAAAAAAAAAAAAAAAAAAAAAAAACAAAAAACAAAAAACAATTGTAAAAAGTTTATATGAACCATACACTAATAATCTTATAACCTGAGGGATATAGTGCCAAATTCTGTCCAATTGGCAGTTAGATTGTCAAAACCCTGAGCTAGTTACACGTTCTCCCCTGTGGAGAGATCCTGCAATTTTGCTGGCAAAGGTGTGTTTAGGCAAGCACAAAGACAACCAATAGAAATTCTCGCTTTGCGTGGGCGGGCATTACCTCGCTGAAACTTAAACCATCGATGGTTTGCCATAAATGACAATCAAATGGGGCACAGAATATTGTTGACGTGCCACTGTGCTGTATGCGCCGCGCGGGATTAGCGGAGCGGTCTAAGGCGCTGCAGTCATGGACTGTACGGCTGGTCCCGGCGGAGGTTCGAGTCCTCCCATTGGGCATGGGTGTGTGTGTTTGTCCTTAGGATAATTTAGGTTAAATAGTGTGTAAGCCTAGGGACTGATGACCTTAGTAGATAAGTCCCATAAGATTCCACACATATTTGATTTTTTTTCTTTTTTTCTGTATGCTGTAAGGGTGCCCTGCCTGGATGACGACCAAAGGGTTTCTGCTATGAACAGAAATGGCACCTGAGACCACAACCCCTGGTTGTCGGGCCCTATGGTGGACGACCGTCAGTTTGGTATCCAACGCTGTCTGGGGAGCCTCCAGGTACGTCTTCGCTGACCGTGGGGCTCAGTTCGAACCGGAACTCGCCACTGAAGGCAACTGTTCTCCAATCAATGAGATTCCAAGCGGAAGACGTTTATGGAGACGCACCTCGGAAAATTTGGAAATTTGTGCTAAGGTCTTATGGGACCAAGCTGCTGTGGTCATCGGTCCCTAAGCCTACACAACACTTAATCTAACTTAAACTAAGTTACTCTATGGACAACACACACACCCATACCAAAGGGAGGACTCGAACCTCCGACGAGGTGAGCCGCACTGCCCGTGACAACGCGCCTCGGACCTCGCGGCTACCCCGCGCGGCAGACGCACCTCCACGACGGTGGATACCAAGTTGCCTGTTGGCCACCATGCGTCCGACCATCAGGAGTGGTGATCTGGGGAGAAATTGATTTTCATAGTAGGACCCCTTTGGTAGTCATCTGCGTCTCTCTTACAGCACAGCGGTACGTTGACGATATTCTGCTCCCCTTTTTGTTCTTCTTCATGCCAAGGTATCTTGGGCTTATATTTCAGCAAAATAAGGCCCCTCTACACACGTAAAGGATTTCTACTGGTTGTCTTTGTGCTTCCAAAACCCTAACTTGCCAGAAAGGTCGATGGATCTCTCCCCAGTTGTGAACGCGTGAAGCATTGTGGGTAGGGCCCCCAAGCAGCTCAGGACTTCGATCCAACGGGCCAGTTGGACAGAATCTGGAACGATATCCCTGAGGAAGACATCCAACAACTCTCTCAATCAATCTCAAGCCGAATAACTGTTTTCGTAATGGCAAGACGTGGATCAACGCGGTTTTAAGTTGCGTAGTTTTTCAAGCTCATTCTCTTGAATAAACCATCTAACTTTTCTGAAATTTTGATGTTGATGAATGCTATCGACGTCATCTAGGATGTAGTGACCAGTGTAACGCATGGAAATCTTACATGTATGGATTTTATGGAAATACGAGGAGCTAGAGCATTAGAACACTTCAGAATAAGTCATTGAAACGAATTTCGGTATGTGTTACAGATCAATAGACAGTATACTGTACGATGCATCAGACCACCGTTGATGCAGGATTACAGCATTTTTGAACTCGTTTGTATATCCAACTGCATTAACCCAAATTAAAAAGAATTATAAATGATTGTCTCTCTTTCTAAATTGTGTTTCCTGATTCCCAGGCTCCAGCATATTGAACAAATTATGAAACTATTATTTAAAAAACAACTAGAGTGGTTTACAAGTTCAGGATGAATTACTTGTTTCAGCCACATGTCAAGGACAAAACTGGAACGATTTGCCCATAGTCTGGAGCGCGTAAAAGAACTGTGACTCAGGTTTAAATGAGTAGTTGAGCACACGCAAGATACCTATATATCCGGTAAAAATCTTCTTGGCGTGAGGGGCTCTGCGTGGTGTACAGACACGGTAAAGGCTCTGCAAAAGGAACAGCGACTACTTCATAACAGGCGTAAAACAATAAGAATATACATCCGTTGCTGACTGAAACACAACCATACATGTAATTGATTTACACACAATTAAACTATCGACTTAAGTATCGCTTACAGTACTTAGTTTTCTCGGTATGTAAGTGTGTAACGGAGGGCCTTACACAGAATTCGAGTAGTCTTTCTTAACTGCTCAACTGACACCATAATGAAATCCCACTAGAGGTGGAATTTCCCCAAGGAGACTTTACGGGACGAACAGGTGGGACAAATTACCTGAAATGCAGTGAGATCAGAGTTGAGTATGAACTTTTTGGTACACACTATCACCCAAATGTTTCTGGTCAGTCATGATAAAAACTATATATTTTATTTCAGTGTAAAACATACCAGCAAACCAACTAATACTTTCTTCTGTATTATTATGCACAGTATAATAGTCTAGGTTTTAGACTCTTCAAAGTTCCCACCGTTTGCCCTCAGCTGCACAAACTCTTGCCATTCTAGAGATAAGATTTTGTAGTGTTTTTTTGACATACTGCAGTCCAACATGTCTGTAAATTATGCCATTGATATTCAACATTAGACGACCGCGGTTTACCGACCTTCCTGTCAAGTTCATCCCATAAGAGTTCACTGGGATTCAAGTCAGGTGACTTAGTTCGCAAAGTCATATTCTTCAATTCCCAACATTTCTCTTTTCAACTGACATAGCACAATTTAAAAACATGTTTGAGATCATTTTCCTGCTGCAGAACAAACCCACGACGAATAAGTATCTTGCCGGATGGAGCTGCATTGTTTATTAGTATCTGGTGATACCCCTCCTTCTTCAATGTTCCGTTAATACTCACTAGATCACCTCCTTTATCACTTGCAACGTATCCCCACATCATGACTCACTCTCCACCATGACCTCCACCTCGCTTCACTGTTGAATTCACACACTGACACTTCATACTTTCCACAATAAGTCGACGAATAGATATTCGACGATGGCTTTCAAATACTTCAAACTTAGATTTGTCCATGAAAAACACTTTGGACCATTGCTACACGTTCCAGTGTTTATGTTGTAGCGCCCACGGCAGGCTTTTCAACTTATGATAGTAAAGGTTGTTTGACCACTATGCATCCATTTAAACATTATTAGGAAGACGGCATTACACTGTTGAGACAGAGTTTGGAGCTGTTCGCATACTGTTTACTTCCTCGCGAACATCAGTTACAGAACGAGTTCCCTGACGTTTACTCTGTACACATATGAAGTGATCTTTCCTGTATGATGCTATTTGGGGTCATCCAGATCGCGAAACATTTGCATTGCCACCAGTGTGCTTGAACCTACTGTAGATCGGGTTACTCCAAGTTTTGTTGCTATTGTTTTACTTAGGATAGCTTTTCTGATGCATTGCTACAACTATAGTAACTTTTCCAGAACCAGTCTCTTGCTTCCCTCCTATTAAGAGTAAATATGGTATGAATCTAATGTGATATAGAAACGCATTGCTAGACGCACACAATGTTCTGTAAACTATAGCGAACTGTTTAGTACACAGATAACAGCCAGTGTTATTATGAATTCTCATCATCGTTCCTCCATGTGAACAACCAATCAAATACATAACAGAGCCTCTTAGTCTCTTTGTGTTTATACTTGTTTTGTTACCAGACCAGAGATATGATAGAATATTCAGAACAGAATCCTTGTTTTAACCACAAATCTATGGCTGTGGTAGGTGACCGTAAACTTTTCATTCTTAGTGTATACTACGTGTAAAATGTTAACAAAACATTCTGCGACGTTAGCAGTGTGGTGTGTTTATAGAAAAATTGAATTTTGTGTCGAAATTAGAGAAAATTCTGTCGAATTCACTGAATTTTACGTCAAAAACAGTAGACTTTTTGAGTGGAAATCTGAGAATTTTGTGTTGAAGTCAGTACATTTTGCATCGAAAGCAGCGACTTTTGCCTCGAAAGAATGAATTCTTGTGCCGAAATATGTGAATTTTCGGTCAGAATCACTTCGTGCGTAAGATTCTTTCGGAATTTCTGTCGAGGTAACGAAGAGATGTTTGAAATTCTAGGAAGGATAATCATAGGTGTTAAGAAAAGAAACGCAATAAAAACAATATGTAGAAGAACCTACAGAGAATCGTAAGAATGTGTCCAAGAGAGAAATGGTCGGATTGAAAAGGGGGAACGGAAGCCGCCGTTGGGCTACGTAGGCCAACTTAGGACTAATTTTGACGGGTAGTGCCTGCCGGAGAGGCCGAGCGGTTCCAGGCGCTACAGTCTGGAACCGCGCGACCGCTACGGTCGCAGGTTCGAATCCTACCTCGGGCATGGGTGTGTGTGACGTCCTTAGATTAGTTAGGTTTAAGTAGTTCTAAGTTCTAGGGGACTGATGACCACAGATGTTAAGTCCCGTAGTGCTCAGAGCCATTTGAACCATTTTTTTTTTTTTTTTTTTTTGACGGTTAGTTGCTCCTGACGAAGACGATAATAGAAATCGCTGAAAGCTCGAAGTTTTACTCTGAATTGACTCGGCAGGAACGGGAATGTTTTATACAACAACAGGAATTGCTGAATGGGATGAACAATCTGATGAGTGCTGGATATGGATTGATAGTAAACAGAAGAAGGACAAAAGTAATGAAAATTATCATGAGAACAGTGAGAAACTTAACACCAGGATTGATCATCACAAAGTACGTGATTTAATTCTGGTACCTAGGCAGCAAAATAACCCGTAATGAATGGGGCTAGGAGGACATAAAAAGTTTACTAGCGCTGGCAAAAAGGGCATTCCTGCTCGATAGAAGTTTATAGTACCAAACATAGGCCTTAATTTGAGGAAGAAATTTCTGAGAATGTACGTTTGGAATACAGCACTGTACAGTAGTGAAACATGGAATGTGGGAAAAACGGAAAAGAAGAGCATCGAAGTAACCGTGATTTGGTGCTACAGCAGAATATTGAAATTAGGTGGGCTTGTAAGGTAAGGAAGAGGAGCCTATCTCGAAATCATCGTGGAAAGAAATCTCTGGAAAACTCTTAAAAGAAGAAGGAACCGGACAATAGGACAGCTGTTCAGACGTCAGGGGATACCTTCCATGGCACTACAGGGTGTTATAGGGGTAAAAACTGTAGAGGAAAATAGAGATTGGAATAAATCCAGCAAATAATTGAGGACCTATGTTGCAAGTGCTATGAGATTACGAAGTTGGAACTGGAGAGAAAATCCTAGCGGACGGTATCAAAAAGTCTGAAGATCGATGACTCAAAGAAAAGAAACAAAAGAAAAAAAGGACAACAAGGCAGTCCTGCTACCCTACCGTTGAATTAGTACACTGGAGACTCAAGAGTTGCTGCAATTTCCCAAGCAGTTCATTCATCAGAACATCGGTTTCGATATCAGCCAACTCAATGGCTACTATATTTCTATGTATTTCATTGCCCAGTGTGTCTCTAACTGTTACATTGTCGTTACTGTATAAGAGAACTGGTATTTTAGCCTTTTGTCGTATATCAAGGAAAGGAACATGGGGAATTTACCGTGTAGATTTTCATCATTAAAATGAATGACTGTAGTTTCTCTGATTTTTCTTGACAATTCAGCTCATCATAGATTTTAACCTCCATAATATTTTCACAAAACGGTTGTACAGTAATGTAAGGACATTTAAGTTCTTGTTGGTGTGGAGCATGCCATTTTCAGTGTAATGTATGCTACCAATGTCACATAAAAGGGTGCCCAAGGTCTGCAACAATAACCACAAACCAAGCATTCATCAGTTTGGATCGTCTTCTTCAAAAGAAGTTGAGGGATGTTAAGCAGTTCAGTGTATGACATAAAGAGATTTTGAGCCATCTCAGAGTTAAAAATGTGCCCCGAGGGGGTCAACCAGAAACTGACTGCACTTACTGCAAGACTGTGCTTGGCTCAAAAATTAAAGTATGTATTAGCGCGCCATACAGGATAACTGTGAAAGCGCCAGCCATACATTGGGGACAGTGTGGTGCGGTATCCGAGCTTATTACGTGGATGGGACAGTATGGCACAACGGTACCTGGTCAGGATAGTATGACACGACAATACCTGAATGGGACAGTAAAACGTGATGGTACCCGGACGGAATAGTATGCTGTGATACATAGCACAGTACTCCCCGGCGCGGTACCCGGATTATGCAGTGTTGCTGAGTGGTTAGACTGACAGAATAAAATATTTCCACTGTATACCCATGCTACTGCGGGTTATGTCAAGTGGAAAACTGGACTAGCTGACGATATTATGGAGTACGCAGTATGTAATAGAGGTCAGTGGTCAGTGCCTTCTGGTTCGTTTACTTTCTTGTATCAAGCTGCATCAAGGCGAGCTTCTAGCCAGATAAAATACTGGCGGCCACAGCCACCAATATCACACAGCTCGTACCACAACGCACCAGCACACCGAAATAAACATCGCATCATTACTACCAAAACTACCACAAAACACAATGACTATTCAGCAGAGAGTATCTTGGCTAGAGACGTGAGACAGTACGTTGCGGTTCTAGGCGCTACAGTCTGGAACCGCGCGACCGCTACGGTCGCAGGTTCGAATCCTGCCTGGGGCATGGGTGCGTGTGATGTCCTTAGGTTAGTTAGGTTTAAGTAGTTCTAAGTTCTAGGGGACTAATGACCTCAGAAGTTAAGTCCCATAGTGCTCAGAGCCATTTGAACCATTTTTGAACAGAACGTTGGCTGGTCAACACGTCGTCACACATGGCATGATACACACAAAGAAAAGCCACCGCTATGGCTTCGACAATTCAACAGAAATACAGTAAAGCGTACAAACGGTACACGAATGGTGAAGGTGTGAGCAGTAGTTGGAAAAGCAATAAAGGCCGAACTAAACGCGATGAGGTTCCACAAACAGCGAAAGTACTCTGAAGGGCTAAATTCTTGAATCACAAAATAACTTTGCTAAGCAAATACATATTCCACACTACAATCAGTCTCCTGATTGATATTAAAGATGCAAAACGCTTTTCTTTGCTCACGCGTGGTTGAGAAACCCAAATTTCCACATTCAAAACAACTTACAACAACAACAACAAAAATCAGAAGAAATCGGGAAGGCATTCATACAATACCCACCCACGGAAAGTGCACACATTTACTCTAGTTTGGCTCTGAGCACTATGCGACTTAACTTCTCGGGTCATCAGTCGCCTAGAACTTAGAACTAATTAAACCTAACTAACCTAAGGACAGCACACATATCCATGCCCGAGGCAGGATTCAAACCTGCGACCGTAACGGTCGCTCGGCTCCGGACTGACGCGCCCAGAACCGCACGGCTACTCCGGCCGGCTACTCTAGTTTAATAAATAACTGGCTTAGGCTCTGTCATCGACTGCGTGGCAGTGTGGGTGCACAAAGCCACTGACTTTCAAGGTCCAAAAAACTCATGACCAATCTGAAATTCAGTCTGGCACTTCTCGTTATTTCATTTAATAAACATACCCTGTACACTGAGAATGAATCTGCTACACTACCGGTCTGTGCTACCCTAAACATCGAGCCGAGATCACTTACGTACAAAATATTCTAGCGGAGAAACTCAAGAATAATGTTAAACTTTCACACGAAATTATTTCCACATTAAGTATCATGATTTCTCCTCACATTACTCTGACCATCAAAGAAACTGAAATAAAAAGGGTTGAAATTAACGCACTAAATAATTTAAGTACTTCCATCGATGGGCTGACCACATATCGGTCCGTACTCACGAGCAGAACAGTAACCCTTTCAGCCCCTAGTCTCCTACTTCTCCTACCCCTGTGGTGGTCGGGCCACCAAAAATCTAGCTCTTTTGTGTGCTATTGTATCAGCTCTGATAACCAAGTCAGATCTTCTGCCTTTCTACTTTCCTTAAAGCTGGCGACAAAACTGGAGTAGCCGACGAAACTACGTTAGTAGACAGCTACTGGCTACTCTCACTAAAACTAACATTCACTTGTTTCAGCCGTGCACCGTAGGTTAAATTATGGGACAAGGATTTGGGTGTGATTCAGGAGCCCACTTATTTGTAGCATAATAAAGAAAAAAACGACAAATAGGTAAACATACCAAAGAAGATGAAACACGTATTGGAGTCGCAATATTTACGTTGTGAAAAACAGTGTACGACGAAATAGTTGTATCGAGTGACAAAAGAACAATAGTCCACCATAAAAAAGAGTGAGAAACATGGCGAACAGCGTGTGGAAGGTGAGAACACAAAGATGTGATTATATGGCAGTGATAAAAGTGGTAGTGCGACTTCCAGACCAGATGTGAGGAAACGCAGATCAGCAAATCGTAAGTAATTACTTTTTTTACAAAAATACCACGAAGTAAACTGTTAAATAATCTAAAACTAACAAAACTGTATCGTTATAGATCCCACTAAGAATGCCTTAGAACAGGAGAAGGCGAAACGTGTATGGGATAAATACAGTAACTAACAGCAGGAAAAGGCTTTTATTTACAAAACATCACTCTCTCTCTCTCTGTGGAGGAGCTGATGGAGCCCTCTCAGTTTTACTTGAGTAACTGAGAGGACTTTCAGGCAACGAGCAACATCTGAAATTATTTTGATTAACCACGCCAATCACCTGATCTGAAGATCCTTAGCCAAAATGTGTTGTAGAACTTTTTTTTAAATCCTGGACGTACTGTATGATCATTAAATAATCAACATAAATTACTTTCAGATATGGACCTCAACTTAATCCGTCTTCACTCTATCGAATTATGTAAAATCATCATATTAAAATTCAAGATTCCTTACTTTTCTTCAGAGTCCACGATCCTCTGTGAAACGTGTCAGCCAACACAGTTCATAACTCGAGATGTATTAACTTCCCTAGGCTGTAAAAGTAAATACCAGATATAAGTGGAGAAGTGACTTATATTTGGGCCACTGGAGGCATGGTTCCGCACTATTTGTCCTCTATTACTCGTAGTACCAGTTGATACACTGAGTTAGCAACCTTAGGTAATCCTGCCTGCCACTTTGCAAAGGATCTAAGCTCTATATCCTTGTCCCTGCGGATATGCACCGAACTCGCTGACCAAAAAGGCCAGCGAACTCTCTAGCCGAAGTACGGGCTATGCAAACCATGTTGCGAAACACGCTTGCGTGGGCGGGAAAGTTTGGTGAGGGAGAGAGTGTCTCATGTGGGGACACAGGGCGCTCGCTGTCTGAATTCGACAAGAGGTAGGAGGACGCGGGGTGGGGGGGGGGGGGGGGGGGGGGGGAAAGGGGCGTTGTATGTGGGTGTTGGACGAGGTGGGGGTGGAGGGGCGTACCAGTTAGATAAACTGCTGACTGACCGCTATGGCACATACTACCTGTATTTCGACACTAGTTAAATGTTGTTAATGATAAACAAGATTCTTTCTTGGATTTACAGAAGTGCTTTAACATTCTTTCACATATACCGACAGGTAATTTTCTTTCTTTTTGAGTCATCAGCCGTCCGACTGGTTTGATGCACCCCGCCACAAATTTTCGTTCCTGTATTATTTTTTTCATCTTAGAGTAGCACTTACAATCTATTTTTCCAGTTATTTGTTTGATGTATTCCAATTTCTTCCTTCCTCTACAGTTTTTACCCTCCGCAGTTCCCTCTAGTATCTCGGAAGTAAAACATGTAGCAAGCAGGCTACTTGCAATTGTTATGACCAATGTTGATGTAAATTCCCTCATATATATGTTACAGGGATGCATCTTATTATGCTATTAACGTAGTTCTAGTTGGCTATGGAATTCTATTTTGTTACTCGACAATGAGAAGAAGCCGACTGAAGACGATTCGTTAGTAAGGGAAGTGGAACAGAGTTTGAGCACAAGCTAAACACATGCTCATTTATAAATGCCTTGTCATTATCTCTACCTATCTTAACCACTTTCGAAGAGGTACGTGTCATTTACCAAGAGTTGCAAGACACGTCACATTTCTCCTTGTGAAGCCTACTTCTTCGTTACATAAATGCGATGGAGCGATGGGTTGCTCTACTAACAGAAATCAATATCTGGAAAAAGTGATCTCCTGTCAATGAGAACAGTGATTGATTATATTTATTTTTATTTTCAGGTGACTACACTCGTGAAGAAGAACAGCCAGTGCTCATCATGAGACTAAGGGCATATGAGGTAACGTACGAATGCATAATTTCGCGGCGATATGTACTGATAAAATTCTCTCGAGCTTCCAGCCGCGTCAAGTGCTTTAAAATCCACTAGCTTTCGGCCGAGTACTCCTCGTCCATTGTCAAATGGTGAGTGTCTTTTGGATGATGCTCTCCGTCCTTACATAAAGGCGCTGTCTTCTGTGATAATGAACTGTCCGTCCGGCCACTGACGTGTCTGTTCGCTGTATTCAAATTTGTGCCTGTTTCGTGGTGTAATGTTCGTTTGCAACAGCGAGATGTAGGAAGCGACCTTCAGACATACGTGCCTCCTATGTGATCTACACAGGTACCACATGTTATGACTCTTGCATTCCGTTTAGGTAGTTTTGACTCTTCAGTTCCTTTGTTGTGACATAGTTCACACCCATTTAATTGTTGTTTTCATTTTTGTGATAGGTCTTTGCGGTCTATCGCCAGCTCTCACTATTTATTACATTCACTTCTGACGTTTGTATATTCTTACCAAATGATTCATATTCTGTAAGCAAAGTATAGTATGACAATTGACAAGACTATAGAAGGAGAAGATACACGTCAACGACGGGACAGAAATTTCATAATTAAAAAAAAATAATTGGAGTCGTAGGTATTTGAACATGGACTTCTCAGTTTGGAGCCCAATAGCATGACCGCTGAACCACAACTTCGTAATTCTTGCGAATCTCTCGCTCTTGCACATCTTGAGCTTGGAATGTTCACTGTTTCTATTCTGCCTCTTTTTCTCACAGCTTCGACCTGTTTTCATGCTCGATGTGTGTCCAGTTTTTGCCGGGCTATCTACTGAGCCATTACGCCACTAAATCTGAGGCGGGTGAGATATGGAATTTTCCTTGTCGGGGTACGGAAGGCGGAAGCTCTCTCGTGTTCTAGACAGGGCTGTTCAATAGTACGCACAGTTTGCAAGACAAATTTGTTACTGCTTTGTGAAATGATTTCATGATGCATGCTAACTTATTCTTTCGTTGATTATTCATAGACCAACTTCATAGGTATAAATGAAAAGCACAAAATTGTTGATGTTGCCCAGAATTAATTTATTTTGTTAACTTGTTTCCGGCTTACAAGAATATCAGGAGATTGTAACTGACTATCGTCGTCAGAGAGGGTGCAATACTTGTGAACGACATAGTGGAAGTTGTTACATATGGAGAGGTACAAATACAGAGTAATGGCATCTTTGACAATGTATTGGTAACGTAATTCGATATTTTCTAGTTAAGAAGTGAAAAAAAAGGAAACAGAACGGGAAAATATTAACACTAAGCATCTGATAAAAAAAAAAAAAAAACAGTGCGCATGCGCGCGCGTTCTTCTGTATGTGTGTGTGTGTGTGTGTGTGTGTGTGTGTGTGTGTTTGTGTGTGTGTGTGTGTGTGTGTGTGTGTATGAGAGAGAGAGAGAGAGAGAGAGAGAGAGAGAGAGAGAGAGAGAGAGAGAAGGTGGGTGGGTGTGCGTGTGCCTATGTTTGCAAAGATGAAGTGGAAGAGCAGGAGGACAACATAAACACAGAGTTACACGAAACTGAAGCAACGACGTACATGTGCTAACCAAAATATCTATATAATAATTGAAATTAAATCAAGAGAATAATACTGAACAATGCGTGGAACACAAAAGGATGTAACTGAACTATTGTAACAGGAAATACATGAACTGAATTATATATAAATGATATGATGAATTTTTCTTATCATAGGAAAAACCTACACATAGAGCAGCATAATATGTCATCTACATAATGATAATAAAATGAACAAAAAAAGGAAAAAATGACGGAACGGAATGGAACAGACAGTATGGGAAAATTGGAGACATCCTTAAGAGGCGTTCAAAAAAAAGTGTAAATATTGAGCTCTGCGTCAACTAATGAAACCATGATTATTCCCGTATAAAAATAAAAGAAGAACAACATTTGATATTAACTCACTTGTAAATTGTATAAGGTTTGCACAGTAGAATGTAATGAATGAAAGAAGTGGAATAAAGTGCGTTTTTCCCTTATAACGAAGTTTCGCGAAGTGCCCATGAAAAGAACGGAAATAGAAATTCAAGAAGACACGCAGAAAGAGTCTTACAAAATAAAAGTATAGTAACGGATGACGTATTGTCACTAGACACACCCCAGCTGTATAATGTTTGAAAATATTTGTTATAACAATCTCAGCTGCAATCATTCATACTTGGCAATTAGTTCCGGCTACATTTAATGACAGCATGATGTTATGTGATTGAACAGAAGAAAGCCTCATTTAAACTGTGTACTTATTCCCGTACGTTATTGCCGTAGTTACATACAGTCTAAATATGACGTTTTTTTACTCTGTTTGCCTAATGAACGTCCTTGGAGCATGCAGATCACTTGCAAATAGTAGACAAAGGGTTCTATGTGTCGCATGATCTTCATGTTTACACGCCGACAGTATCCGACCGTCGAAATCTTTGTCCCACACTGAGACATAATAGGAGGCAACAACTCCAGTAAACGTAACCGTCTTTTCACTGTAATCGTAATAGCCGAAGAGCATGACGGTTGCAATTTTACGTATTATTGCCACCACGAGTATTTTTCTTGCTACCTTTCCTCCTCTTAAAACGACAAATGCAATGTTGATTTAGTTTTTACTATGTCGTGTTAAAATAGTGGTTAATTTTAGATATATGTCCTGACACCATAAAAGCGGCGATTCATTACCACCCCTGCGATGTTATCGCTGCTAACCTTAATGCTCTATTTGCCAACGTGAAAATTTTATGTGCCCCAATTTAAAAAGAAAAGAAATTACATTTTTCCATCTTATTGAACTGTAATCTTTTGGCGAATAATTTCGCTTTGTTTGACTAACGCGATCATATAAATTTAGTTGCTGGTGGGTTTTGATGATTTTAATGAGCATTTACAAGTACGACATATGTAAGTCAACGCCTGAAAAAAAATTTAATTTTTTCTATGTTCATTTACAACCAATTATGAATCCGAGAGATGTGTTCATGCCCGTAGAGGCGGCCGCTCTTTTACTATTTTTATCGCAGCAGAGCCAACAAGAATGCTTTTCGTAATTACTGTCTATTTTAAATATGAAAGTTCCGTGCAATTTCAAATTTGTTACCGTCAAGGATATAAGCAAATATGTATATGTACCAAATATCTGCTTTGTAAAGAAATATGTATGTTGTAAACAGCTTCCTCTCCATATACTGTACTTAAATACTTGTAGATGGAAGAGGAATCGTGCCACCACGTATGAACGGTATGATTAATCTACGTTAATACATGTCAGTTATAATGTCATTAATAATTTTTTGTATCACATAGCTTTGCGTAAGGTTTCGTAAGGTAGCTTCAAGGAAAGTGCATAGCGATAGGCCTTTGAGTAGCTCAAAAAGAAAAATTTAATCTTAAAATGCACTTGACCAGAGAGTTTACGTTACTGTATGCACCCAAGTTCCTCCATTTTACATATGACGGCAGTGATATACACAGCCAGACATTTGTAGCGGGTGACCCTTAGCCACGCAACGTAAATTATCATGTAATTTGAAATTGTTATTTTATCTTATTGTATGGTGGTGTAACACATTGTACTTCCACAGTTCCGTAGGTGCCGGCGTTGGTCAAGTGAAACATGTAAAATAATGAAAAAGCTACAAGCGACTTCTGGAGGCTTTACAATTTCAACATTTAATGATCATCTTCAGATGTGATTAGTCACATGTTGTGAAAAGATAAGGTTCTTTAAAAACAATATAGTCATAAGCCGTAAAATAAACATAATAGCACTACAGAATACTTGTGACAACATTCCTCACCAACCAGCATTTTACAGTAAAACAGGTGTACTATCGGGGTATTTATTTTGTAGCTTATCATCAATTTACTCCTGTAGATGTTTGACTTTTCTCAACTCGTGATTAATCGTATCTGAAGATGATCACTGAACGTGATCGAATCTAGTTCTCAAGTGTGAATAATTGCAACTGACACTGTTACAATACTTTTCAGAAAAAGGGTTGACAGGGCTACTGATGCGAGAAGGAACCGTACACTGGACAAGTATATGTCCACGAATCAGCACGGTTTTAGAAATCTTCGCTAGTCCAAAACTCAGCTTGGCCTTTTCTCACATGATATACTGCTAGCTACATATGAAGGGCAACAGGCAGATTTCGTATTTCTAGATTTCCGGAAAGCATTTTATAGGGTACCACATTACAAGCTGTTAACGAAGGCACGAGCGTAAGGAATCAGTTCACAGATTTGTGAGTGGCTCGAAGATTTCTGAAGTTATAGAACCTAGTACACATACTGGCCATTAAAATTGCTACACGACGAAGATGACGTGCTACAGACGTGAAATTTAATCGACGGGAGGAAGATGCTGTGATATGCAAATGATTAGCTTTGCAGAGCATTCACACAAGGTTGGCGCCGGTGGTGACACCTACAACGTGCTGACATGAGGAAAGTTTCCAACCGATTTCTCATACACAAACAGCAGTTGACCGGCGTTGCCTGGTGAAACGTTGTTGTGATGCCTCGTGTAAAGAGGAGAAATGCGTACCATCACATTTCCGACTTTGATAAAGGTCGGATTGTAGCCTATCGCGATTGCGGTTCATAGTATCGTGATGCTGCTCGCGTTGGTCGAAATCAAATGACTTGGCAGAATATGGAATCGGTGGGTTCAGGAGGGTAATACGGAACGCCGTGCTGGATCCCAACGGCCTCGTATCACTAGCAGTCGAGATGACGGGTATCTTATCGGCATGGCTGTAACGGATAGTGCAGCCACGTCTCGATCCCTGAGTCAACAGATGGGGACGTTTGCAAGACAACAACCATCTGCACGAACAGTTCGACGACATTTACAGCAGCATGGACTATCAGCTCGGAAACCATGGCTGCGGTTACCCTTGACGCTGCATCACAGACAGGAGCGCTTGTGATGGTGTACTCAACGACGACCTGGGTGCACGAATGGCAAAACATCATTTTTTCAGATGAATCCAGGTTCTGTTTACAGGATCACGATGGTCGCATCCGTGTTTGGCGACATCGCCGTGAACGCACATTGGAAGCGTGTATTCGTCATCGCCATACTGGCGTATCACCCGGCGTGATGGTATGGAGTGCCATTGGTTACACGTCTCGGTCACCTCTTGTTCGCATTGACGGCACTTTGAACAGTGCACATTACATTTCAGATGTGTTACGACCCGTGGCTCTATCCTTCATTCGATCCCTGCGAAACCCTACATTTCAGCAGGATAATGCACGACCGTATGTTGCAGGTCGTGTACGGGCGTTTCTGGATACGGAAAATGTTCGACTGCTGCCCTGGCCAGCACATTATCTAGATGTCTCACCAACTGAAAACGTCTGGTCAATGGTGGCCGAGCAACTGGCTCGTCACAATACGCCAGTCGCTACTCGTAATGGACTTTGGTATCATGTTGAGGTTCCATGGGCAGCTGTACCTGTACACGCCATCCAAGCTCTGTTTGACTCAATGCCCAGGCGTATCAAGGCCGTTATTACGGCCAGAGGTGGTTGATCTGGGTACTGATTTCTCAGTATCTATGCACCCAAATTGCGTGAAAATATAATCACATGTCAGTTCTAGTATTATATATTTGTCCAATGAATACCCGTTTATCATCTGCATTTCTTCTTGGTGTAGCAATTTTAATGGCGAGTAGTGTATGTTGTCCTCGGCTGCGAATGTCCACCAGAGACAAGGGTATCGTGAGGAGTCCCCCAGGGAAATGTGATAGGCGTCTGTATGCTTAAATGGCGGAGGGGTGGGCAGCAAACTGTGGTTGTTTGCTGATGACGCTATGGTGTGTGGTAAGGTGTTGACTTTGAGTGACTGTAGGAGGATACAAGACGATCTGGACAAAATTTCTATTTGCTGTGATGAACGGTAGCTTGCTCAAAATGTGAGGAAACGTAAGTTAATGAGGATGAATGGGAAGAACAGAGCTGTAACGTTCGGAAACAGCATTGGTAGTGTCCTGCATGACACAGTCACGTCATTTAAATATCTGGGTATAAAGCTGAAAAGCGATATGAAATGGAATGAGCAGGTGTGAATTGTGGTTGAGAAGAAGAATGGTCGATTTTGGTCTCTTGGAAGAATCTTGGGAAAGTGTGCTTCAGCGGCAAAGGAGTACGCTTGTGCGACCTATACTTAGTTACTGTTTATATCTTTGGGATACGTACCAGGGCGGTCTGAAGGAAGACATCGAAGCAATTCAGAGGCTGGCTGCTAGATTTGTTACCGGCAGTTTCGAAGAAAACGTATCATGGAGATGCTTTGAGAACTGAAATGGGAATCCCTGGAGGGAAGGTTACGTTGTTTCAAAGGAACAATGTTGAAGCTGACTGCAGAACGATTCTCCTGCTACCAACATACATTTCGCGCAACGACCACGAAGATACAAGAAATTACGACTGATGCGGCCGTTTATAGACAATCGTTTTTGTCTCGCTTTTTTTGCCAGTGGATTAGGAAAGGAAACGATTAGTAGTGGTACCGGGTACCCTCCGCCACGCACCCTACTGCGGCATGTAGATGCAGAAGTAGATGCTGCATGTAAACTTGTACGGTGGGGTTGAACAAGCGCCCTGGTCATTGGAGTTCCCGTGACCTCTTAAGATGCGTGTCACCGGCTGCTACGCCGCCCTCTGCACCATTCGCCCCCGGCGCGGGGTCAGCGGGCGACATATTGTCATGCTAATACGCTGCCCCCGGGACGAGCCGTGCCCTCCAGCCCCCGGGTGACCCGCCATTGTTGCCTGCGAGAGGCGGGCATTTGCATGTACTGGCGCATACATTAGCCGGCCAGGAAGGGCCGCAAGACGCCGCCGCAGACTGAACCAATAATGGAGCCCAAATTAATTACGCGCCGCCGTGTTTATGCCCTCGCGCCGGTTCCCTCTCTCTCTCTCTCTCTGCAAAAGCGTCCGGGGCGTGCATCGCATGGCATCTAGCCGCGGGCAGTCTTGGTCCGGGGGCGAGGCGTGCTCAGTTCGCAGTACGCGGCCCCGTTGCCGCTGCAGAGACCTGGGCTAATTGGCTCCTTCGAGAGATAACAATTAGTCGGCCACCGCCGGCTGCCTTAGCGCAGCCGCTTTGAGTGCTACCTAATCACCTCATTCGGCAACGTTACGTCACAACAGGTGCACGGAGCTGTATCCCAGCAGACATACCCCATCTCATACAGAACGCATAAATTCGACGTGTCACATACGTTATTTGTACGAAGGTATCTGGACCGCCCTATGTAAAGCGAATTGCCCCTCAAGAACACAAGGTAGTTAAAAAAAAAATACTCTTAAAAACTGCAATGGTGCGTCGAACACACAACGAGGATCTGTAACAGGAACCGTGGGTCGCAGCAACAATCCGGGGCCACTAAACGGTGTTCGAGAAATTTAGTGACACGCTACAAATGGACGCTCACTACAAGAAACGCTCAATGTCTTGTACAGATGCATCGAGACACGCGTGACATCGACGCTGCATTGAACGGCGCACCCTCTCATTGATACCTGATGTATCTTCAAGACATTGTAAGTAGGCTGTTTAGGTTTTTATGTTGGTAAGGCCACGTAGCGCTCTGTATGAAAATCACCGACTGTGCTGTGTGCAGTCTGTGGCTGGATGGACTCATTGTTGGAATATTCGCTTGTATAGTGTTGGGAAGTTGGATGTGAACAGCGTGTAGCGTTGGGCAGTTGGAAGTGAGCCTTCAGCAGTGCCGGCCGGAGTGGCCGTGCGGTTCTAGGCGCTACTGTCTGGAGCCGAGCGACCGCTACGGTCGCAGGTTCGAATCCTGCCTCGGGCATGGATGTTTGTGATGTCCTTAGGTTAGTTAGGTTTAACTAGTTCTAAGTTCTAGGGGACTAATGACCTTAGCAGTTGAGTCCCATAGTGCTCAGAGCCATTTGAACCATTTGCTATCCCAACAGGAAAAACACGGTTGGGGACAGATCGTATGATAGTGGTGGCCGTGCAACTGGTTCATCGCGTTCAATCAAGTGGCCGGAGAAGGTTCCCTGCAGATGTACCCTCACCTGTCTGCTGTACATATTTGGAACATGGATTCCCACAACACATAGTTTTCCACTGTCACAGATAGAGAGCAGCATACTAGACACCAACACAGTACATGATACGGGGAATAAGAGACAAAGACGAGCGGGTAATACTAAATAAAATCGCTGATGTCTCAACGACATTACAAGACGAATACAGACACGGCCGTATAACAGAACACAGCAACACACACGAAGCACGTAAGACAGCACTTCCATTTCGTGCGCCAACACAGACAGCGATACCGAAACACACACGCACTCAAACAGCACACACTTTCACCAACACATACCGCAGACAACCTTACACAACATCTAAAATATTTAAACTGTATCAGAATAAACGGTGTAATGTACTCAACCCTGTCAACCTGTTCTAGGTTAAGTACAAACAGCAGGCATATCCATCCAGCGGTCATTACACCGCTGTAGGGGTGTAACATTCGTAACTGAACATTTAGTATATAAGCAACGTAACAGGTAAATTTAAAGACACATAAAGTAGGAACTGAAGGTGAATTAATAACCCTCAGAGATAACGCACTTTATTAGCCCCTGGTAGCCTCGATCCGGAGGAGAGGCGTGAGCAGTTCGCTTTCCACCCTGTAAATAATGGTTGTGGTGTTTGTGTAAATAGTGTTTAGAAACATTAATCCGTAAATTAAACTGTAGCGAACCAGGGCTGCAAGGCTCTAAGTAGTTTCGGGGCTTTCCGACCAGGCTGGCACAGACAGAGTAACATTTCTCTCTCTCTCTCTCTCTCTCTCTCTCTCTCTCTCTCTCTCTCTCTCACACACACACACACACGCACACACACACGCTATCCAAGCCTTTCCTGTCTGTGTTGGCGCACGAAATGGAAGTGTATACATTATCATATCTTCATAAAATTTGAATATTATGTGTTTATTCTCTCAATTTCTGATGTACTTTTACCATAATTTATTATTACTTCCATTATAACTGCTGAAAACAATAATTGCTGTTTTTAATACGGTGTATACAGGGTGTCCCAAAATAATGTATACACTCTTTGAAACTGAATATTTCTTTAATTGAAGGGGACAGAGATACAATTTTTGAAGGTAATAATTCCGAAGGTAGTGAGAAATATAATACTTCATTTTGTTTCAGGAATGTAAACAAACGTAACCTTATCATTCGATCAACAGAAAACAGAGAACGTTAGTGAGGTACGACGACGTTGGAGGGTTTAATTTGGAACACCACCACTAACAAGGGTAACAATTACAAGAACGTGAGATGTCGATGGAACGGTGAGGATATGAGGAAGACACATTGTGGAAGGAAGAGACGTTCAACACACAGTGAAAGTATTGGTGCAGTGATCCAGGCGTACACACATCCGACGAAGAAATCTCCGAGGTAGCACTCTCGTGAGACTGGGATGTGCCAAAGCAGTGTTCATAGAATTTTACGGGCTCAGAAATTTAGCCCTACATTCAACGACTTTACCATTAGAAACAACATAGTTTACTTGTCGCTCTGTTGTAAGTTGTTGTCGACTCTGTATTGTGGCGGAATGAGGCCATCTTGGACGTTTAATTACCTTTAGCTGAACCTTAAGGTTCACCATAAACGTTTTATTGTATTTATTTCTATCTCCTTTAATTAAAGAGATATTCAGTTTAAAAGAGTGTATACATTATTTTGGGACCCCATGTATCTTCTAATCTGCATGAAAAGCTGTAAAATGAACGACCTTTATAAAATGTAAGGCAGCAGTCTCTAAACGAGCAATAAATAAAATGAAATCAAATCAAATCACCCGTCTGCTGATATACACGGGGGCTCCGTCTTGCTGAAATCGAATGCGACGACGAATAGGCGTGGGAACATCATTCAACATATCTGCCAGAACCTCTCCCAAATATATGACATATATGCGACCATCAAATCGGTCCCCGAGAATGTATGTCCCAATGAAGCAGTCTCCGACAATGCCAGCCTATACGTGAAGGATAAATCTGCGGTGTAAGACATGCGTACATGTAGAATGTCGGTTCCGCCCACGTATGTAGGCTGTGAACGTTCATCACACCCTCGAGTGAGAATGCAGCCCCTTCCGTGAAGAGGGCACTCGCTGTAACGCTCTCTCGTGGCTTTTGCGATCCACGGTTCCTATGTGATTACTAATCCTTACTGCATGCGTGATGTGCCATGTCCAAGGTTTTTCTGAATCACTCTGTATAAAGATTCGGAGTGTACCGTCAATAGAAAAGTGGTAACAGGACAGTGGTTCGGTCAGGGGACCTTCATGACATCGAACATGGACTACTTGCAAGTAAACCAAGTGCAGGCTGTAACGATGGAAACGGGTACCCCACCCTGCAGACGGTGGATGTATGAAAAAAAGCTCCCGAAGTCAATTGATGGAATCAGTCGTGAGTTCGGAAGTCCTGCCAGCAGTCGTGCAATCATTCTAGTAAAATGACTCCGCGAAGTGAGTTAAAAAAAAGAAATGTGCTGTGTACAATGATGCATCAATTCCTCATAAGCCACAAATTTCTGGTCATTGCCACCCAACGCTTAAGATGATGCAAAAAGCGACGTCCTGTTATCGAGCTTAAGAGTACGCTAAATTCGGAAGGATATGAACACATTCCTCACTGTATCAGACTTAACCCTGGTGCAGCCTTTTTCCGACATATTCTACAAGAGAATATCATTTGAATTTCCAACAACTGAACTTTCAGTCACGTGAAACAAATGCCAGGAAATAGCTGCAAAACAGCTAATACTACCTCAGTTAGCGTCATTCTGCAATGGGGAAAAGGAGCAGAATGCAAATCACGTAAAATATCATTACACTGTTTTGTGGAATAGAAAAGTGTTGAACTTATACCTCTCCATACTGTGACAAAATGGTAGTCAGAACTATTAATACTGATCAATATTTTCACTCATTTCTCACAGTGTAACAGATTTACAGAAAATTCGCTTATGTCATACGCACGAAATACATCAACACTGTAGGAAAAATTTCATGAACTCAGCAGTGTACGCTTATTCTTAAATCATACATCCGTCATTTAATTTGCGTCTGATATTGTATAGTGACAAAAACTCACTGCCTGTCGCTTGGTATTCCATTGCTCATTAAAATACGACGTTTACAAAAATGCCAAGAAATGTACTGTTAGAGACAACAGAAAAGAAAGTGGCAGTTTAACTGTACGCAACCCTTACACACTGAAGCGTCAAAAAAATGGTACAGACAAGCGTATTCAAATACAGAGATGTGCAAACGGGCAGAATACGGCGCTGCGGTCGGCATCGCCTATAAAAACAAGTCTGGCGCAGTTAGATCGGTTAGTGCTGCTACAGTGGCAGGTTATCAAGATTTAAGCGAGTTTGAACGTGGTGTTACAGTCGGCGCACGAGCGATGGGAGACAGCACCTCCGAGATAGCGATGTAATGGGGATTTTACCGTACGACCATTTCACGAGTGTAACGTGAATGTCAGCAATCCGATGAAACATCAAATCACCTGCGTCGCTGCGGCCGGAAAAAGACCCTGCAAGAACGGGACCAACGACAACGGAAGAGAATGTTCAACGTCACGGCAATGGAACCCTTCCGCAAATTGCTACAGATTTCAATTCTGGGCCATCGCCAAGAGTCACCGTGCGAACATTCAACGAAACATCATAGATATGGGCCTCCACAGCCGACAGCGCACTCCTGTGCCCTTGATGACTGCACGACACAAAGCTTTACGCTTCACCTGGGCCGGCCGTAGTGGCCGAGCGGTTAAAGGCGCTACAGTCTGGACCCGCACGACCGCTACGGTCGCAGGTTCGAATCCTGCCTCGGGCATGGATGTGTGTGATGTCCTTAGGTTAGTTAGGTTTAAGTAGTTCTAAGTTCTAGGGGACTTATGACCACAGCAGTTGAGTCCCATAGTGCTCAGAGCCATTTGAGCTTCACCTGGACCCATCAACACTGACATTGGACTACTGATAACTGGAAACATGTTGCCTGGTCGGACGAGTCTGGTTTCAAATTGCATCGAACGGGGGACGTGTTCAGGTATTGCAGCAACCTCATGAATCCAAGGACCCAGAGTGTCGGCAGGGGACTGTTCAAGCTGGTGGACGCTCTACAGTGGTGTGGGGTGTGTGGAGTGATATGGCATTCCTGATACGTCTGGATAAAACTCTGTCAGGTGACACGTACGTAAGCATCCTGTCCGATCATCTGCATCCATTCATGTCAATTGTGCTTTCCGACGGAGTTGGCCAATATCCAGCAGGACAATGCGACACCCCACACGCCCAGAGTTGCTATTGAGTAGCTCCAGGAGCACTCTTATGGTTTTAAACACTTCCGCTGGCCACCAAACTCCCCTGACTTGAGCATTATCGAGACTGTCTGGGATGCCTTGCAACGTGCTGTTCAGAAGAAGTCTCCACCCACTCGTACTCTTACGCATTTATGGACAGCCCTGCAAAGTTTATGCTGTCAGTTCCCCCCAGCACTACTTCAGACATTAGTCTAGTCCATGCCACGTCGTGTTGCGACACTTCTGCGTGCTCGCGGTGGGCGCTACATGATATTAGGCAGGTGTACCGATTTCTTTGACTCTTCAGCGTATAAGACTCATCAATGTAAAATTTCTTATGACATCTGACATAGCTTTAGTCGTAAGACACTAGTAATTAGTCTATACTGACATGTCAATTAAACTAGCGATCGGTGTTATGTCTGTTGTTCGCACATGTGTACATTCCAATTCAGTTGTTGCTTCACGTCATCATTGCCTTTCCAGAGATTCCTGTCACCCGCGACTATTTGGCTCTGGTACTGTTTCTCCCCACGGTGCTCAGTAGTGGTTGAAATGGACAACAAAACAAAAAGAAGGCATTACTTTATGCTCCCTTGGAAAAGACCTTACTTCACCATTAAATTTTTGGGGGGGTAGAGGAGCCATCTGTGGATACTGAATTAAAATAAACACAGACGGCAATCGAATTTTTCAAACTCTCATATAAAGGAACGGTGTTGAGAAGAATTCTCCTGAAAGCTGGTAAAATCGTTTTCGATTTTTTTTTTATCTTGACTGGGAGCGATGGATGTTTTAACATTTTTGCACTTGATGATGTGGTTTTGGGCCACGAGACCGGTTCTGTATCAGTAAAACCAAAATTTTACCGGTTGTCAGCGGATTGCTTCTAATATCACGCATTTGAACAGCTAAGATGCCAAGAATGTAAAATACTTTTTGTCTGATTTAAAAGGACCAAAAAGAAAGTATTAATTCACAATTCTAAAAAATACTCATTGTCACGTTCTTCGGTGCGCTTTCCAGAGATGTTTTGGAAGCTCGGGAGTTTTTGCTGCTTAGTCCTGAAGACGGGGATATTTACAGATAGCTTCCTGTTGTCGCGAAAGAGACGAATCAGATCTCAGATTGAGTGTCACATTTTCTCTACCTACAAAAGGCACTTACTTGCGGAAAGTCATGAAATACAAGTATAATAAAGGACTTGGGTAGGCCAACCATTCTTATCGGCTTGACATCGCCTCTGTTTCTGAAACAAACGGTACCTTTGAAAACTTTTTGTGCCCCGACTGCGTTCGACAGTCTGTTATTAATACACCGGTCAGCGGCGAAACAAACTCGGTTTTTCCCGGGGTAAAATATCTTTGTCCACGTTCATTGACAAATCTCACAACAGCTTCGGCCTCGGAACCGTATCAGCTGAACGGCGCGGTACGAGCAATGTATTTTTGTGCAAGTTAAATATTGAAAAAAGCAGGGCCCAGGAGCGCTTTCAGGCCGGTAAGTTATTGTCGCGCGCGCGACGCCGCGGCCGGGAAGAGTAACGGGCCCCCGGGTAAGTATTGTGCCCGGACGGCAGTGATAAATCGGCCGCTTTAGGCGCATCTCTCGCCGGGACCGCCGGCCCGTAAAACACGCCAGTTCACAGTTTTGACGGCGCTCTAATTTATGTGAGCGACGCGTTTGTTTCCGGCAGCCGCGCGCTCGGCTAACTGTTGTCGACTGACGGCCCACTCCAAAGTGTAGCGCCCCCCTCTGAGCACCCTGGGCTTACTCTTAATTTACCAGTAAGCTTAAAAGGACTCACTTTACCGAATGCTACAAATAGTTCCGGCAAGTCTGGGATATATAGTCTACCGAGATTAATGGAATTGTAGACTCTACATAGGGGAGCGTTCAATGTCTAATACATTTCTTTTCTCGGCCAGTTTCCGCTAAAAAATGCAGAATTTGTTGCGGGGTATCGTGAAATATTGCCGCTTTCACCTCTATAGCTGCATAAAGTTCCGATGGATGGTGGCGCTATACGTGGCCTTCAAAATGGTGTCTGTATCGGAGGTGCGATACAAGCAGTGAGATGTCTTTGAGTTGCGGGAAACCATAGCATCGCAGATATTCATAGGATCTTGCAGAATTTCTATGGAAATCGAGCATGAACAAAAGCACGGTGAGTCGTTGGGCGAGGCATCTGTCATTATAGCAACAAGGTCGCGCAAACCTGCCGCGTACCGCCAGACTGCAGACACTAACGTGTGGATCGCAATCAAGCGTCTCGATGCACGACTACAGGACGTCTCTGTTGGTAGCGCAGACACACTCGTCCACCACTTGCTGTACGAGGTATGTGCTCGCCGGGTTCGTCGACGCATATCAGAGCACCGTAAAGATCAACGTAGGGCTATCTGGGCAGACTTTCTTGCGCCTTGCGAGGCTAATTGTGACTCTGTTTGTCGGTCATCGTCGCAGGCGAAGAAACATGGGTTCATCACTTCGAACCGGAAAGAAAACGGAAATCCGAGAAGTGGTACGGACCTTCTCTCCTCCTAAGAAAAAGTTTAAAGGCGCTCTCTCCGCCTGAGAAGTCATGGCGACGGTCTTCTGGGACTATGTAGGGGTTATCATGATTGATGTCCTCCCCAATGGTGCAACGATCAAGTCGGAAGTGACTGCTATTCCTCATCTACACCGCAGCCCGGATTTGCACTTCCCCTCGTGCATTTTTTTTTCTATTTTTTCGCCCAATGATGCACTCTGCGGAAGCCAGTACACGGATGATGGCGAAGTGACTGATGCACCAAGACGTTCGCTCCGACGTCGACCTGCGGGCGTACAGGCCCTCATAGCAAAGTGGTGGAACGGCATCGCAAGGAACGGAGATTACGTGAAAAAATAGGGTTTTTTAGCCAAAAGTGTGGGGAGTAATATAGTACATTGGAATGCCAAATAAAACCAATACGTATTTAGAGAAGAATGTGTTGCATTAGCTATAAATCGCTCCTCATACACCGTGTCACATATCGTCCGACTACTGCCATGTTTTAACCAGAATGCGTGCGGGAGTGTTCGATTAGGTAGTGTCGCAGCGCGAAATGAGTCGCCTGCGACAATAACTGACGTCATAGCAACACTTCTACCGCTTTATTTGACGGCACATTTGAAGAAAATACTATTCCCGTATAGATTATGCATTTGAGTCTGCTAGTAAGACAAATATTTTCCAATGAATGACAAAATTTGAGAAGAGCTAGTTACACAGGGGAAAAAATAACGACAGAGAAAGACTGAAGCGAATCCTATTTTACTAAGCAGATATTTTGCGCTGGAGTCGTAGCCATTAAGCTTTGAAAATTTTCTCCCATTCAATGTATCGCTGTGACTAACGACTGCACTGTTGCAGCATGGGACTCCAGAAAACTTTTCCTGTGCTTACATTTCTAGTCGCTAGCGTCTAAAACCGCTGACGCACTTGTATCTTATTTGAATGTCCGCAAAAGACAAAAACAATAGAAATATCCCAGAGTGGAGAATTTTATAGATTTTGTCGTTACGTCCACGGAACACTAATAAAGGACGCAAAGTACCAGTCTCCTCAGGCGTTTCGTTTTTCTCACATTTCGACCTATATCCAATTTTCTGTGAATCACGATACTTGTATCTGTTATACTCCACGCGAGCTGCTGTAACCAGTTTCAATCGATCGATACAAGCTACGAGGTGCGACAATAAAGTAATGAGACTGATGTGAAGAAAAATGTCGCTTACCCTTTTAGTCAACTTTAGTGTTGTCTCCTTCAACGTAGTTCCCTTCTGATAGCACACACTTTTTCCAGCGCTTCTGCCATTGATGGTAACATTTCTTCTCTAATATCCTCCAAGACCGACGTCACAGCTTTTAGGACATCTTGTGCTGTTAGAAAATGGTATCCCTTGACGGTCGTTTTGACTCTTGGAAATAGAGGAAAGTCGCACGGAGCGATATCTGGTGAACAAGGTGACTGTGGTAGTACTGAAATTTGCTTTGAGGTTAAAAATTGCTGTACTGACAGAGCAGTATGGGATGGCGCATTATCGTGATGCAGAATCCAATTATCAGCAATGTTGGCACGGACACGAAGAAATCTTTTACGAAGTCTTTCTAAAATTTCTTTGTAGTAATATTGGTTAACTGTTTGTCCAGTAGGCAACCACTCTTTATGAACAATTCCCTTGGAATCAGAGAAGCAAACAAGCATGCATTTCACTTTTGACTTTGACACGAGAGCTTTTTTGGTGTGCGTGATACCTTTGAGCACCACTGCGAGCTTTGGCGTTTTGTCTCCTCTCCAAAAGCCTTCTGAAGCTTACCGTAGGTTGTCGTCGCGTTTTCACCCAATTTAACTCAAAAAGAAATGGCATACCGTTGCGCAATATTATGCGGTTCCATTTCCATCACGAGAGACACAAAAAACGTGTTAACTTACTACAGCACAACTCACGACTGAGCAGTTGCATCGATGTGCCGCTTGGACTAGAAGCAGCTTATAGACCAAGGTCAAAGATATTGTGCCTACAGAAGCCTGCAGAGTTGCCACACTTGCAAAGAAAATCAGTCTCATTACTTTATTGTCGCACCTCGTATGAAACAACCTCTGTGCTTGGTCACTGCTACAGATTTAACTCTGTCGGAGTTCGTTTTACATTGGCGTATTTTACGAGATTGTACATGTTGGTAACTGTCGCAATGAACCATGGGAAATGAAAACGGACAATAAAGAGCATGATGCAGGTTCCCAATGGGATTCTAGTTTTTTATTTATTTCCCACTGTAAAAAAAAAAAAAAAAAAAAAAAAAAAAAATCAGCGATTCGTCCTGGGTTTCGGAAACATAATAGCATTGGACACTGTAAGTGCCCTTTAACGCGAATAAGATTTTTGGTTAGAAGAGATTTTGGGATTGCAGCCAGTCTTCATAAACTTCACTCCACGATATTTCAACTGGACACCTGCCAGTCATCTTCAGGTGAGCCATCAAAGACTGACGAAGACGCTCTCCGCTCCGCCTTATACAGCGCGCCGATAGTATTGCCGCGCATGCGTCAGATGCACAGTGACAGAAGGACCACACCGCCCGGTGGCAGAGCCCTCGCTGTTGGAACTGCAAGGATCAGCTGTCTTCGGCGTTGCCGCTCGCCGCAGTCATCGGAGTATCCTGGCGTCTTCGTCTGCAGCAAATCTCTGAGATTACGGGATTCCACGCATTATCCAGCGGGTAGTCGCTGTCGCGGTTCGTTAGATTCTCCGCGATGCGTATTTCTACGTATTCATTCATAACGGAGTCCCAAAAAGGTGTCTTTGTGACTAGAATTAATGTATTGTCATACTCCATGGAACGTCCGTTGGAGATACAGTGTCCCGTAATTGCAGAACTGCTAGGTAGCGAAAGGCGAGTGCAACGTTTATGTTCTGTGCAGCGTTCTTCCACTGTGCATGTTGTTTATTCTATACATGCCATACCACACTAGCAAGGTATTTTGTAAATTCCTGCCTTCCGCAATAACAAGTTATCCTTCACTGATGCCAGCAGGTTCGAAATCTTAGATGGTGGGAGGGCATCACTGCTTTCTTAGCCGTAAAACGACAAGTTATTCCGTGACTGCCAGTAACGTATGTAGTAATTAATATAAGCTCGAAGTTCTTCACTTGGAGCTTGAGTAAATTCCTCTTATTTTACGTTCCTTTTTCTTTTAAATAATTGCTTATTTTCAATTTTCTCTTTCATTTCTACATTAATATTGCCAGTGGTTGCTGTTAACATAATTTGTCACTAAATAGAAAATATAAATCAGTGTATGTCTATGATTATTTAATATGTGCGACCTGTTTAGAGTTTCCGGATAAACATTTCTGGCAATAAATTAAAAAAAATTAATTAAACTGAAAATTGTATCTGTGTTCAAACAAAAGAGGAGACAGCCCCATTGCACATTTGGACACTTTAAGCGGGAGGCTGACACATGCTTAAAATTGTCCACAGCTTTTGAGAAACCATTATACTCATATCCACCATACAGAGTACAGAAGTACTTGATCTGCAACACCCTTCTTTGCTTTTGGTGCGCTGAATCAATAAAAGCCTGTGTGATGTGTCTTTTTCCATTTACTTTACGAGTGAGACCACGTTACCACTTTGTTCTCTGTGACATTAAAAAGATATGTTCTGTGCATCTTGAAATTATCAGGACTTGAATATTACTGCTAATAGAAGTAGTCAGTGCTTTTAAACACACACACGTCTTTCAAGTGGGCTAATAAATCATTGTTCTGCTATACAGCGTTATTAATCTTTCATGTGTTGTGCGCTATGCATTAGATGCGATCTGTGTAGAACCATGAATACAAAATGACAACTGTTTCGCAATAAATATGTGGAGATTTTGTTAGCGGTACGAAACCTCTACACTGCAACAGTAACAAGTTCTTTAACAACAGACGAAACGAAGTTTTTTTTACCATTACTAATGAAATAAACAGGATAAAATGTGTACTTCATACAGTTAAAGTTTAGCCTAAAACTGCAAATATGTAAACTATTGGCACTGACCTCGCCTACAGCACATGCATGTCTGGATGTCCGAATGACGACGCAAAATGTAATGGCGTTGGATATGAAATAGTGAGGGGAGCGTATCATATATAATTAAAATACAATGTAATTGTTATTTGCACCTTTAGAATGATTTATAACAGTTCTGCGCGTATTAGCCTATGTAAACAAGAAGCAAGACAGGTAAAAGGGAGGCGCCCTAAGGTCTGCATGCAGACGTTCTAGCTGGAACAGCTGCTTATTTAGGATCTCTGAGCGTGACTGCAGTTCTGACGGCGATAGTAGAATTTAACGGCAAATGTAAACTAGTGTTACGTAAATTGGAAACTGATATGTGTGTGTTGTTTTGTTCGCTGCCTGAAATCTGTTGCACGAAATAGAGTATGAATCTCCAGAACTTCCTCTCTTTTTATTTCACCAGCCGTTCAAGACATCAGAACAAAGGTTTAAGCAGACGAATGTGCAGATGGGCACACAGTTTTGTAGCAGGTTTGGTCAGTTTAACTCTGGTATCAACCGAAATAACGTAAAAAATCATATGACTTTATTTAAAAAAAAGGTTGTAACGATACAACGTTTCTACTGGCATCTGAAACTTCTTAATATGTCGATTACATTGATGTCAAGCTAGTTAGTGTAGGAGCTGAAAGTTTTCGCAAAAGTAACCAAGAAATGAGCTTAATTTGAACACCAAAACAGCCAGAATCAGCTATTGTGCTGTATACAACGCCGAGCAGCTGCTTTATATCAGGATCAGGTCATTCCTGTTCTACTTTATACGGCAAAGGGTCGGCTACTACGTTGCAAACTGACCTAAAATGCATGCTAATATTACAGTGAACTGCTTATGTGGAAACGCAGTAACATTCGTAAGTCTTGACACAAAGACAGAGCCTGAGACGGGAGGTACACTTAGTAGTATATACACCACAGCAACAGCTTCTGGGCGAGTAGCCTTTGTATTCTAGCTCATTTAAAAGATACTTTTAGAAAAAAATGTTTTAAATCCAACGTTAACGAGCGTTACATCGCTGTGCTCATACTTTCAAGAGCTTTCAAATGCCGTTAAAAAGTGCAGCATTCCATTTAAAAAGTAATTGCTTTAACATCTCTTTTCTATAAGAGTTAACTCAAATAAATTTGCAACTCAAGTACGTGCCTGTCTGCATACCATCATATGCTGAAACATCTCTTTCTTGTACCTTGAACGGTTTGTCAAATAACAGGTGAGCGGGTTTTTGGGTTATACACTCGATTAAAAAAAATTACATAAATAATAAAAATAAAAAATTCTGCTCAGTCAAAGTATTAACTGCGCTCTTACGTTTCTTAACTGTTAGATATGATACAGCCTAAGAAGGATCAAATATTTGAGTAATTCATGAACTGGTGCCATCTGTATCGATTCAGACGATATGGAACTGAACAGACGAAACATGGACTAATGATCAATTTGTTCCTATCAGTTGTTATAGATTTTTTTTGTAGTTGCACCACATGGGACAGATGGCCTTTAGCAGTTTCATAATCGGTTTCATTCTGTATCTTTCACTTCCATTTTAGTATATGTCAACAGACTGATCTGCAAAAGAAATTTCTGAAAATGTACGTTTGGGGCACGGCATTGTATGGAAGTAAAACATGGACAGCAGAAAACCGGAACAGAAGAGACTCGAATCATATGAGATGTGATGTTACAGACAAATGTTGAAAATTAGGTGGACTGTTAGAGTAAGGAATGAGGAAGTTTTGCGTAGAATCGGAAATGTATATGTGGAAACACTGGCAAGAAGAATGGATACGATGAGAGGACTTCCGTTAAGACTTCAGGAATTAGCTTACAGATACTAGAGGTGGCTGTAGAGGATAAAAACTATAGAGGAAGTGAAGTGGAAGGTGGAAATTGCAACACAATCAGCAAATAATTGAGGACGTAGGTTGCAAGTGCTACTCTGATGTGAAGATGTGGCCACAAGAGAGGAATTCGTGGTGCATCGCATCGAACCAGTCAGAAGACTGATGACTCAGACAACATTATGGGCGTGATCGACGTTGCCAGATATTGTGAAAAATCAAAAACAACATTGAAAGATGATTAAAAGACAAAGAAAAAAGGTAAAATTTTTCTGGAGATATGTGATCATTACCATCGATGAATTAACGAAGAGTGGGGGAGCATGCTAGCAGATTCCTAGCTCGTGTTGTCTCTCCAACTAGTGGTGCAGCTACCGTTACGGCATTTAAACTGCCAAAAAGATTTTCAGTTGAATATTATTTTGATTATGAAACTGAAGTGACAGACTACAACAGAATTTGTGCCGAATGATGTTGGAAATCGAGTTTGGCTGGTGGTTGTGCAATTGTGGATTCTTAACCAACTGTAATTCAATTTTACCCACAATATCACCCATACCATTAGCAGTGCACATGTTTCCCATTGTTGGAGACACAACATCGTTGTTACAGGTAGTCGGCGAAAACCAGTGCATATATGATGGCCACTGGTAAAACGTGTATACGATTGGAGTTAACCACCTCAGCGTCACTTAAGACCTGAAGATGGTTCGCTGAAGCACCGAAACTGGCAGCCATACACTGTAAGGACGGGTATAAGTGTTCCATTTTATTACATATTTTTAAAATTGAAGAAATGAAGTTGTTGTTGTGGCCAGTCCAGAGACAGGTTTGATGAAGCTCTTCATGGTACACTATCCTGCGCAAGGTTCTTCATCTCCGAGTAACTACAGCAACATACATCCTTCCGAACGTGCTTAGTGTATTCATCTGTTGGTCGCCCTCTACGGCTTTTACCCTCGACGCTTCCTTCCAGTACTAAATTGGTGATCCCTTGATGCCTCAGAAAGTATCCTACCAACCGATCCCTTCTTCTAGTCAAGGTGTGCCCCAAATTACTCTTCCCCCAATTCTATTCAATACTCACTCATTAGTTGCATGATCTACCCATTTAATCTTCAGCATTCTTCTGTAGCGCCACATTTCGAAAGCCTCCATTCTCTTCTTGTCTGAACTGTTTATCGTCCTTGATTCACAGGCATACATGGCTGCACTACAGATTTTCAGAAAAGACTTCCTGACACTTAAACCTATGCTAGATGTTACCAAATTTCTCTTCTTCAGAAACGCTTTCCTTGCCATAGCCAGTCTACATTTTACATCCTCTCTACTTCGACCATCATCAGTTATTTCCCTCCGCGAATAGCAAAACTGATCTGCTACTTTAAGTGTCTCCTTTTCTAATCCAGCAGGTGTAGAAGTATGAAACCGGAATTTGGTTGCAATAAGTACATGTCTGTTGTTTGAAACTGATAAACAATATTTTATTCAAAATAATATCCTTTGCCATTAATACATTTCCCCCACCTCTCCGGCAAGCTACGAATTCCACGCAAAAAAAAAAACAGCTCTTCTCTTGAAGCGAACCAGTCGGTGAGCCATTTTCATACATTTTTATACGAACTGAAGCATAGTTCAGTGCGAGCGTGTTCCAGTGACGCAAACAGATGATAATCGGACGGAGCCAAGTCTAGAGAATAAGCCACACTTTCCCAACTGAATGCCTCGATTGTTTCCCTGACCCGTTTTGCAGTCTGTGACGGGGCGTTATCATGGAACAATATCACTTTGTGTCACCTTTTTCCATATTCCAGTCGTTTTTCTCGTAATGCTAGATTTAAATCGATCATTTGTTGTAGGTAGCTATCAGTGTTTTGGCAGCTCATAATAGATGACACCTTTCTGATGCCACCAACAGAGCATTGTATCTTTCCAAAGTAATTTGGTCTTGCAATGGATGCCGATGGTTTGCCTGGATTCATCTATGATTTACGACGCTTAGGACTCTTAAAATACAGACATTTTTCGTGACCTGCCAGTATTCGATGGAGAAACGACTTTCTTTTGTATCTGGCGAGCACCATTTCACAACTTATCTTTCGATTTGCTTGCTGTCTTTCATTTATTTCATGCGGAACACGTTTTCCCACTTTCTGCAGCGTTTCCATAGCTTTCAAACCAAGAGGAATTCAACTGTTCCGCGAGTTCCTATTGACTATGAGTATCATGTTCATAAGGCCTGCAATTCGTTGTCTTCGAACTTTTTCGGTGGTTTCCCGCGCACGTAGGTTCTTACGTCAAAATAACCACTTTTGAATTATTTGAATCACTGTGTTTTGTCAAGAGCATGTTCGCCGAAAGCTTCGACAAGCAGTCGATGCGATTCTGCAGCGGTTTTCTCCAAATGATAACGGAAAACCAATGCTGTCCGCAAATCGTAGTTCGTACGCACAACACTCGACATGTTTACGGCTTTGAAGCAGATACCGATGTATGGAACTTGGCTTATTGTGTGTTGACATTCGTCGTCAGCTGTTACAGGAAGCAGATGGCCCTGCAGATGCAGTCTCGTGGGCCCTACACTGATGGGTAACACCATTTATAGGCAAATTCCGGTTTGGTACTTCTACACCTGGTAATTCCTTCAGCATCACCTGATTTAATTCGACTCTATTCCATTATCCTCCTTTTGCTTTTGTTGATGGTCATCTTATATCCTCCTTTCAAGACACTGTCCATTCCATTCAACTGCTCCTCCTGGTCTTTTGCAGTATCTGACAGAATTACAGTGTCATCGACAAACTTCAAAGTCTTTATTCCTTCTTCATGGATTTCAATTCGTGCTCCAAATTTTTCTTATGTTTCCTTTACTGCTTACTCAATATACAGATTGAATAACATCAGGGATAGGCTACAACCGTGTCTCACTTTCTGCTCAACACCTGCTTCCCTTTCCTGGTCCTGCACTATTATAACTGCCGTCAGGTTTCTGTACAAATTGTAAATAGCTTTTCGCTCCCTATAGTTTACCTCTGCCACCTTCTGAATTTGAAGTAGAGTATTCCAGTCAACGTTGTCAAAAGCTTTCTCTAAGTCTACAAATGTTAGAAACGTAGGTTTGCTTTTCCTTAATCTATCTTCCAAGGTAAGTCGTACGGTCAGTATTGCCTCGTGTGTTCCAACATGTTTACGGAATCCTAACTGATCTTTCCCAAAGTCGGCTTCTATCAGTTTCTCCATCCGTCTGTAAACAATTCGCGTTAGTATTTTGCAGTCGTGACTTATTAAACTGATAGTTCGGTAATTTTCACATCTGTCAACACCTGCTTTCTTTGGGATTGGAATTATTATATTCTTCTTGAAGTCTGAGGGTATTTCACCTGTCTCATATATCTTGCTCACCAGATGATAGAGTTCTGTCATGGCTGGCTCTCCCAAGGCTATCAGTAGTTCTAATGGAATGTTGTTTATTAGTGCGGCCTTTTCTACTTAGGCTTTCAGTACTCTGTGAAATTCTTCACGCAGTATCACATTTCCCAATTCATCTCCATTTACGTTGTCTTCTAATTCCATAACAATGCCTTCAAGATTATCGCCCTAGTAGAGACCTCTATATACTCCTTCTACCTTTCTGCTTTAGCCGAGCGTGGTAGCCGCTTGGTCCCGGACGCCTTTTCACGGTTCCTGGGGATCCCCGCGTCGGGGGTTCGAGTCCTCTCTCAGGCACTGGTGTGTGTGTGTGTGTTGTACTTAGCGTATGTTAATTTAAGTTGGATTAAGGAGTGTGTAAGCTTTGGGACCGATGACCTCAGCGGTTTGGTCCCATAGTACTTACCACAAATTTCCAAAATTCCCTTTCTATTTTCCCTTCTTTACTTAAGACCTGTTTTCCACCTGAGCTCTTGATATTCATACAGGAGCTTCCCTTTTCTCCAAGGACTCTAATTTTCCTGTAAGGAGTATCTATATTACCCCTTGTGATATATGACTCCACATCCTTATATTTGTGCCATCCCTGGTTGGCCATTTTGCACTTTCTGCCGATCTCATTTTTTAGACGTTTGTATTCCTTATCGCTTGCTTCATTTACTGCATTTTTATATTCTCTCCTTTCATCCATTAAATTCAATATCTCTTCTGTTCCCCATGGATTTCTACTAGTCCTCGTCTTTTTAACCAATTGATAGTCTGCTACCTTCACTATTTCATCTCTGTAAGCTACTCATTCTTGTTCTACTCTTTCTCTTTCCCCTGTTCTTGTCAATCGTTCCCTAATGCTCTCTCTGAAACTCTCTATAGCCTCTGGTTCTTTCACTTTATCCAGGTCCCATCTTCTTAAAATCCTACCTTTTGGCAGTTTCTTCATTTTTAGTCTACAGGTCATTACCAAAGAATTGTGGTCAGAGTCAACATGGGCCCCTGGAAATGTCTTTTAACATAAAAACTAGTTCCTAACTTTCTGTCTCACCACCATATAATCTACCTGAAACCTTCCAGTGTCTCCAGGCCTCTTCCATGTATACAACCTCCTTTCATGATTCTTAAACCAAGGTTTAGCTATGATTAAGTTATGCTCTCTGCAAAATTCTACCAGGCGGCTTCCTCTTTCATTCCTTACCCCTAGTCCATATTCACTTACTACTTTTCCTTCTCTTCCTTTTTCTACTGTGAAATTCCAGTCCCCCATGACTGAAAAACTTTCATCTCTCTTAACTACCTGAATAATTTCTTTTATCGCATGATACTGAGTCGAAAAGAGGCCCCTGATCATTCCATTAGAACTACTGACGGCCTTGGGAGAGCCAGTCCTGACAAAGCTCTACCATCTGGTGAGCAAGATGTACGAGACAGGCGAAATACCCTCAGACTTCAAGAAGAATATAATAATTCCAATCCCAAAGGAAGCAGGTGTTGACAGATGTGAAAATTATCGAACTATCAGTTTAATAAGTCACAGCTGCAAAATACTAAGGCGAATTCTTTACAGACGAATGGAAAAACTGGTAGAAGCCGACCTCGGGGAAGATCAGTTTGGATTCCGTAGAAGTGTTGGAACACGTGAGGCAATACTGACCTTACGACTCATCTTAGAAGGAAGATTAAGGAAAGGCAAACCTACGTTTCTAGCATTTGTAGACTTAGAGAAAGCTTTTGACAATGTTGACCGGAATGCTCTCTTTTAAATTCTAAAGGTGGCAGGGGTAAAATACAGAGAGCGAAGGGCTATTTACAACTTGTACAGAAACCAGATGGCAGTTATAAGAGTCGAGGGGCTTGAAAGGGAAGCAGTGGTTGGGAAGGGAGTGAGACAGGGCTGTAGCCTCTCCCCGATGTTATTTAATCTGTATATTGAGCAAGCAGTAAAGGAAACAAAAGAAAAATTTGAAATATGTATGAAAATCCAGGGAGAAGAAATAAAAACTTTGAAGTTCGCCGATGACATTGTAATTCTGTCAGAGACAGCAATGGACCTGGAAGAGCAGTTGAACGGAATGGATAGTGTCTTGAAAGGAGGATATAAGATGAACATCAACAAAAGCAAAACGAGAATAATGGAATGTAGTCGAATTAAGTCGGGTGATGCTGCGATAATTAGATTAGGAAATGAGACACTTAAAGTAGTAAAGGAGTTTTGCTATTTGGGGAGCAAAATGACTGATGATGGTCGAAGTAGAGAGGATATAAAATGTAGACTGGGAATGGCAAGGAAAGCGTTTCTGAAGAAGATAAATTTGTTAACATCGAGTATAGATGTGTCAGGAAGTCGTTTCTGAAAGTATTTGTATGGAGTATAGCCATGTATGGAAGTGAAACATGGATAATAAATAGTTTGGACAAGAAGAGAATGGAAGCTTTTGAAATGTGGTGCTACAGAAGAATGTTGAAGATTAGGTGGGTAGATCACGTAACTAATGAGGATGTTTTGAATAGGATTGGAGAGAAGAGAAGTTTTTGGCACAACTTGACTAGAAGATGGGATCGGTTGGTAGGACATGTCCTGAGGCATCACGGGATCACAAATTTAGCATTGGAGGGCAGTGTAGAGGGTAAAAATCGTTGAGGGAGACCAAGATATGAATACACCAAAGAGATTCAGAAGGATGTAGGTTGCAGTAGGTACTGGGAGATGAAGGAGCTTGCACAGGATAGATTAGCATGGAGAGCTGCATCTAACCAGTCTCAGGACTGAAGACCACAACAAACATTTCTTCAATCTCTTCATCATCTGAGGAGCGAGTTGGCATATAAACTTGTACTACAGTGGTAGGCGTGGGCTTCGTGTCTACAGGGCTACAATAATGCGTTCACTATGCTGTTCGTTGTCGCTTATCCGCGTTCCAATTTTCTTATTCATTATGGAACCCGCTCCTGCATTACCCTTACTTGATTTTGTATTTATAGCCCTGTATTCACCCGACCAAATATCGTATTCCTCCTGCCACCGAACTGTACTTATTCACCCTATATCTATCGTTAACCTATCCCTTTCCACTTTTTAAATTTTCTAACCTACCTGCTCGATTATGGTATCTGACATTCAACTCTCCGTTCTGTAGAATGCCAGTTTTATTTTTGCAGAAAATGACATCCTCCTGAGCAGTCCCCGTCCTGAGATCCGAATGTGGGACCATTTTACCCCCTCCGAATATCTTAGTCAAGAGGACCTCATCATCATTTAATCATACATTAAAGCTGCATGCCCTCGGGAAAAATTACGGCTGTAGTTTCCCCTTGCTTCCAGCCTTTCGCATTACCAGCACAGCAAGGCCGTTTTGGTTGATATTACAAAGCCAGATCAGCCAATCATCGAGACCGTTGCCACTGCAACTACTGGAAAGGCTGCTTGCGCTCTTCAGTAACCACACGTTTGTCTGGCCTCTCAACAGATACCCTTACGGTACGGCTATCTCTACCGTTGAGGCACGCAAGCCTCCCCACCAACGGCAATGTCCATGTTACTTGCAAGGGGGGAGGGAGGTGTAAAGTTAATAAGTAAACTGGGTACCTCCAAGCTGGCGAAACGTTCGTCACGTGGTATTGTCAACTCACATGAAAAAAAAATTATTTTTTCAACACTGCATTAATGCCGAGGAGGGTTACAGACGCGCTTACTGTTTTCAAGGGAGAAAAAATCAAATGAACTTGAATTTTTTAGATGGTATGTCCCACTTATTGTAAGGAAATAGTCTACTTTCTTGAACTGAGATGTACTTCAAGATGATTGAAACGCTTATCACTGTGATTATGCGAATATGCTGGAGCTTGTCAGTAAATAGGCGTAAGTAAACAAAACATCAGACATTCGCCGGGGTAGTGTAGAACAGTCGTAGTATTTGGTAGCATCAGTGTCCACATTATTTCAGGTGTTGCCTAAATAGTAAGGGTTTTTAAAGACAGCTGTCTAACTACCGGATGTTATACGCCCTTGATCACCTATTAACAGGACATACGAAGACAGTTCATGGTAAAACCGGGATATATGGTAATTCTGCCACAGTTGGCAGACTGTCATCACAATTAAATATTTATGAAAACTGAAGTATTGGTGAGATCATCGCAGCGTTTAGCGAAGCCGAAAGCATACGACAATAACGTCTGTCTCCATTAATCCTACGGACTCATGCTCAGCAATCCTCAGTCATGAACACATGGCAAGGATTTATTCGTTCACACAGCTGTGTCACAAATATTTCGTTCACGCTTCATACACAAGTACAATGAGTGAGAAGCAGAAGTATTCGATAGAAAAGCCCTATCTCATTGCAGACATGCCTGACCCTTGGCACAAAATCTAATTTCAATTTCTGTAGCGTAATGCAATTCCATGTGGCTCAGGTATTTTCCTTGGCCATCTAGAGAGCGTTCAGTAGTTTGATTTAACATATCATCTATGCGAGTGCTCTCAAAACGGTCACAACAACTCAAGTGAGGCAAGTCACATTTTCACATCAAAACATACTTTACCGTTGGTTGCAAGTTTCCAGTATATATTTTTTAAGTTATCGGATGCAGGCAGAAGTTCAAAGCTAAAGATAGATGAAGTCCGATTTTACGCCAGAAGAGATAAGTTCTGGGGATTCAGCTGCAATGCGTTTTTATTTACTTCGGTTAGTGTGTTTTCTTGGCAAGACGGGCCCGGTTAAAACAAAAGCCGCTCTCTTCTTCTCTTTTTCTCCTCCGCCACTGGGCATCGGCGACCCCTGCCAGCTGGCGAGCTGTGCGTGCGGGGAGCGCAGCGTCTTCGCTTTCCGTGCTGGCCTCTGACGTCATTATTCACTCCATTGTAGTCTGGAGAACATCCAGCGCCTTCCTCCTGCTGAGTGGATAGTAAGACAAATCATTTATCTCTGACTGCCCCAGAGATACCGGCTGTCGTAAAAGGGGGGTTGGTGCCGCGGGGAACGAGGAACAGGAGAAATGTTCTCGCGAGGGTAGCGTCAACAATGAAACGAACAACAACGGAGGGAAACATTTACTTATTCCTTTTCACCCCCACACCACAGAAACTGAGTAATTACATTTTCCACGACCACCAGTCTACCCTTCCCGCTCCCCCGAATATCTGATTCGTAATTTAGTGTTCGTATAACTGTGTTAACTGGTATCGCCATTTATGTAACATAGTAATCATGATTATCATCTACATCAAGGATTGAGACTTTAGGTCCGTTCCGCCTCTGTCAAAATTGATTAAGCCATGTCTTCATTTATCTTCGTAAAAGTATTCTTCCTCTTGGTTTACATTGTTTAATGACTTTAGTGGTTCTTCCATCTGGCATACTCTCTGTGTATTCTTTGCACTTTAACTGATATTATTTCAATTATATTCAGTTAAGCTCGGATGTCATCATTTCTTATTTTATCGGTCAAAGTATGTGCATCCATGTGTATAAGGAAGTTCATTTTGCTTTCTTCTATCCTCTTTTCATCTATGTATTTAAGCGTCGTTTTCGCATTCATAGAGCAGTGCAGGTACAGCCATAACGCTACACAACACTGGTAGAGCATCTCTGTGGACTTTCTTTCCATAGAAACAATTAAGTATTTCTAATTTTCCTGTAGTTCATTTTTTGCCCTGTATGTAATCGGAACCCTCAATATTTAAGGCTTCTAATTTGCTCTACGATGTGCTTGTCAATTTCCGTCTTACCTCGCGTGGGCTGGGGTTCTATAAATGCTATTGATTTTATTTTTTTGTGATGCAGACGTTCAGATTGTATTCTGTGGCTGTTTTACTTTAATTAAAGGCAGCTTCTTGCAACTTATTTTCATTCTGACTAAAAATTACTTGGTATTATCAATGTACGCATGCATTAAAAAGATTGTGTCAGAGGGGCACCATTGTCTAACTACCTGCCATAATATGTCTGCTACCTGCTATTTTTATTTGTATTTCATTACTAATACATAAAACCTGCACAAGTGAGATGGGATTCCCCTTTCCCCTAAATTTCACACACTTCGTTTGGATTTATTTTATCGAACGTCTTTTCGTGGTCAGTGAATGGACGAAATGCTGGTAAATTTAATTCATTGTGTTTTTCTGTCGGTTGTTCCCTGCAGAAGGTACAATTTGAGGATGATCTTCCTTTTCGAATACCATGTTGAACTTCTGATAACATAGTGATTGGCAACAGTCGTTTTATTAAAATTCTATCATACAGTTTATAACATGAATACAGAAGGAATACACGTTTGCAGTTCTGACATTCATGTCTATTTTCTTTCTTATAAATTGGATGTACCTGGGTTATACTCCATTCTTAAATGTAAAATCGCGTATTCTCCTTTCTACAATATCTGATACGTATTTTACCAATTCTGTATTAGTTTTGTCACATGCTGGAGCCCTCCCGTAGTTCTTCTAACGCTGTTAAGTGTACATTCCTGTCTAGTTCAGAGGCAACCACCTGCGTATCTCGCACAGTCGTCCAGAGTGTTTTATAGATTTGTAACCAGTTAAATTCACTGTCCTTACCTACTTTGTTTAAATGTGTCATTATTCTGTATGTTTTATGTCTTGGCTTCTTCTTACGTCTATAACATAGTCGTGTGTTACAGTACCCTCGTCAGCACAGGAATGTGAAAAATTCTGTGGAGGAACGTGGCATATCCAGATTCAGTTTGGGGCCACTTCTGCAGCGAGTATGAAGTTATTTAGGGTACTTGCAGTACCATACGCGTCTATTCTTTTGGAAACTTTATTCCTTCCGTTACTGCCGGCAGTGGTGGTCGAGCGGTTCTAGGCGCTTCAGTCCGGAACCGCGCGACTGCTACGGTCGCAGGTTCAAATCCTGCCTCGGGCATGGATGTGTCTGATGTCCTTAGGCTAGTTAGGTTTAAGTAGCTCTAAGTTCTAGGGCACTGATCCCGAATTTGTTCCTTTGGGCTCAGGGTCAGAGAAGTTACTGTTCGCAAAAGAACGCCTCTCAGATGTTACTTCACACAGTTGTAGCCTCCGAACTGTTTCACTACAGTACGCTTCACACAATGCTCTAAAAGGTGTTTAAACCCTTTAGAGCTTAGCGTTTCCTTAAGTGCAGTGAGGAAACCATGTAACCATGAAAAACACCATCGTACCGTAACACTTCCTTCACCGTAATTCACTGTTGGCTCTGCACATCATAACAGGTAGTAAATTTAAGGTATTCGCCAAACATAAACAACTACATAGGCGTGCCACTGGGAGCATCGTGATTCATCGCTCCAAGTCACTAGTTTCCACTCATTCACTGTCCAATGGCGTTGTGCTCTACACCACCTCATGTGCCACATAGCGCTGAATACAGAAATGACTAGCATTGCAGCCGCTGATGGACAATTTTCCTCTTAAGCCCCTACGCACAGTCGTTGAACCAGATGGATTGCTCGTAGCAGTTTGGAAGTTCTGAGTAGTTTATTTCGCTGATTCGAGCGATTTTTTACGGCTACCACCCAAAACGTACGACGATCCCCTTCATCTAGTATATGAAGTCTGTTTGGCCTTGGTTTAACTCTAGTTTTTCCGTCACCTTTACAATTCACGATCACATCTCCAAAAATCGACTTGTGCCAATTTAAGACGGTTGAAGTGGCTAGTCAAAGATCAAAGCCAGTGGGCTGTCCTGACCTATTTTGCTGTTACTGCTTGTGTACTGAGCGTACAGAACTCCCCACCCCCTTTTAGACTGACAGGTCCGCCTCCCGAGGCATGTATGTTCGATTGCGCTTTACAAAGGGGTTCCAGCGTGGAATACAGGTGGAGAGGTGTTTGGGTCGGGCGTTGGTGGTTCAGTATCTCAGTAATCTATTTACAATTAACCACTTCAGTTAAAAATACAGAAACAATTTTCTCTAGCCATAAAGAACTTAAATAGGGCAAGAATAATCGAAGATAAAACATCCTTTAGATGAACAGAATAAGGTCGCAAATGGAACAAATTCAGTCCGATCCTAAAATGGGCAACGTGCTAATAGTACAACAATTTAAACTTCGGGCACTATGTCCTCATCATACATGACAAGAAAAAGACTTATGTGGGCAGATAATAAAACTTACTTGGGATTAGAGATATAGCCTGTAACTACAACTTGCTCTTCTACTACTACCGACACCCCACAACTACAACCAGCTGTCAACATTACTACCAAGCAACTCACGCTTATGCTTAAATAACTAATTATCCACGAACATATATAAGAATAATTGAGACATCTCGTATGTCATTACGAAAGAAAGTGTTAATGCATATGAGTGATCCATTGGTTAGTTCATAAGTATTCAATAGCGAATCAGTTCTTCAAACTACTAAACAAACAACTGATTCACAGGCGCCCGAAAAACGTCGATCATTTATTTTGTTTGATTACGTCCAAAGCGTTACTAAAAGAAATAGTCCTGCTCCTTTGCACAACATAGACGATTGCATGCGCAACGTGTCATAAACACAAACACAAACAAACCCTTCCCTAAGTTGTTTGGCCATGGCTGCACTTAGTTCACATTATCATGTAACATGGTGCACTACCACAACCACAAGGCCACTAGGACGCCACCATTAACTGTACAAGTACACAGGTTGTCCTCCTTATGATCTACCACAGTCATTCCCTCGTGTCCATTATAATGCTGTGCATCCAAATGAGGAAGACAGAAACAACCCATCCAGACTGTTGTCCACACAGCAGTCCTGCCATTGACGACTGTCCTCTCGCCCAGCGCCATCTTACACACCAAGTCTTTGATACCTTCGGACTTGGCTCCATCCCGAACTATCTTCACCCATGTCACTCCAGAAGCCCATTGTGATATGCTGCTTTTCTCCTAGCATGGTAGGTGAGCCTTAATCACCACCATGCTCCCCGTGATCCATACAACTCCAATGCCTCATGCTAACAGCCAATGAAGAGCCTTAATCCATGACCACAGACTTAGATCTTGCTCATTCCGATGTGTATTGTTGACTGCCAATATCCAAGGACAGCCCGAGCCTCCAGCGTCAGCCTCCGCCACAGCCTTCCTTGATTCACTTTGAATGTCGCCCATTCCAATGGATACTACTGACCGCCATTCGCGTCTCTCTTGAGCCTGACCACAGCACAGTCCACGTTCATCAATCCAATCCATACAACCCTCCACAGCATGAGTTTGGCGCATGACTTGAAAATAATCTCTCGGAGGAGGGATGGGGCAAGAGAAATTGATCATCACGACGTTCATCGTGCCAAAATCTGCCCCAATCCGAAGCTCTTGGATCCTCCCCTGCCAGAAGACAAGGGCAACACGCAGTATATGAAAGTAAGAAAGCAATGGAAATCTGACTTGGTCCCAGCCTGCCATGCCGTCATACAGTACAGTATTACAATAACTGGTCTTAAACACACAACATACCCAAGCATTACAATAACTGGTGAACATTACAAGTTGAAAATTAGTCATGCGTAACGGTACAAAAATCTTATTGATTGGCCTTGCCTTTCCTGAGAAGGCTCACGACAGAGCATAGACCAGTGCTTCACCAACAGAGGCATGCCATACCCAAACCCTGAAACCAGGCCACGAATATTGCGCCATGCCGGACGAAAACCACACAGTCAAAACTGACATCAGACCTAAACATACAGCTATCCCCTAAGGAAAATGCTGTAAGTCCTCACAAAAGATCACAGTGCCAGTCATTCACACACTACACAAACAAGATATCGCTGATTACACTGACATAATCGCATCCAAAAAGCAACTCAGCTTCGCTACCGTGCATTACTTCAGTTTCCACTGCTCTGATCAAGTCGTTTTCACTTCCCTCCAGTGAACAGAATGACAATAAATCGTTGATTATAGCTTCTAATCTGCCCAACCTCCAGTACAACTCATTTACCACAGAACTATACTCTTCCACAACTATATCCAAGAAATCAGTAACTCTGTTCTTGTAAGGTATAGCTGTAGCCTATAACCAACATGACCGTCGCCACAAAGGTGATTCACACTGCCCGGACTGTACCACCAATTCAAATAAGAAAAGGGCAGCTTTTGCAACTCTAACAGCACTACTCACGTCCTTGGACTGCATATCAGTTCCACCACCATGCTACCTGGAAGCTGCTGATATATCACTACGTGCCACCTCACATGCGAGCTATTTCTTCGCAAACTAAGTCACACCTGGCACCTCCTTGACTGCCATGACTGAAATAGCACATGGGGAAACCAGAAGCAATCTCTACTTTATATTCTAAAACTAACTGGCTATGCCCACACTGGCACCATGCACAACCACACTCTGCTACGCCGAGAAGCTCAATTTAATAATTATTTATTTAACATCAGATATTTCAGTTAACAAAATGGAAGCCATTTACACTAAAGCAGTATAATTCTCTGTTACCCAAACTAACTTAAGGAGGGATAGAAATCTCTCTCCCCCCCCCCCCCTTGAACCATGGATTTTGTCGGTGCAACAACCACATTAGAGTGGTATATGTTGAGAGGCCAGACGAACTTCTGGTCCCTGAAGGTGTACAGCAGCGCTTTCACTAGTTGAAGGGGTAACATTGTGGAAGAATGATTTCTCTGGTCTTGTAACATCAACCAAAACGGCCTTCATGTGATGGTACTGCGAACGGCGGACAGCAAGGGGAAATTACAGCCATAATTTCTCCCGAGACCATTATGATGGCGTCCTTTTCCATAAAATATACCATTCGTATCTCTGGGTGAGGACTACTTAGTAGAATGTTGTCATCACGAGAAACAAAACTGGAATTCTATATATCGGAATATGGAATCCCCTAATCGTACACGTAGGTTAGAAATTTAAAAAAAAATGGATAGACTGAAGTTAGTTGCAGAGGGAATTATTGAAATTCGGCGGCAGAAGCAACTGGACTTCTACTCAGGTGAATACGGGGTTAGAAATATAAAGTCAAATAGGGTTACGCAGGAGTAAATTTAATAATGAAGAAGAAAATAGGACGCACATGAGCTACTGTTAACAGTATAAGCATGGAGAACACATTATGGTAGCAGATAGACACGAAACCCACACCCACCACTGTAGTGCAAGTTTATATGCTACTAGCTCCGCAAGAGATGAAGAGATTGAAGAAACGTGAGATGAGATAAAAGAAATTATTTGAGTAGTTAAGGGAGACGGTAGTTTAATTGTGAAAGAGAACTGGAAGTCAATAGCAGGAATACGACGACAATAAAAAATAGTAGGTGAATTTGGACAGGATACAGGAATGAAACAAGAAGTCGTCTTGTAGCATTTATCACAGGACATAATTTAATCATCGATAACACTTGGATTAAGAAACAAGAAAGAAGGTTATATACCTGGAAGGGACATAGAGACACCGGCAGACTCCAAATTGGTTGTATCATGGTAAGGCAGAGATTTCTGGATCGGATTTTAAATTGGATAAGATTTATAGGGGCAGATGTTGACTCTGACTACATTTTATTTGTTATAAATTACAAATTAAAATCAAAGAATCTTCAAAATGGTAGGAAATTAAAGATATGGGATCTTGATAATTTGAAATAAGCAGAGGATGTTGAGAGTTTCAGAAGGAGCATTAGGCAACAGTTGACCAGAATAGCCGAAACGAAATCATTAGAAGTCGAATGGGTAACTGTGAAGCATGAAAGAAGGCAGGCAGCAAAGGATCAAATAGGTAAAAAGACAAGCCCTAGAAGACATCCTTGGATAACACAGGATTTATTTATTTTATTTAATCGTATGGCTAGGGCACCCCGTCGGGCAGACCGTTCGCCGGGTGCCGGTCTTTCAACTTGACGCCACTTCGGCGATGAGGACAGCATAACACCCAGTCTCTGGGCGGAGATAATTCCCTGACCTGGGAATCGAACCAGGGCCCAGAGGATTGGCAATCCTTCGCGCTCACCAGTCAGCTACCGGGGGCGGACGCAGGAGATATTGAATTTAACTGATGAAAGAAGAAAATATAAAAATATGGCGACTGAAGCAGGCGAAAGGGAATACCAACTCCTAAAAAATGAGATAGACAGGAAGTGTAAAATGACTAAAGAGATATGGCTATGTAAGCTCTTAGAAGCATATATCACTAGAGGAAAGATAGATATCGCCTACAGGAAAAATAAGAGGCCTTTGGAGAAAAGAGAAGCATATGTACGAATAACACGAGCTCAGACCGAAAACCAACTCATACCAAAGAAGAGGAAGCTCATAGGTGTAAGGAGGATATTGAGGGCCTATACGAAGGACATGAACTGGGACGCATTATTATAGCAATGGAAGAGAACGTAGATGAAGATGAGATAGGAGATGTGATACTGTGAGAAGAATTTGATAGAGCACAAAAGATGTAAGTGGGAACAAGGCTCCAGGCGTTTATGAAATTCCGTCAGAACTACTGACAGCCGTGGGAAAGCCAGTCATGACAAAACTCTTCCATCTGGTACGCTAGACGTATGAGACTAATGAAATAATATCAGACTTCAGGGCGAATGTAATAATCCCAATTCCAAAAAAGTAGGTGCTGACAGGTGTGAATATTACAGGACAACCAGCTTAATAAGCCAGGCTTGCAAAATACTAACATGAATTCTTTACAAAAGATTAGAAAAACTGATAGAACCCGAACTCGGGGAAGACCAGTTTGGATTCCGGAGAAATGTAGGAACACGCGAGGTGATACTGACCCTACGATTTATAGTAGAAGACAGGTTAAGAGGAGCAAACCTATGCTTATAGCAATTGTAGGATTAGAAAAAGCTTTTCATAATATTGACTGTAATAACCTCTCTGGAATTCCGAAGGCAGCAGGGGGAAAATAAAGGAAGCGAAAGACTGTTTACAACCTTCTCAGAAATCAGACGGCAGTTATAAGAGTCGAGGAGCATGAAATGAAGGTAGTGGCTACCAAGGGAGTGAGAGAGGATTGTAGCCAATCCCCGATGTCATTCAAGCTGTACATTAATCGAGAAGTAAAGGAAATCAAAGAAAAATCTGAAGTACAAATTAAAGTTAATGGAGAAGAAATAAAAACCGGGTTTGCCGATGACATTTTATTCTGCTACAGACAACAAAGGACTACGACGAGCAGTTGAACGGAATGGATTAATGGTCAATATAAGAGGAACATAAAAAAAAGAAATGTAAGGATAATTAAATACAGTTGAATTAAATCGTGTGATACCAACGGACTAAGATTAGGAAACGAGACGCTAAAAGCAGTGGACAAGTTTTCCTACTTGGGCAGTAAAATAAGTGATGACGGCCGAAGTAGATCGCTGGAAGAACGTAAAGTACCTAGCGACTGGAAGAAAGCGCAGGTCGTTCCCATTTTCAAGAAGGGTCATAAATCAGATGCGAATAATTATAGGCCTATTTCGCTTACGTCAATCTGTTGTAGAATAATGGAACATTTTTTGTGTTCTCGTATTATGACGTTCTTAGATAATACAAATCTCCTTCATCATAACCAACATGGATTCCACAAACAGAGATCATGTGAAACTCAGCTCGCCCTATTTGCCCAAGAAATTCACAGTGCCGTAGACACTGGCGAGCAGATTGATGCCGTATTCCTGGACCTCAGGAAGGCATTTGATACGGTTCCGCACTTACGTTTAGTGAAAAAAATACGAGCTTACGGAATATCGGACCAGGTTTGTGATTGGATTCAGGATTTCCTAGAAGAAAGAACACAACATGTCATTCTTAACGGTTCAAAATCTGCAGATGTAGAGGTAATTTCGGGAGTACCGCAGGGAAGCGTGATAGGACCTTTATTGTTTACAATATACATAAATGACTTAGTTGACAACATCGGTAGCTCCGTGAGGCTATTTGCAGATGACACGGTTGTCTACAAGAAAGTAGCAACATCAGAAGACTCGTACGTACTCCAGGAGGACCTGCAGAGGATTAATGCATGGTGCGACAGCTGGCAGCTTTCCCTAAACGTAGATAAATGTAATATAATGCGCATACATAGGGGCAGAAATCCATTCCAGTACGATTATGCCATAGGTGGTAAATCATTGGAAGCGGTAACGACCGTAAAATACTTAGGAGTTACTATCCGGAGCGATCTGAAGTGGAATGATCACATAAAACAAATAGTGGGAAAAGCAGGCGCCAGGTTGAGATTCATAGGAAGAATTCTAAGAAAATGTGACTCATCGACGAAAGAAGTAGCTTACAAAACGCTTGTTCGTCCGATTCTTGAGTATTGCTCATCAGTATGGGACCCTTACCAGGTTGGATTAATAGAAGAGATAGACATGATCCAGCGAAAAGCAGCGCGATTCGTCATGGGGACATTTAGTCAGCGCGAGAGCGTTACGGAGATGCTGAACAAGCTCCAGTGGCGGACACTTCAAGAAAGGCGTTACGCAATACGGAGAGGTTTATTATCGAAATTACGAGAGAGCACATTCCGGGAAGAGATGGGCAACATATTACTACCGCCCACATATATCTCGCGTAATGATCACAACGAAAAGATCCGAGAAATTAGAGCAAATACGGAGACTTACAAGCAGTCGTTCTTCCCACGCACAATTCGTGAATGGAACAGGGAAGGGGGGATCAGATAGTGGTACAATAAGTACCCTCCGCCACACACCGTAAGGTGGCTCGCGGAGTATAGATGTAGATGTAGATGTGATATAAAAGTTAGCGTTGCCACCGCAGTAAAAGAGTTTCCGAAGAACAGAAATTAGTCGACATCCAATATAGATTTAAATTTTAGAAAGTCTTTTATTTATAAGCAGTTTAGTCAGGGATGACAGCGAAACACAGATGACAAAAAGTTTAAACAAGAAGAGAATGGAAGCTTCCGAAATGTGGTGCTACAGGAGAATGCTGAGGATTAGATGATTAGACCACGTAACAACTAACGAGGAGGTACAGAATGGAACTGGGGAGAAAAGAAATTTGTGACAAAGGACTAGAAGAAGGGATCTGCTGATAGGAGACTTTTCGAAACATCAAGGGATCACTAATTCCGTATCGGAGGGAACTGTGTGGTATAAAAACCGTAGAGAGAGACCAAAAGATGAACACAATAAGGAAATTCAGAATGATGTAAGTTGTAATACTTATTTGGAGATGAAGAGGCTCGCACAGGATAGAAAAGCGTGGAGAGCTGCATAACACCAGTCTTCGGACAGAAGACCACAACAAAAAGTGGTAGAGTAATCAAACATAAAATAGAATTTACAACAACAGAACAAGTTCAAATGTGGAATAAATTCAATACGGTTCCACAGTGGGGTACCAGTCAGAAGATAAGAATTAAAATGTCGTGCATTATGCTCCCATAACGCGTGATGAATTAAATACTAATGAAGCCAGATAATACCTAAACTTATTTATTTATTTATTTTTATACATTTGTTTACTTAACCTGGTGTAATTCGGTCCAGCAGGCCCCCTCTCGCAGTGGACCAGGGTTTTACATACACAGTACCTTTTTTACGCAATAGTTATCTACGTAATAACAGTTCTAATATGATAAATAGTATTAATACGAGTTGAGTGTATATAGTGACAGTGGGAGTAAACTAACCATGAACTAATAAAGATAAGACTGGCAGTACTTGTACTAGCGCTGCTGCTGCCCTAATAGCGACAATAGTAAGATAGTAATAATAACGACAACAATAGCAGTAATGATAGTAGCAGTTACAAAAACAAATTATGGGAGTGCAAAATTAAAGTTTTCTGATATACCCAATTCTGGAGAAAGGAAATTTAAGAAGACTGCACCAGCTATGTACTCTAGGAAAGGAGGAAGATCTGGTTGGAAAAAATGATGTACAAGGGTTAGAAGTGTGTGTGTAGGGACAATGATAATCATTTTGGATCAGAGAGGCAGCCTCTCACTACACCTTGCTCTACTGTTACTAACGGCACCCGACATCTAAAGCATCACTACCAAGCTGCCCACGCATATGTCGAAATAAATTACATGTATAACTATTCATTTACTTAAGGTAATAAAAAACAAAACCTTAATACACGTAAGTGAATCACTGACTCAGTCACAAGACCTTAATACAGAATGAATTCTTGAAACCAGTAAACAAACCACTGATTTACAGTCGTATTGAAAAACAACTACGACATCATTTACTTAATCATGCTCACGGCGTATACTCACACTGTTAGGTCTGCTCTTTCACACACCAAACACTGTTGCACATGCAGCATGCCACGAATACAAACAAGCCATTACTCACCACTCCCAGACTTCCATTCGGAGAGATGTTTATCAGTGTCTACACTTAGTGGAAGTTTTCACAAAACACGTGCTTCGCATCAACCAGAAGGCCACAAAAATGCCAATATTAACGGTAACAGCACACATGTTGTGCTCTTTATGATCTACCAAAGCCATTCCCTCTCCTTGAGTGCAATGCTAAGCGCTTGGGAATGACAGCAACCGCTCAACCAAGTAGATGTCTCCACAACAGCCCTATCTGTGAGTACTGTAACCTCGTCTGGTACAGTCCCAGCTCCTAGACGCCCTAGTACTTGGCTCGGCCCAGAACTGTCTTCTTCTTGTTCCTCCGTAAGCTCTCTACACTTTTCCCCGTCTGCGAGCACCGCCCGAGCCACCAGCCTCGACTGGTTCCACAGCCCTCCGTTCCCAGCCGGCCGAAGTGGCCGTGCGGTTAAAGGCGCTGCAGTCTGGAACCGCAAGACCGCTACGGTCGCAGGTTCGAATCCTGCCTCGGGCATGGATGTTTGTGATGTCCTTAGGTTAGTTAGGTTTAACTAGTTCTAAGTTCTAGGGGACTAATGACCTCAGCAGTTGAGTCCCATAGTGCTCAGAGCCATTTGAGCCCTCCGTTCCCTTCAGGCCCCAGCCATGGAACCGACGCCGTCTTCCAGGAGTTACAGCTCGTTGTAATGCATATAGCTGACTCGCTGTCCTCCATACGCAACCGAGATTCCAGCGTCGGCAGCCACCACAGTCCTCTGTGCCCCGTTATGGTTGCCAACGACGCATTACAGGGACGGACTAAAGACACAACGTTGTCTTCCAGGAGATTTTACTCATTCCACTGGTTACCGCTGACTACCGACCAACGTCCGCGCCTCTCCCGAGCCTAGCAATGGCTTCACTCGCATCCGTGTGCGGTCCACGAGAAATGTGGGCCCCGCAACGAACTTGCTACGTCACGGTAGTCGGCTTGCCCGACACACTTCGCGAACGCTTCGCTCCGTGCATGGTCCAGAGCAGATGAGTATGTAATTGGCAAGGTACCCACTAAAGGCCTTAACATTTCCGTGTGCTGTCTAGAGCTTGCATGTATTTAAACGCGCAGTCAAGAATAATTACAGTCGTCTGAAACAGTTACTCGCTCGTCACCGGAAACGGCTGCTGGCACTCGTAAGACCTGCAGTGTCATGTGTTGTGATGTATACGCCTGGGCCTCTCTGTCTCGCAATATGGAGGATATGCAGCACAGTTGGCAATCGTATGGTTATTACCATAGCATGTTTCGGGACAACATTATTCCATTTTCAAGTGCTAAAAGCGAGGTAACCAGACAGAACAATCCTCCCTATACCGACAGACATACATATGAGATATATCTGCCTTAAAATTTTTTATTGCCGTTGTGCCTCGTCGCAACTTAAAAGCAAGCTGCACACGTGCCTATTTAACTCAAACCATGAAACTTGGAACGTCACAAGGCGGTGCATCTATCGTTCCCGAGGTACGGTTGGAAACTGAAAACCGCTGCCATCCCCTACCATCGATGATATTTACTTAAAGCCTAATCCTCAGCACCGACGATAATACGAGGGGCGTTCAGAAAGTAAGCTCCGATCGGTCGCGAAATGGAAACGACTATGAAAATCCGATAAAGCTTTGCACAGATGTGTTGGGTAGTGTCTCTAGTATAACCCCAGTTAGCATCACGTCGCTCTTCTCATTTCTGAGCTCGCAGTGAGTGCGTAAAGATGTCTAGAAAATAGTGTCTGCCGCCAAGTACGAGGGCCTGGTGAGAAATTTCGCCTGAAGCTATGCAGCTAACATTACATAACTGTCGTGCTGTTTCTTCTTCAAGACAATTCTCAGCCGCATTCTGCAGGGGCAATGGAGATGCTCCTGCATCGTTTTCAAATGGAAATGTGAGATTACCCACAATACAGTCCGCAATTGTCTCCCCCTGAGTTTCATCTCTGGTCACATGAACCGCTGTCTTTGAAGACAACATTTTGACACAGACAACGAGGTGTAGGCCAGCGTGGAGAATTGGCGGAAAGCACTGGCGGCTGCCTTCTATGATGAGGCTATTGAAAAGTTGGTACAACGCTATGACAAAAGTCTAAGTCAGAACGGCGACTACGTAGAGAAGTAGCTGAAAGGTGTAGGTAATTGTTACAAGTAAAACATTTCTGATGTTCACTGTGGTTTCAATTTGGCAATCAATCGGAGCTTACTTTCTGAACAGGCCTGTCATAAAATCTTTGAGAAGTGCCTGTCTGGTCCTTGCCCATTCCAACTTAAATCTACCTTTATACTGCACTCTGAATGGAAATAGCAAGCCTAAGTCCTATGTTGCTTCTTATGGAGAGTATTGCTAAAATGTGTTGTGGCAATAATCAAACGCTTGACCACTGGGTTGAATATCTTCAATATTGCTTGAATAAAAGTTGTATGAAGGTTCCACATTAGTTATTCCGTCCTCCTCGTAGGCCTCAAACCATCACATGAAACGATTAGTCCTGCATTTCGAGCACTAGTGCGAGACATGACTGGAAAAATAATCTCTGGAGGTGGGGAAACAGGTCACATTATTCAACATTGCATACAGTGCCCTGATATTTTGTGCACATCGTGTGCTTACCAGACGCATCGCAATTATCAGCTTGTAGCAACAAAAGCTCCAAGATAATTGTAATTTTCCAACATTGTTATAATAACGTCTGAATATTATGGTAATGGTTGCCATGAGCATAAATGGATGGCATTCGTTAGAGGAAAATGTCCGTCCATTAAGAATAAATTTCTGACAAATAAAATCTCTGGCCTCATGATGTGCATCACCCATTATGCATCACCTATCAATAAAATTCGAACGTAACATGTTTTAGATTTTCTGCATGAAGATATACTAGAGAATGAATTTCGTCTTAGTAGGGTATACGATACGATGATTGTATTACAGTTTGAAAGTATGTGCTGGTACTTTCAGTTTGTCGGTTCCCGAAGTGATGTCCACCGACAAACAGATGAAAAATTAGGACAGCAAGTTTATTTAAAACTCATAAATACAGGAACTCACCTGCATGCTGATTTTCACCACTGACCTGCAAAAGATAGGCATTTATCAATACCGAAAGAGTATTCTTCATTTAATTATACCAACAATTAATGGCTAGGATATCGAAGAAGTTGTACATCTTCGTTCAAAGACAAATGCGTGAAGTACAGACACACATTTCGCCGTTATAGGATTCGGATCGTACAGTCACAAAAGAATCGTAAGGTTGATGATTACTTGAAGCGGCTGTACATGACGGTGCTGGTGATGACACCTGCGCACACACGGTAAACCAAGTGACTTCTGAATTGCGAGAACATATGATGCATACTACATCGCAACTGAGGACTGGACTGTCAGACATGATGACAAACAGCTCATTTGTGAGAACGGTATTGACAATCTGACATACACACAATTCAGTGAGTGAATGAATTATTAATTGTGTATATGCGTGGAACAGTATGACCTGTTCATCACAGCTGTATATATTTCATGTTGCTGCTGGTTGTATATTTTTTAAAATATTGGGATAATATCTTTGGAGCTACTTCTACAAAAGCAAATATTTTAAACTGACTTGGTTTTATTAACATATTTTTCTTATTACTCATTCTGCCTTACATCCCCACGACATTTTCTAAGTAGCTGCTTTTTATATTTGTAAACTCTGCTTGCGTAATACTTCAGCCAATAGAGCAATGACATTAAGTATTTGATCTGTAATTCCAAGTTCTACTGTTTTAATATTTACATGAGTTATGGTAACAGATATCGGTAGTCCCAGCATAGATACTTTTATACACTGTTCTATATCATCCCGTTTGCTGTTTTCATTGTTTTCATATTCATAGCTCTCAACACAATCGAGAAGTGCTTTCACATATGCCATCCATTGAGTTAGCATGTCTGTTGCAATCAGTAAGACAGTGTACTACAAGTACCCATTATTTGCTCTTGAATGATTTAAACAGAGGGTCTTCAGATGATGATAACTTCAATATATGGAGGTCCATAAATATCCATCGAGGCCTTCTTGCCAAAGATGTTGATGTCTGGAGGAAGATGAAATGAATCATACTCTGTTCTCATTAGCCTAGCGATTTATGTCATTTGTCTGCATAATTCACCGCACTCCATCTCGGTAAACTGCACTTCCGTAATGCGAAACATTTTCAGTTTCCACTGTTACCTTGCAGCCATTGTCTGATCCTAAACTGTCATTTACACACTTATAACCACACGCTGTTAGCATGCATGTACTGTTAAAGAGCCGAATTTTGAAATGAACTTATGATATGATCTCAGAGTTGGGTTTATATGCCTCTCCACGAGGTCGTACGTGACCTCAAAGCCCTCTGAGCTTATATTTTGTGGTTAAATTATATGCCAGAAGGTCCTGACGCTTATACACTGTTGTGAAATTGTGACAGTTACGCTGTTTTGTTACGATATTTACATGTGCTGATAGATATTGTAGAAAAAGTAGTTTAAGATTTCGAACTTTACACGTGCAGGAGTTATTTCGATTAAAATACACGAAAATTAAAATTTTTGTACATGCCAGAGGTCAAATCATGAACCTTCATGCTCCAGAGCTTAGGTGCTTTTGTGGAATACTTCGTTATGCCACATGCACTCGGGCATTTTTAGCTTAGCTGCGCAATGAGATTCGATAACATTTGGTTTGGCAGTGGAGAGCAAATGCGTAAAAGTGAAAGTAATTCAGAGTAATTAGAATGTAACCTTGGTGATGGCCAAAGTCGGCCATCCCCCTCTAGTCTCAGTACGCTGTCGAAAAGAGTATATCGCATTTAATGATACAAACAGGGGAAAAGGTCAGCAACAATCTGCTATGATGGAAACTCAGTAGACGGATGACTGAAATAGAAGAAAAGATTATCCAAGAAAAGGTAAAAGAGCACAGCACCAGAAAAGTTTGCTGCACTGCTACAGTCAAGTAAGAAATTTGTTGCAAGTATAATAACGTGCACAAGAGAGACAAATGCTGCAGTTAAGGGACGCATGAGCACGAATGACATATGCGCCTCGTATACACTTAAGCACTGCAGAAACTGGTGTAGACATACTTGTTCAAATACAGAGGTATGTAAAGAGGCAGCATACGGCACTGCTGTCGGCAACGCCTATATAAGACAACAAGTGTCTGGCGCAGTTGTTCGATAGGTTACTGCTGCTACAATGGCAGGTTATCAAGATTTAAGTGAGTTTAAATGTGCTGCAATAGTCGGCCCACGAGCGATGGGGCACAGTATCTCGGAGGTAGCGATGAAGCGGGGATTTTCCCGTACGACCATTCCACGAGTCTGCGGTGAATATGACGAATCCGGTAGAACATCAAATTTCCCACATCGCTGCGGCCTGAAAAAAAGATCCTGCAAGAACGGGACCAAAGAAGACTGAAGAGAATCGTTCAACGTGACAGAAGTGCAACCCTCTCCGCAAATTGCAGCAGATATCAATACTGGGCCATCAACATGTGTCAGCGAGCGAACGATTCAACGAGACATCATCGATATGGGCTTTCAGAGCTGAAGGCCCACTCGTGTACCCTAGATGACTGCACTACACAAAGCTCTACGCCATACCTGCGCCCATCAACACCGACTTTGGAACACTTTTCTGAGTTTAAACAACTCCCAAGACATGAACATTATTAATCATATATGGGATGCCTTGAAACGTGCTGTTCAGAAGAGATCTCCACCCCCTCGTACTCGTACGGATTAATGGACAGCCCTGTATGATTCATGGTGTCAGTTCCCTCCAGCACTAATTCAGAAAGTAGTCAATGACACGTCGTGTTGCGGCACTTCTGGGTGCTCGCGGGGATCCTACACGATATTAGGCAGGCGTACCAGTTTCTTTGACTTTTCAGGGTAACTCAGCATGTCAGCTATAGCTGAACATACTGAGACATACTACAAGATAATGAGCTTGTTGTTTGATGGAAAATAATAGAATCGAAGCGTTTAAGATGTGGTACCAAAGAGAGGGATGTAGAAAATTAGATGGAAGGATACTATAAGAATAGAGGAGATTCTCCGTAGGATCGGCAGGAAGAGGCACTTGTGGAAATCCTTTACAAGAAAAAGGGACACGATAACAGGACATGTGTTAGGACTTCAGGAAATAACTTCCATGGTATTTGATGAAACTGTAGAAGGTAAAAACTGCAGACAGAGACTGATATACCTTATAATAAACAACAAATAATAGAGGACTTTGGGTGGCAGAGTTATTCTGAAATGAAGAGGTCGCCACAGAAGAGGAATTCGCCGTGGGCCGCTTGGAAAGTATCAGGAGACTAAAGATAAAATGAAAGAATGGAAGAAAAAAGTACACGCTTTAACAGAAGCACAGTCAGTGTAAATGGAACGTCGAAGAAGCAGTCGCGACTGCTGAACAGTTTTACTCACGACGTATGTTTAGCACTGCTGGTGGCATGGTTGGGTGCCCTTAGTGCTACGAGGTCGCCACTGTCATGCGCAAACATAAACACAAACAAGACACCACTCGTGCCCCCTCCCACCTCCCCGCCCCTTGTGTTAGACTACTGAGCGCTCGCTCCAGACACGGAAATACCGTACACCAGCCAATCATTAACATCGACGGGGGTCAACATGATAAATAATTCCTTAAATAGACGGATTTTGCTCCTGGATGAAGATCTCAGTACGAAGACTGATTCATGGAGCACAAGATCCTGCAAGAATGTCGCTGTCCGCTAATACTCCTGTTACGCGTAAAGGTGAGTATAGCACTTCCCCCTAACACTACAAGAGCAAATTGTCTATAACGTTACTTCTATGGAAAGAAGTGAAAAACACTGTGACTGTGTTTAATCGATAAGGTATCGGACTGAATTTCGCTTCTCGTAAGTTTACGTTTGATAGGAAATAGTAGCCCAATTAGCGAGTATCGAACCTAGGTGCCAGTAGCTATAAATTACACTCTAAAAACATAAAAGAAAACGGTCTTCAGCCTAATTGCGAGATTAATATCAAGTACTTACACAGTTCATTAAAGAAATTATATACTACATGGTTTTACTTGCTACTACATGGCCTTATTTTCTACTAAACTCTATTTTGTAAATATGGCATGAAACAATAGCACAATCTAGGAAGCCTTTGAACAAAAGTTTTCCATGAGCGACACAGGTGGAAGCTAAAATTATTCTGGCAACAAACTGTCTCCCTCTAACATATACTTTTTTATACATCACTCAAAAGTTCATTTGTATTAGTGCCACTACATGAATTATGGATAAAAACACTGACATAGATTTGCTTTTTTAAACGGCTATATTAACTGATACGATTAATAAATGTTTTCTTATGGAGCATTTATTTCTTTGCATTAAATAGAGAGTAAGTGAAACATGGGGTCTCTCAGTCTGTTACGATCCGAATTGTTGGTGTACGTTAATCTTCAAATACCACTAAAGATATTAAAATGATTGCTGAACTACATAAATGTTTTTACTGTAATAGTGGTTGTAATACTGGCCCAACATTTAGCAAGGGGACTCAGAAGCGGTTCGATTTTTCAACATTTCTGGCTAGGCTGCTTTAGCGACCACTTTTGAACACAAATACGTAAATGTAAACGCTTTACGTACCTGTGCAGCAAATATTTATTAGCTTGGTCCTTCAAATTTACACACCAGTAATGACCTACAATTATCACTGTTTCATGCAGTTAATTTCAGTAACAAATTTAGATTCTGAGAAGAAAGATTTCTACGTAAAGAAAACTCTTCTTTTGTTTATGACTACACTTAAACAAAAACTTCAACTCTTCACTTATGAAAATTGATGTGGAGTATTTCAGAAACGAAGCTAAAGGAACACTTACGGAATTTACCACGCCACAATAGTTCGCTATTGAAGCAATAAATAATTTTTGCAGTTCAATAATGTAGGATACTCGAACGTGTTACACCACTATACAAGGATTCTGTCTAGGTAAAATGACTAAAGATTAATATAATGCGTTGAATACAAAGTTAAACGAAAAGCAGTTACTATTTGCAAATAAAGAAAGTAACTGGTCTACGCAAGATTACAGTACTCAACTTGGGACTTGGGTTGAAGGTAGCGGCTGTGGCGGCCTTCAGTAGCTAAGATAAATGTGGAAAACTTACTCATGGCTCTAGATGTATAAAGGATCTGGAAATTATCTTCTTGACACCTGGTTTTTGTGCTTCAGAGCCCACATCCGAGGCATTATGGTTCAGCATACCTGCTCTTTTTAGAACAGTCGATATGAACGGTCTACATGCTAGCCACCGACTCTTGTGCCACAAAGACTCCTTGCGGCTCTACCGCCAAATCTACGTTTCTTAACCGCACCACGTGGATTTCGTAGCGGAGCGACTTCCGTCCAGATTTTGTACAATCACAAACATAATTTGGCTACGCATTAAACATTTCTACAGACATTGTTTTAACATTTTAGTACCTTGGAATAACATTATTTATAAAATTACATACACTAACTACAGTAATATAAATTGGCACGAAATATGAACAAAACATTTACATATAGATTGCACCAATGAACATGGTGGTGCAGATGTCACATCAAGTATAAACAAAGAAGTTACTTGAGTGAGTATAGTTCTTATCGATAACTGTTACATGCTGACAGCAGGCCTGCTTGCCAAGCACTTCTTAGTTTTCGGGAACATCTTTCGTGTGCTCAGTTGCTGTGTACGTCTCCATTCCACCTTTGTAGCGTTCATGTCAAATCGTTCGTTATTTTAAATTGCAATTTACGGTGTATGCATTCTGTCGGAATGTAAATAAAGAACAAATTCTCTCCTTATTTCGGTCATGACATGAGGGGTACTTTCAACAAAAATTATTACGAGGTACCAAACATTCTTTAGCAACTGGTAAGCGGAAAAATTCGGGTCACATACCATTTTGTGTATCTCTAATGTCATGTTAGGTGTTTTGGCTTAATTACATATTGTTGACTTAGATAACACTTACGACAGTTTCCTAAAATGTCGTCTGCAGATGGATGTATCTCTCCTATTATCTTCCTCAACAAAGTCTGCGAGATTGGAAAGTGTAAGGAAATACTGTACATTGAGACTGAGCGACTTTCAAATCTGTGTGTGGTGTTCCCGACATTCAATAAACCATTTACACAGACGCCTGGATAACTTCTGTGATAAAGTGACAGATGATAACTTACTATGTTACCCTAAATCCAAACGAGTGTCTCATCTCTAAGGACCTCGGCATGGACAATATGTTAAACATTTCCCCCTCCTTTCAGAACCATTTCATATGACAGCAATAAATAAATAAATAAATAAATAAAAAATAAATAAAAAAAACGCAACACTATACCCGGTAGCAAATTTTTCTGTCAGGAGATATAGTTCATATATTCAATGTTACGCGTTCAGCCCCCCAGTCTGAAATCCTGATCCATATTGTTTTCAGTAACTCTTTAATTTCCGAATAAAAGAAATCTGGAAAGGCAGTGTACGGAATTTCTGTTGTTCCCTATTTTTGCCTACAGTATTACTCATTGTGGTAGGTCGGACCTTTAACTAACATGAACCGTCTTTTAGTATTCAGTACAGGACGGTGCGAATAACATCTAGTGCCGCAGCATGATTGATCGCAAGAACATTCGGACTGCTGATACTAATAACACAGTAGGAGCTGTATTCATGACGTCAACGAATCGAGACTGCGCCCGAGATGGAGGTGGTATCAAAGTCTCTTCCCTCACGATACCACTACCACCTCAGCACTCCCGACCAAAACCACGCTGTCCGACTACGGCCTTGGGGTCCAATCTGCTGTGCTGATCTGCCAGGCTATAGAAATACCGAGAGGGTGGTTGAGGGTTGACTGGTGCGCCAGAGGGTTCCTGCTATAGGCATGAGAGAGCAGGAGGCACGGGGGAGGTGTGGGGCAGTAGGGAAAAAAAGGAATGCACCACCCTAGTCCACAAAAAAGTCTTCCAAATATTGCCCTCACCCCACAGTGGAGCCACACCACGGGCAGCTGAAATACGTAACGTAATCCATTAATCAGTTAAGACCCTCGCTGACACAATAAATCGATAGAGCTGAAATCTCATCTAGCGGCCACACGATTGCAGGTTATAATACGCGGTCGCCCCGTGGGGTTGCACGCAAGGTGGCCCTGCGGTTCTGGAAATTAATAAAAAGTGCCGCTGGGTGGTAGGAGTGGTGATCGGGGGCAGAGGGGTGGTGGAGGGGGGGGGGGGGTAGGAGGGGCGTGGCTGCGGCGGCGCAGGGGCTGGTGAGTCACGGTCCTAACGCAATAAACAACGCGACGCCACGCGCTTCTGCTGAGGCGCGGCTGCAGCGGCTCGTGGGGTCTACTAAACGAGTTATCGCAGCTGAGAACTGATTGCTGGTTAATTTCCCCTTTGTTACGGGCCCGGAGGGCAACCCGGCGCTAGCGTATGCAGATAAATAATGGGTTTCAGTACGCAGCCCACTGCTCGGAATCACACGTGGCGGTATTGGCAACTTGTGGTGCGCCGCACACGGAATACTACTCATCTCCTCCTTCACTAGTCTTAACCCGTAACTGGTACACCTGGGTCCCAGGGACCCGAGCGAAATTTCTTTTTTCCAGCTCCGTGATGTGTGTGGTAGCACTGACTTCCCTCTCCCTGTACTCTCCTAACAATCAACTGGCTACCAGCCCACAACATTGTTGCAGGCGTTTCTTTGTTAGTTTTGTTTCTATAAAGGTGATCGGGTCCCGTGGACCCAGGTGTACCGTTAGTGAAAGTTTTCTTTTCGTGGCATTATTTCCGGTATCTTGGATTTACGGTGTAGTGCTTCAGAAAAATGAGCGAGGAAGATACTACAGATAATCTGAACGAACCATTGGACAGTGATATTGAAGACATAAGTGGAAGCGACAGTGACTATGAAATTAGTGAACATGAAACTGGAAGTGATGAAAGTGATGATGGAGACAGTAACAACGAACAATCTGGAACTAATTATATCTATGGAAGAAACAGATTCAAGTGGTCAACAACACCCAGCATACGTGGAAGAACCTCTCAAACCAACATCATTGCTCCAATTCACTTTCCTGGCATACGTAATGCAGCTAGACAGGTAACAGAAAAGACCCCTCTAGCATTTTGGGAACTACTTTTCAGCAAAGAAATGATTGCAGAGGTAGTACTCAGAACCAATGAAAAGATTATGTCATTGCCACCTGAGTCAAAAAAGAATTCTTTTTCAAATCTAACAGACAGTACTGAAATAAAAGCTGTCATAGGTCTTTGTTATTTGTGGGGAGCCTTCAAGTCAAACAACGAAGATCTGAATGGTTTATATGCTACAAACGGCACTGGTAGACCAATTTTTAGGGCAACTATGCCCTTGAAACGTTTGCTGTTTTTATTACGTTGCCTTCGTTTTGATGATGCAGCAACCCGTGACGCAAGGAAACTCACAGATAAACTGTACCACATCTCTTGGCTCTTCAATTCATTGATAGAAGCTTGTCAAGAAAACTATTCAGTCGGAGAGTACGTCACTGTTGACGAAATGCTTGTAGGATTCCGTGGTAGATGTCCATTTAGGATGTACATTCCATCCAAGCCACGGAAATACGGTATAAAAATATTTATTCTAGCTGATGCCAAAATGCACTACTGTTTGAATGCAGAGATATATTCGGGAAAATCAGCTGTAGCCATCCCGCGCCGTGTCCTCTTACCAACAGCTGTTGTCATGCGGTTGGTTGAACCAATCAAGGGAAGTAACAGAAATGTGACAGGGGACAACTGGTTCTCAAGTGTGGAGTTGGTCAATGAGTTGTCGAACTGTAATTTGACTTATATTGGCACCATGAGAAAGAACAAGGCTGAGCTACCACCAAGCTTTTCAACAGCAAAGGGCAGAAATGTGTCTTCTTCAATCTACGGATACTCTGGTTCTGTAACAATACTTTCACACGTCCCCAAAAAGAACAAGGTTGTCAACCTGATATCGACAATGCACCATGGAGAATGTATGGTGGAAAATAAGCCTGAAATAATCCATGACTACAATAAAACAAAAGGTGGAGTTGACGCACTTGACGAAAAGACGCATAATTACACGACTTCTAGAAGAACAAGGCGGTGGCCTATGGCAGTCTTCTACACTATGCTAGATATAGCAGGTGTAAATGCTTTTGTTTTGTACCATGGGAAAGAAGATACTGATGATGTGACACGCAGAGAATTCCTCATTGAACTAGGTACACAACTCATAAGTGATTGTATGAAAAGAAGATTGGATTCTCCATTTTTGAGAAAAGATATCCGAAATTCCATTTGTGATATTCTAGGCATGACCCCCTCCAAGGCATCAGGAACATCCCAGGTTCACAGTGAAGCTGGTGCTACTAAATCGAAGAGGAAAAGATGCTCAGTGTGCCCATCTAAAAAAGACAGGAAAGCATCCCGGGCGTGTGCCAGATGTCGAACACCATTATGTTTGGAATGTTCCACTGCTTTATGTCCAAACTGTTTCGGTAGTCTGGATGAATGAAATAACTGAAATGGACTGGTGAAGATGCTGTATAATTGAAACCTAATATTTTGTCATAATTTCTGCTATTTTCAAAGATCACATAGTCATTTAGCTGAGAAATGTACTAAAATTTATCCAAAAGTTGTGCCTGCAGAAATTTTTATATTGATTTTGAACTTTTCTTCTGGCTTACTGTTGTGAAGCATAGTACATTTTGTGTTTAAACGTGAAGTTTCAGTTGTCTATCTTACTATTTGTAACTGATGTGCAGGACTTTCCAAAAGTATATTTTTCACATTTCGTATTTTATGCAGTTTATTGTCCTTTTTTGTAACATCTTTAAGGTATGACCATAAATGAGGAATGTGGTTTTAAAACATTAGTAACAAAACATTAATAAAAGTTTCATATTTAAATTTCATTTAAATGTGTTTTTTTTACCAAAATATACTCAAAACTTGGGTGGGTCCCGAGGACCCAGATGTACCTTATGTGTTACAATTTATAGGTGTACCAGTTACGGGTTAAGGTTAGCTGATCGTCTCCGTTGTTGGATTTCCGTCTTCTCACTTTGCTGTGAAGAGTGGCGCAATACAGATCAGTGTAACTGTGACGAAACCTCAGCTGGGAAATAGACTTCTTGGAAATTAGAAAACTGCTTCAGCTGTATGAAACCCTTTGTACTGGAAACACAACTGACTTCGTGGCATTAAAGCTGCATCTTCAGATTAACATACACAGACGAGCCAAATCATTATGACCGCCCACTTAATAGCTCTTTGCGACTTTGGAACGATATACATTACTGATGTGTGGCGTTAGATATCCATGCACAGGCCAAGTAATTCGCGTTAATAACCAGCCGCTGATTTGCGTACGTGGTGATAGAGCCCGATAGCGATCCAGATGGATTCCATTCGATTTACAAGAGGCGAATTTTGTCACCGAGACATCAATGTGAGTTCACTATAATGTCCCTCAAGCCACTGTAGTACGGCTCCGTCTCTGAGACACGGAAAATTATACTGGTGAAAGACAACATCGCCGTCGGGAAGGACATCAAGGGTGGAGGAATGCAGGTGGTTCGTAGCTGTCAGTGTAACTTCGATTACTAACACAGGTCCCATGCAAGCGTAGGAGAATATGTCCTATAGCATAATACTGTTCCCACCAGTCTGCTTCCGTGGCGCGCCGCACGTTTCGAGACCCCTTCACCTCGATGGCAGCGTTCGTGCAGACGAGGAACGACCTAGTGTAGCAAAAATGTGATTCACATGAAGAGCCGACCTGTTTCCATTAATGGACTGTCAAATCCCGATGGTCGCGTGCCCATTGCAATCGTAACTGGCGATATCACTGGGTGAACACGTACTGGTCTTCTGCTATGAAGCTCCATGTTCAACAGTGTTCGATGAACGGTGTACTCTGAAACACTTGTGAGTGCACCAGCAGTGTACTCTTTCGGCAGAGGTGCCACAGATCACCACCTATCCTACTTTAATGGGCAGACAAGCTTCCGAATCTCACGTTCTGTGAAGAGTCGTGAAACAATTTAGCACCTAGTAGCAGTTTCACTGTATTTTGACCTCTATCCGTAGATGCTCACGACGGTAGCACGTGAACATTCGACCAGTTTCGGCGATTTCGAGATACTCCTTCTCAAGCTCTACGTAATACTAATGTGCCCCTTGTCAAAGTCACATATTCATGGATTTCCCAATTTGCAGCCCATATCTTCGTTTAGTTGATCCCCTGTCGGTATCTGCTCCGCTTACATCCTTCTGATACCATGTCAGTACTGGAACAAATTTAATACCACCTCACGTTGCAATGTAGCAAATTTATTCAAGATGGTAACAGAAGACATGGCAATGTCGCAGTGACGTCATGGTGGGAAGTTCAGATTTTGTCGGGATGGTAGATCAATTTAGCTACCTCCACTAACATAACCCCCTCCCCTCCCCCCTCCCATCCCCCCCTCACCCCTCCGCCAGAAAATGACGAGAAGATCAAATTCCGGCAGGACAACGCAACACACCACAGCTACCTCCACTAACCTAAGTCATCCGACCGCCACCTCCTCCTAAAAATTGGCGGGACAAGGACTCAGCCTGTGCTTGACTGGTGGATAGTGACGGAATAGCTGATGGCTCGGCATTCCTTTTAGAGTGATTCCTCATACTGCAGTCATGTACGTGATCACTGTTTCAGTGCTAGCCATCCCCAGAAGGTGTTGCCTCTCCACCATAACTCTTGCTCCAATTCAACTAGCGAGGTCAGTCAATCATTATTTGGTAACCAACACCATAGTAGCGAATGGATCTGTTGGAAAAGGCACTGTCGATATACTGTATTAATAAGCATAACAGTTGATAGTGCAAACAATTTTAGCAATTTTACAGTAATTTCAACACCAACCAATGATGTGACAGCATGTTTCCCAATTTCAGTATCATACCTAAACCGCCCCTTCTCTACTTTGCGAGTATCATTGCGAATGTAGATAGATAACTGTGCAGTACGTCCATTCATTGTTAATTCTTGAACATATACATCAAAAAGTATATCAGACAGCGCTCTACATATTTATAGCAACTCGAGCATAGTTCTTAATTTATGACCTATCTTTATGCGGATGGGAGTCAGAGAGTATTCACACAGTCTTAGGATAAAATTACAGACTGAAAGACCCCCTAGCACTGTCTTTGACCAGCCTGCTCTGCAGCTCCGTTACCAATTTAATCTGCAGCTGACCAGAAGTAGACTGATACATTCCACGTCTCGAGCATGAATGGAACTTGCCAAGTCCTCGCCCATCCAAGTACATTAGATTTCTCCATAAGCGTCCATGTCGAGGGGGTTGGCACCCCTTATCAGTGTATAATAGTAGATGTGAAAGTGTTGTGATGTGATAGCAGATGGTTAAGAAGAACAATAAAAGGGTGATTCTTATGCATGATGGTGTTCCAGATGGATGGAGTTTGAAGCATTTTACGTAAATCAACTACGTTATCAGTTTTAAGGTATTATTCTAGTGTCTGGGATCAGTAACAGGAGGGTATTGGTAAAAAAGAACATAAACACACACACACACCCCTAAGGCTACACAGTTCTGCACTTATAACAGGCTATAATGCTAGATTGCTTCAGTTTCCGACATATCAGTCATATGGAATGCAGCGCTGTTAACATTCCAGTGTAAGAAATATATTTCCAGCACATGACATACATCCTTCCTGCAGGTTTTCTACTGTAAAATATGGTAACAAACTGTAAAATGGGAAAAACGACGCCCTTAAAATCGATTCTGTGTGATACATGCTCAATGTAGCTTTCTAGGGATGTGTAGCGTCCACTGTTCACATCTGATCATCGTTCTGAAATTATATTGTGCTCGCTTCAGTCCTATATGAAATCATCGCTAGTAATGGAGAATATCTCTTACTAGGAAACAGATAAATGCATAGCATCGGCGTCCGACATGTGAAATTACACCTCATGCCGTCAATAACTCTGTACACAGGACGTCTGTCAAGCAGATGTAGACTTGGGGATTGCAGTGTCTCACAAACACCTATCGCTAACTTAGAATCATCTTAGTTATGGAACTGAAGTCTTGATTTTCTACTCAAGATACGACAAGTGAATGGAGTACATCGCATAAATATTCGTTTGTTTAGAAGAATGTGTAGAAACAAGATGGTCACGTTTCATCACACATGAGATGGAAGTCCTCTGATGATGGAGAGGCTTGCTGTTAACTAGGCAGACATTGCTATAAGTCAAATACCGGACACGTGGTTATATACAAGTCGATCGCAGGCTATGAAATAAGACTGAGGCATCCTGACAGAGCAGCGGAAAAAATGGTCAAATGACCTGCACCACACGAACACCTCCCTCTCTCTACAGTGCATAATCACTCTGCCATTAAATCGTACCTTGCTGCAGCTCCATCTCAATTGATCCATTCTCTGTTTTCCTTTAACGCAGATGCATGTAAGTTAAGAGGCAGATGGTTCTCTGTTTTCCTTAAAAATGTCAAATACAGTAGTCAACTTGCGTGTGGCACTGTTACCTCAATAGACATACAGTAGAATGCTCTATGTCTCCCTCCCATGTAAATAGTCTGATTGACTGTCTCTGCATATTTCAAACTTTTATTTAGTTGAGGGAACATCGATTATGGTGTGCGCATCTAGCAAGTGGCAGTCAGGTGGAAGATATGTGTTCTGGTTCCCGACACATGAGAAACACCTTAGTTGAATTATAGGGATGATTTGGAATCTTTTACATCACTGACATTAGTACTCATGAGTGGAAATATCAGGCTCCTGTATTTTTTTTTTTTTTTTTTTAGTTTTCATGTATACGTCTTTGCAGAGGGGATAAGTTTCTAGTTACTCTGTGGTTTACAGCATGCTACACCTAGCTAAAATTTCGGGTTTCTAGAGAAGTGACTTTCAGTCTATACCTTCGAACTACGTTGCGTGAGCAGTACTGCTATGCAAGTGATATTGCTATATGCTTGATATCGAGAAGTATCAGGAAAATGGTATGACATTCTGACAAACCATGCGAAATTACATATGTTCTTGCTATCCCAGTCTGGAGATGAATGTAGAAAAGCAAGCATGCAAGCAGGTTGGGGCCAGAAGCAGTAAAACTTTTGTGCTAATGGCAGCCGACCAAGAAGTTACAGAACTGCTCTGAAAGTGACTTATGTCCGCTAAGGGCTCTCTAGTCACGCATCAGGAGTAGTTGAATGCCTGAGCTCGTGGGAAATATCTGGTGCAGTGAGGATTATACCTATGGTGCATGGGTTTATGTTGTCTGCCTTTACAATGAATGTACGAGAGTCTGGTGGCTGATAGTTATACGAATGATGTGAAAGGAGACATTTTCTATGGCGCAAGATACGAACTGTATGTTTACTACATCGACATGGTGGGCGATGATATATTGCCGGGTTGGAGATTGGTTTCATGCTCTAATATTCAAGCTCCTGTCCTCAATGGCAGAGTAGTGTAATTGAACAAGAGTCTTTCCATATTTGACGATCTGTAGGCCACTTTCCCAGGTTTAACTATCAGTGCAATATGGTGATCTGTACAAAATAGTTTTTTGCCACTGAAAGTCTCATCTTCACAACGAAAAAGAAGGCAGAAGGTGCTTCGACACTGACGGTATTAGTAATTCAGTGGGTAAAGTCAATAACAGCCAATCATAATTCTCCAATCGTTCACAAGACATTCTTTGTGCTGGGGCATAGAAGCCTCTACATAGCAGTGAGAATGTTTGCATTTTGGAGATGTTTGTTGAAAGCAGGACTTAACGATTTCCAGGAAAGGTAACACATGATGAACTGGGTGCCATGTAGGACCATAAGGAGGAATGTATTTGGCGTAGTTCTGCCCTATTTTCGTAAACATGTCCTGTTAGGACAAGAATTTCCTTGCAGACAATCTGAGAGATCACAAAAGCTCCTACAAAAGCGACCGTTTATTATTTCTGTTATACTATACAATTTCCAAGAGATCATCTTGCCTCTTATTTTACATAGCCATGTGACAAAAGTATAACATTAAGAACCATTAAGATGGTGAGTCACCATGTGAGCATTTCGCAGAGATATGTCAGCTGCCCAGGCAACTAAGCACACATACTCGGCTAGACTCAGCTCGCATGTCCCATTAGGATTGTGAGGGGGAAATGCTGTCAATGTTATTCACAAACAGATTTCTATAGTGCGACCTGTGGTGTCAGTATCCAGCAATATTAAACATGTATGCCCTGAGGCGTCTCAGATATGGGACCAGCATGAGCATGCCGTCTGGCATGTGCATCTTGGAGTTCTGTAGGGGAGCAGTTCAGGGATATATTGCAGCTGACTAGAGATTGAAAGCATTTTTTACGTTCACTGAGTGTTTGTGGAGTGCATTATTTTCGCCAGTTTAAGCGTTGGGAGTGTGTTGGCAGAGCATTATTTATGCATTATTTCGGTGATTTACGAGTTGTTTTGTGTCCATTGCACTATTTTTGTGAACAGGTCTGTAAGCTGTGAAATGCATGATTTCGATTGTTGAAAATTAGGAAGCACGTTTTACACACATTATTGTAACAATTTACGAGTTATTTGCGTCTATGCATATCAGTCTACTGCATTATTTCGGCGATTTAAAAGTTGTTTGGAGGTCATAGACAATTTAGTGCTACCTCAAGCACGCCAGGTTGAGTGTTCTGTATCATTCAGACAAATAAAGTATGTGAAATCCGTCACTAAATAAATGGTATGCATTAGTTTGGCAGTTTATAATTAGTGCATATCAGTGAACTACATTATTTCGGTGATATACGATTAGTTTTCTGTTCTGTAGGCTGTTCAATGCATTATTGCGACAGTTTTCAATTAGCAAGCAGGTTTGCATATTATTATATATGCATGCCCTCCCAGTTAGCCGAGCAGTCTAATGCACCACTTTCCAGAGTAAGAAGGAGCGCCTGGTCCCTGGCACGAATACGCCCGGTGGACTTGTGTTGAGGTCCAGTCTGTGGATGGTTTTTAGGTGGTTTTCCATCTGCCTCAGCGAATGCAGGCTGGTTCTTCTTATTCTGCCTCAGCTACACTATGTCGGAGATTGCTGCGCAAACAAGTTCGCCACATACGTGTACACCACCATTACTCTACCTCGCAAACATAGGGGTTGCACACGTCTGGTTTGCGACGTTTCCTGGTGGGGGGGGGGGGGGGGGGGGTCCACCAGGGGCCGAACTGCACAATAACCCTGGGTTCGGTGTGGGGCGGCAGAGAGGTGAAGTGGACTGCGGTAGTTGTCATGGGGTTGTAGAACACTGTGGCTACGGCGGGGATGGAGCCTCTAGCTACCTGGTTAACATACAAAACAATACAAATACTATACAATATACGCATTATTTTGACAATTTACGAGCTCAAATTCAAATGGCTCTGAGCACTATGGAACTAAACACCTGAGGTCATCAGTCGCCTAGAACTTAGAACTACCTAAAACTAGCTAACCTAAGGTCATCACACACATCAATGCCTGAGGCAGGATTCGAACCTGCGACCGTTGCGGTTGCACGGTTCCAAACTGAAGCGCCTAGAACTGCTTGGCCACTCTGGCCGGCAATCTACGAGTTGTTTGCGTGTCTGTACATCGGTGTACTGCATTATTTTGGTGATATATGGGTAGTTTGCAGGTCTGTAAGCTGTGAACTGTGACCCCAAGCGCGTCAGAGCATGTGTTTTGAAACAAAGAAATAAATAAACTACGTGAAATCCGTTCCTAAATAAACAGTTCCAAAATAAATAAAGTACACTCCTTTCTCTCTCCAGCAGCCCAGCATGGGCTGAGTCCTTTTCCCACCAATTTCTAGGAAGAGGTGGCTGTCAGATGACTTAGGTTAGTGAAGGAAGCCCAAGTGACCTATTTTCCCTCCATTTTCTTAGGTTAGTGGAGGTAGCCGTGGTGTGTTGTATTGTCCTGCTGGAATTTGAACCTTCTGCCATTTTTTGGTGGCGAGGGATGGGAGGGGGGAGGAGAGTGGGTGAGGTTAGTGGAGGTAGCCCAATTGACCTATTTTCCCACCAAAGATTGAACTTCCCATCATAACGTCATTGCGACTTTGCCATATCTAATGCCTGCATCTTGGATCCACCATTTTGAATAAATTTGACAATAATGGAACGTGGGTTGGTACGAACCTTGTTCCACTACACATGACATGTGGATGCAACACCACCAGTCAGCACCTAACGTCGAGGTGGGCAGGGATCATAAGATTTTGGCTTATCAGTATGTATTACAGGTTGTGAGATGATCGACTCTGGGGATAAATGGAAGACCCAAAATTCGTTGTCGATTTATAATGAATCTAAACTAATAAGGAGGCGTTACATGGGAAACGAAAGCTGCAGCACAACCATCCAAGCAGCCAATCTGTTGGATTGTTAAGTTGCAACTTTAACTTTAGACAGACCGCCTCCTTCGTCGTTTAGTTTTCGTTCTAAATCGATGACGAAGTTTGTAAGGTGCCAGGCAAATCCAGCACCTTCCATGAAGACCCTGACATGATAGCAAATCCGGCAGTATGTCACATAGCTCCGAATAAATCGTGACACGAAATTAACTAAGGTAATACGATCAACAAGTGAGCAAATGGAATACCACAGACTAACGCAAGAAAGCCTAAATGCATGCCATACTTTCCCACCGTGAAACAGACGCAGTTCCGAGGGGAGAAACGAGAACAGAAACCGAGAGCAGAGTCCTGTAAGCTAGAAGACCCTACGATAAGGGACGGACACCCACATCACAGGCCGTCCGCCAGTGTTAAAAGATAGAGCCCTCCAGAAGAACAGTATAGATCTTACGATAACACTAAAAGGGCCACACCAGCTGCAAGTTTTAGCGTGAGACTGTACGCGTCTCTGTTACGTTGCAAACATTAAAAACATTGCCCCACCACGAAATAAATAACATTTCTTATTGGATATACAGAATTTTTGTAGGCGGAGCTTAAGGTTAACATTGAGACCCTGATTGGTCAGTTGAAAACACAGCCAGATGCCTTTTTCTTAGAACCACTTCAGTAATTTGCAGTAAAGAGAAGTTAGATAGAGTTGCTTCCGAGACAGCGAGGTGTGTGGAGCTGCGCCGCCCGCCGTCCCCTGACGCTGACTAACCGCCGACAAGGTAATGAACGCACATGATGCCGCATAAGAGTGCATAAGGCTTCAGTCAGAACTGCAAAAGTCTCATCTGTTACATCGCCTTTTTACGTAATACTAATATCGATCGTCAATTAAACTTTGTGGTATTCACATTTGGTACTGGAAGTTACAATCTGAATCGCGATGATTTTTCTGTTGTATAATTATTGAGAAGCCACATTAGTCACTGTAATTTACGACAAGTTAAATAAGTGATTAAAGATAATTGAGGGTCACTGTTGACCATTTTGATAGTTTTCTCTTTTATGAAACTTAATTTAATTCTAGATTTAGTGGCATAGGTCATCCTTCGATCCATTGTAGAGCTTGGAAACCAATTCAGGGAATATTCGTTCACATTTTTGTTGAACGCAGTTGGTTTTTATCATCCTGTATTAAAATATTTCCTTTCGTCAATAGCGCAATTTATAAACAATGTTTTGGAAGTAGAATAAATATTCCAAAGGTAAACTTAACTGCTTTTTCGACGTTATTTTACCAGCTAACTAAAAATAGGAAAGCCTTGAACCCCTTCCACTAAATTTAGTTAGTATTAAGATTCTTTTACAGGGAGTGCAGTGGAGCTGACGTTGAAATCATTAAGTATTTGATTATATCATCGCTAGTCTCACTCTTCTGAACGCTACATGTCACGTCTGGTCTGGCGTCTCCTTGCCAGCAACAGGTCCCAGGTTCAAAAAGTCAATTCCCTAAAAAAACACGCTCAGATCGTCGTTGCGCGAAAGTGGTAGGGAGACACGACTTAGAACAGACTGACACCACGCAGAATGTTAGAAGTTGGGTGCTCCATTTGTACTCAGCATTAACCTTCTTACGACCTAAGTTGTATGTTCGACTGAAGTGTATGTTCGACTGAAGTGTTTTTGTATTGCCTCGATACCGGTCGTCAGTCCAATAAAATGCATTTTCATGCAGCTGAAGCGGTTTTCTAATTTCCAAAACGCTTATTCGCAGCTGTGGTTACCCTGACTCACAGAGTCATTCAGTTGACCCCCATGTATGTCGTTTTATGCAGCCTGCAATGTTATTGCTGGCGTTCATAAACAATACGGGAGACTGTCATTTCCTTTCGGTCGCTACAATCAAAATATTAGTCCTACAGAGGCAATGGACAGTAACTTTCGCAGGAAATTTAATGTAGTTAAATTTTTGAATGTAATTCGTATGCGCTACACGCCGTTACTCAAGAATAAACGTACAAAAGTGAACTTTAGACGAACTTCCACTCTCACACTCAGCCACCCCCCCCCCCCACCCTCCCCCACATGTTGTCCATTGCACTCCTTCCTATCACTGTACAAATATTTGTGACTACACGAAGTATTTCCCACATTCGACGTTTTTGGTTTTCATTGATTCGCCTTAATACTCCACCAGCGTAGTCGATCAGTTACAAATTGTAAAACTAACGTTTATGTATATTTTATCTAACAGTTTTGTGAATTTTGACAGCATAAAGTGAACAATTACATCGTTGTAATCCTCAGGCTGTCCGTCTACGATACTTCTACGCTTGCTATGATTTTCTATCGAATTGTCAGCGTAATTAGTTTTAGCGTAACATTTACCAAATTCGTTTGCCATTCATTGCCCTCATGGACACGTTTAAATTAACAGTGTTAACGAAATAGCCGACTGTGCTGGTGGTGTAATAGCACAATCAATAGAGACCAAAAAGATACACTCCTGGAAATGGAAAAAAGAACACATTGACACCGGTGTGTCAGACCCACCATACTTGCTCCGGACACTGCGAGAGGGCTGTACAAGCAATGATCACACGCACGGCACAGCGGACACACCAGGAACCGCGGTGTTGGCCGTCGAATGGCGCTAGCTGCGCAGCATTTGTGCACCGCCGCCGTCAGTGTCAGCCAGTTTGCCGTGGCATACGGAGCTCCATCGCAGTCATTAACACTGGTAGCATGCCGCGACAGCGTGGACGTGAACCGTATGGGCAGTTGACGGACTTTGAACGAGGGCGTATAGTGGGCATGCGGGAGGCCGGGTGGACGTACCGCCGAATTGCTCAACACGTGGGGCGTGAGGTCTCCACAGTACATCGATGTTGTCGCCAGTGTAGGCGGAAGGTGCACGTGCCCGTCGACCTGGGACCGGACCGCAGCGACGCACGGATGCACGCCAAGACCGTAGGATCCTACGCAGTGCCGTAGGGGACCGCACCGCCACTTCCCAGCAAGTTAGGGACACTGTTGCTCCTGGGGTATCGGCGAGGACCATTCGCAACCGTCTCCATGAAGCTGGGCTACGGTCCCGCACACCGTTAGGCCGTCTTCCGCTCACGCCCCAACATCGTGCAGCCCGCCTCCAGTGGTGTCGCGACAGGCGTGAATGGAAGGACGAATGGAGACGTGTCGTCTTCAGCGATGAGAGTCGCTTCTGCCTTGGTGCCAATGATGGTCGTATGCGTGTTTGGCGCCGTGCAGGTGAGCGCCACAATCAGGACTGCATACGACCGAGGCACACAGGGCCAACACCCGGCATCATGGTGTGGGGAGCGATCTCCTACACTGGCCGTACACCACTGGTGATCGTCGAGGGGACACTGAATAGTGCACGGTACATCCAAACCGTCATCGAACCCATCGTTCTACCATTCCTAGACCGGCAAGGGGACTTGCTGTTCCAACAGGACAATGCACGTCCGCATGTATCCCGTGCCACCCAACGTGCTCTAGAAGGTGTAAGTCAACTACCCTGGCCAGCAAGATCTCCGGATCTGTCCCCCATTGAGCATGTTTGGGACTGGATGAAGCGTCGTCTCACGCGGTCTGCACGTCCAGCACGAACGCTGGTCCAACTGAGGCGCCAGGTGGAAATGGCATGGCAAGCCGTTCCACAGGACTACATCCAGCATCTCTACGATCGTCTCCATGGGAGAATAGCAGCCTGCATTGCTGCGAAAGGTGGATATACACTGTACTAGTGCCGACATTGTGCATGCTCTGTTGCCTGTGTCTATGTGCCTGTGGTTCTGTCAGTGTGATCATGTGATGTATCTGACCCCAGGAATGTGTCAATAAAGTTTCCCCTTCCTGGGACAATGAATTCACGGTGTTCTTATTTCAATTTCCAGGAGTGTAGAATATGGAGAATAGTTCGTAAAGGTGGAAATTTTTGTACAGTGGAAGTCGGGAATGCCATAAAAAACATACTAGGAATCCTGATTACAAATAGGTCCTACTTATTTTTCTGTAGGTCTAATAGCTCACGCATAGCGGGCGTGAGTTTATGAAAGTCGCGCGTGTGGTTTATGAAGGCCTTTTACTGGCCATAATATTCTAAGACCACTGTAATAACCAAATATTCTTCGGTTATATCCGCATTGCTTAAATATTTCTCTAAGTAAAATGATCAGGATAAACGCTGGAAAAAGCACTATCTTAGTAGACAGCTTCTGTTCGGAAGTTAAAAATACTAATTTCTTCTTCTACTTATTTGGTAGCTTAAAATCACCAGATTACAGCATGCAGCCCATCTCTCAAATTCGACCAGATACATGGCATTTTTCAGCATAAAATAACCTCTACATACCTCGGTGTCTTACGTTAACTAAGAAAAAGGGGAAGAATCATAGAATATGTTTTAAGAAATCAGGGTAATAACTTCTTGGTACTTGAGAGAGCCATCGAGAGCAAAAACTGCTAAGGAAGGCAGATACGGAAACATATCAAATAAGAAAAGAAGCTAGTTGGAAGTGCTACTCTCTGATGAAGAAGCTCTTAAAGAGGAGGATGTGGTGACAGGCTGTATCAAACTAAAAACAACTTTTAATTTACGTAATACAAAGGCATGTAAAGAAAGATGGGCGGCCTAGGAAACCATGTTGAGAGGAGTACAGTTTTATTACTGTAGGAATAAATAATGTTACACACTTCTACGTGTGACGCTTCAACGAGTGATAGCTATTTACTGTCACTCTGGTAAGTACTGCATCTCAAACCAACTAGCTAATATGGTAAAAATGCTAAATTCTTGTCGCTGTTATTGTACGAAAACGATATGCAAATCATCAATAGGAAAGCAGCACGTATTTGTATCGTGATCAACGACAAAATTTCCCGAATTTTCTATCCTAGTGTACGTAAGTATTTTTCAGGTCCCTATGCACTGTTTTGTCCTGCTTATCCTTTCCAATATCTCTGGGTCTAATCTGTCTCCTCCTGTACATTTCCAATAGTCCGCCGATGATAATGTCTTCCTGATTCTCTGCCCTGTCCTAACGATTCCTCCTGGTACTATCTTAAACAGCTAATCTCCCAGCGTAAATAGACGCTTATCAACGCATTTATATAGAACGTGCCACTTGCATCTCTTATCTCCGTAATTTCTACTCAACCACCTACGAATATCTTTCTCAGTTAACAAGCACACTAAAACATCTTGGACTAAGGCTCAACACTACACTAAAATAGGGATTCCCTACGCCATGCAGCAGAGAATCCACAACAGTCTTAAATTACTAAGCAGCCTTAGATGAGGACTGTATCACCCTACAAATCTCGACACCTACGAAGCCATGAGCCGATCCTTCCTCCGATTTTATGGTGGCTCTGTCACCTGGATGTCATCTCTGCCAAACATCTCTCTCTCTCTCCCTCTCTCTCTCCGCTGATTTCCTTCAAAGCCATGCACTCAGCCTTCCTTTCCATATCCTTTACCCACTCTTCTACCAATTCTTTTCTAGAAGCTCGTGAATTTATTATCTCTCCTTAGCCACAGGAGGACGTATTAGCACATGAATATGGTTCTGTCAATTAACAAAACATTTACTCTTGTTATTTACATTTGTATCAGGGTCAATGACTGCCATGATTTAAGCCGTCTACTTTAAAATTAATTCCTTGTCTTTCCTAGTGGTTGTTCTGAATGTAATATTTTCTTTAGTTTAGCCAGATCCGTGATACAGTCCAGCCAACGAAGGAAAATTAGGGAAATATTCGTGTGGCCGTAAATTTCTGTAGAGTGGTAGGAGAGAGTGCCATGAAGAGCATACGAAAAATCCCTTCTGGTGGAGTGTGAGCGTATCCAAAACTTTATCTATTGTATTTATGTGCTCTTCCCACGACAGAGATGCAATTAAAACATCCTCAATGTACACTTTTGCATCCTATAAAAGTTCTTCTCCAACAATCTCATCTAAAGCTCAAACAAATGATGCTGGCAAAATGTTTACACCGAATGTCATCCGTTTAAGATGGTAATGCTGGTCGTTATACAAGGACGCAGTAAAGTTTCGGCTTCTTTCCTCCAGTTCCACCTGTCAATGACTATTCATCATAGCCAGGCTACTAAGTTAACAAATGCCGGAACATTTCTGTAGCGTTTCTTCAATATTTTCAGCCTGATCCCTCTGCTGTAGAACAATGCAGTTATTAGCTCTTGTGTCCTTAACAAGTCTGACGGATCCATCCTTCTTAATTATTTGCTGTATCGGACTGCAATATTCGCTATCAGACCTCTCAATTCTATCGTGATATATCATGAGTTTAGTTTCCTTTCCTACAGCTTGTCTTGTAGCAAGTGGTACTGAATACAATTTGATTGTAAATGGTTTGTGCGGTCGCACTTTAATTTGACATTTACATCCCTTCGTTAGTTCTGGTTTACTTGAAAATACTTCGACATGCGCAAGTAAGACTTACCGTAACTGCTCTCTATATAAAGTGAGCAATTTATATTTCTTGAATTTTTGACACTACTTCCCGAATCTCCTCTCCTCTTTCTGCGGGCAAATTGTCCTTCATATACAATAGCGCTTAAATTCCATCATCTATCTTTTTCTTAATGCTTCTAACTCATAACCCTGCAGACGCTTCTTCTTTTTCTCCGACTAACCCGACGAAAGATGCCTGATACTCTTCACTCTCACCATAGATAATTAACTTTACCACACTTAACTCCACCATAATCCATCCTATATCTTATTTCTGCAGGCCAGTCATCCACAGACAAAGAATCAAGAATCAATACAGTCCTGTCAAAGCAGCTATCTAAAATCTTGGACCTATGAGTGCCTTCCGAGTAACAGCACGATCTCTATGTCCAGTTACACTAATTATATACACAATATTGACAAAGAGAACATTTAAGGGCATCTCCGTCGTGGGAAGAGCTCATACGTAGGCTAGACAAAGTTTTGAATACACTCACATTCCACAAGTGGGGATTTTCAGTATGTTATTCATGGCACTATATTTCTACTGGGCGCCTGTCAGCCATCTTCAGGTGAGCCATTGAAGAGTGAGGAACACTTTGCCCAACCCGCAATGTACAGCGCGCTGCGATTGTTCTGCGCATGCGTCAGAATCAAGTTGATCACATTCCACGGCATCAGCGCCCTCGCTGGTGGAATAGCTAACTTGTCTTCTGCATTACCGTTCGCCGCAGACGCCGGCGCACTCTGTCGTCTTCGATTAGAGCAAACCATGGGGATGAAGGGGTTCCATGGACTGTCCAGCTGGTACCCACTATCATGGTTCATCGGCTTTCCCGCCAGGCTTTTTTCCACGAATTCTTTAATAATGAAGTCCGGAAAAGATGTTGCTGTGGTCAGAATTATACTTCTGTTATACTCCATTGAATTTTCAATGGGTACGCAGTGTTTGGCAATAGCGGACTTGTTTTGTTGCAAAAGACGAGAGAAACGTTGATGTTCAGGGCAGCGTTCTTTCTTAGTGTATGTGGCCTCTCCTATGTAAGCTATACCACACTGATAATGTATTTTATAAATTACGGCCTTCTACAACAGCAAGTCATCTTTAACAGCTCCCAAAACGTATGAATTCTTAGATGGTGGACGGAAAATCACTTTCACCTGAAGTTTACAGGAGATTCTTGCTATTTTAAACGAAATGTAGCAAACAAAGGGAAGAAAAGCTACAGATTTTGCTCGCTTTCCTCCTCTTTGTGCACTTCCTGATTCTGTTTCTTTTTTTACATGAGAGTGCCCTGTTTCACTACTGTGCAGAATATCCACATTTTCTGGACATTGTCTTTAGATGAGTGAGCTCTTTAGACAGACTACATTGATCTGAGACAGTGAAAGCTCTCTGTATAGGGGTTATAAGCACGCTCAAAATTTACGAAGGGTGATAACAACTTGACGCTTGCAAATACAAAACAGTATGAGCAGGCTTACGATAGACTGAATGCCCCAGAGAACCATAATTCTCTCGTGTAACCAAGACATCCAAGAAAGGCATGCAACAATCTTTCTCTCTTTCCATAACGAACCGAATGTTGTCATTGTGGAGTCTTGCCCACTCGTCTCGTATAGGGTCCGTAAAGGATGCTGCGTTCTCGGAATGCTATACAACAATTCAAGCAAATAACATTAGTACTTTTATTTCAATAAATCAGATTGACAATACATAACTTTGTATTTAGAAAAGTGTCGCAAGCGATCGGCGACATGCAAACAGTAATGTTCTTCGCTATAGACAAAGTCCTAACAGGCAGTGGATATGGATCACTAATAACTGCTCTTTGCTAGGCCGTGCTGATACTCTCCCAATACTGTCCACCATGTCCGACCGAGGCTGGCAGGAGCAGCGCTTATACTCACTTCTGCTAGATGCCGCTCCTATCGTGGTGCGGTCCTAATCAGCGTACCACTGACCGACGTCGTTGCACCGCCTTCTCTTCTATTGCATACTTCATCTTAGTTCCGGCGCTTGTGGTTAGGCCAGAACAGTCGTGAATGAAGCTGAGGAATAAACTCCATGAAATTATCTTCTCCATGAGACCACACTATGAAAGTATCCTCCACATTCCACACTCCAGTTTGGTTGAGGGCAGTTGACTCAGACTCTCTCTCCTCGAAACTGTCCACAAAAAAGCTGCCAGTGACGATGCCGTTGGTATAATAAAAATATTCTTGGTTAACGATAAAACAGGTTGACGATAGAGCATTCCAAAACAAAGCACTAATTTCCTCCAGAAAAATTTTACCTGTTAGTACCAAAGAGAAGGAACATTGTAAAAGGTGATATCAGATTAAAATTAATCAAATGATCAGCACTGCTTAGGTGGAGGATCGGCTAACCTTACAACAACTATAGTCTTGAGGTGTGTGAACGATACTTTTATAGTGTGGCGTCGTGGAGAAGATAAATTGATGGAGCTTAGCCGGACGCTGTGACCAAGCGGTTCTAGGTGCTTCAGTCCGGAACCGCGCTGCTGCTAAGGTCGCAGGTTCGAATCGTGTCTCGGGCATGTATATGTGTGATGTCCTTAGCTTAGTTAGGTTTAAGTAGTTCTAAGTCTAGGGGACTGATGACCTCAGATGTGAACCATTTTGATGGAGTTTCTTCACTTCCTCAACTCCATACATGACAACATTCGGTACTCTATGGAAGCAGGGAAAGATAGTTGTCTACCTTTCTTGGACGTCTTGGTTACTCGAAAGAATGTCGGTCCTCTGGGGCATTCAGTTCATCGTAAGTTCACTCATACTCTTGTCATCACCGATCGCAGACTATGAGCGTGCTTATAAGTCTTGTACACAGAGCTCACACTATCTCAGATTAAGATAGTCTGGCTAGAGACCTCGCCCACCTAAAAAGAGCGTTCAGAAAAATTGGATATTCCGCTCAGTCGATTAACAGGACACTGTTATTTAAAACCAAGAATTAGAAAGTGGACAAAGAGGAGAATACGCCGGCAAAATTACATGGCTTAGCCACAGCCAGGTTCGCATGAGAGCTTCTGTGAAGTTAGGAAGGTACGAGACGAGGTACCGGCAGAATTGAAGTTGCGAGTACGGGTCGTGAGTCGTGCTTGGAAAGCTCAAATGGTAGAGCACTTGCCCGCGAAAGGCAAAGGTCCTGAGTTAGAGTCTCGGTCCGGCACACAGTTTTAATCGGCCAGGAAGTTTCATATCAGCGCACACTCCGCTGCAGAGTGAAATTCTCAATCTTCTGTTAAGGTTTACCTCCTGTACCCTTTGGTAGCCCAATTAATTTGCAAGGTAGCGGCTGTTTAATTTTTCTTCGGAACTATTTCCAATAGAAAGTGTTGTGTCTAGACAAGACAGCCTAGACACAATGAGAGGAAGCCGAAAGGCACGCGCTACGCTCACGCAGATGTGCGTGAGGTCTGAAACAGGATACGTAATGAATGCTATAAAGAAAAGTACGTAGCTTCTGGAAAACTTAACTTTAATCCATCCTCTTGGTACATCTGGAGATTGTGGCGATACAAGTGAGACTCTTTAGATACATGCAATGTTACTAATGGCGCCTTGCTAGGTCGTAGCCATTGACTTAGCTGAAGGCTATTTTAACTATCGGCTCGGCTAATGAGCAATGCTTCGTCAGTGTGCATCGCTAGCTACGTCGTCCATACAACTGGGGCTAGTGCTAGTCCGTATCTCTAGACCTGCCTTGTGGTGGCGCTCGGTCTGCGATCACACAGTGGCGACACGCGGGTCCGACATGTACTAATGGACCGCGGCCGATTTAAAGCTACCAGCTAGCAAGTGTGGTGTCTGGGGGTGACACCACAGGAAGTTGTCTTCACCTTGTCCAAGAGCGCCTCCTGTCCCACGTCTGAGCCCTGCTGCGAGCTATCTACTCTGCAGCCTTCAGGGAACTTGTTGTGAACTCTTCTTCATCTGGTTCCATCCCTTCGACCAGCCTGCCTTGAGTGAGCCTCTCTGGTTATAACGGGACACGCAAACGTACTCATCTCGGTGAGGTGGCTGTCCTCAAGGAAGAGGTACACGTCTTCAATGGGATAAGCAACATAGACACTTAATTGGAGTTCAATGGAGGCGTGTGAAGTTCTCCGACATGACTTTGCTTCTTTTAATTGATGCAAGGCATAGCATGCACCGAGCGAGGTGGCGCAGTGGTTGGTACAGTGGAGTCGCATTCGGGAGGATGATGGTTAAAAACCCCGTGTGGCCATCCTGATTTAGGTTCCCTGCGAGTTCCTTAAATCGCTTTAGGCAAACGTGGGGTTGGTTACTTTGAAAGGGAATGGATGACTTCCTCCCCCAAATTTTTCTAATTCGATCAGACCCATGACCTCGCTGTTTGGTCCCCTCCTCCATATCAGCCAACGACAGCATACACCAGGGGCCCAATGTGGTACTTAATTCAAAGTATGTGGAAGGAGTAATTCACAGTGGACCCGGATCTCAGATGTTTTAAGGGCACTTTTTGTACCACGACTCGAGCACACTCATTTAGTCACCATGAAGTTCATTTTAGCAGACACAGTGACATGTGTGGCTCTTCCTTCTACTTCTTTATCATGAGTGTGTTGCAGTTAACTGGTAGCGTGTGGAGCGTCTTATTCACAGTGGAATCAGATCTCTGATGTTTTGGGGGATTCTTTTTGTACTGCCACGTGCGTATACACATTCAGTCACGAGGAATTTTATTTCTACAGACTCAGTGATATGTGTGTTCTTCCTTCTACCTGTTACCATAAAGAGCAACGAAGGACAGTCTGTGCGGAGCTCCTTGCTTGTTACGAGGCTGACTGTGAAAGTTTCTTGTCGAACGCCGTCAACACGATGAACTTAAGTTCTTTTCTTCGAACCGAAGCAAAACGGCAATCCATGGAGTGGCGCTTCATCACCTCCACTCTGGAGAAAACGTTCGCACCCTCACACGGCGACGGTCATCTGGCACTCTCATAACGCGACGATCAAGTCTGAAACGTGCTCCGCTGCCCTCAGAAAACTGAAGAATCGACATCAGCGTATTCGTCACCACAAAAATGCAATCGAACTTCTCCTTCTCCACGACAATGCAACTCCTCACACAAGTCTACGCACCCGAGACGAGCTCACAAAACTCCACTGGACGTTTCTTCCACATCCACCTTACAGCCTTTATGTCGCAGCTTCAGACTTCCACCTGTTTGGTCCAATGAAGGATTCACTCCACGAGAAGAAGCATGTGGATAATAGTGGGGTTACTGATGCAGCAAGACAATGGTTCCGACGTCGGCCAGCAGAGTGGTACCACGCGGGCATAGAGGCCCTCCCAGTAAGGTGGTGTAAGGCCGTCGCATTGAATGCAGACTATGATAGAAAATAAGGTTTTGTAGCCAAAAGATTGGGCAATAATGTGGTGGATTGGAAACATACCTCCAGAAGAAAGTGTTGAATTATTTATAGAACGCCCCTCGCATTTTACTGTGGGAAGGGTGATGACACCCGGGGTCGGTAGCCGAGCAGTTCTACGCGCTTCAATCCGGAACCACGCGGCTGCTATGGTCGCAGGTTCGAATCCTGCCTCGGGCATGGATGTGTGTGATGTCCTTAGGTTAGATAGGTTTAAGTAGTTAGGGGACTGATGACCTCAGATGTTAAGTCTCATATTGTATAGAGCCATTTGAATCATTCTTGAAGGGACTATGTCGCCGTAGATCGTCCCACATTGTGTATAGAGTAGATTCCAGCAGAGCTACAGGTGATGTCTTATGTACACAACTTGCCTGGGTAATGGGAACATCATACTTCTTCTTGTATGAGGATACTAATTAACTTTAGTCCCAACTGTCTTGGAGCGCTGTCTGCATCTGTATAGGAATGTATTAACAGACCTTCTAATGATCTGTTCTAATTTGTTTTTCCGATGTACATAACTTACGTATGAAAGAGAATTAAATACCTGGAAGCGTTTCTACGCCGGACTAATGGTTTAGTTAACTTTTCAGGCCATCAGGCAATCAACAATGTTTACAGGAACTCTATCTACCACTTTAGGTATGTCCTCTGTGACGCCTCGCACCACCTCTCTCTCTCTCTCTCTCTCTCTCTAGTCATTTAAACAATTCCGATTTTCTGTGACCCGATGAACTATAGCAGGCCACTTCCATCTGTCCAGTACCATCGCCCGCAGTCTTTCCAGGTTGTAATCCATTACTTCTGCGATGCCATCGATCCATCTTCACCTTTCGCGAGCTTTTCTCCTTATTCCTTCGATCTTCCCAGCATTCAAGCGTTTTGCATCGAATCAAGTGCCAAAAGTATTTCAACTTTTGTTTCACTGTCAGGCCTTCCTAGGAGCTATCAGGCTTTATCTGTGTAATAGCGACTGTTGGTTCCCTTTGCGGTGCATGGGAACTAAAGTTTCCTCCACCAACGCAATTCAAAGGAGTCTGAGACCTGAGTTTCTCCTGGATAATGTAACTTTCAAATAATTTCCGGGAATTCAGCCAGGTGACACTATCAGCGACCGCTGAAACACCGGCGGTCGCTGAAAGTGCAACCTGGCTGAATTCCCGGATATTATTTCAGAGGACTCTATTCTCCTCGTTCACCCATTCTTGTGCTCCAGTCCCCACATCAATACATCACAACTGGAAAAACGATAGCCGTTACTATAGTGATCTTTGTTATTAACGTTATGTCTCTTCTCCTTGAAACGTTGTTAGATTTGGACATTGCCTTTCTACCTAGTAACAAGCGCCTCTTGATTGGCTGCAGTCACCATCAGCAGAAATCTTCTCGCCGAGATAACTGAACACAGAAACGAGCTCCGTTGTTTCTCCTCCTATGTGCCACCAAGCGGCAGGTGCAATGTTCATAATTTTCGTTTTCTTGACATTCAGCATTAGACCAGCCTTTGCACTCACATTCCGAACGAGGATATTCTTCCTCATTTTCTGCCAATAGGATGGTATTATCTGCACATCTAACATTATTTACATTAATCCCAGCTATTTTAATTCCGGTTTCTCCTGTAACCAACCCGGAATTCCTCATTTCACTACCGCTGCTCATGTCTAATTTGTGTCGAATGAGGAGCTAGTTGCTTAGGGTGCTGCTACGTTCTGCAGCTGAGCGACTTCTCGCTCTGAGACAGCTGTTACTGCTGCTGCTGCAGCTGCTTCAGACACATCTGGTGGCATCCCACAGCAGATCCCCGTGGACCAGCAGCCGACGGCTTTATCCCGCCCGTCGCAGCCGCGCGCATTGCTTCTATCTCATTTACGGCGGGCACAAAGCGCCCTCATAATACACTCTTATCGTCACTTCTGAAACCCATCTCCTCTCCGGGGGACTTTCATTACATTTCGTCGGACCCTACAGTTTGCACGCTTCTCTCATCTTCTCTTAGGGCGCAGTTCTGCCTATAGACATTTTTCCCTCATCTAGCTCCCGTATTTTCTGATTTTATCGCTATATTCCTCTGGTTATATCTGCATCCCTGGCTCACGCTAAAAGCTCAAAGTGGATCCTTTTTTGGAAGAAAAGCTGTAGCGCCACGTTCCCTCCCCCCTGGGCATAAAATATCTGATGAAGCGTATTTGACGTCTGAAAACTGTAATATAACCATACGGCTGTAGTATTAAGTTTAGTCCAGCCTCTATTAAGCACACTACGTGACTGAACGCACACTGTGGGGAAGCTTTACTGACCAGTAATCGTAACCAATTCATCGTATTAATGAGTTAATCGAATTCACTCATCCAAGGATCTAGCCTGGAAACTCCAGTAACTCGAAACAATAAGTAAACCGCTGTATTAATGACCAGGAGACACGCGCGAAACTTTCGCACTTTTTAAATTTTTTTAAACAATTACAGTATCTGGAATAAGCACAGGCTTTGGGATAACGGTAGTTGTGGGAAAGAAGAGAAATATTTTTAAAAATGAACCGAAAGGCTTGAAATAATAATCAAGGATTTATGATACACTCTTGTATATTGATTTCCAAGTGTTTTGCTTTCGGAATGCTTTTCCTAGATTATACGAAGGGAAGATATCGGAGACTGCCAGTAGGGTCACATAACCAATAACTTTAACTCGACAATCATTTTTGGTTATAGAAAGCACGTTTGGTCGTAGGAGCAATAGGTAAATCTCAATTGAAGGCGAAATTGACAAATGTGTTCGTCGTTTCGGAAAGTATGTAAGTTCAGAAAAGTAAACTTGTGCGAAAGTGCAGAGATAATAGACTACCGCAGTACAGACACTTATTGTCTACGAAAATGCTACATACAAATTATTCAGTAGCTAAGTACTTAAAAACAAATGAAATGATATTTGTAATAAGATAATATTAAAAGAGTGTCTCTCATTTGTGACTATTAAGTTTGCTTCGTAAAATATTGGTATGAAGCTGGGCATCCATGAAGGCCTTTAGCCTATGACAGTTATGGATCTATTTTATGTTAAAAATTCCCACAAATAGTACGTTTTAGCAGAAAATCGGTATGCAATGTTAGAAGCTGATTAAAAACCCTTTCGAACGATAACTCATTCAACTCTGCACAATAGAAGATGTTGTCAAAAAGGGATTTTGGCTTGAGAAACTATACTATGATTCTTAGGTTTGGTTCATCTGTATGCAACTGAATAAAGGCAATATTTTTCTTTTGCTGGACATATTTTGCTTCAAGTTATTAAGGCATTATCGTGGTAGGGACAGGTCAATACACAGTAAGTAACAGAACACAAATTGCGCCACAGGTGCCGGTGTCAGTACGTTTTGTAGCTTGTACGTACTTTCGGGGACAGAATTCGTGAGACCCAAACATTTTCGTTACGCAAAACTGCAAAGATTAGCTGTCTGCTACACAGCATAACACGGAAAATGACACAGGGCTCCCAACGGACGGCCAATTTACACGAGTCTCAAGTATATCTTACACGAAACAAAAAGTGGACTGGCAATTGTTCCAAATTTTGGAGTTAACAAAAAACCGAAATTTGAGCAAAAAAGTTTAACAAGAAGTTAAATTTATCCTGCAGTACAATAAGGAACGAAAATAGTCCTACAAGCAAGTCAGTGGGTAACAATAACCTTATTCTTGACGAGCTTTTTTTTTTTTTTATTCCAACATGACACGGACCTCGTTAATGGATTGTCTACTTAAAATGGTTATCATCTTTAACGTTTTACCTTCATCAAGACGTATATTACTTGTCTATATACACGAACCAATTTATATCTAAATGTCGTCCTCGTAGCTGTATTAATGTCCAGATAATTTTTTCCTCGTGTTCCCGTTTGTCAAACATCAAGCAAAAACAAAAGATACTAACCAAACCAAGGTTCTCCTAGATGAAACTACTTCAAACCGTATGACCACGCCACCGCTGGTTCTTAGACGTGGTTCAAGATTTTGGAAGTATCGCAGCACATGACGTCCTGATCTGTACTAACAAAACTTATACTTTGGCGTAACAGACTAGAAGGGTGTGGCTTTACCCCCTCTGCAATGAATCACTGGAGGCCACAGAGGGCCCAAAAGATGCGGATGTGACGTGTGACGGTTTCTATTTCTATCCACTGACGTTGTCAGGCACTAGAACGGCGACAAGTACCCATTGTGGCGGGCGACTGGTGGCTTCGTTCAAATTTAAGACTCCTTTCTAAGTATCATGTCCACTAGTAATAACACTTGTGGTTCACGTAATAACCAAAGATGTCAATTTGTAACCTCCCCACAAAATACATAATTTAAATATTAAATATTATTTGGTTAATGATTCTAATTTTAGTGTAACCTCAGAGCAAAACTGGTTCCCATTTAATGTACCCACAAAATTCTTTTCTCATTTAATATAAGCTCGAAACAGAAAAATTCCTTAACCTCGTAATAAAAAATAAATTAAGTAACCTGGTAAAATTTGGACGACAGCAGTGCCGCGTCATGGCCCTGTAAGATCATTCTGAATAAAAAGCAAAAATTCTCACATCGATAAAGTCGGCAACTATCTGCTCTTACAATAGCTCTTTTCCCGCACAGCTCTATGCAATGCTGGCCTATACATTTGTTATTTATGAAAAGAAGCAAATGATTTTTCTTTTGGAACAATCGGAATGATCATGCATTGAAAAAAATATTAAATTCTTTAAATTGAAATGAATGCTTGTTATTACGAGGACATTTTTAAAAGATATACATCGGAGTTTACATAATATTACTAGATATGCACGAGACTGCTTTTTTTTACCTTATACAATAATACTCTGGCTCCGGCATCGCTGCACCGCGACCGGCCCAGCCAACATGATACACCAGACCAGACCAGAGCAAACACACACACAGGCAACAACTTACTGCTACTGCTACACAGTTCATACAGTCAACACTGCTCTCTGGTCAGCGATTCTCTTATACCTTGCATATCGCAGGCAGTGCATGAGCAATACATCGAAATTACATCTGCTCGGGCCTCTTACACAAAATTACATCTGTATTACAACTGCTCGGACCTCTTACATAACCCCCCCACTGGGGGGCAAAATTTTGGCAGCGATGGTGAGTCAATTGGACTTGCCATGAGCAACAAATTTTTCTTAATTAACTAAGTTTACAGTCACAGAGTATATATATATATATATATATATATATATATATATATATATATATATATATATATATATATATATATATTAAAAAAAGTGCAGAACATGAAATGAAATAGAGTGCACTTGCACGGAGTACAGAACATATCAAGAAATCACTAAATGTATACGCAATGAGTACAAATCATATTAACAAATGACATAAAGTGCATACGCAGTGTAGTACAGAACATACCTAGCAATGACAACATGTACATGCAATGAGTACAAAACATATTAACAAATGACATAAAGTGCAGACGCACTGTAGTGCAGAACATATCTAGCAATGACAAAATGTATACGCAATGAGTACAAAACATATTAATAAATGACATAAAGTGCATACGCACTGTAGTACAGAACATATCTAGCAATGACAAAATGTATACGCAATGAGTACAAAACATATAACAAATGACATAAAGTGCATACGCACTGTAGTATTTTTTTACCATTTTACAAGAACTAGGATAGGAAAGGGAAGGATTGCATCATGGTTGTAGCATAGTAGGTTGCACGTAGCTGCACTGATAGTCCATATCTTTCTACAGAAGCACAACACCAAGTGAGACAATCTGAAGTTCTATTCCCTGAAGTATCAATCAGTGTAGCCAAGACACTGAAATGTCGTATGAATATTCAATGTTATCATTTTGGTAGTACATTAGGTACACCAAACAGTGGGACCATAATAACATCTCCATCGTTCAAGGTGGTGGACAGCATGATGTGTCAACGTCACACTCCTGCAGAATCCATACTCTTTCACCAACGTAGAATTAGTGCAAAAATCCAAATATAGTGCTCCATGATCATGAGGATGGACAGGACAAACGTATATTGCAGTAATTTCTGGTATTTAGGTCGGAAGGTGAAGGACATTAAGTCTTATGCTAGTCATCATTGAAAATGACACTAGTCTATTAACCGATTTGAGTAATTGGTGGCATTCATTGCCTAGTTACTAAATATTTCTGTACTGTGTATGGAGTATTATAGAATATTATTCATAAGTCATCTGATGACAGTAAATATTGGCACTCATTGGCCAGTTACAAACCATTTAAAAGTGATCATTCAAAGCAAGAGTTAATTAATGGCATACCATTTACATAATTCATCTAGTTATAGTAATCATTGGCACTCTTTGGCCAGTTACAAACCATCAGAAGTCATCCTTCAAAACAGGAGCTAATGAGTGTAGCATCAAGCTACTGGTATTCATATATAATAGCATGTAGGTGACATAATACAAAATAAAAATAAGGAACAGTGGCCTTCATTGGCCAGTTACTAAACATTTAGCAAGTATTGAAAAGTACAAAACATTTTTCATCATTCAAGTGACATACGACATATTTAAAATAATTATTGCCACTCATTGGCCAGTTACAAGGTATTCTTATATTTTTATAAAACCTTATTCACTATTATCCACAAGTTATCATTCAAAATAAGAGTTAATTATTGGCATAGCAGTTATAGAGTATAACAAAAATATTATTTGCAGAAATTATTGGCATAGTATTTATGCATTATTACAAAACATCATTCACTATTACTTAAAACTCATCATTCAAGTGACATAGGAAATATTGAAAATGTAACACACTGTAACTATTACTCAAGGTCTGTGATTAGAAAACATAATTCAGTATTACTCAGAACTCATCATTCAAGTGACATAGGACATTACTGAAAATGTAGCACACTGTATATATTACTCAAGGTCTGTGATTAGAAAACATCATTCAGTATGAAACTTCCTGGCAGATTAAAACTGTGTGCCCGGCCGAGACTCGAACTCGGGACCTTTCCCTTTCGCGGGAAAGTGCTCTACCATCTGAGCTGCCAAAGCACGACTCACGCCCGGTACTCACAGCTTTACTTCTGCCAGTATCTCGTCTCCTACCTTCCAAACTTTACAGGAGCTCTCCTGCGAACCTGCAGAAATAGCACTCCTGAAAGAAAGGATACTGCGGAGACATGGCTTAGCCACAGCCTGGGGGATGTTTCCAGAATGAGATTTTCACTCTGCAGTGGAGTGTGCGCTGATATGAAACTTCCTGGCAGATTAAAACTGTGTGCCCGACCGAGACTCGAACTCGGGACCTTTGCCTTTCGCGGGCAAGTGCTCTACCATCTGAGCTACCGAAGCACGTCTCTCGCCCGGTCCTCACAGCTTTACTTCTGCCGATATCTCGTCTCCTACCTTCCAAGCTTTACAGAAGCTCTCCTGCGAACCTGCAGAACTTGCACTCCTGAAAGAAAGGATACTGCGGAGACATGGCTTAGCCACAGCCTGGGGGATGTTTCCAGAATGAGATTTTCACTCTGCAGCGGAGTGTGCGCTGATATGAAACTTCAGTATTACTCAGAACTGATCATTCCAGTGACATAAGACATATCTAAAATGTAACACACTGTAACTATTATTCAAGGTCTATTTTTTTTGTGCTACCAATGCATTGCGTTGGGATCGATAATTAATTGCTGGCGCATGAAAATATTTGCTTTTGATTTATTGCTGCAAATGAGGATAGGTAACGTCATTCGTCATGAGTCAGCTGTAGCAAGGTTATGAAACAAGTAGAGTATATGTGATCACATTCATGAATGACACACACAAATGGGTACAAAAAATGCAAGTTCTAGAACAGATTTAATGACTAACTGCTTATAGCACATTAATTTCATGAATAGCTTCTCCTAGAGAAAATACAAAATGGATTATTAAGCTGAAAGAAGAAACGCATATTATGCTGAAAAGTAGTGAACTCCGAATTAACAGGTAATGAACTGTGTACTCTAGCTGTCCTTTCCAAAATCTTTAGTCATTATACCATGCGACATAAGACATACTGGCAAAACGAACTGCAACAAATACTTAAATAACTACATAGCATTTCTTAACTTACAGTAAATATCTAAACTTCATCATTATCCTCATCTGCAAAGAAAAGAAAGTGGTGCGTTTAGTGGCCATATAAAATTTATCACTATCATCACCTGTAAACAAAAACTTCATTATTCACATCACCATAACTTCATTATTATCATCACCTGCAAAGAAAAACTTCATTATTCATATTACCATATTCTTCATCACTATTCATAATCTTTCATTATCATCTGCAAAGAGACACTTCATTATTCATATTACCGTTTACTTCGTACAACTATTCATAGTATAGAGTTCCTTATTTCTAGCATATTTCATCACTAAAACTAAGATGTGTAGTTCTGTCTGACAGCCTGCATTAATCGCCTCGTATTCTGAAAGAAAAATAATTAGTTAAGACTGCTATCACACGATGTGTATAGTATATTCATGTTAGTGATTGTTAATTCTGATCCATTTACTCTTCGTGACGAGGTATTGCATCTTCTTTCGTTCATTCCGAAGGTGAAATTCCCATTTCATAGTAATCCACTGTGGTTTGTTTCATTTATTTCATTTACACGTTATTGCTTTCTGAAAATGATGAACAACGATTAATGTCTTGCATTTAAATCACATACCCATTAAATAAAAACTGGTTTCTAGTGATATAATTAAGCATACAGCACAGCATGACGGAAAACGTAATATGTCAAAAACGTGGACAGTGTGGAGGTGCAAAAATGTACACGGTGTATCATAATGTAGTAGCAAAAAAAATGCAAAATAGTTACGATGTTGAGATATCATAAGGCAAAATGTCAAAGTCAACTGGTGTTTGTTATATCTTGAAGATTTCATAGTGCATACAAACAAACAGGAAAACAATCATACATACATGAAAAATGGAAAATGTGCACGGTCTGATATATAACGACAAGAAATGACTTTCTTTGTGTTTAGCTTGTATGTTGTGTAGTTGATAGAGGCGAGAGTTGAAGACTTTTATGGAGAAAGAATTTGATAAAATTAATATGTCACTAGATAGAATTGCATAATTGTTCATAAAATATGCAAGTTTATCTGGAAAATGTGCACGGTCTTATGTGTAACGACATGAAAAGCGACCTGCTAACCTTACCTTGCCGGGCACTTGCCAAGAAAAAATATAATAATCATCAGTAAGTAATCACATAGATATAATTGCATAAGTGGTCATAAAATGTGTAAGTTTATCTGGAAAAATGTGCACGGTCTGATGTGTAACGACAAGAAAAGCGACCTGCTAACCTTACCTTGCTGGGCACTTGCCAAGAAAAGATATGATAATCATCAGTAAGTGTTCATATAAATAATTGCATCATTGGTCATATAAAAATCAGGAAAAGGCATTACAGTGTGATAAATCATAAAGTATGTTCATTCAATAAAGGGTTTAACATTGGAGACATGGTGATTGCCTTCACTTTTTCTGGTTCTCAGAGTTTCGACGTGTACTACATTGGGGTGACGAATCCTGCGAATTATGTATAGAGCTGCATACAGAAGCTCAAATTTACTACATCTATTCTTTCCTCTGTTAGATAAATAGTGTGTACGTACTAATATCTTCTGTCCAATGTGAAAGTCACGGCGTGTACAAACCTGTTTTTGCTGTCTTCTCCGGCGCTCTGCGGCACGTTTGGTGTTGTTCAGCGCAATGTCAACTATTTCATGGTGTCGTAGTCGACGAGATGTAGGAAAGGATACTAATTCTTTAATTTTGTTAGGTGGTTCAACATTTTTCTGTATAACAGTCGGAGATAGCATAGTAGATTCATTTGGTATGGAATTAATTACATTCTGGATTGAGAGTAATTGTGTGTCCCAATCAATATGTCTTTTATGGCAGTATATTCTACACAGGTTACCAATTTCTTTCATTAATCGTTCACAAGGGTTCGAAAAAGCATGATACTTGGATATATAGATCGGAGCAATATTTCTTGTTCGTAACATACGTGTCCATATAGCAGATCGAAATTGTGGTCCATTGTCGGAAATTACTTTCAATACATACCCTACATGAAATAAAAAATGTTTTACAAATGCTTTCGAAACAGATTTAGCAGTAGCTTTGCGTAACGGACTGAAGGTAACAAATTTTGAAGTGAGTTCAACAGCGACAAAGATGTAGCAAAAACCTCTATTAGTTCTGGGAATCGGACCAAAAATGTCTACAGCGGCCATGTGTCTCAGTTTAACAGGTACAATGGGATGTAACAGAAGAATATGTGAAGTAGTGTCTGACTTAGCTTTCTGGCAGATTTTACTTGACGCTAAAACTCGTCGAATACGTTTCCCCATGTTGGTAAAATAACAGTTCTGTCTCAGTATCAGAAAACATTTTCTGGCTCCATAAAGTGCGTAACTTAAATGAGTATACCAAATTAATTTGTTAACAAGCTCGTGAGGAATGCATAGTAACCAGTTGTTGCTGTCAGGGTGAGAGCGGCGAAACAGAATATTATTGCGTACAGTGTGATGGTTTCTAATGGTAACATTATTCCTATCTTGCCAAAGGTGTTTAATTTCTTTCCATACGTTGTCTTTACTCTGCTGTTGTGCTATGTCTCGTAATGACGACGAAATGAAATTTTCAAATGCAACTTGTTGAATATACATGACGCTGATATTTGCTTTGCAGATGTTGGTTGCGATGTCTTGCTGATTGTTGCTGAGAGAACGGGATAGTGCGCATGCTACAATATTTTGTGTACCGGGAATGCAAACAATTGTAATATTAAATTCCTGTAAATAAAGTTTCCATCTGCTTAATCTGTCGTGTGTAAATTTACCGGTAAGTAAAAACTGTAGAGCTCTATGATCTGTGTAAACGGTCGTATGTCTTCCATAAAGAAAATGCCTAAATCTCGAAAATGCCCATACAACACACAATGTTTCAAGTTCTGTAACAGAAGAATTGCGTTCAGCAGGTGACAGAATGCGACTCGCTAAGGCGATGTTTTTAATTACTGTAGTACCATCTTCTTCAATTTCCTGAAAATTGTGTACGCCTAAAGCGGTGTTAGAACTGTCGGTAGCAATGGAAAAATTTCTAGTAAGATCTGGATGTGATAAAAGTGGTGCGTTCAACAGAGCTTCTTTCAGATTCACAAATTCAGAATGTGCTTGGCTATCCCAGGACCAAATAGTGTAAACCCGTCAATTGACATAATCTAGGGGTGTCTAAAGCAGAGTAATGAATAAATTTACGAAAAAAGTTAATTAAGCCCAAAAAGCTGCGTAGTTGTTTCTTCGTCGTAGGAATAGTAATGTCACGTAAAGCTTGAAGTTTTTCCGGGTCAGGCGCAATGCCTTCTGCTGAAATTACATGTCCAAGAAATTTTATAGAAGTTTTGCTAAAGTGCGATTTGCTGAGATTAACTGTGAGTCCTTGTGTACGAAAAGTTCGTAACAGTTGTTCAAGAATCAGATTGTGTTCAGACCAGTTAGCTTCCGCAATAAGGATGTCGTCTGCATACGTTGTGACTCTGTCTTTAAGTTCTGTCGGATGTATACTATTCAAACCGCGAATAAATGCTACTGAAGAAATAGTTAAACCGAACGGTAATTTACAAAATTGATAACAGTCACCAAAACACAGAAAAGCTGTGTACTTTCCGCAGTCCGGATGGAGCTGAATTTTTCCAAAATCCCAATTTCAAATCTAATGTGGAATAAATAGCAGTACCATGAAATTTCTGTAGAAGTTCTTCTAGTGTCTGTGGGCGATCTGTTTCATTAATAATAATGTCGTTGATGTGACGCGAATCAAGTACGAGACGAAGTGAACCATCCCTTTCCTTAACAATATGGAGTGGGTTTATGTACGGACTAACTGCCGGTTCAATAATTCCTTGGTCAAGCATAGCTTGCAATTTTTTCTTAACTTGTTCTCTGTGAATATACGGAATGGGATAATGTTTGGCTTCAAATGTGTCGTGCTGTTTAACTTGAAATTCATACATAAAACCGGACATAGTACCAGGGACGTTGTCAAGAACTGGAGCTTGAGGTAAAAGAACTTTGCGTAGCTCTGAACGTTCGTCGTCTCTATTTGCACTGCTCTGTTTCATTTTATCAGAAATCATCTGTATAACGTCATAGTTGGCTTCGTCTGGAGTATTATAGTTGTGTACGTACGTATTTGTGAACAATGTGGAATAACAGTCTATATTTCGTGATGCAGAAATGACCTCTGTACGATTAATTGTTCGTTTTTCTACAGATAAAGAGTGCTGAAATTGTAATGCCAGTTGTACATTTTCATCCTTTAACATTAAATAGGAATTTTGAAAGTCAATAATTGCGTCGTGTTGTACCAGAAAATTCGTACCTAAAATAACGTCTGTTGTCAATAAGGGAACAATCCAAAAATTTGAGTGAAATGTATGACTTGCAATACAAAATGATAAATGTGTCTGTAATTTTACATCTACTCCTTTACCAGTTATTGCTCCTTTTACTTTAGTCTTGCCTAATGGTAATATAGGATAGGTATTCTCTTAGTTACATTCGTTGAAAATTTCCTCATTTATAACTGACATAGGTGATCCAGAATCGATTACTGCTGAAAATTTGGATGATCCAATCTTTACTTCAATGACAGGGTGTGAAATGGTTTTTTGAATAACTGGTCTTTTCTGCAAAAGAGTGTCTCGGATGTCAAAAGTAATAACATTTTCATGAACAAGATTCTGCGTGTCAAAAGTATTGCTTGCGTTGCTGGAAGATGCAACCTGTACTGTATCTAGTCAAATTCTATCTGACGTGCTATCATTTGCGGGAGGATGCTGTGGCATTTCGACTATTTGAACTATTCTGTTATTTCTTCCTGACGTATTACGTTCGGGATGATGTCTACTGTCTGGTTCATTCATGATAATCTGTTGTTGCGGATGATCTTGTTGCTGGTAAGACCGATTGTTATTAAACGTACGCTCAAAATTCTGCTCATTATTTTTACGTCTATCATGATAGTCATTTCCATATGGCGCATTGCGATAGGAATTGAAATGATTGGTTTCCTTGTTGCAGTGCGTTACTATTTGGTGGAGCCGATGCTATACGTGCAGGCGGCGAAACATTAAAGCTTGGTTGACCTTGCACATTACATTGTTGGTTAGGTATGCTAACCGGCTGGTTTTGATTCTGTTGCGGAGAAAAACCTCTATTGTTGCCAAAATGCGTCTGCGATAGCTGAAAATTTTGTACATGATTACAATTTTGTCTGTTATTAAAATTACGCTGGTAGTTCTTGAGTGTCTAATGAAAATTGTCACTTTCGGTAAAATTTGTCATATCAGGTTTTCTTTACTAATTCCTAATCCTAAATAGATTGATAGTTGAAGAGCCGTTTTGATAGATATAAAGGATAGTAGAAGAGAAGGCAGCAGTGCAGAAAACTAAAGATGAAATAGCACTGCTACGGCTCGGGGCCCTGTGCACGCTACGGCACATATTCATCAAAGTGTAATGAATCCCCTGAGGTCAATTACGCGCTGCAAATAAATTTTAGTTTCTGCGTTACAGGCAATGGTGGTGAAAATTCAAAAACAAATTGTCATATCCAGTCCAATTTTTGTTTCTGCATTACAGGCCCAACTGATGAAAATACAAAAGCAAATTGTCGTATCCAGTACAAAGCGTGATTCTGTGTTCTGTCATTATTAAGTACGTTAGATTTTTTCACTGATAGAAAGTGGTTGTAATCAAAATTATCGTCTCTGCATGTCTGAACAGGTCCAGGATTGTATGAGAATCTATTTGTCTGTGACTGTTCGGAATCTAAGTCACGTAATCTCTGTAAATTACCTGAATTACACTGGCTGTGTGAGTCTGACAAATGTTCGAAAAGTGGCGTATGCTGTGATGTGTTAAAGGCTGAAATACTTTTCATCTCCGTCACTTCGTGCTATAAAGATGACAATTTTCTACGTAATCTATTATTGGACGAACCTATCTCACTGATCGTCTGCTGTAAATTTTGGAATTCGGGTGTTTGATTAAACGAAACTGGTGATGTATCGTCTGATTTGGTGTCATTATTACTTTCGATAACATCAATACGACTGGCAAATTTATCACATTTTTCAGTCAGTATTTTTACCTGATCATCGTTTTTAGTTTCGCAAGCATTAATTTGTTCTTGTATTTTACGTGTGGTTTTGTTTAATTTCTTAATGTCTGCTTTGATGGCATCGGGGTCCTGTATTAGTTCTAATTGTTCAAGTCTGTCGGTCACTGTCTGAAAGTCTACTGTGTGTGTGTCTGTTTTTGTTTTAAGATCAGAGATTTCATCATGTAATTCGGTGTTCAACAGTTTGATAGTATTAATTTCGTTTGATACTGTAGCAATATTGTTGTCTACTTATGTTTTTGCTTTCGTAAAAAATTTACGCTTATCTTCCTGTCTCTGTGCAGTAATTGTTTCCATGACTTGTCGCTTTACTTTATTCTGTTCCTGTATAAATTTACCGTAACGCGTTTCACTCTTTTGTAGGTGGTGATTAAAACGTTCGTCAATTCTGTCGTTCAAATTTCGCGTCTACTTTCGCATCCAGCGTGCGTGAAAGTTCTGCTGACATTAATTTAAACTCGTCGCGTAACTGTGTTGCGTTTTCAGAGCATTGTTTAGCGACCACACTAATTTCCTCTCTAAGTAATTTAGTAGTGGCTGCATGTGTATTCCTTAATTCTTGAGCCACAGATCTAATTTCTTCACTACTGTTCCTAGCACAAGCCTTAATTTCCTCACGTAATTGTACTTTAGTATCATGACATTGCACAGCAACGGCTGTAATCTGTTCACTAAGTTGTTTGTTCGATTCATTAATTTGCTGTTTGAGATTTTCATTAAGTTGTTTGTTCGATTCATTGAGTCGTTTGTAATTGTCGTCTTGTTTTTTATTGTTTTCATTAATTTGTAGCAATAATGCCATAATTTGATCCAAGCCAAAATTAGCGACTTTTTTCTCTGAGCTATGTGGTGGTGTATCTGAATTTGTCACGTTTTCTGTAACCATTTGGTCATTTTCTGATTCTTGAAAAGGTTCGCCAGTTGGATGTGGACTGTTGGTCACTACCTCGGAATCAAATAAATCTGACGTATTTTGCCTACATTGTTCATCTTCGTGAGAAAAATTTATCTGTTCACTATGCAAATTTTGCAAACCTGGTGTGTCAAACTGAGCAGCGTTCATTGTATCGGAACGTGCCGCGTCATCAGTTGTTACATTTACTCTGGACATAATTGCATTTGTTTGCTTATCATTAGGATCAAAATCAATGTTAGTGGTCGGTACGCACTGATTATCTGTAATTAGGGGATTATCACTATTACACTGAGTGTCGCAAATATTATCGGTCAAGCTATTCGAGTCGGCTATTTCACTCATTGCACATCGCGATGTATTGTTAACAGTTTTTCGCGGCATTTTTCACAAATCAAAATTAAGCACCAAAATGAAACAAAGACGAAGCAAAAATGGAACAAACACAATTACAACAAAGAGCAATAAATTGCCGATGATCTGTGAAAGAAAGAGTGACAAATTAGTAAATGCGTTGCGTCAGATGGAAACTACATTTAAGTAAGTAAGAGCAGATATATGACTACTTCTCAGAGATTCACAAAGAAATACGATCCTGGCCGGATGTCGCCAAGTGTAACCTCCCCACATAATACATAATTTAAATATTAAATATTATTTGGTTAATGATTCTAATTTTAGTGTAACCTCAGAACAAAACTGGTTCCCATATAATGTACCCACAAAATTCTTTTCTCATTTAATATAAGCTCGAAACAGAAAAATTCCTAAACCTCGTAATAAAAAATAAATTAAGTAACCTGGTAAAATTTGGACGACCGCAGTGATGCGTCATGGCCCTGTAAGATCATTCTGAATAAAAGGCAAAAATTCTCACCTCGAATAAGTCGGCAACTATCAGCTCTTACAATAGCTTTTTCCGGCACAACTCTGTGCAATGCTGGACATAATATTACTAGATATGCGCGAGGCTGCTTTTTTTTACCTTATACAGTAATACTCAGGCTCCGGCATCGCTGCACCGCGACCGGCCCAGCCAACATGATACACCAGACCTGACCAGAGCAGACACACACACACAGGCACCTTTCTGCTACTGCTACACAGTTCGTACAGTCAACACTGCTCTCTGGTCAGCGTTTCTCTTATACCTTGCATACTGCAGGCAGCGCATGAGCAATACATCGAAATTACATCTGCTTGGGCGTCTTACATAAAATTACATCTGTATTACATCTGCTCGGACCTCTTACAAATTTAAGTAAAACACAAATAACCAGAATGGAAAATGCTCCTATTATAGCAGAAAAAGCGAATATATCCTGGGGAGGGTTCGGGTTGTAAAAGAAGGGAACTAGCTTTTCGAATTATGTGACAGTTTCAAATACATTTAAACCATAACTTCTTGACATATTCGCGCTTTTTTTGATTGTTGATATTAGTACCAACTTCATGTAATATAATGCTCAAAAAAAGCTCTAAGCACTATGGGACTTAACATCTGAGGTCATCAGTCCCCTAGACTTAGAACTACTCAAACGTAAGTAACCTAAGGACATCACACACATCCATGTCCAAGGCAGGATTCGAACCTTCGACCGTAGCAGCCACGTGGTTCCGGACTGAAGCGCCTAGAACCGACTGACCACAGCGGCCGGCTAATATAATGCATCAGATCAAGTAAAGTTACATGACACATTATATCACGTCGTACATAACGACTCATGCCATCATGTCATGTTTACTGTGTATTGATTTTGGGAAGAGGATCAGGAACTTCTTGCCCATAAACTGAAAGATGCAGGTGCCCCAATACCTTACAGTAAAGAGAGTTCAGTGCGCTGGGAAAGTAGGGATAACTCGTAAAAAAGCTCCAATATGTCAATATGTTTGAGGTTAAAGGTCTTTGAAACTACCAGATAAGTCGAGAAGCTAGTTCCTTTCTCTTACGTCCCTAACTCCGCCCAGGACATAGCAGCCTTTTTTTTAATATCACAGGAGCATTTTTCATTCCGGTCCCCGACTTCCAGTCTAGCATAATTTTGACATTAGACCGCCGTAGCTTGGCCACTGATGTAGATTTTTGTGGACTCGGGCGACGACACATCCGGTATCAGTTTATTCCGAACCATGTTGCTTATATCGTGGCAACGGATAAAACTTTCACAAAACAAAGGGGCGACCATTAATTAAATGTGAAACCTCCTGGCAGATTAAAACTGTGTGCCGGAACGAGACTCGAACTCGAGACCTTTGCCTTTCGCGGGCAAGTGCTCTACCTAGTTTTTTCCCCACATTGTTCAGTATTGTTCGTTGCGTTTGGATTATGCGGACGTCACATGACATCTGTTCAGTTTCATCGTTGACTCCTTTACTCAGTTTTTTATTACACAGAGCCACCGACTCTCAGACCGATCGCGCTGAGTACCGTGCCGGCACTAACTGAGCTACGCAAGCACGACTCATAATCCGTCCTGGCAACTTCAGTTCTGCCATTACCTCGTCTCCTGCCTTCCAAACTTCACAGAAGCTCTCCTACGAACCTAGCGGAACTAGCACTCCTGGAAGAAAGGATGTTGCGGAGACATGGCTTGACCACAGCCAGGTTCGCAGGAGAGCTTCTGTGAAGATTGGAAGGTGGGAGACGAGGTACTGGCAGAATTGTTATTGCGAGGACGGGTCGTCAGTCGTTCCTGGGGAGCTCAGTTTGTAGAGCATTTGCCCACGAAAGGCAAAAGTCCCGGGTTCAAGTCCCGGTCCGGCAAACAGTTTGAATTTACCAGGAAGTTTCATATCAGCGGACACTCCGCTGCAAAGTGAAAAATTCATTCTGGATTAATTAAGTGTATTTGTGTACCTTCTTACAAAATTTGAATCGATACGCACAAGTTTGAAACATAAAAGTGACTCGCGTAAAATAACTCATAGAAGGCGCATTTTTGCAAGAAAAATCCGAATTAATATAAGTTTTTGACAGGGAGTTTTCAGTTTTATCATAAGAACGTATTTTTAATTGATCTGATTTACTTTAAACCGTTTCAGTGCACTCATTTAACGCAAGAATGAATTTTACACGCTACATTTAGCTCTACTTCAAACCATCGCATTTCAACAAATGATAAAAGTTATTGGATAAAAAAAGAAATCGTTTTCGCTTTATACCACTCATAGACCTCGGTGAAAAGTTTGAACCGATACGTACAAGTTTAAACTTCAGAAGTGGTGCGCTTCGGAAACCTCCCAGACACACTAGATTTTTTACACGTTTCTGCATGTAAAATTCGAACCGTGCACATACAAATGATGCCATTAGCTCAGCTTGAAGGTTAGCCTAATTAAAAATCTTTTGCAAAAGGAATGAACCGACTCGGGCAGTTTGACTGGACGCCATTTCCGGTTCATCGTTCAAACGTTACTTAATATACTGTACAGCATACGCACTGGAACGTAAGGTAGCTGTGATGTTACTGAATGAAATTTTCTTTATAGAAACACTGTTAATACAAAATAACCAAGCGTAAGCCGTAGATCGATGTCGGAACAGTAGTTCCATCTTAACCCAGAGAAAAATGAACCGTTTACTTCTTAAGTAGAGTTGTTATGATTTTCATTAGTAGCGTATCTAGATAACCTCGTAACAGGGAAACTTACTGATTTCAGAACTAAGAGCGAAAACCTTTTTTGTAATTAACGTATATCAATAACCACATCTAAGAAGTTGACAGTCGATAGCCAACCTTTTACAGTTCCAACAAATTGATCCAAAATTTTATTAAAACAATTAGCGATTTTCATTAACCTGGAAAAATTAGGATGGGTAATAACAAATATGACAAGAGAGAACAGCGTGGCACCAAACAAACGTCTGGAAGCCATCGTTTCCAAACACATATGATATTCTCTTCTTATGCTTCAATAATGACACAAATCTAAATTTTGCGTTTAAGCAAAATGCAGAGTTTTCATTCAAATCTGCGTCTGTCAAGTCTGTTTGAAATCGATCTCACTCTAGTGGATATTGGTGGTAAATCAAGCTTAACGTGGGTTGCAAATATCAGAGGAACTAAGCAGTATTCAGTTGGTACTGGAAGACGTATATGAAGTCTTTTGGTGGATGTTAAAATATTAGCTACAGGCGGGAATAGGGCGCGGTACCTAGAGCGTAGTAAGCTACAAACAGTACACCGCAGCACCAAGGATTTACCTGAAGCAATTTAACGAACGCACGATGAACCAAAATTAAGATGTCCAGCAGGGAATTTTTAGCAGTGAAGTTCCGAACGAAAAGTTGGGCGTAGTTATCCTGCATGCTATTGAAAACTACAGAAATCAGTGGATGACCATTTACACAGTTTTGCTTGGACTCCATCAGCTGCTGCAACGATCGTAACTACAGAATATGATCACCACTGACGATATATGTTACTTTTATGTTCAGAAGAAGATTGTTGACGGTGTCTACAGGCGCAGAAGGGAAAAAGAATCTGAGCACTGTCAGACCGGTTTAGATAAGGCTACAGATGGTATTATTGATGATTAACTTCTCCCTTATTTTTATCTGTTGTGCTCAGTTAACTAGGATCATGGTGCTATATTATGCTTTACAGTATGCTATTCCAAATTAATCACAATTTATCATGATAACTTTAAGATGAAAGTATATTTTAATAAAACATATAGTATACCTAATGCGACCGTCCGTAAGATATCAAGCACTTTTGACCTCTGAACAGTTCGTGTCAGCAGCAGTCCTGTGTTGTACACCAGTAGTGTTACAGTGCTGTCATGAACGCTTGTAATCGTGGCACTTTGAGGAGCTGCATAACGAAACTCTGTTGACAAACTATTGTGCTACAATTCCATCAATAAAATTTTGTATTCACAGAAACCTAAAAATCATCTAGGGAAAAATACAGGCATTAACAAGTGCGAAATTTTTAATTATTATAAGTTTTTCAGCTTTAGATCTACAGGGTACTGAACTAAGGTAGCGAGATAGCTTCTTATGGACATTCCTTATTGATTTTCGATCTGCTTTCTTGTAGTTCTGTCACAAAAGGAGTACAAATCATGCATCCTGCGAGTTTGGAAGCGACAGGTAATACTGGCTAGGTCTTGAGGCTGTAACAGTTTACCATTACACTACCAAATAACTGAAGCATTCACTTCTCTTTTATCACCCCACCAGTGCCTAAGACAGGTAATCCACTACATGAAAGAAGCAGGAAGAATACATTTCCATAGATGAACTTTTCCTTGAGATACATGGCTTGGAGCTTCAATGATGTAGCGCAAGCAGCCAACCTTGGAAACACCAAGCAAATAGGACAATGATATTTTGTTATCATTTCTGTAACTAGCGGTCAGAGCTAAAACGTAGTTACAAATAATATTTTTATTGCTCCACTGCAGCTGTACACCAGATTAAGAGTAGGGCGTAAGGGTGATTATTTCGCGGTCTTATCATCATTAGCTCTTTCAAGTACTCTGAAAACGGCAAAGCTCTTTCGCTAGATGTAATTTGTTACTTTTTATTATTCTTCCAGTGTTAGTGGTGGTTATACTGTAAACATTATGAGCAGATAATTATTAAAAGCTTAGAAACAGTTTTTCTTAAAACGCTTTCACTGGCGTCAGGTAAATGGGCTTGTCAACCTGCTACACACCTAAGAAAGATACAAATCAGCTTAATATTAAGGAGTAAACTAAGCTCCTCCAGTTTCTGTCCAAACTGGATAGTAGCCCCACTGAACCTGTTCCTTTCGGATTACATTATAAAATGTCACAAAGTGTTTCAAATATCAAAATAAAACTGTTGACACCCGATTTTGCTCTACTGGGCGTATCTTTATGATATACCTTGATACTGAAGCAATTATGGCTTCTCAATTAAAAAAAAATATTTCTTCGTATTCATGTAATACAGAAAACAGTAGTAGAGTGATGAAACGATCGCACGGCTTTATTGGTTGGGAGACCCCGTCGGGGGTTGTTCGGCTGTCCAGTGCAAATCCTTTTTATTGACGACAGTTCAGCGACTTGCTTGTCGATGATGGCGAAATGATAAGGAAAAAACAACAACCACCCCATAAGCGGACAAAATCTCCGATCCGGCCAGGAATCGAACCCGTGCCCCCTGCATAACAATCAGTAGTACTGAGTGCTCAGCTATGGAAGCGAATAGTATAGACACAGAATGCTCCTTAAACAACGCCTTTCACAAAAAAAAAAAGCGTACAATGCTATCTGTAAATGAGAGGATTGACCTCACATCGCAGTTTCCGCCCGGTTACTCAATAATTACGTGGTGACAGACTGGCCCTTGACATTCATTACATTTTCAGCCTCTTTCTTTTACGTATAGGTTTACTACTTTTGTAAAACCATTATTAACGATGTCAGCGTATTTCTATTTTAGAGAATTTACAAATATCACCACCGAAAGTACTTTGTTCCACTAAAATGATGACTGATTCAATAGCTATTCTCTAAACAACTTACGAGTATTAATCGTACAGCAAAATAATCGTACCTTGACATCATATCATACGAGGAGAAACTTGTTTAGATGTTCTGAAAAAAGTATTGGTTCAAATGGCTCTGAGCACTATGGGACTTAACATCTATGGTCATCAGTCCCCTAGAACTTAGAACTACTTCAACCTAACTAACCTAAGGACGTCACACAACACCCAGTCATCACGAGGCCGAGAAAATCCCTGACCCCGCCGGGAATCGAACCCGGGAACCCGGGCGTGGAAAAAAGTATTAATAGCGTCCTTATCGGAAGACACTTTTTGTAAACTTAGTTCTATTTACGTGATAAATTGTCAGCGATTTTACATATTTGTACAGTACCTGCCGTACAATTGTGCATGTTAGTGCTGTTATGTGTTACTAAATGAGGTTTCAGTGAAAATAGAGCTGTTTTTCGGAATTTTGAAACGGCTATTCTAAGCCAGTGGCCAATTCCGAATGACTGACTTATTTTCAAGTATCGCATTGTCTCTCGGAATACGCTGTAAGATTTCAAAGAATAGGGAAAGATGGAAAAATATTATTTCTCTGGAAGTGGCAGAAACCTTTGTGTACTTGTCGACGGAATCTAAAAGAACCAAATTCCGGTAACTAATAAACACTGTGATACTGTGTCAAATAAAACGCATTATGAAAAGAGTGAACGAGACAGAGTGACAATGAAGTAAACTTGCAGCTTATCAATGAAGTCCGTCACTCGAGATTGGTCACTACCTCAGAATAGTCGTTTCATAATGCCAAGAAAGAGCTCTATTTTCACTGAAACGTCATTTGGTAACACATAATAGCACACATAATAAGAGTAACGTGCTGAATTATACTGTACTAATCTGTAAATGCGCTGTACCATTATATCATGTAAATAGAACGAAGTGAGAGATAAGAGATATCCTACAAGGACGCTTATAATCCTACTTTCAGAACATACAAATAGTTTCTCCTCGTGCGATAAGGGGTCAAGAAATCAATGGACAAGTTTTATGTTTGCGGTTACATGTACAAAGATCCCTCTATGTGAATTTGTGCGTGCTAGCCTACACACAATGAATGGCAACTATGGCTAACTTACAAAGTGGGAGGACGCCGTATACTGGTAACTGTTTTATGCACGAGAATCACTCCATATTTTTTTATTCGTCAGATATCGAAGTATTTTTTTTTCCTATGAAATGCTTTATTGTTATCACTGACAAGTAATGGAAGGGGGGCAGACGTTATAGCGTACATACTACAGGAAGTTTCATACGTACGACTGAATACCACAAGACACAGAAAGTATAGAGGAAGTATTCACGGTCACTGCATGATTGGGCTGAGAAATCTATCAGCGGAATTCACTAGTTTTCCGAGTGCCAGAATATACTGACAAATGCTCAAAACGTAACACATAACACAACGCTATTACCCAAATAGCCGTCTGGTAGATCTATAACTCATTTCTGTTTTGAACATTTTTAGGACAACGAGTGTACTGCACAGCATAAAATTTTCGCCTAAACATCCTTGGAGGTTATTCGTCACACGAACCTAAACTCATCTTGATAATAGAAATAATATGTGGCTGTCGCTGTGACACTCGTTTGAGATGTGGCGTCACTCGTTGTTGTGGAATTCATGTTTATCTGAGGTCCTTTCAAGTCACAGCAAAGTCCCTTACAGACTGCACAGTGTGTGTCCATAAAACTATCAGTAATTACCTAGTCGCAACTACTGAGGATAATGGAAGTTCTTTGGCAGGGTGAGATGTACGGCTGAGGTAATGCAAAAGAATGTTGGACCGTGACTCGTCCAGTATGGTGAGACGAATCTTCTCCATACGAGCTACATCTCTATAGAAAGGGAGACTTGGGGTAAAGCCTGGGGTAATCCTTCGAGGTGTCGAGCCACGTGTGGGGGTTACTAGCAGGTGACTTCCCTTCTGTGATACGATGATGGCCCCTTGGAGATGGCACGGTCGTCCCCTTTAAAACCAGGTGAAACTACTCCAACCCGGCTCTTAATTCCCTGGACAACGAGTGCTGGATGATGTGCATTAGAGCTAAGGCGTTTTAAGTTCGTGAGAAACATCCTCCTCTTTTTCACATGGACTCACCTCTGACTCCCACAAGCTCCCCTAACTGTAAGTCGCTCATTCCCACTAGTCGATAGCTGAAAGTCGCTCATACTCATCCAATCCCATTTGCCCAACCTCATTTCATTCATTCAGCTCATCTCGTCGTCGTTATCTCTTGTGCCTCGTAGTGCTCGCTGCCTCTGTATCCTGTCTCACGGCCACTGGCCCCGCGTTCTTCCCTTCTACTATTTCTTCCCACTGTCACTGCCTGCTTCTCGCTCTCTGTTACTGCTGCTATCTCATTCCTTCCATCCCACTGCTGCAGCGTCGTCCCGCTGTCAATATCTCTCCCTTCCTCTCTGTCATTGTCACAGACTCTGTCTCTCATTGTCACTGGCTTTCGTCCACTTCCACGATCTCTGTCTCTTTATGAGGAATATTGGCACTGTTTCCTTCACTCTAATCCAAGCACTATTCTCTCACTGTCGACTATGTCCCACTGCCGCAAGCTTCGTGTCTTACTCTCACGCTATCATTGACTCCCTTGCTCCTTTTTTACCACAACCACTATATAATCTTCCAGTAGTTACTTCCTTTACATCTCATTCCCTCTGCCATTGTCTCTCAGCATACAAAAACTGCGAATATATTCGCTTGCCACAAATTTTGGGAAAATTTTTAAAGGTGTTGAGAAAGGTAGAAGGAGGCATCTGCTGCCTTCCTTTTCAGTCAGAATCTTTCAAACAGGGACATATTTGCGGTTTTCGTGCTCCAGTTGGAACATTTTTCCGCTGGTTTCTTTCTTTTCCCTGTCACCACAGGGCGTCTCTCTCATATGAAAAAACTTTATAGATCAGTAAAATTTTGGTAGTTTGCTTATGTGAAACTTTAATAATGCAGAACTAATCTTACACCTCAGACCGTATTTTACGTGCACAGAAATTTTGGATATGCTTCAGTACTACAACATTGGGTTCCCGGAAATCATCTGATAACGAAGACATTTTAAAGCATTCATGTCCGTGCTACATCACCTGGTAAATTACGCTTCCGTTTCACACCGTATTTGGCGTTGATATTTTAAGAATACAGGTAGGGTACGTCTGAACCTCTGCATCTCGAAAACGGATAAAAATATCAAGAAAACTTCAAGTTTGTTCGAGGTTGGGATCTTGGGAAAATGTAAAAATTACAACTATTTGCACTGCATATCCGACTTGCAACCTACGACTCGATTTCGGTGCCGCAAAACCCAGTTTTGGGGTGTTTCTCGCTAATGGATAAACAATTTTGTAAACGGATCGATGGCACTTCTACATAAATGTCTAGGGAATATAACGCTAAAATTTTTCTATGGTCATTTATTATTTAGATTTCGCCTTATACAGGATTGTACGTGCGTATTTTACGTGCACATGGAAGTTAATTTTGAACCTCTGTATTTAAGAAACGAGTAGAGAAATCAATAAAATTTTCGAGGTTTTCGAGATCTCGATCTTAGGAATATATTGCGAAAATTACAACCATTTGTTGCACATAGTTGTCCTGGAATTCGCGGCTTGGCTTTGGTTTGGAAAATGATAAAAAACGACTTTTTTGGATGTTCTGAAGAACCGCCATCAACTAATAAAGATTTTTAGAATCATCAATATGCTACTTGTAGATAAAAACCTACGGAATATGTCATTAAGGTTTGAGCAATATGCTACAGTTATTTATTATTTAGAGCTCGCTTCACACCGGGTTTTCCATGCGTAGAGTAACTTTGAATCTCCGTGTCTCGGAAACTGAAAAGGACATCAAGAAAATTTTTGAGGTAATTTGGCGTTCTGGTAATGGGAATACGTCGTAAAAGGTTCAGCCATTTCCTTGCATAGCCGTCGTGGCATCGGCGGGCTTGGACTGGTGCGAAAAACGGTTAAAAACACTATTTTGGGGGGTTTTCTAAGGAACGGCCCATGAGCAGATTTTTCGTCCATAGCCCCTGAAAGTTCAGCGTAGACAAAATCAGATGCAAGAAACAATCGATTTGCCCCATTTGCCTAGTCAGAAGGGACTTTGCAGCACTCATGCTCTGACCTGGTAATGTAGATTCTGACAATAAGACGAGACTTCTGCTGGCTGCACAAATGGTCCCTAGCCCAAGGGCTATCCAAAATACTTCACCCTACCTTTCCGTCACCAGCAGAACCCGCGTTATTATTTGACGAGCACATGTACTGTGGACACTGATATGTTCATTCCCAGAAGATATCTGGTCAGATGTTATACAGAGTCTGAGGATCCATGATTTTGCCATATGAAATAAAGAATAAAAATAAATAAACTTGTATCTTCTGTGAAGAGACATGTAACCAGTAAATCACTACAGTGTTTTGGTACGTCTGGTACATTCCCATGATAGAATGGAGAATTTTTATTGTGCCTTCCTGATTGGTGAGCTTGATTATTCAAAGAATCGCATAAAGAATTTCAACAGTGTACAGCGTGCAGTTCATTTTTGACAGCCGTCTGAAATGATGTTTGTGTCGACTGCGATTGGAAATGGAGAATACCAAGTTTTTGTGCTGTTATTAAACATTTTCATTTGAAGGGTGTGGCTGCCGCACAAATGTAAACAGTATAGGAGGAAGTTCACGTGCACTCAGCACCATCAGTGAAAACCGTTTACGTTTGGATTAATGACTGCAAAGGTGGTCGGACAAGCATGGAAGTCGAAGCGCATTCCGGCAGTCCAGTTGAGGTGAGCACGTAGGAAACCACTGATAAAATCCACCATATGGTAATGCAAGACCGCCGAATATATATCGTAGGACTTCTGAGCGAGTGAATAATACCCTGCATGGAGAACTAACTATGAAGAAGCTGTGTGCGAGATGGGTACCGCTTATTAGGTGGGTGCCGCGACTGTTCAGAGTCGACCACAAGCCATCCAGGCACGACATTTCAACACATTGCCTGGTGATGTTTAATCACAATCCGCAAGCCTTTTGTGCATTTGTGACTGTGCATGAAACCTGGGTAATTACGTAACTGAGTCAAAACGGTAATCAAAGCAATGTACAAAGGCTGGCGAAAGACAGTTTTGTCAGGTGGTAAGGCGATGGCCACCGTTTTTTGGGATTCCCAAAGAATAATCTTCTTAGATTACTTGGAAAAAGTCAGATCCATAAATGGACCCCATTACGCTTCAGTTTTGGGTTGTTCGAAACTTGCTTTGGCTGAAAAAATACCAAGATTGGCACGTAAAAATTTATGTTTCACCATGATAATGCATCATCCCACACATCAGCGATAACACTGGCGGAAGGGCGTGAAATGGTCTTTGAATTCGTTCCTCATCCACACCGTTCACAAAACGTAGCCCAAAGTGATTTATTGCTGACCTCTAACCTGAAACTTTGGCTTGATGGGAAATCATTTTCATCACATGTTGGAGTGACAGTTGGAATCAAACGAGTGTTTTTCAGAGTTCAGCAGAACCTATTTCTCCGACGGGATGGAAAAGCTGGAGGGTCGCTGGACCATGTGTTTATCCCTCTGAGGATACTCTGACGAGAAGCAAGGTGAGCTGTTAACGAAAAGAACATTTTTTTCTCTTTTTAGCAGACTTATTAAACCACCCAAGAATACGTTCCCATTTACTCATTTTATCAATGACGTGAGCTTTGAGGTCAGCCCTTTGACAGCAACTGAAGTGTCAAGTGAAAACGTCTTGGCAGGATGCATTGTTTTCCGATTCCTGCGCCAGCTTTCGCGGCTGTGGCAGCACTGGGACGGGCCAGGTGGGAATAGGTAGGCGGGCGGGCTGGCAGGTCCCCTTTAACAAGCGCCGCGGCCGGCGGCGGCTGATAGCGGCCGCGCGCACACCTGACCGACTTTGTTCCAGATCTCATTTCCCGCATGAGCTGCCGACGGGCGGCCTCGCCGTCTCCGATAAAACAGATCAAGCCACCTGCAGGCTGCGTCCCGCGCACGGGCGGGCCCTGCCAGGAGCATCCGCCAGACGCCCCACGCAATTCTGGGTTGCCTCTCAACTCCCTCACTCTCCGCAGCTAGTCTTCCCAGCACGGTGACGCTAATATCATCCATACACGTCCTTGTAACTCTGCTGACAGTCACTTATGGACACGTGCTGGTGTACTGCAGGTTCAAGTCCTGTCACGGTCGCCAATTTAATATATTATTACTGTTTATTTAATTACAATATTCTTTATTTATTTATTATTATAAATAAATGTTCTTTGTGTGTGCTTTTATTTTAAATATTTGGTTTATTTATTGTTTTTTCTCGGTTTAGCTTATTTACTTATATCATTTTGTCTTTACTCTTATGAAAACCTGTAAAATACAAATATTTCATTTTAAACACCACAGGACAGCAAGAAACGCACTCCGCAGCGGCGATCTCGTGGAAATTCCTCGTCATGAGCTCCACTTGAAATCTCTAAAACGCTTACTCTCTACACAGATCGTTGGTCACAACTGTGTGCTACATTGTTTGATGAGTCTAGATAATAGGTCCAACAATTTACCAAGTTAAAGTTTATTAATTCGGAGATAATCTCTCGACGAATTATGGCCGTGGAAACTGCAGGTTCGCACTATCGTTCCAAACTTCACCTCTGAGCGATCTGCGTTTCGTAATATCTCTCCTGTGATAATTAACTAATTTCGGTATGGAGAGATACAATACACACCTTGAATACTTGATGATAGTTACTGGATTTTGCAGTGAACACATGGTGTGTCGGATTTTATTTGTGTAAAAAAAGCTATTCAGACATTTACTATATACTGTAATGGTGCATCACAACAATACAATCTCTCTCTTCCTCTCACACGTCCGATCTATCCATTCCTTTCACAAGGATTCCATGAAACAAATCTTTGGTTCGGTCAGACAATGAATGTAGTAGCACGGAACTTTCAATTCTCGCAGTCGATATATGCCATTTACCTCAATATCAATTCGTCGCTCTTTAAATGTGCGACGCCATCACTCCTACCCTGGCGCACGACCCCACCCGCCCATGCCAGGCAAAATTCCTCTGCCCGACTCATGCAGCACCATCACCGTCAGAGGGCGGCACAGGATCACAAGCCCCACCGCCACACCCCCAAAGCGAATTGCAGTGACGGAGCCACCGCTCTGCGGAAACCCACCAACACAGCTAGAAAGAATGTGCGAGTCATTTCTTGTTCCACGATTCAAGATCAATGCTTCCAGCATCCCAGTCACAGCGGATCACCAATAGTGACTAACCTGCGCTGTGGCATCCCCCCCCCCCCCCCCACATGGAGCAACCCCTCCAGCCACCGTGCCATTCCGCTTCAACGCACCACCCACCCCTCCTTCACAGCATCCTCCAACGCCCCTTGTTGCTCCTGCACAGCAAATTTTCAACTTGCCAAATAATGGAAACAACACTTCTCACATCCACACAGTCCAGGACACTCAGCAGACCTCGTGCTTCCAAGTTCAAACTTCATCTTGAATTTCTTCTCAGGATAATTTAGGTGTGCAGTTTGATGATGAAAGTCAAGATGAAAAGTGGGTGACACAGTTCCTGTTTCAGAGAAGACAGCCTCTTCAGCAAAGACCAGCTCAAAGAAAACTGAAGATATTTGAAGCGAAGAACATGCTAAAACAATGGCTACGAAGTCTTTCGCGACGTATTTCTTGAGTAAAAATCTCTCGGTGTACATGCCGCGTCAAATCAGGATAAATCTCCAAGCTTTCGACCACTACCTCCATGGTCGTCGTCAGGGCTAAAACTGACTGTCGTGAACTATTTTTTTTTTTTTCACTTATTGAATTTCAACTCCCCCCGAAGGGGGCGGGCTGGCAGCAGCTTAGTATGCCGCTCTTCAGCCGACAGATTTTGTGACAAAGATCAAGAGAACAAATAATAAAAAAAAACAGGCGATAAAATCGGAGACTTAGAGAGTAACAAGGTGAAAAGAAATCGTGGAACTTAAAACAACAACAGAGGGATGATGATGCTAAGAAAAATACATACGAAGCAGACAGGGAAAAACAATAGACAATTAAAAAAACACGGCGACAGTCTGGATTCTGTTCGCAAAGGACATAAAATTCACACCTAGCGACAGCATGGTTTCTGTTCGCAACACGAGAAAGACAAACAACACTGAATAGTCGCTGGAACACTGCACTAAAAAGTGGGCAAATGTGACACCACAGTCGAGAGCAGGTGGGGGGAAACTGGACAGAAGAGGGGAAAACAAAAAAGGGGGGAAAGGAGAGGAAAAGCGAAGGGGGGAGCCGGGAAAGGAGCTGAAGGAGGATGAGGACCCATAAGAGGGGTGGGGGGCAGACGCGACAGGGAGTGGGGTAGGCAGAGGAGGGGAATACAAAAGGACTGGGGGGGGAGAAGGGAGGTAGGGAGAGGTTGAGTGGGGAGAAAACAGGACGGAAGGGAGGGGGGAAGAGGGAGCCCAGGGAAAGGACAGAGGAAAGGAGGGGGATTGAGGATCAGAGTTGATAGGAAGGATAAATGGAGGGAGAGAGGGCATCATCCGGGAGGGGGAGTTGACAGAAGCCACCTTGGGAAAGGAGATGGAGGGTGGAGAGATGGAGGGTAGGGGGGACACAACAGTGAAGACGTGGCAGGGGGCGGGGATGGGTGAGGAGAGGAGCAACCAGGGGGTGAGGGGGTTCGAGACGGCGGGAGGTGTAGAGGATGCAGATATGTTCGAGGAATAGGAGCAGATGGGGGAAAGGAATGAGATCATAGAGGATCCGCGTGGGGGACGGGAGGCGGATACGGAAGGCGAGGCGGAATGCATGACGCTCAAGGATCTGGAGGGACTGATAGAATTTGGGGGGGGCAGATATCCAGGCAGGACTGGCATAACAGAGGATGGGACGGATGAAGGATTTGTAGGTGTGGAGGATGGTAGAGGGGTGCAACCCCCATGTCCGGCCAGAGAGGAGTTTGAGGAGTCGGAGGCGGATGTGGGCTTTGGATTGGATGGAGCGGAGATGAGGTATCCAGGTGAGGTGACGGTCAATGGTGAGGCCAAGGTAGGTGAGGGTGGGGGTGAGGCGGACAGGACGTGCACAGACAGTAAGGGAGAAATCCAGGAGCCGGAAGGAGCGAGTGGTACGACCTACGATGATTGGGTCTTGGAAGGATTGAGTTTCAGGAGCCATTGGTTACACCATGCAGCAAATAGGTCAAGGTGATTCTGGAGAAGGCGTTGGGACCGTTGGAGGGTAGGAGCGACGGCGAGGAATGCGGTGTCATCAGCATATTGCAAGAGGTGTACTGGAGGGGGGGGTTGGGGCATATCTGCCGTGTACAGGAGGTAGAGGTGAGGGGAGAGGACAGAGCCCTGGGGCACACCGGCAGAGGGGTAGAAGGTGTGGGAAGTGGCATGATGGATGGTAACGTAGGAGTCGTGAACTAGCGAGGTTCCCACTTTTATATGCAAAGGACGGCTACTGATTGGCTGGAATACGTCAGCGATATGGCGCGTAGCGAAGTGGTGCCCTCTACTTCCATAGATGTAGTTGCTATCCCGCATTGCTTGCAACGCCATCCCTTGAAACAGGAGGTAAAGTGCGAGAAGTTTTTCTCTGCGATTTTTCTTTATCCAGTGCACTCTTCCAAGTGTTGCTAAGTGCATAGCCGTTGCCTCTATTAGAGTTACTATCGCTAAGTCTAATTTCGACTGCTTCCCGGATCACACAGTCCCAGTAATTCGATGTGTGGGCTATTACTCTGGTTTATTCAAATAAAATCTTATGCTTGTTAAGCAGGCTATGTTCAGCCACCGCAGATTTTTCCAAATACCTATATTTCAGGTGACGTTGGTGCTCGATGCAGCGGTCGGCAACGGTTCTTACAGACTGGCCCACGTAATTCTTGCCGCATTCGCAAGCAATAGTATAAATTCCCGGCACTCTTAAGCCGAGACTATCTTTGACTGGTCTCAACATTTCCTTAATTTTCCTAGGTGGTCGGAAAACTGGTTTTTTTCCTTGCCTCTTCAGGACTCTGACTATCTTGCTCGTTGTAGCACCGCAAAAAGGAAGCCGCCGCGTTATGTGTTGGTCCTCTTCTTGTATGTGGCCGGCATCGTGTCTTACTTTCTTGGACAATACTGATTTAATTTCACCGGCAGAATAACCATTCCTCTTGAAAACAGTCGTCAAATGGTTAATCTCGGGACCGAGGTGGTCCTTGTCGGAAACAGTCCTGGCTCTGTGTACTAAAGTATTCAGCATAGCTCTCTTCTGAGACGGATGATCGAAGCTATGGCTATGCAGATATAAGTCTGTATGGGTTGGCTTCCTGTACACAGAATGGCCCAGTCGTCCATCCGGCTTTCGCTCTACCAACACATCTAAAAAAGGTAACTTGCCTTCCTTCTCTACCTCCAATGTAAATTTTATGTTTGGATGTACACCATTCAGATGTTCGACGAACTGCTGCAGCGTGTCGCTGCCGTGTGGCCAGATTAAAAAAGTATCGTCGACGTATCTGTAGAAGCATGATGGGCGGAGGTGAGCACTGCTCAGGGCTCGTTCTTCGAAGTCCTCCATGAAAAAATTCGCTATTGCTGGTGACAGTGGCGAACCCATGGCTGTTCCATCCGTCATTTCATAATAATTTCCACTGTATAAAAAATAAGTGGTCGTCAAGGTATGCCGGAACAACTTCAAAATTTCTGAGGAGAAATGAGCAGCCAACAGTTGTAATGTGTCATCCACAGGTACTTTGGTGAACAGAGAAACCACGTCGAGGCTGACCATGATATCACTTGGGCCTATCTTCATCTGTTTTATGATATCAACAAACATTTTTGAATTTTTAATATGACGTGGGCAGTGACCAACTATAGGCGCCAACAATTTAGTTAAGTGCTTTGCAAGCTTGTACGTAGGAGAGCCAATAGCGCTACCTATCGGTTTCAACGGGACGTTCTCCTTATGAACCTTTGGCAAACCGTACAGTCTTGGTGGCCTAGGTGCTCTCGGCCGTAAGTTCTTCACCAGTTCGTCGGAGAGGCCAGAGTTTTTTAGTAGCTCCCTTGTCTTCCTGCTGAGCGCCGATGTGGGATCCCGTCTGAGAACCCGGTATGTGCTGTCCTCCAGTAATAATCCAACTTTCTTATGGTAATCTGTAGCATTGAGGATTACCGTGGCGTTCCCCTTGTCAGCAGGTAAAACAACTAGATCTTCATCCTTCTGCAACAATTTCAGTCCTTGTCTCTCCTCTCTGCTGATGTTTGACTTAGGCGGCTTGGATGTCGCTAAAATCCGGCTGTTCACCAAAGTACCTGTGGATGACACATTACAACTGTTGGCTGCTCATTTCTCCTCAGAAATTTTGAAGTTGTTCCGGCATACCTTGACGACCACTTATTTTTTATACGGTGGAAATTATTATGAAATGACGGATGGAACAGCCATGGGTTCGCCACTGTCACCAGCAATAGCGAATTTTTTCATGGAGGACTTCGAAGAACGAGCCCTGAGCAGTGCTCACCTCCGCCCATCATGCTTCTACAGATACGTCGACGATACTTTTTTAATCTGGCCACACGGCAGCGACACGCTGCAGCAGTTCGTCGAACATCTGAATGGTGTACATCCAAACATAAAATTTACATTGGAGGTAGAGAAGGAAGGCAAGTTACCTTTTTTAGATGTGTTGGTAGAGCGAAAGCCGGATGGAGGACTGGGCCATTCTGTGTACAGGAAGCCAACCCATACAGACTTATATCTGCATAGCCATAGCTTTGATCATCCGTCTCAGAAGAGAGCTATGCTGAATACTTTAGTACACAGAGCCAGGACTATTTCCGACAAGGACCACCTCGGTCCCGAGATTAACCATTTGACGACTGTTTTCAAGAGGAATGGTTATTCTGCCGGTGAAATTAAATCAGTATTGTCCAAGAAAGTAAGACACGATGCCGGCCACATACAAGAAGAGGACCAACACATAGCGCGGCTTCCTTTTTGCGGTGCTACAACGAGCAAGATAGCCAGAGTCCTGAAGAGGCAAGGAAAAAAACCAGTTTTCCGACCACCTAGGAAAATTAAGGAAATGTTGAGACCAGTCAAAGATAGTCTCGGCTTAAGAGTGCCGGGAATTTATACTATTGCTTGCGAATGCGGCAAGAATTACGTGGGCCAGTCTGTAAGAACCGTTGCCGACCGCTGCATCGAGCACCAACGTCACCTGAAATATAGGTATTTGGAAAAATCTGCGGTGGCTAAACATAGCCTGCTTAACAAGCATAAGATTTTATTTGAAGAAACCAGAGTAATAGCCCACACATCGAATTACTGGGACTGTGTGATCCGGGAAGCAGTCGAAATTAGACTTAGCGATAGTAACTTTAATAGAGGCAACGGCTATGCACTTAGCAACACTTGGAAGAGTGCACTGGATAAAGAAAAATCGCGGAGAAAAACTTCTCTCACTTTACCTCCTGATTCAAGGGATGGCGTTGCAAGCAACGCGGGATAGCAACTACATCTATGGAAGTAGAGGGCACCACTTCGCTACGCGCCATATCGCTGACGTATTCCAGCCAATCAGTAGCCGTCCTTTGCATATAAAAGTGGGAACCTCGCTAGTTCACGACAGTCAGTTTTAGCCCTGACGACGACCATGGAGGTAGTGGTCGAAAGCTTGGAGATTTATCCTGATTTGACGCGGCATGTACACCGAGAGATTTTTACTCATGCTAAAACAATGTTTAACTACTCTTGAGGAACTCCAATTTTTGCATGCTAAACTGTCTTCAAAACGTGATACAGTAAATTGTTCAGAGTGGCAAATGGAATTTGAGGACATCAGTAAGAAGAGAGTTGATATGCAAGAAAAGCTAAAACAGTTGAGTGATCGAGCCATTCTGAAGATGTTACAGGTGTCACTTGCAAAACGCAAGAAAAAAAGAAAATATCAAAAACGACTGAGAGAAAACTGGCATTTAATTAAGGCCGAAAAACAGGCAGAGAGACAGAAGCTTCACAAAGAAATAGATACATGGATAGAAAATATGCAGGAATCGGTGGAAAAGGCAAAAATGGAAGAAAGTCTGAAGTTGGAGGCAGATAGTATATTGTCTGATGTGACGAAGAGGAAAGCGGAAGCCCGTCGACAATTGGCACTACTCTCAGCATTGGCTCGACTGAGGAAACTCCGGATTCAAATGGCCCTAGGACGCGGAGAAAAAGTGGCATCAAAATTGGATGCTTGTTTCTCTCGTGTTATTGATAATCTTAAGAGTCTTTGGGAAGAGAAAATGGAAGAATATGCTCTGGAGGAGAAAGGGCTCAGAAGCAGTTGATGAACGTAAGATTAGATATGACAGGACAGTTCTAGCCCAATGGAAAAGGTTACTGTTTGGACACAACCAAGCTGACATTCAAACTTTTTATGCAGCAGCAGAGAGGAACATCGAAGATTTCCTTGCTATCAGGTGGTCCTGGGATAAATGTTTGGCTCCTGCAAGTGCTCCATTGACTTCTGCGATTCCAATTGGTTGGGTATTACCAACAAATCCTTCATCTGGTGCACGGGAAGCTTTACTATCATCCAAAACTCCAGATGATTAATTGTTTTTAATGCTTAAGGTTTGAAGAAAGAATTATTTGTATTTTTGCCAGCAGTAAATTATACTAATAAACAAAAATGAAAAGTAAAAAAAAATGTTTCAATAATAAATAGCCACGGCAATAATTTGTGGTGGGTGTAGTTATCTGAGTAGCTTTCAGAATCTCTCGCCACTGACGATAAGATGAAATAATTTGACAGTTACCATTCATTCGCTACTGATCGTAAGTGAAGTAGTTTGACATTAACCGTTCACTCGGTACAGATCATAAGGTGAAATAATTTAACATTGACCGTTTAAGTAACTCTGTAAACGACGAATGTGGCCATGGACTTGCGATCAGAATAGCCTTCCCATTCGGGCGAAAGTTCCTAAGGAAAATCATGGAAAACCTGGAACCAGGCTAAATTAATCTTACCTTCCACTCAGTAGTGTAGAAAACTTAATTAAAATTCTAACTGACAGATCTGAAGGCGTTTTTATATAATGTATTCTTGCACTGTGGAGACAGGCATAGACAAATGTAAAGATGTCTTGGTAGCCAAGTCAACACGACGTCGTTGAAACGTGCAGGGCAGGCGTGGGGAGAGATGGAGTATGACCGTCATCCTACTGTGTGCGGGATGGTCAGGAACGGGGTTGATCCTAGGGTAGAAGAAAGGATGGATCAGTCCCTCATATGGCCATTCACAGGGCGGTGATGCGTGAACATGTAACATACCCCGCAATAAGTATCAATGCTAATCATAACTGATGAAAAAGCGCTGTGGGAGAACGGGTAAGTACTATACTTTTGATCCTCATGCTGCTGGTCTGAATTCAGAGATTCGAAGGAAGTAGTACTCAACTTCATTACTCAGAATATGGGTAATCTTTCGTCACATTTACCAATTTTTGTCTTTATATGGTCACTTACGAATATTAAAGCACCATATCAACACATTCACGTTTCCCGTCGTAAACTATGGTGATAATTCTCGTTAGTGTCTTCACATACTATTTTAATGAAGTACACTGATCAGTTCTGAATACGGTATACTGACAGGCCGCCTTGTTCAGGTGCGGATCTAGATTTTGGCTCTGGGTGGTGGTGCTCCCTGCCGCCGTTGGATAAGCAGCTGCAGCAGCAAGTCGTATACTCCTAGCTCACTCATTTGTTACATAGTTTAATTCTTAATTTCTTTGCGTGTTTTTGGTACTTGCATTGTCCAATTCATAAATTTCGGGCGTATTATAGTATTTGAGAGTTGTAGCATCGCGTTTTAGTACCTGAATAGTGTAAATTCGCGTAGTCTCCTTCCGCCGGCGAGCAGTGTCAGCAGTGCGCAAGTAGCAGCATTACTGCATTTACTAGGCAATCTTGTATTTTAGTAACCGTTTAACTTTTGTGTCGAATTGTTTGTGCTCTCTGTAGATTAGTTCAGACATTCTTTGCACAACAGTTTTTAGAATGGCTAGGGACTGCAACTGCTGTATTCGGATGCAGGCTGAGTTGGCATCCCTTCGCTCCCAGTTTCAGGCAGTGTTGGCTGCAGTCACACAGCTTGAGGCTGTTGCCAATGGGCATCACTGTGGGGTTCCCAATGGGGGTTTGTCGGGGACGGCCAGCTCGTCCCACGCATCCCCCGATCGGACTACGACTGTAGTTGCCCGGGATACTGCCCGCATTGAGGCTGATCCCTCACCTGTGGTAGAGTGGGAGGTCGTCTCAAGGTGTGGCAGGGGGCGAAAGACATTCCGGAGGGCTGAACGGAAGGCCTCTCCAGTTTGTCTGACGAACCGGTTTCAGGCTCTGTCTCAGGCTGATACTGATCTTCGGCCTGACATGGCTGCTTGTCCTGTTCCAGGGGTTGCCCCTCAGTCTGCAAGATCCGGGCGGTCGCAGAGGGTGGGCCTACTGGTAGTCGGGAGCTCCAACGTCAGGCGCGCAATGGGGCCCCTTAGGGATATGGCAGCAAGAGAGGGGAAGAAAACCAATGTGCACTCCGTGTGCATACCGGGGGGAGTCATTCCAGATGTGGAAAGGGTCCTTCCGGATGCCATGAAGGGTACAGGGTGCACCCATCTGCAGGTGGTCGCTCATGCCGTCACCAATGATGTGTGTCGCTATGGATCCGAGGAAATCCTCTCTGGCTTCCGGCGGCTATCTGATTTGGTGAAGACTGCCAGTCTCGCTAGCGGGATGAAAGCAGAGCTCACCATCTGCAGCATCGTCGACAGGACTGACTGCGGACCTTTGGTACAGAGCCGAGTGGAGCGTCTGAATCAGAGGCTGAGACGGTTCTGCGACCGTGTGGGCTGCAGATTCCTCGACTTGCGCCATAGGGTGGTGGGGTTTCGGGTTTCGCTGGATAGGTCAGGAGTCCACTACACGCAACAAGCGGCTACACGGGTAGCAGGGGTTGTGTGGCGTGGGCTGGGAGGTTTTTTTAGGTTAGATGGCCTTGGGCAAGTACAGAAAGGGCAACAGCCTCAACGGGTGCGGGGCAAAGTCAGGACATGCGGGGACCAAGCAGCAATCGGTATTGTAATTGTAAACTGTCGAAGCTGCGTTAGTAAAGTACTGGAACTTCACGCGCTGATAGAAAGCACCGAAGCTGAAATCGTTATAGGTACAGAAAGCTGGCTGATGCCGGAGATAAATTCTGCCGAAATTTTTACAAAGGTACAGACGGTGTTTAGAAAGGATAGAGTGCATGCAACCGGTGGTGGAGTGTTCGTCGCTGTTAGTAGTAGCTTATCCTGTAGTGAAGTAGAAGTGGATAGTTCCTGTGAATTATTATGGGTGGAGGTTACACTCAACAACCGAGCTAGGTTAATAATTGGCTCCTTTTACCGACCTCCCGACTCAGCAGCATTAGTGGCAGAACAACTGAGAGAAAATTTGGAATACATTTCACATAAATTTTCTCTGCGTGTTATAGTTTTAGGTGGAGGTTTCAATTTACCAGATATAGACTGGGACACTCAGATGTTTAGGACGGGTGGTAAGGACAGAGCATCGAGTGACATTATACTGAGTGCACTATACGAAAATTACCTCGAGCAATTAAACAGAGAACCGACTCGTGGAGATAACATCTTGGACCTACTGATAACAAACAGACCCGAACTTTTCGATTCTGTATGTACAGAACAGGGAATCAGTGATCATAAGGCCGTTGCAGCATCCCTGAATATGGAAGTTAGTAGGAATATAAAAAAAGGGAGGAAGGTTTATCTGTTTGGCAATAGTAATAGAAGGCTGATTTCAGACTACCTAATAGATCAAAACGAAAATTTCTGTTCCGACACTGACAATGTTGAGTGTTTATGGGAAAAGTTCAAGGCAATCGTAAAATGCGTTTTAGACAGGTACGTGCCGAGTAAAACTGTGAGGGACGGGAAAAACCCACCGTGGTACAACAACAAAGTTAGGAAACTACTGTGAAAGCAAAGAGAGCTTCACTCTAAGTTTAAACGCAGCCAAAACTTCTCAGACAAACAGAAGCTAAACGATGTCAAAGTTAGCGTAAGGAGGGCTATGCGTGAAGCGTTCAGTGAATTCGAAAGTAAAATTCTATGTACCGACTTGACAGAAAATCCTAGGAAGTTCTGGTCTTACGTTAAATCAGTAAGTGGCTCGAAACAGCATATCCAGACACTCCGGGATGATGATGGCATTGAAACAGAGGATGACACGCGTAAATCTGAAATACTAAACACCTTTTTCCAAAGCTGTTTCACAAAGGAAGACCGCACTGCAGTTCCTTCTCTAAATCCTCGCACAAACGAAAAAATGGCTGACATCGAAATAAGTGTCCAAGGTATAGAAAAGCAACTGGAATCACTCAACAGAGGAAAGTCCACTGGACCTGACGGGATACCAATTCGATTCTACACAGAGTACTCGAAAGAACTTGCCCCCCTTCTAACAGCCGTGTACCGCAAGTCTCTAGAGGAACGGAAGGTTCCAAATGATTGGAAAAGAGCACAGGTAGTCCCAGTCTTCAAGAAGGGTCGTCGAGCAGATGCGCAAAACTATAGACCTATATCTCTGACGTCGATCTGTTGTAGAATTTTAGAACATGTTTTTTGCTCGAGTATCATGTCGTTTTTTGAAACCCAGAATCTACTATGTAGGAATCAACATGGATTCCGGAAACAGCGATCGTGTGAGACCCAACTCGCTTTATTTGTTCATGAGACCCAGAAAATATTAGATACAGGCTCCCAGGTAGGTGCTATTTTTCTTGACTTCCGGAAGGCGTTCGATACAGTTCCGCACTGTCGCCTGATGAACAAAGTAAGAGCCTACGGAATATCAGACCAGCTGTGTGGCTGGATTGAAGAGTTTTTAGCAAACAGAACACAGCATGTTGTTGTCAATGGAGAGACGTCTACAGACGTTAAAGTAACCTCTGGCGTGCCACAGGGGAGTGTTATGGGACCATTGCTTTTCACAATATATATAAATGACCTAGTAGATAGTGTCGGAAGTTCCATGCGGCTTTTCGCGGATGATGCTGTAGTATACAGAGAAGTTGCAGCATTAGAAAATTGTAGCGAAATGCAGGAAGATCTGCAGCGGATAGGCACTTGGTGCAGGGAGTTGCAACTGACCCTTAACATAGACAAATGTAATGTATTGCGAATACATAGAAAGAAGGATCCTTTATTGTATGATTATATGATAGCGGAACAAACACTGGTAGCAGTAACTTCTGTAAAATATCTGGGAGTATGCGTGCGGAACGATTTGAAGTGGAATCATCATATAAAACTAATTGTTGGTAAGGCGGGTACCAGGTTGAGATTCATTGGGAGAGTCCTTAGAAAATGTAGTCCATCAACAAAGGAGGTGGCTTACAAAACACTCGTTCGACCTATACTTGAGTATTGCTCATGAGTGTGGGATCCGTACCAGATCGGGTTGACGGAGGAGATAGAGAAGATCCAAAGAAGAGCGGCGCGTTTCGTCACAGGGTTATTTGGTAACCGTGATAGTGTTACGGAGATGTTTAACAAACTCAATTGGCAGACTCTGCAAGAGAGGCGCTCTGCATCGCGGTGTAGCTTGTTGTCCAGGTTTCGAGAGGGTGCGTTTCTGGATGAGGTATCGAATATATTGCTTCCCCCTACTTATACCTCCCGAGGAGCTCACGAATGTAAAATTAGAGAGTTTCGAGCGCGCACGGAGGCTTTCAGACAGTCGTTCTTCCCGCGAACCATACGCGACTGGAACAGGAAAGGGAGGTAATGACAGTGGCACGTAAAGTGCCCTCCGCCACAAACCGTTGGGTGGCTTGCGGAGAATAAATGTAGATGTAGATGTAGATGTAGATGTATGAGAGGGGGAGGGGGGAGGAAATCAGGGTCTATTGTGGTATCTCACTCCACCCCATCCCCCGACCCCCCCCCCCCCCCCCCCCCCAGAAAAAAAACGGATTTTGCCTTCAATACCTGTTTTCTAGGTGGCTACATATTTAATTATAATAATGCTCCGTCCTTCGGAAAATACGAACACAGCCACACGCAGAAGAGTGCCGGGCAGCCTAGTATTCAGGTGCAACTGGGTTAAGGCTAGCCACCAAGAGTGGCTGCAAGCCATGGCCTATTTTATGCTTCCGCAGCACGTCACTGAAATACGAGTACGGTTACGTCCAAAACTTGGTCTGCCCACATGTTGACAAGGTACAATCGACTACACTGCAGAAGTTTTGCTGGAAAGCACTTTACACAACTTCCATACAGACCAGGACTCTCCCCATATGATTTACATATTTTTGGAGCGCTGAAGAATGACATTCGTGGTGGTCGATTTGCTTCGGACGAAGAGGAGCACGCCTGGCCCAATCATGGTACTGAAGCCAACTGCAAACGTTTTGCCGTGATGGTATCGACCATTTTACCTCACAGTGCAATAAATGTATTGATAATTACGATAATCACTTTCCAAATAATTAAAAGTTTATTTACTTTATTTATAAATGATAGAGCACAGCAATCAGTCATCCTTTTTTGCTAGTCTTATTTAGCGAAATCAGATTTCGGCTAGTGCCTAGCCGTTATGAATGTACTATTTTCTAGTCTCACTGCATGCCAGTTCTCTATTGCTCGGGTGTCAGGCACAGTTCTTTGATTATCCACGTTCGTAATGCGAGGTAACCCGATATTTTTTTTCCATCTGCGTCGTCTTTATTAGGGTGCCCCTTAAAGAAATGATATGGTATAGAGGTAACTGAAAGAAATGTACGCTAAGATAAGTAGAAAGAACACAAATCCTCAAAGACAATAACTGCACCGAAGTCACCGCGATTTATGATGGTCCTCTGGACACTTCAAACACGGTTCTTAATATGATGTATGACGACCACGGACAGCTTAGCATGCTCTATAACGTGCTTCCAAGCCGGTCACAACGCTGCTGAAGAGTTCTAGACGCGCAGTGCTCCACTCCTCCACTAGCGCGATTGACGACTGCTGGATGGTCATCGGTGAACTTGCACGTGCTGCAATACGATGATGATGATTGGTTTGCGGGGAGCTCAACTGCGCGGTCATCAGCGCCCGTACAAAGTACCAGTTGTTACACAGTTCAATTTTTTCACAGCCCAATCTAGCCACTATCAGAATTGATGACGATGATGATGAAATGATGAGGACAACATATATACCCAGTTCCCAAGCAGAGAAAATCTCCCACCCGCCCGGGAATCGAACGGGGGCCCGTGATCCCGAGGCAGCAACGCTTGCTGAAATAGTTTCCTCATCGCATTTCACATGTGTTGTATGGAATTTAAGTCGGAAGAACGAGCAAACCAGTGCTTTCGCCGAACAGTTTCTTGTTCCAAGAACTCTTACACATGCGGTGTTCAGTGCGATAGATCATCGTCATCCATACAAATGAAGTCAGGCCGAATGCACTCCAGAACAGATGCGCATTGGGAAGCCGTAAAGTGCCACAGTAATATTGACCAGTGAGTGTACTGTTTTCAAAAATATGGCGGTCAGTACGCCTGTGCAACAATATGCCTTCTCACACAATAATGCGTGGACCGCCAAAACAATAATGTTTGACGATGTTCCTCGATGCATTACGTGTTTCCCACCTCTCGCCAAATGAGGGTTCATCCAGAATCACTACTCAGACTGTATTTTCTCTCATCTCCTCCAGTACCTATGCTCTTGATACCATAGAAAACGTTGCAGCCGATGTGCGTGTGTCAACGGAAAACAATGTACTGACCGTCGGCCAAAGAGTCCACGCCAGTGTAGTCACCGTGTCGCTGTGGAGTGTAAGACTGCGTGCCTTGCAGTCCTGCTGAATGCGGTTACAATTGCACACGCCGTTTCACATGGGTTCCCTCATGCCTGCTGCACAATATACCAATCATCTGCTGTTACAGATGACCGTGTTTTCCGACGATTCTGCCCCCTCTAATGACCGAATCATGAAACGATACCATAAATTACAGAAACACATCTAAGTATGAATATTAGCTATAAGTCTTGTAACTTAGATAGGCCTTTAAGAGGTCACACGGATTGGGAAACGGCTGATTTCTCGCTCTCTGATAGAGAGAGAGAGAGAGAGAGAGAGAGAGAGAGAGGAATCTACCCTCCTTTCTGCACCGTGGCTGCACAACCAACTACGCTATGGTCAAACCCTCCTTTTGGGAACCTCGTACAGCGTATTACATTCTCTTAAGGACTTTAATAGTTGAATTTTAATTAATTGACGTTAAACTACAGAAAATACTAACAGGAACAACATGTTTTCATGAATGAGTTTCATGGGAGAGGCAAAATAAAGTGGTAGTAATGGGACGGTTGAGTTTGGCGGTCAACAACGCAATTAAGGCACGTGTCGCGCTAGACAGTGGGTGTTCAGCACGCAGTAGCCATCAGTGCAGGTTGTTTACGAGTAGTGCACACTTGCTATTTGCATTCAGAGACTGAGGTCGACGTGCAATGAAAGACTTAACAAAGTTCCAAAGGGCTGATAGGGGGTGAGGGGCGGGGGGGTGGATTACTGGAGCATCAGTAACCAAGACAGCCAACTTATTGGTTCAAATGGCTCTGAGCACTATGGGACTTAACATCTGTGGTCATCAGTCCCCTAGAACTTAGAACTACTTAAACCTAACTAACCTAAGGACAGCACACAACACCCAGTCATCACGAGGCAGAGAAAATCCCTGACCCCGCCGGGAATCGAACCCGGGAACCCGGGCGTGGGAAGCGAGAACGCTAGAGCACGACCACGAGCTGCGGACAGTCAACTTATTGAATGTCTCAAGAGCAACTGTTTCAAGAATCATGACAGCCTTCACAAAACATGGAAAGGAATTATCGTGTGATCGTAATAAAGGGCGAAAATCAAAACTAAATGTCGGAGGTCGATGTACGCCAACACGAACTGTGTCAAAACAACACAAAACTATAGCGGCTGAGGTGACTGCACAGCTCAACAGCCATCTTCGGAACTCCGTATTTTCCACACTGTCCGACGAGAACTCCGTAAGGCGAATATTAAAGGACGAGCAACTATACGAAAACCACTAGTGACGACAACCAGCGCAAAGAAGAGTAAAACATGCTATCAGGAGCATAAATTCTGGACTGCTGATAAGTTGAAACACGTCATATAATCAAATATCGAGCCGGTTTACGTCTGGAGAACGCCAACAGAAGCCTACAATCCTAATGGTTGATTCCAACGGTTAAGCATGGAGGTGAAAGTGTAATGGTGTGGGCAGCCATATCATCGTATTCTGTTGGCCCACCATTACCATCAAAGGCCGTGTTACAGACAACGATTATGTGAACATTTTAGGTGGTCAGGTGCACCCCATGATTCAAATGTTGTTCCCCAACAATGATGCCATATTTCAGGACGATAATGCATCTATTCACGCGGCCAGGACAGTACAATCGAGCTATGAGGAGCATGTAACTGAACTGCAGCGTCATCCCTGGCCAGCACAGTCCCCGGACTTGAACATTACGGAGCCGTTGTGGGCAGTAGTGGAGCGCAGACTCCGGAACAGATTCCCGCCTTCCTCGTCACGTCAGAAGAGGTTCTGATCGGAGAGTGACACAACATTCCGCTGGAGACTATACAGTCATTATATGCCAGTACGCCAAGTAGAATCGCAGCTGTACTACGGGCAAATGTGGGTCCAACCCCTTACTATTAAACTATTATCAATTAAGAACAGAGCCGGCCGGAGTGGTCGAGCGGTTCTAGGTGCTTCAGTCTGGAACCGTGCGACCGCTACGGTCGCAGCTTCGAATCCTGCCTCGGGCATGGATGTGTGTGATGTCCGTAGGTTAGTTAGGTTTAAGCAGTTCTAAGTTCCAGCGGACTGATGATCTCAGAAGTTAAGTCCCACAGTGCTGAGAGCCATTTGAACCATTTGAATTAAGAACAGATGCTCACATTATTTTGCCTATCCCGCATATAAAGCGAAAAAACTAAATTCGAAAATTCTTCAACTTCCTATATGACGTTTCTCGTCATTTTATCACAACATATCGGACCAATAACGATTCGTTCTGAAGGCATTCAATGAGTTGGTGCTGTTAAAAAGCGTACGTTAATAGGGTGTATGTATAACATAAAACCCACAAAATACGGGCTTTATGCTTGCGATGTAAGAACCATTCTTGCTTCGTATTGGTTCTAATTTACGTGGCACGTTGCCGAACTATCGGAGAATTAATTTTGTGTTCCACATGGCGAAATGGATCCTCGATGTGGAACAGCAGGAAGTGACATCACAAAAGTCTTAGAGTACCACCTCACTATTAGCTAACTCATTAAATATATTGGCAATTGTGAATATGGACAACCATCAGCTGTAGAATGGAATGACAAGGGTGAAAATTTGTGCCGGACGGGGACCCGAACACTTATCGAGAACGTTTGGCTTTTCATTTGGCTATCCGTGCACAACTCACGACTAGACCCAAACTTCGATATGTCGTCAACGATGCGTCTACAGCCTGTGCACGGATAGCCAAATGATCGGGCGACTGTTGACGATAAGTGGGAAATCCGGGTTCGAGACACGGTCCGGCACAAATTTTCATTGTCGTCATTCCATTATACAGCTGATGGTTGTATATATTCGCAATTGTGAATACGTTTAAGTCATTTCATAACGGCTTTAGCAGCCACAGTGCACGTCCAAAAGTACTTTGCATCGTAATTTAGAATAACAAAGGCACTGCAACGTCGTATCGTGTTAGTTGTGTGCCGACGGCTTGACTTGTCACTTACCAGACGTGGTGAGTGAACCTTGGAGTTGCCCCGAGCACCGCCGCCCCCAGCGTGCGAGCGTTCGGCGGTTCGAGTGCCAATACTGCTGTCACGCCGAGGGGCTGCGGCGCTGGCTCGGAGGCCGCCAACCGAGTTACACGAGTCGAGTGACCGGCTCCGCGACTCCTGCCGGCCAACTTAAACAAAACAAGCGACACCAGCTCCGTAAACAGGCCGGCCCTGCCACGTCTTAAGGGGCGGCCCTCCGAGGTTCAGGGCCGCCGGCGGTCGCCGCTTCTGCCGGCCACACGGTCGATCTGGTGGTAGCCCTCTGTGGTAACGGCCAAGTTCTGCCTGTCGAGCAGCCTGCGGCCGGAGCGTGCACCTGTGTCTGACACACCGAAAGGAGAAAATAGCCGTTGTGCCTGAACTCACTAATGAAGCAGTTTTGCTGTCTTGTTCATATCAATATTTTTTTCTTCACGGAAGTCATTTTTCTGTCAAGGCTGTTTCATTCTGAAACAAATGCTTTACTTCGTGGTTTATGCATTAGCTAATTTCACGTCATCCTAACCCAGGTACACATACGGGGAACAGAGTGGAATGCCACGTTTCACTACACTGCGAAGGGTGCAATGAAGAATCTGGCAGGCCAGATTTTTGCCTCGTGGAGAGTTATGTCGCCAGTGAGATGCGGTATCGTTTTACGTCACAGACAGAACATGGAAACAGCCATACTGCATGGACTTTAACACCGTGTATATATATTGAACTATATGAAGAAAATATAAATTAATTACAAAGTACGGTGTGAACACACATTATTCAACACGTAAACGTTACTACAGATATTCGGATTTAGGTTATGACATGTTACATACGTCTGCCAACATTAGCGATGATGTGGCGCATATCGAATGGATCTGAGCACTATGGGACTTAACATCTATAGTCATCAGTCCCCTAGAATTTAGAACTACTTAAACCTAACTAACCTAAGGACATCACACACATCCATGCCCGAGGCAGGATTCGAACCTGCGACCGTAGCAGTCGCGCGGCTCCGGACTGAGCGCCTAGAACCGCTAGACCACCGCGGCCGGCAATGGCGCATATTAAAAAAAAAAAGTTTTCCAGCACCCCTGCTCCTAGTACTCCTGAATCTAGACTTTCACTAGGGATATTGTATCACAGACACAATCCTTTTGACTGTTCGGAGATGTCACTAAACCTGCCCAATGATGTAAACAACCAAGCATGGGCAGCGCCTTTTAGACAGAGGGGGCCTGACAGCCGATCGATTCAAGTCATTCCACAAGGAAGGAGGTACACGGCTCGTGTTGTCTGTAGTTCAACCATGCCTAGACGGTCAATAACGCGGTTCGATAGCGTCCTCATTGTTACTCTGTGCCAGGAATGGCCCTCAAGAAGGGAAGTGTCCAGGTGTCTCAGAGTAAACCAAAGCGGTGTTGTTCGGACTTGGAGGAGATACAGAGACATGCTTCTCTCAGGCCACCCAAGAGCTACTACTGCAGTGGATCACCGCTTCCTGCTGAGTATGGCTCGGAGGAACCCTGACAGCAACGCCACCACGTTGAATCATTCTTTTCGTGCAGCCACAGGACGTCGTGTTACGACTCAAACCGTGCGCAGTAGGCTGCATGATATGCAGCTTCACTCCCGACGCGCATGACGAGGTCCATCTTTGCAACCACGACACCATGCAGAGCTGTACAGGTGGGCCCAACAACATGACGAATGGACCGCTCAGGATTGCCATCAAGTTCTCTTCACCGATGAGTGTCGCATATGCCTTCAACCAGACGTGTTTCGAGGCAACCCGGTCAAGCTGAACGCCTTAGACATACGTACTCCGCTGGTGGTCATGGAAGGCGCCGTAACGGCTGTACGATGCGTCAGTGCCGTCCTCCGAAACGATAGTATCGGCAGCATATTGACGAGGCATTCGTCTTCAAGGACGACAATTCGCGCTCCCATCGTGCACATCCTAACGATATCGCTAGACTAGAGTGTCCAGCATGTTCTCCAGACACGAACCCTATCAAACATGCCTGGGATAGATTGAAAAAGGGTGTTTATGGACGACGTGATCCACCAACCACTCTGATGAATCTACGCCGAATCGCCGTTGAGGAGTGGGACAATCTGGACCGACAGTGCCTTGATGAACTTGTGGATAGTATGCCACGAGGAATACAGGCATGCATCAATACAAGAGGACGTGCTATTGGGTGTTAGAGTTACCGGTGTGTACAGCAATCTGGACCACCACCTCTGAACGTCTCGCTGTGTAATGGTACAACATGCAGTGTGTGGTTTCCCATGAGCAATAAAAATGGTGGAAATGATGTTTATGTTGTTCTCTATTCCAATTTTGTACAGGTTTCGTAACTCTCAGAACTACCATATTGAGGATGCCTCGAAAATGCATCGTTACAGACAGCCTACTATTTACTAATGGCAGAACGACAAGATATTACATATCGGTAGTTACATGCTTTCAATATGTGATACTTTTAGTTTTCTAGCTTCTGTGCTACAGCACAATAATGATTATCAACTGCGTGTTGTTTTTGGTACGATATGTCACACTAAAAAATCATATAAAGACAGATACCGTACAGCTATTATACAAAGTTCATGACATAAGTTCATGGCTTGTAGAAAATGAACCAACGCTAAATCACAGTAAGACTCAGTTTTTACAGTTTCTAACACACAATTCCACAAAACCTGACTTTTAATTTCAGAGAATGAGTATATGATTAGTGAAACTGAACAATTCAAATTTCTACGTGTTCAGGTAGATAGTTAACTACCGTGGAATGCCCACTTCAGGATTTTGTTCAGAGACTTAATGCTGCCATGTTTACTGTTCGAACGGTATCTGAAGTGAGTGATCGTTCGACACAAAATTAGTTTACTCTGCTTATTTTCATTTGCTTATGTCGTATGGTGTTATATTTTGGGATAACTCTTCCCATTCTAAATGGATAGTTTTGGCTCAGAATCTGGAGGTTCGGACAATAAGTGGTGTAAGTTCACGAACCTCTTGTCGACCCCTGTTCACGAGTCTGAGTATTTTGACGTTTGACGTTGGCCTCTCAATATATGTATCCCTTACTGTCGTTTCTTGTTAACAGTATTAGCCTATTCCCAAGAGTAAGCAGCTTTCACTCAGTTAATACTCATCAGAAGTCAAACCTGCATTTGGACCGGACTTCCTTAACTCTTGTGCAGAAAGGTGTGCAGTAAACTGCTGCATCCATTTTCAATAAGCTACCACTAGAATTCAAAAATCTTCGCAGTAATCCACGAGCTTTCAAATCGAAACTGAAGAGCTTCCTCATGGGTCACTCCTTCTATTCTGTCGAGGAGTTCCTTGAAAAATAAAGCCGATTCTTGTTGTATTGTTGATTGCGTTTACTTAAACGAATGGCTTGACTTTTTTCGGGTTGTTTCCATCCGTTATTACTTTTATGTTGTAATTTCATGTACTGACACGTTCCATGACCTTGGAGATTTGATCCTCAGTTTCGTCCTACGGAACTTAATGTGTAAATAAACAAATAAAATATAACTATAACTCTGGCCACAGTCCTGTGTGTAGGCCATAGCGAAGTTGATGGTTTCGTGAACTTCAAGGCAAAGGTAGCACGTTAGCGATTAACTACTACCAAACATTTTGTCATCTTTCGTTTTCTAAGAAATTCTTGGCCTTTTTCATTAACTTAACAGAAGTATGATTTCCAATAGTCGAAATTATTTATTACAATTAATGTCTTTGCTGAAATTATTATTGCATAGGCCAATAACTGGAATGCTTACCCAGTGGCCATACATCATAACGTGAATGCAAGTCTACGTCAGAGACAAAACACGGGTTACACACTGGAAGTTTTTGCTGTTGTGTGAGCTTTGTATAAAATATTCAAGATGTTTACGTAAGAGCGTGCAAACATTTAATAGGACATAGACGATGTTTCACTAAACACTTTGAGGTAATGAACATGAGGCCGAAAAAGCCAGCTTAAGGAGATAATACAAATAAAATCATATTACTGGTGTACTTTTTTCTTCACATTAGTTACAGTTAACTGCAAATACCATCATCGAGACAATGAAATTACAATTTGCAGTTTATCTTACAAAATATGATGAAACTGATGGCCATCAACCTCAAAGCAAGCATGACATCGGCGAACAAGATTCTCACGCTGCATGACAAATATCGCTGATGTATTTCGTATCACATCACAGGCAGCTAAAATTCTGGCAACTAATTCCATGTCCATATCTACTGCGGTCATATACACAAGTGACTTTAGATATCCCCATAGGAAATACTCGAGGAGTTTCAGGTCAGCTGACTTCGCAGACCATGGAATACGACCTTCCCTTCCAATCCAGCGACCAGGAAATGCAGCAGCACATTCACACTGAGGTCACGGTCACGTTGTATCCACATCCTCTCACGAACTGCCACGACTACAAACTCAAACAACTCGGGCAGAACTGTTTGCACGAACCTCAAGTACGGGAGGCCATTCACACGGCGAGGTAGAAGATATGGCTCGTCGTCCTTGTTTCCTTGCAAGAAATAAAGAAATGTACATGTAAATCAATAGCACAGTACGTGTAAACTTGTACGCATTTTAGTTGTAAATAACCTGGAAAACAGTAATGCTAGACAAAGCGGTAGACAAGTTTACTTCCGTATCTTCTTAAGCTGGGTTCCCCTACCCAAGGTTCCCTACCTCAAATGGTTCTGTGGTTCATCCTCTATGTCCTGTTAAATTTTTGTTCGCTTTCACGGAAACACCCTGTAGGTACGATTACCTACATATTGATTTTGTGGACTACATCATGATTGTACCTTGCCGGTAAACATTTTTTTTTCAGTGCTGCTGAGCAACTTCGAAAATATCTCCTCTTCACTTCGAATGAAATTGCGGAATGAATCTCGAACTTGAAACTTACGTGATTAAGTATGGCAAGTCACAGTGATGGTAGTCAATACAACATATAGAATATTGATATTATCCATGTGCAAACTGTATGAGACACCACACTTCAACTGTATTCAGTTTAAAACTGATAGAGAAATGGAATTAATCTGAGTTAATTAGTGAAGTCTACTAGTAGGTACCTAAGGTGGTTGTACAGCACTATACACTCCTCCTCTGCCAGAAATTTTTTGCTGAAACCATCGACGAGTCCAGAACCTTCTTCGCGAATTTGTCTTCTCTTGTTAGACAGTTGCTAATGGACTTCATGCAGCTGTGTTACGAGGCGCCAGTTTCGTAAACAACTTGTGTGATTGGCGGGCCAGACGCAGCTAAGAACTGCCACGGGCGTGCGCTGTGGTCGAAATTCACGTTGAGGAACACGTTCCGTGTGATGTAGGGGGTTGTTTCGGAGCGTGCAGCAAGCACAACCGATGCACGTCTGGTGTGCTTCGCGACAAGAAACATGTCTATTGTGAGGGCGTTCTTAGGCATTTGGCAAGCTTCTTCGGTTACATACACCACGATAAACAATGGAAAGCTTATGACAACATATACAGGGTGAGTCACCTAACGTTACCGCTGGATATATTTCGTAAACCGCATCAAATACTGACGAACCGATTCCACAGAACGAACGTGAGGAGAGGGGCTAGAGTAATTGGTTAATACAAATCATACAAAAATGAACGGAAGTATGTTTTTTAACACAAACCTATGTTTTTTTAAACGGAACACCGTTAGTTTTGTTAGCACATCTGAACATATAAACAAATACGTAATCAATGCCGTTTGTTGCATTGTAGAATGTTAATTACATCCGGAGATATTGTAACCTAAAGTTGACGCTTGAGTACCACTCCTCCGATGTTCGATCGTGTGTATCGGAGAGCACCGAATTACGTAGGGATCCAAAGGGAACGGTGATGGACCTTAGGTACAGAAGAGACTGGAACAGCACATTACGTCCACATGCTAACACCTTTTTATTGGTCTTTTTCACTGATGCAGTTGCTCATAACAAGATCACGCAAATCTGTGCGATCAGCAGCGGGCAGCCCGGCCATACAGCTGAGACTCCTACAACGCTGTAACGAGCAGACACTGTCATTCGAGGTGATCGTCAATCACAATCAAACACCCCGTTGTTCACACGGACGTCTCAGTTGGTAGTGCTGACACACTCGTCCAACGGTTGGGGTAGCCAACGGTGTGTTTCCGGTGGGTTCCCGGCCGCCTGACGGAAGACTATAAACGGCAACGAAGGACCGTCTGTGGGGAATTGTTGCGCTTTACGATGCTGGTCGTGACATGAAACATGGATTCATCACTTCGAACGGGAAAAAACGACAATCCACGGAGTGGCGCCACACCATCTGTTCTCCGAAGAAAATGTTCAAAGCTGTATCCGCAACCGCTGAAGTCAGGGCGACGGCCTTATCATATTCTGGGGGGAATATTCTGTTTGGTGGCCTCCCTCAAAGGGCAACGATCAACTCTGAAGTGTGTTGAGCCACCGTCAGGAAAACTGAAGAAACTACATCAGCGTGTTTGTCGCCCCAAGAATGCAAACGAGCTTCTCCATCTCCATAAAATCCCTAGGCCTTAAACTGGTCTGTACACCTCATCGGACCTCACAGAACCTCACTGGATTTTTCTGCCTGATTCACCCTACAACTCGTACTCGTATAATGTTACTTAAAATCCGTTTTCATTGCAATTTTCTTTTATTCATATGACCGGTTTCGGTTCATTCAGAACCATCTTCAGATCTGTAAAAATAATGATACTAATTTACTATTTCACGGAAGCAAATCTTTTTCATCCTATCTCATCAACATCAAATGTACCAGAACGTACCTGATATTTCAGTTACAGGAGTAGCCCGTCCAAATTCAGCAACTTTCACATGCTACGTCGCATTAAATTGGATGGCAGAGTGCACCTCATTTATAATAGTTATAACACTATTACCGACAGGTGGCGTCTGGTACATTTGTTACATTCCATTTGCACATACTGTATTCAGTAGATCTTTTTTATATTAAAAAAACTTAATTAAATATGTAGATGTCAAGGTTAAAATCTGTACTTATCAGAATTAAAAAACAGTAAAATTATCATTTTTGTACGACATAAAAAACAAAGGGCGATTTATATATCTATGGTGCTGGTGTGAACTTGTTTTCCTCTACGGTCTGCTTCCGTGGTTCCCGCCATTTCGGTGTTGTGCCGCGGTCCGCTCAGTCGTGTGATGTCCATCGCCGCGGGCGATATTCATTTTAAAACAAGCGTCCGTAGCGAACGGATATACGTGTAAGCAGGTGATGAATATTTATAGGAAGATAAAGAAGAGGCAAATGGAACAAATAGAAGGAAGTCAAGTCGCAGTTAAGAGGAACAACAAGGATATATATATATATATATATATATATATATATATATATATATATATATATATATAGCTCTCACTTACAATGGACGAATTACAGATAAAATTGAAAAATGCTTTCGTAAATCCGACGTTAAAATAGGGTTCCGGACAAACCTAAACTCTATGTTTGTACAGAGTATACAAGCATTTCTATATACTAAATTAAAGAGTAATTATGACAACAAAACAGAAATGTGTAAATATGTAAGCCATACGCAAAGCAGCAAGTATATATCTTACATAATATAATAAGTTATTAGCATCATATCAGCATAAGCAAATAAATGTTCATATTTAATCTTAATAAGTAAACATGTAGGCGCAAGCAGATAAATCACAACGTAAAACTTACATACATAGCCATATCAGCACAACTAATCAGGTGACAAATATAATTTAAACGAATAGGTACAGCTGACACATAATGAAAAATGTGACATCAGTGAAAAAGCATAGCAGCCAAGCGATGCATAATATACACAAGTAACAACCCTGTTCATTAATAAAACATTGTCAAAATCACCAATTGTACGCAAGCATGTCGCTTCACAAGTAAATTCGTAGAGCATTAAATTTGACACAAAGTATAAATCACGTAATCGCGAGCAGCAAATTACGTATAAAGAACATACCTAAGTAGAAATACGTTACCTGAAAAATAAATTCAATTAATAGTTACCTTTTTAGTTTATTACTTTCTTCCTCGATATTACGTTCTTCCTGAAATTTTCTCGATAGCAAGTCTTCTTAATGTCGGATACGCAGAGAATTTACCTGTAATTCTTAAAGATTTTATACAACTGTATCCTGAAAAAACCGAACGTTAATAACATAAGCTATCAAGTCACTATAGCTTTATACTGCATTTAACCAGAGAAATTAGATTGTGTAGTTGTCTACGGCTGTCAGTGCATTTGCACTGAGCTCTCGATCAGCTGTAGGTGAGCGTGAAGTAGGAACTAATTGTTTGCGGTCAACGGCTCCCTTGTGCAGCGCGTGGACTGATTATCGCTTTGTGTATGTGCTGCCGCAAGAACACGGCTCGGTATCCCTGTGTTCTCTGCGTGTTTACGTGTAACTGTTAATTTTCTCAAAAGTAGGTCATTCCACAAAAATTATAACGTTCGATATATGATGTATTCTCTTAGAGCGCTGTGATTTAAGAGTTTCTACATCGACAGTGTTATCATGAATAATTTTGCGAACTCTATATGGACCGTTATAAAGCAGAAAAAATTTGCGACACAAGCCTTTTCCTTTGTGAGACAATCGATGAGAGTTAATTAACACCTTTTGACCAACTGACAAAGTTTTTAAACGACCAGGACGTTTAGCTGATTTCTCTCTTCTAGCAGCCGCAGATACAATATTTTGTAGAGCCACGTTGACAACTTTAGAATGCCGCAGTTTCCGTGTAGATGGAAAAGGAACGATTTCAGAAATACGATTTGTGGGTGCTTTATTTTTTAATATCAATGTAGGCGGTAAGGAAATTGAATCATTAGGGAGTTTGTTCAGAATGTTTTGAAAAATATGAAGATGCTCATCCCACGCTCTGTGATTATGATGACAATAAAGACGACAGAATTTATTAATTTCCTTCATCCATCTGTCTGACGCGTTAGATTGAGGGTGAAAAAGTAAAATGAAAATTGGTTTAATCTTACGACACCGTAGAGTACGAAGCCAAATTTTAGAGCGAAACTGTGATCCATTATCTGATATAACTTTATCAACATGACCCACTTCTTTAAGAAAATGTTTGATGAAAGCATTAGAAACTGAACGAGCTGTTGCTTTGCGTAAAGGTGTAAAACACTTATATTTTGATGTCAATTCCACTACTACCATAATGTACGTAAAACCATTAGTAGAACGTATCCACTGGACCGAAAACTTCGACTGCAGCCATCTCCTTTAATTTCGCTGGAATGATAGGAAACAACGATGCTCTGTGAGAAACAATTGGCGGCTTAGCCTTTTGACATAATTTGCATTTAACAAAAGCAAATCGAATACGTTTTTCCCCGAAATGGTGTGTGTTCTTTTACTTTAAATAAATATTGTAAGCCTGTGTGATGACAAAATACTGTAGCATGTGAAGTCAAAATTTGGTGTAATTCTTCTCTTGCAGCATCATCTGTCACTTCAGCATTGCTAACCTTTTCATTAATTAATTCTTCATTATTAATCATATCATCCATCGCGTCTCTATTGTCGTTGTCATGAATGAACACATTGTCGTCATAATACTCAGCGAAAACATCAGAAGAAAGAAACCTTAAACAATTTGTGTCTGATTCAAATTTCGTTACACACTCGAAAAATTTCAAACATCTCGGCATTCCAGCAACAGTGAAAGTTCACACTTCCTTCCTTAAAGTTTAAAATTACTTTATATGTATTAAGAAACTCCATACCTAATATAATTTGTGTACTGAGTAATGGAACAATAATAAAATTAGCAGAAAATTCATATCCTTGACAAATGGAATTTAAGTTGGTCTGTTGTTTGACTCCCACTTTTTTTCCTGAAATAGCTCCTCGACTTGTGTTTTTAGAAACAAGTAACATAGGACAAGCAATAATTCTTACACATACACGAAAAACTTATTCACTAGTAACATTCAATGGGCTCCCAGAATCTATAACCGCAGTGAACTTATTCTTAGTCACACATACTTCAATAACAGGGTGTAAAAATGCGTCTACTTTATTTTCCTTTTCGTCTAGCAAAATATCTCTCATGTCTTCCAAGCGTGCATAGTGTAAAGTTGTAGTGTCAATACTTTCTGAACCGTCTATATTGCTGCCAGAAGCCGAAGCTGCAAGTCATTGTCGATTGTTTGCGTCACGTCTTTGATTATTCGCGTCACTTCGCGGATCAATTTCTACGATTTGCACTCGTCTCTCTGAATTTCTGTCACGTGAAGGATCCCAATTAGGTCCCTCCTGCCTGTTAGATGTAAATTCTTGGTTGTCTGTTATTAAAATTTCTATTTTCCTGGCTATCTGCATGACTACTTCTTGTGTAATTTCGACTGTCACTTCTGAAATTATTTTTTGGTCTACTACCCTGGTTATTTCTCTAATAAGAATTTCTATTATTGTATGAATAGTTTCTGTCTTGATGATACCGATTACTGTTTCCGTATGATTGATCATTCCGGTAAGAATTTCTGTTATTATAATTGTCTGTGTAATTTCTGTTAGAACGTCTGTTTTTATCATAAGGCCGGTATCTATTGACCTCTCTGTTTCGTCTGTCATTTTCAAAATTACCGCTATAACGTCCGTTCCGATCATTATGCCTTATCTCTAAAAATATATTGTGATTACCGTTACTGAAAAAATTACAAGAAGTTCCATCGTCGTTGTCATACTCAAGTTCATGTAGCAAAGTCTTAAAAGTTTCAATGTCGTCTTTACATCTTCCGGCTAAAGCAATGTGTTTTATAGATTCTGGCAGCTTAGTTAAACAAATACGAATTAATTCAGTCGGGCTATAAGGGTTGGAAAGGAATTGATTCTTTCGAATCATGTCTTCAAAGTATTCTGCCAGCGTGCGGATCTCAGACTGTTTAAAATTACGCTGCATAGTAAGACTTTGTTTGACTCTGTCTTGCGTGTTTTCGGACCAATATGCCGATAGAAATTCATGACAAAAATCATTTAAATTATTACAGTCTCTAATAAGTGCGCGCATGCGCGTGCCGGTTCGTTTTCTAAATATCCACAAATAAATTGCAGTTTGTGACTTAGTGGCCAATTTGGCGGAAGTGCGTACATAAATTGATCTAACCATAAACATGGATGTATGTCATTGTTAGAATTGCGTAAGATCTTAAATTTCCGAACAGTTAAAAAGTGTTTATAGTCAAAGTTTTCGCCTCGTGGCGACAAAGACCTACCGCGTCTGTCCCAGTCCGAATATCGATTATTGTCAAGTTCGCGCCCCTGGCTCTCTCTTGTTGCATCTCGTAAATGAAATAAATTATTTTCTTCAAAACCCCCCGCTATCGGTGATTCTAAATTTCTTCTAGTGTCTTTCCCTATGATTTCGCTTTCAATTTGTTTAACTTGCTTTTGTAAAGCCTCAAATTTGCTAAATTCGCTTTTAACGCGTTCATTAAATTTTCCCTGATTTTCAACATGTTTTTTTATATTCTGGTACTCTTCTGTTTCTGCAAATGGCAATGGAGCTGTATCATCTGAATCTCTGCCCCCATTTAAACTAAGAATTGTCAATTTATCTGAAATCTCCTCAACGTTTGCCGATAAATCACCTATTTGTTCTTTCTGTTTATTTACGTCTTCCGTAAGTGTCGCGACTCGGGTTTCAGTATTGACACATTTAGTAGTTAACTGTTCATATTGTTGTGTTAGGTTATTTATTCTGTCATTTGGTACGGATTCTTCTGTTCTTTCAAATATTTCTTCCTTATCGTGTGCACGTTGTAAATTTAACTCTGAAAATTTTTGTACTATCACGAGATCTCTTTCTTCCTGTTCTCTATCGTGTTCCTTTTGTCTGATTTCTATTGAAGTTAATCTATTATTGTGAGCATTCAAAATCGGTTGTACTTCTTCTCTAATTTTTTCTTTAATTCGTCTTTCGTGTTTTTAAAACATATCCCTATTCGTGAGTCTAACCGTGTTCCCATTGTTCCCATATCAGTTTTATTTGTTCCTATTTGTGATCCCAAATTTAACATTGCATTTATCAACTGCTCCATGTTAACTGGTTCGAAATTCTTTTCGCCCCTAACATTTCCCGTAAAACTAACTTCCTTCGTCATAGCCGTAAAGCTGTCTTTGTTAGATACTATTCCAGAATCTTCTATGTTAATCTCGAATTCTGAAAATTTTCGATTGTGAAAAATTCTGAACTGGTTCCGGACTATTTTCCCGGCTTATTAAACTGTTTTCTACTTCATTATTCACCACACTGTTCTCCTGTGTTGCCGAGTTCGCCATGTTAACAATTTCGTTATTCTGACTACCCATCATTCTTGCCTTTTTCATCGATCGCGTAATCATTTACAAAACACACAAAACTCGTCACTATACGAAAATTACACACAATATAATACTTTATCACCAACAATACCATCCACACGAAATGCTTCCCGACAAACACGATTAACGAACATTTAAAACCTTCACAATTGCACAAAATTGTCAAACCCGTGTACGACACATAAAAAATTAAATTCTACAAAAATACCATCAGAAGAATGACAAAACAACTACAAATGTTCAGTTACAAAATCTACACGTGCAATATAGACTACAATTACTAAACTACAAATTACTACAACAATACTACTGTCTGCTATTCTTACTATCAAAAGAATTCCAAGGGACGATCCGAAGCAGCAGTCACCACGTGTATGGGGGCTTATTTAAAAAGAGGACTAATATTAATGAATAAATGCAATAAGTTTAGTAGCTGTGTGACCTGTTACGAAGTCTCGTAACCGGTTGGCCCTGACTAGTTTTAGCACGCAATCTGACTGCATAAAATAAAAATAATGAATGACAAGGAATTTCCATTAACACAATTGATTAATTAAGTCCCCCGCAACTATAAAAGCTACGAAAGAACAAAGCACAAGTGTAACTGTTCTGTGTGTGGTAGTGTGACACAACGTACATGTATCTTGCTCGGTTCTTTCTCAATACGACAAAATATTTTAAACACCATTTACAATGAACGAATTGAAAAACCAGAAGTACCATAATTGCACATAGAAACCAGAATTACGAGTCTAATAAATGAACACGAGCTAGATGCTGTGAGCAAGAGGGATTGTCATTAAAGAAAACTGTAATACCTTTTTACCTCATTATATATTGACGAAAATATTCCATTACACCAGCATTATAAATCAAAAGCCCATCTCTTTTCTCAGATATATTCTGACAATTGCAACATCTTCCATCTATACATTACACCAACCAAACAGCGTCTACTCTCTCGCCCAACAGAACAACAACTGCCCTCGACATCCTCTGAACTACTACTGCCCAGTGGAGGCGGCGGAATAATAATCTTTGGCGCAATCTGTGGCGCTGTGACTCAGTGTAGCCACCTTTCAACACGCCATCCAAGCTCTGTTTGACTCAATGCCCAGATGTATCAAGGCCGTTATTACGGCCAGAGGTGGTTGTTCTGGGTACTGATTTCTCAGGATCTATGCACCCAAATTGCGTGAAAATGTAATCACATGTCAGTTCTAGTATAATATATTTGTCCAATGAAACCTGTTTATCATCTGCATTTCTTCCTAGTGTACCAATTTTAATGGCCAGTAGTGTACGTCCTGCCAATTACGTCCGTCACTTTCATCCGCAGATTTTATCACTTACGACCACAATCAGCGATGACAACTCGCAACAAATGGAATCGAATTTCAGTAAACAACTCTCTACGATCACGTCTAATTCTGGCATTAACTACAGCATCCACAGCAGAGCGCTCAGAACACCACTGAACGCTCATTGGCTGTCGGTGAACACGTGACGTAGCTCCGCAGAACAAGCCTAAACTCGACCGCCATCGTTCATGACTCATACTACAGTGCTTAGTAAGCGAACGAATGACGAAACACCCCGCATTTATTTACATTTCTCCTATTCTACTATTGTGATCTCTCAGGTTTTCTTTGCGTGATTGATTAATGGCGTGCTTCCACACGTGCTTCCGTTTTATGTGCAGTGTTTCGAAGACCGACCCAGACGCATTCGTGAGGTGCTGCGAGTTTTGCTGTTTTGTCTACTCGCTACCCAGACTGCAACTAGTCTGCGAACTGTTGTTGGCCTCGCACCGCTCCCGCATCTCGTGGTCGTGCGGTAGCGTTCTCGCTTCCCACGCCCGGGTTCCCGGGTTCGATTCCCGGCGAGGTCAGGGATTTTCTCTGCCTCGTGATGGCTGGGTGTGGTGTGTTGTCCTTAGGTTAGTTAGGTTTAAGTAGTTCTAAGTTCTAGGGGACTGATGACCTAAGATGTTAAGTCCCATAGTGCTCAGAGCCATTTGAACCATTTTTTAGCCTCGCACCGCTGTTGATAGCTGAGTTCGATTCCCGACTCACCTTACGCTCTATGATGCTGAGCAGTAACTTATCTCTGGGGCGATTAGTGTGTGGGTCCGAGCTTTGCTGCGATGCGATAGGTCGCGATCGCCCATTCAGGCGCGCGCGGAACGATTCGAAAGACAGTCGGCCCAGCAGCGAGACGCGGTTGGAGTTACGCTGGTTACCGAGAGAGGGTGGTGACCTGTCAGTCGTCATCGTTCAGTAACGATCGTGCTGCGTACGGTGGTGGGCCGTGCGAGTCCGGAGTTGGTTTTGGTCGAATACAAGGCAACGCTTGTGAGTGGATAATGTGGCGTGAGGCTTCACATTAAGACAGAACTGGGGTCTTGCTACACATGGGAGACAGTGTAGTCGTGCAGAGGCCTGAACACAACCGTCTGCTTCCTATCACCGTGCCAAGGATTCTGTCTGCCGCTGCCACCTTCTTCTGTGGTAATTCTGCTATCGATTAACCGTTGGCTGGCCCTTTACGACTTTCACCTTGAGCTATGTAATCTCAAATGTGCTGCCGCGTTTTATGTGTGGGAATTCCTCGCCCTGTAGGTGCCGTTTTGCTTTCAGCTACTACTGGGTCTAACTTACGAAAGATGTGCAAATTGTTGAAAGCGTCAGGGAAATTTTGCTGGAGTAAGATCTATTTATTTAAAGCCCAATGCCTGGCAAGTTCTATAAGCGCGACTGCGGTCAAGTCTGCTATGTTGTATGAAGTATGTTGTATTGAATAACAGCGTCTGTAGTCTTAACTGTGAGTCAATCAAAACAATGGTAAAGATTGTTCTGGGGGTACATGATTACGTACTGGTTACCACTGCTGAACTGTGGGCGCAAGCTGCTCAAATTATGCAATGCAGTTTTAGTTGAAATTTTAGAGGTGTAATTTCATCTTAACTCTATAACGAACGGTGCTTTTATTATTTTTCGCACTGCTAGAGTGTTGAAATGAGCCTCCTACTTAAATAATTTGATAGTCAAAGCTGCAATGAAAAGCCTCACGTGCTTTAAAGTATTGCAATTTGCTTTAAGAACTTGGGGCTTATTTAAGTAGTTCTAAGTTCTAGGGGACTGATGACCGTAGATGTTAAGCCCCTTAGTGCTCAGAGCCATTTCAGCCATTTGGGGCTTATTGACTGTTTGTAAAGCTGTACGTTAATATTTGATTTAACATCTTGCATGCAAAAGGTTGGCTGGCTTTGGTGTGTTATAGAAGAAACTTGTCGCTTTCTAATCCGGCTGAGTTGCGGCTCGTGCGTTGCCGTGGGACAAGAACAACTGATTCGATTTATGAACACGGAAGACTGCTACGTTTGAGCAGTAGTGTAATTGATGTATGTGTTCTACCTTTAAGAAACTTTTTCTGATTTAAAACTATACCTTTTAAATAATGGTTTTGATGTTTTAAAGTATTCAAATGATTTCAAACGTTTTCCGAGCCTCCAGGCTTGTTAGCCTCTGTCTAATAATTTTGTCTGAAGTATTTGTACTGAAGAAGTAGAATAACTGTCAAGTCTTTTCTTAAAATTTCTTGTTTTCCTTTCTTCTAAAAGAAAGCTATATTTTTTTTGCATCTAAGTTTTGTCACAACCAAAAAAATAAGTTCCAAGTTATAAAAATACTGTTATTGAAGGAAGTCACAGCCATTTCTCATAAATTGAAATTCATATTCTTAAACGTTACGATTGTTGCTTTGCACGGGTTTTCTGAATTTATGACTTTATGTATTATTTGAGCACGTAGTAAGCTGTAATATCATTTTGTGTGTGTGCTGTTACCAGTGTTGGTTGTTTCGATGCCTGGTAAATAAAGTTCGTTGTTGGGATTCCTCAATGGAGTTGGTTCTTTCATTCCCCGCAGCCTAGAGACCGGCTAACAACAGACCACATAGATTCCGTGAAATGCAAATTCCCTTTATTGTTTTCCTGCTCTGGTGGATGTTATGGCAGGTGAGATTTTAATAAACTGAGTGCCGGATCCGAAACTTTACTTAAATTGGAACCTCCATCCCTATTTATAAGGCTTCTGAAAATTATTATTTCGGTAAGACTCCTTAATTACGCTGTCCCAGTAATTGGGCCTTTCGCCACGATTCTGGGCTCCTCGTATTTCGTTTGATGATTTATTCAATAACGCTTCGTGTCCGAAACTAATTTTATTGAAATCCCGCTATATGTCACAAACACCAGGTAAAATCATTTCACAAGACTTCCTGGAAACGTGACGTCATTTTGACTTGACGCGCAGACAATCGCAGGAATTGCAGTCGACTATGTGCCAAGGAACAACATGAACGTTATTTCCCCTCGTTTCGCTCGCAGCAATTTAAGCTGTCCTCTCAGGTTTCTCTCTAACCACACACTCGATAATCTCCATATATTCGGAAATCAAAAGCCAAATATGTTTGAGAAGGAGGAATATTAATTATATTGCTGTTAGTTTGTCAAACCAAATTAAAACTCTCCTCTTAGGTTTCTGCCCAACTACCCGCGCGGAAATCGGAGCATATTTAGAAATAAATAGTAAGTATTTTTGACAAGGAAGAATGCAAATATTATTGCTCCCGGTTCTCTCGTAGCAATTTTAACGCTCATCTTAGGTTCCTACCTAACGACGCACTGGGAAATCGCCAAATATTTATTTCATCCTTCATTCACTATTCTGACAGAAATGTAAATACCATCGAATATTGCAGGCAGTACTGGTATTGCAAAAAAAGGAAGCCCCCAGAATGTGTTAACAACGCTAAAACGAAACAAGTATACATATTTGTGTAGCGGGATGCGAACCTGCATTCTTCAATATCACTTCGTCACATGATGTTAGTCTCCTGTTTTGGTTATCTCAGTATGTTGTGGTGTTACCTTTTATTATCTTCTCCTCGTTAGCTATTGAAACAACCGCGCTTTGTAATGTAATTTTAATTTTCACCCAAAGGCACATTCAACACATCGCCGAAAAATACACGTCTTTCGTATCAAGACAAGAGACAGAGTCCTCCATTAGATCTTCAAAACAAAAACCTACGCAAAAGTAAAAAAAAAAGAACAAAATTATTTATAAAATCGCTCGCTGGCGCAGCGCTCTTCTGCGTGCGCGATCGTAAATTATAACTTTGTATTGGCGGAGGCGCGGACGTCAAAGTACCATTACAATGCCTCCTCCACTGACACACTCCGCAAGCGAGCGTGGCAGTATAGAAAATTTACATAGATACGTATATATATATGAGAAAATAAGAAATTTACATATTATAAAAAATATTTCTGAGCACAATGCTCTTTGCATATCAGTCTTTGTATACAGTCTTTTTGGTGTGTATCTTCTTTAGGAGTCGTAACATTAATGTCTTTGAATTGCAGCGTATTATCGTTGCTTAGCACAGCGTTTGAATTCAGTTCACATGAATCGTGTTTACAATGGAATTAATTCGAACAATAAATGTTTCTATTATATTGCTCCAATGTCTTTAAACGTAGTATCGGATTCTGAGTGTGTGTGCACTGCCTGGATCTCTTGCGTGTGACTTGAAGAAAATCCAAAGTTTGTTCAATGTGTCAACACGAAATTGTGATCTCCAGCAGTCGAATTTTTGGTGGCGTCTACCGGGGTATAAATGGTCAATTAGGGCACAGGAAACACCTCACTGCCTACGACAGGTGATGAGCTTGTCTTTTACACCAACCTGAAGACCTGCCGGCTTCCACAGCACTATCCACTTCAAAGCATATTGACACTACGTAAATATTGCTTGACCAGTGTTCCATCACGTTGGTTTCTTCTTTGCATTTTCAGTTCCATTTATATGAATCATGTGCTACATGCACAAGTCCTTTGCGGCTCATTAACATCTACTTAAAATACATTTCTTGATATAGTAAGTACATAAATATAAAAATATTTACAATTAATCATTACATGAGATAGTTACTTTGTTGTCATATAGCACATATACAGAATTAAATGAAAAATATAGTAAATTTTTACGTTACATGCAATATCATTGTGCTGACATGTGAATTACATTACATTCAGATTGAAATATACATTTTATTTATTTTATTTGTTAGCTCTTTTTTTTCGTTACACTTGCAACATTTGAAGATAATTGTGGCAACTCGCTAGAATATTCAACTTAAAATTCATCTTGCCTCCTGGAATAAAATTTACACATATTTCAAGCTTCAAGACAGCCCTCTGTAGGAGGATAGGTTCATGGGGTGGTTGCTAACTACTTCATAAATACTAGTAAAGTCATCCCCTACAGTGGACTACACAAAATAAAATATGATAAATAAAATACATGTTAACTTAATATAATGTAAAAGTTCCTATACCTAATACCGTTTCTAAGTGTGGTGTCCCCACTATTGCTGTTTCTAAGAGTGGTACCCCTCTATTACCGTTTCTAAGAGTGGTGCCCCTCTAAATATCTTAGGATCCTACAAGTATGTACATCAGTGTGGTAAGTATATATATATCTAGTTCAAGTAAATCATGTTCCTATAAAGTTTGTGTAGTTCATCTCCTTCCTTTCATGAGTATCAAGCAATATAAATAAATGTTTTACTTAATAAATAAATAAATCTTCTTAAATAATTGCTGCTGCATTCCATGCTGTATATCCATTCTGTATTTACCTTGTGGTACCTGTAAAATTCTATTCATAAATAAATATATGTGTGTGTCTCTCCATACTGTCAGATAATCACGAATTATAAACTGTCAAATATTTCATCAACATGTATAAATTTCTCTAAGAGAGGGATGAGAGTATGAGCCACAACAGAGGACTGACGTTTTGTTTTCTCCTTATTCTCCTTTCTATTTAATGGTGCATCAGTTCAGTTCAGTATATGAGCTTTAATTATGTCATTAGATGACTGCTAAATATGTTCTCTTAAATAATTCTTCCAATCTGAAGTGTCAAGCCTACATAACTCCAAAAATTTCGTTACAAGTTCCCATTAGATTAGTGTTAAAGTATTATAGATTTAAATCTTCTGGTATATTTCCAACGGTGGCTGCTGTAAATAATTCTTTCCACATAAATCTATACTTTCACCTTTAGTTATAAGAATATATAAGACACCACATAAGTTATTATCTCAGGCATACCAATCTTTCAATAAATAATATTCTTTCCACTACTTTCATTCTGTATTCCATGAGTACATGTGATATAGCATTCAAATCCAGTTTCTCTCCTCTCAACATATTCTCAATCACTCATAACATTCTCACCTATCCATTATTCATTCTTCACAAAGTAACATATACTTATTCCTCAGCATTATATATATTTTCCTCTTATTCATCACCACTTACTTTTTACTTCAACAACAACAATAATAATAATAATAATAATAATAATACCCTTGTCTCATCTTGTATTCCATTTACCTCTCTCCGTATTACTATTTGTCCTCTTATTAAACTAAAATTACATTCACTCATCTCATTCAGTCACTCACATCACTCATATCAACATTACTATTATCACATGCCTCCTAAAGAAAATAATTCTGTTCAGTTCTCTGCCTCCTCTAATGTGTATATGCCTCCTCTAATGTGTATATGCCTCAATAGCAACTCCTCTTATAACCAAATATCTTATTAGCTATTGGATGGTTCACATTGCTTTCTAGACTTACCTGCATTCATTAGATTGTAAGTATCTGTATAACTTAAATGTAGGCTCATCATAACTGTATATCATATTAATTATCTTCTCCTCATTTGCTAACATTTTACTGTATGTATCTTTTCAAATGTCTGTGTGGATGTAGACCTCTGGGTATATGTGTTAATGGATATTCTAATGAATAACAGCCAGGGTGTGGAATATTTGCAATTCGGTATGGTCCAGAGTATAAGATCTGCCATTTCCTGTTTAAATGTTTCAGTTTTGTGGGTTTCAGATGTGTTCTTAGTAAAACTAACTCATCAACTTGAAATGTTTGTGCTTTCCTGACACCTCTGTCATATTCCTGCTTTCTTTCCTTAGCTTTGTCACATAATGTTGTGTAAGCTTGTCTTACCTTTTCTTCTAAACTAACATGATTTGTTGTTACCGTAAATTTAGGTAGAGGGTCTGCCCATTCATTTCTTTCTGTTTTATCCATAATTAATTCAGTTGGTGTGTATCCAGTAGAAATGTGAGTTAAATTGTTCACTATTTGTTCAAATGGCGCTAGGTATTCGACCCATTTTGTGTGCTTCTCTGGTGTGTGTGTTCTCATAAACTGTCCAAATTCTCGAAATGTTCTTTCTACTGGGTTACCTGCTGCATGAAATCTTGGAATTAATGTACGTTTAACATTCTGTTCTTCAATAAATGTCTTCCATTTTAAACTGGTAAAATATGCTGCATTATCCGTGATCATAACTTCAGGTTTTCGTATTCTTACAAAATAATCTGTTAATAGACGTCTGGTAATACCAGTGGTAGAAACTGAACGTAAAGCATATAATTTTAAATACTTTGTGAAAACATCTAACACAGCAAGGATGTATTTCATTCCTCCACGTGCTTGTGGATAGGGTCTTGCAATATCTAAAGAAATTAGCTGTAATGGAACTCTTAGGTATGATTGGGTGCAATTCATTCATGCTTGTGCGATTAGAATATTTGGCTTTCTGACATATGATGCATTTCCTAATACTACTCAATACTCTTCGCCTTAAATTTGGAAAGTAGCAATATTGTATAATCTTATCTGTACATTTGATTACACCATAGTGTCCCCAAGTTCTGTGTGTAAATAAAATAAAATCATCAACATGAGCGTCAGGTAAGCAAACACACCAATGCTGTGATTCAGGGTTTCGTCGGTGAAATAATACTTCTTTGTGTAATGTGTAATATTTTTCAAGATGTGGGTCTGTTCCTGCACGTAATTTATTCCTTATCTGGATCCACCTGGGATCATTGTCCTGCAATATGGCTAACTTCCTGCATATGTTTTTGTAGTAAGGTGCAAATGTACCGTCATACATGAGTAAAATTTTGAAATCTGATGTTTGTTCTGTCACATCTGAAAATTCTTGTAGGCCTTGTGGCAAACGAGGTAGAGCATCGGCTATATTGTTGGATTCTCCTTTTATATATATATATATATATATATATATATATATATATATATAAATAATATCAAAATCATACTCTTGTAGTGATGCACACCAGCGTGCAAGACGTGAATGTAATAACTTGCATGATAGCAGGAAAGAAAGAGCTTGATGATCAGTATAAAACTTAGTACGTTTTCCCGATAGAAATTAGCGAAACTTGCGAAATGCCCATACTATGGCAAGCGTTTCGTGCTCGGTCACTGAATATGACTTTTCGCATTCGGTGAGCGTGCGGCTAGCAAAACTTATAGGTTTGATGACTGTTTGTTCATCTTCTACATGAATTTGGAATAAAAATGCTCCGAGCCCATAGGAACTTGCATCTGTTACTAGGCAAAAGTCTGACGTCATGTCAGGATGACATAACAATGGTGCATTAACTAAAGCATTCTTAATCGCTTCAAAATCTGTCTGACAGAACTCTGTCCATTTCCAAATATTATTTCTTTTGAGTAAAGATAGAAGATGTCTACTGTTAAGAAGGTGGTAGGGTACAAATTTCCTGAAGAATGAAGATAGACCAAGAAAGGCTTTGAGTTGTTTACGATTCTGTGGGGATAGAAAATTCTTTATTGCATCAATTTTTCTTGAGTCTGGAAAAATGCCTTCAGTTGATATGATGTGACCAAGGAATTTGATTTCTCTCCTCCCTAATTTCGTCTTTGATAAATTGATAGTGACACCTGCGTCAGAAAATTTAGTCAGAAGTTGCTTCAAAAGATTTACATGTTCTTCCCAAGTAGTGGTGGCAATGACAATGTCGTCAACATAAACTGTAATTTGCGATAACAATTGTGGTCCAAGAACAGCATCTAAGGCTTCAATAAATACTCCAGCACTCACTCGTAGACCAAAGGGTAGAACACAAAATTGATAACTACGTCCCTCACATAGAAATGCAGAGTATTGATGACTGTTTTTATGGAGGTTCACCTGCCAAAATGATGAGCGGAGGTCGATATTGGTTAAATACCGTACATTATGAAATTTTAAAAGTTGTTCTTCCAAATTAATAGGTCGTGTGTTGATTTGGATTATAACTTTGTTAATTTCTCGTGCGTCCAGCACTAACCTTACTCTACCAACCTCTTTATTAACTGCTAGTATCGGACTGCAATATGGTGAATGTGACCTTTCAATGATACCCCAAGCTTGCATTTTTTCAATCTCTTTCAAAACTGTGGGTTTCTTTGACCAAGGAATATTATAATATGTTCTACAGTATGTTTTGTGTGGTTTAACATCCATCTCATAAGTATAGTCTCTAATAATTCCAGGTTTCTCCACAAATACCTCAGCAAATTGCTGCAAAACTTCAAGTAATTTAAGGTGTTGTTCCTTCGTCAGATATTCAGATTCTGTGCATTTCTCATATAAATCATTAGGTTTAATTCCCTGAGATACAGCTTCATTAAAAGTTAAATCACATATGTATATTGCTGGTGGATACACAAAATGTAACAGTTCAAATTTACCTTGTTTACTGTTTAAGTTTTTACCCTGTGTTAACTCTATTGTCAGTTGTTGTTGGTTTACGGTTAAATGACCTTTCCCTTTTCCTAAATCTATGATTGCTTGATATTCATTCAAAAAGTCAATTCCTAATATGCAATGCATAACTAATTTGTCTACTACCAGAAAACTGTAATTGAGTGGTATATTTGAAAATGTGAAATTAATTAGCACTTGAAATTTCACATTCTTTGATTTGTTACCGGTGGCACTTATAATGTGACAATTCTGTACTGGCAATGTTTGCATGTTCATTATTTGTTTGAGTTCATTATATAAGGACATTGAAATGACACTTGCTGCTGCTCCTGTATCTAACATTACTTCCACTTCATAACTACCAATCATAACTCGTGTTATAGCCTGAATAATCTTCTTTGTTTTACTGGTACTATTAAAATCTACATCCTGATATAATTCTTTTTCTATTTTCTTACTGTCATCATATCGGAGAAAACAAATCGTCGGTTCCGTTGCGCTCTGCTCCCTATTGACCGTAACTCGAGCGCTTAGCTCGGTCGTCGTTCGTTTTCCGGCAAATTCGGTTGTTGCTGCGGGTTGGGTTCATTGCCCAACTCAATAATATTTACATTTCTGTCGCGCGTCACCCAAGTATCAGCTGTTTGGTTGATGACATTACCTCGCGTCGCATTGGGAGTTCCGTTAGGTACGAATTGAGGGTTGCTGTACTGCATGTGTCGTGGCGGTGGTCCATTGTGATTTCCCCATACATTATTTCGCCCATGGCTGTAACTGGTATTGTCATTACAGTTATTCCTGCAATACATGTTTGGATGTTGTTGGATGTTGTTTCTCTGAAAATATCCTGGATGGTACCTGTTATCCTCTCTTCTTTGATCTCTATGATTTCGGTTCCTTCTTCTGTTGTTGTTGTTTTGAATTTAACTGTTATTGTTCTGATTGTAATTACTGTTCAGATAACCATTATAGTAATAATTACTATTTCCTTGCCAATGCTGCAAGTTGTTTCTACTAATATTGAATGGATTTGTCCCAGTGTAGTGCGAATTGTTTCTTTGAGTGTTTTGTTGTGGTGTCGGAGGCGGATTCCAATAGCCTCTGTCATTTCTGTTGTGCGTACGCGAATTGCTTGGATGGATCGGATACAATTGATTGAAATTCCTGATCTCATCTCTGTAAACAACATCCATCTCATCAACATAACTAAAAAAAATTCTTTATGTTGTCCTCGGGCACTCCTATTAATTTATCACGGTAAGGAAATGGTAAGTGGCTTTTAAGTGTTCTAATTACATCTGGTAAATCTGCTGGTTTTGTCCAATATAATGTTTTGTCTAGGTAGCGTTCAAAGTATTGATGTAAAGTCTCTTTCTTCGGGTTGTAAATTTCTGGATTGTATACTTCTTGTTTTAAACTTTGCTGTTCTGTGATCGACCAGAATTCCTCAAGAAATGCTTGTTCAAACTGTTCTAATGTTAAACATCGTCTATTAATTGCTGCTCCCCACTTAGCTGCTCTTCCACGTAACAAATTTGTAACATATTGAATTTTGTCGGCTTCTAACCAATGTCTCGGGAAAATACCATCAAAAGAGTGGATGAAAACAATCGGATGCACTTTGTCTTTCTCATCACATGAAAATGTCTGAAAGTATCCATGTCGTACTAATGTTCCATCAGCTACTCCCGATGGTATTATGGGTCCTGCATTTTGTGTCAAACTGTGCATAGTATGTGGTGATGTCTGATAGTAATTTTGATCTTGTGGTAGCATTGAAAATGGTTCATTGGGATTTGTATCACTCATTGGTAATTCTGTTTTCGGCTGTGTGCTGGGTCTAGCATTATTATGATTCTCATTTATGTTTTGGTTGCCTGTTATGGGTTTTGATATCACTGACGAACTTGGTATTACATTTTCTTTAAGTTTACGTACCTCTTTCTGAATATTATCTGTTTCTCCCTTTACTTGTTCCTTTGTCTTATCTAAAATGATCTGTGTCATTGTCTCAAACTTCTCATCTAAATAATCCTCACATAATTTGCATTCATGTACAAGTTTTTCTGCTAGAGTTGTGTCATTCTTTAAAGATGCTACATCTGCTCTGTCTTCAAGCTTTTCTAACTTTTCCTGTAAGGATTTCTGCTCCAATGTTACATCATTTAATCTGTCTGAAAGGTCTGTAGTTGCCAGGTCTAAGTGTTCTTGGATTGTTTTTACGGAATTGTGTGACTGTTGTAATTCGTCAATTTGGGTACTGGTTTTCTGTTGTTCAAAAACTACTGTTAACAATTTCTCATTACATCGTTGTAAGTCAGTTTTTGTCTCGTCACTGAATTCCACAAATACCTTTTCTTGTCTCGTAACCTTGTCTGATAAGTCAGTAAATTTCCTTCCAAGACTACTGGTGGCTTCTGTCAAGTCAGCAATTTGTCTCAATTGTTTTTCAAAATTTTGTTTTATGTCCCGTGTCAGTTCATCGAATTTAGTGTCAAATTTCCCAATGTCACGTTTTAAATTGTCATGTAAAGCGTCAAATCTATTGTCTAAGGTGTCAAATTTTCTGTTTTGGTCACCAAGTAACTTTAGAATCCGGTTGAGCATGTCAGAGTCCTGTGTTTTAGTTTCGTCATTTTTTCATGTCTGATTGATGTCTGGTTCTGAAGTTGACGTTGTCAATGTCACGTTTTGTCGCGTAGTACTCACTCTCCATTCGCCTGTATCTCTGTTTAAATATAGGAGTTGTTGTCTTAATCGATCCGGTAAAATTATGTCTTCAACATCCTCACAATTAAGTTCAATATTCATTTGACTGTCAGACATGTTTTGCAACGTGTCACTTTCACTAAGCTCGTCCGCGGAAACAATTTCTACGCGTCTAGCGTCCATCTTGCGATTTTCGTAATTAATTGCAAATAAAATTTTCCAATGGTAAAAAAAAAAATTTAAATATGATATGTTGAAATCTGAAATTTCTCTTATGGAAATGGATATTTCTATATGATTTCTAATTAGAAATTGAATTATTAAATTGGTACTGAAATTTCCCTCTCACAAATAAATGACTGAATATGCTCTTCACTTATCATTTGCAATAATAGTAGTAAATCAATTTTTAACTACAATTTGAAAAAACAATTTCGAAATAAATGGATCGGAATAAAGGAAGTACAGATGGCTGCTTGGAACTGGAAAAAATGTAAATTTCTGTAGTCACCATTTTTTTCTTCAGTCTTATGTTGCAAATGTAGCGTCAAATATACAGTTTTCAATCCAAAATTTTTCTTTTGTGTCCGCGCAAATTATTTTATGGAACATTATCCTTTTCCCTTTTTTTTACCAAATTAATTTCCTCGACATGAAAATGAAAATTAACATGAATTAATAGCAGGGAAAACAATATTGTTGTAAATTTCATGCACGTAACATTACAATTGAAATGAATGAGACTGAGTCCAAATTCATTTTCTGATGCTATTAAGTGGTTAAAATTAGATAAAATGTCCAAAATTTATGATAACTGCACTTGTATCAAATCCAAACTGCTGCACTTGTATCAAATCCGAAGATTGCTAGTCTTGTCACCCGGACGCCACTTGTGGTGTTACCTTTCATTATCTTCTCCTCATTAGCTATTGAAACAACCTCGCTTTGAAATGTAATTTTAATTTTCACCCAATGCACATTCAACACATCGCCGAAAAATACACGTCTTTCGTATCAAGACAAGAGAGAGAGTCCTCCATTAGTTCTTAAAAACAAAAAACTTACGCAAAAGTAAAAAATAAGAACAAAATTATTTATAAAATCGGTCGCTGGCGCAGCTCTCTTCTGCGTGCGCGATCGTAAATTATAACTTTGTACTGGCGGAGGCGCGGAAGTCAAAGTACCATTACAATGTCCAGAAGCCTATATCGTTGATGCATTATAACTGACACGTCTATGATAACCTTTCAATGTGTCGTTCCTTGAAACGGCATACCACAATTTGTAGAGCCCGCGCAGAATACCGTGGCTGTGAGATGCGCAGCTGGCAGGGCACACGTGGAGATAGCGGTAGTGGTGGGGGTTATGGGCAGGCGCTGTAGGGGAAATGCCGAGTGCTGCAGGGGAAAAACTGTTCTAAATTGTAGCCCACTCTCACACATTTTTTGCAAATATTCAGTGGAGCCCCGGCACACCCATGCTTGCATGGTGACCATTTGAAAAGACCTGTCACCCCGGCTTTGGTTAGTAACTAAAAAGTATTATGCTGAAAACATCTGCTTCTACATGGATACTCTGCAAATCACATTTAAGTGCCTGGCAGAGGGTTCATCGAACAACTTTCAAAATTCTCTGTTATTCCAATTTCATACAGTGCGCGGAAAGAACGGACACCCATACCTTTCCATACGAGCTCTGATTTTCCTTACTTTATCGTAGTGATCGTTTCTCCCTATGTAGGTCGGTATCAACAAAATGTTTTCGCATCCGTAGGAGAAAGTTAGAGATTGAAATTTCGTCAGAAGATTCTGTCGCAACAAAAAAGACTTTCTTTTAATGATATCCAGCCCAAATCCTGTATCAGTTCAGTGATACTCTCTCTCATATTTCGTGATAATACAAAACATGCTGCCCTTCTTTGAACTTTTTCGATGTACTCCGTCAGTCCTATCTGGTAAGGATCGCACAGCACGCAGCAATATTCTAAAAGAAGAGAACAAGCATAGTGTAGGCAGTCTCCTTAGCAGATCTGTTACATTTTCTGAGTGTCCTGCCAATAAAACACAGTCTTCGGTTAGCCTTCCCCACAACTTTTTCTGTGTGTTCCTTCCAATTTACGTTGTTCGTAATTGTAATTCCTAGGTATTTAGTTGAATTTACGGCCTTTACATTTGACTGATTTATTGTGTAACCGAAGTTTAACGAATTCCTTTTAGCATTCATGTGGATGATACATTTTCGCCAGGTCTGTTGTTAACCATGTGTGACTTTCAGAGAAGTACCACGACTGGCGAATTTTGAGTAAAACCTACACGTTTCTCTTGTTGCAACGTGAAAATTCGCTTCTTTTTCCAAAACTCAGTGGAGCTTACACAGTCTCACCACAACAACATGCTGTGCTGACGCACTTACGAGGCAGTTCTGAAACAGTGGATTATTACGTTTATCAAGTGACGAAATTAGGAAAAGTAAGATCAATATCTTACGGAAAAGCACATCCTCAGTACAAAATGAAAGTCTAATGTCTTTAGTTACGTTGTTCCAAACCCATAGCACTTCTCTTTTCAACAGCTGTTAAAGGCACATAAAAATTGCATTCTTTCACCGAAGAAGTCTGTTGTTAGTGGAATAACATGACAGCCAATGGAGTTTAGCACAACAATCATAAGCAAAATATTCTCCTCATTGTGTGCTGTCATCTGCCAAAATCTCATTTCCAAATCTCAAACATTTTAAGAAATATGAGGAATATTGTGGATATTTAAAAAAAATGGTTCAAATAGCTCTGAGCACTATGGAACTTAACAGCTGAGGTCATCAGTCCCCTAGAACTACTTAAACCCAGCGAACCTAAGGACATCACACACATCCAAGCCCGAGGCACGATTCGAACCTGCACCCGTGGCGGTCGCGCTGTTCCAGACTGAAGCGCCTAGAACCGCTCGGCCACAGCGGCCGGCTGTGGATATATCACTGTGGCTTTGTCGCAAGAGCGGCGCGATCCCAAGTGAGTGTGCTACATCAGATCAGTTTTCCAAAGATTTGTGACACATAAGACTTCCATACAAATTTAAACAAAAATTCACTATGCTGGCTAAAGTTCATATTCAGCAACATATTATGTAATATGCGCCAAACGCAAAATCATAACGACTTCAATTTGTCATTGCAAACTTTTTCGAATATCACGCAACCTTTTACTTCCATATAAATGTGATAATCCGTATGACCATTAACGAAATGATTCGCACATCATCATGAACCAGACATATAAATCAATAAGTACTGGAAAAATTTAGATTTTTTTTTTTTTTTACAGAATAGTTTCTGTAAAATCTTTTGAGAAAGGTAGGTGGGCATGCGCCTCGATTCTGTATTCTCCGACTGCCCAAAAGTTGGCAAACACTGTCGGCCTCCCCTTCCGAATAAACGAATGAACTCGCGCAGCGCTTTGTAAGATAATTGGTCAATGCGCATCGGCCATCGTATCCGGCGGGGATTGTTATACATGTGTTTTATGCTTACTGTAATTTGTAAATATTTGATACCAACAACTCTCTTATGAAAGAAAACTCTTATATGAAAGCATTAACCGTCGATAAATGATTATGTGATATTTAATTATAACAACAATTATAATAAATCTCACCAAAACGTTCTTGATTTTGTAAATCTCCGATAAGCTTACACGAGGTCTTGTGTCAGGTTAGCATTTCCTGCAGTTGTCGATGTAGTGCATTGAGCCAAAAAGACATCATGTTTGCAGAATGTCTAGTAAAATGAGTGTTACCCGCATCCACCAGAGCGGGAAAACGCTTAGAAAATTTCCGTTTCGCGGAATATCAGGGCGAACTGTGATAAACAGAAGAGTATCGAAGGGCATAAGGAGCGCCGGGAATCGAACGCGGCTGTAAACGGCGCCGCGCGACCAACAATAGTGCACAGTTTGACTGGAGTAATGCAGCGCGAACACATGACAGGAAACCCGCATCACCGGAAGATGACGGCGGGGTCGGCAGTCGAAACATTGCGCTTAAAACGGAACAACCACTCGGCAGAACACCTGAAGGATATTGATCCTCTACTACTAATTCTTTACCCAGTCGAGCAAAAGCAGGAAACGTTTCTACTGTATGTGACCGCTTGATCCTCAATTACTAATATATCTTGGTGCTTTTAGAGCACGTCTGCGCTCAACCAAATTAACACATTTGCATTAGGTCAATAACGTTTCGACTTATTGCACTCTGAAATCTCTTCAGTGTTCGGAAATACTCATTTATGTGCAGCGCAGTAAGTACAATTAAGTTTTTTCTGGCTTCATACACACGTATGACTGTGATAAGCGACATATCCGCAGCGAAATAAGGCAGGATTACTTGCGGAGTATAGGTGTAGGTTTCTTTCAGTGTCCCACCAGAGAATAGTTCGTATTACAGGACACTCAGAGACTGGATTGTAAGGCACACTCAACAGGTAATGTAGATTCAACATTTTGTCGTCGTAGACAGTCGAGGTTTCCTTTTTGTCTCTCCTAGATCATGCCAGTGGAAAATGTAAAGCTTACCTTAATCATTGTAAATACTAGAGAGAAAATCCTTGGACACATGTCCAAATCATGGTTAGTCATTAATGTGTAATTTGGGCTTTCATAAAGTAATGAATTCTTCTCACGCAGCTGCTGTACTGTGCTGCGGATGTTAATATTGTAGTACGAAACCAAGTAATTTGAAAGTAATTAATAGACAAAACGCATTTGTTATTTTCATGAGATATTTCAGCTGACAGTGATTAGAAAACTTTATTATGCTGAAGTGGAATTATCTCATGTGTTCGAAGGGCTAGCGACAATGGAAGCAAAACACATGTTGCCCTTCATGAATTCAAGGATTATAATAATAACGACTCAAACCATTGTTCTCATTAATGGAAGTATATGAGCATTATATGATTAGTTTAGAAACTATCAAAATACATGTTTGCTCTTTTGACCATAGCATATCCACATATTCACTAATATTCTGCATCAAGTGACCAGAATCAAATGTGCTTATATTTAAGTATATTGATTATATGTCGTATTTGGCTTTTTACTTTTGTATACTTTGCCATCATTAATTTTTTGTGTGATTTTTCATGCGAAAGTCTTCTGATTAGTGCCTGTGTATCAAATAAGAGTAACGTTGCGTAGTCTTCTGTTATCCATTAAGATTTCGCTCAGTATAACGCAAAATTGAAGAAATATTTATCTGTTTTACTTATTTTTAGTCGTATATCCTTGGTACGCTATTTTTAATGTGAAAAGTAGAGAAGTTGCCTTGGCCAGATGTTTGTTGACTTAAATATAGAATGAAATGTTGTGTATGCGACGACAAAGATGCAACGTAGTTCCGTTACCTCTTTAACAGTAAAACTTCTATTGTCACACAAATTCGCAATGTATTACAGATCGCTGAATGTAAAGTCATGGCGAAGTTTTGGGTCTGTTCCTACAATGAACTACTGTTATGTACTTGGGCTTATTACAAGTGTGAACACTACATAAGGACAACGTTCTTTCAAATTCTGTTTTTACCACCTTCCACCACCGCTTGACTGATGCCACATCAAACAAAATATGTAAATGCAACGAGAAATTCAAATTGATCTTAATCTGCACATTACATGGAGCTTAGAGCTGCGGCAAATGACTTATGTGGTACAAGAGCTAAGGCATAAAACTTAATATCTAGTGAAACAGGGACTGTGTGCCAACGTGTTTGGTTTCGAAGCATATACCTATGCAGTTTTGATTACTGTGTTGTAGAGTCTCGGTATTGAGCTCGAAAATTTTGATTTTGTTGCTGTGATTTCTATTCCAGGTGATTCTGCAACCCTTTTGTAATTTAGACAATCCCTCTTTTGTCTTTGCTGTTTAATCATGAAGCCTGGATGCTTTCCTCTAAGTGAATTTAGGTCAACCGGGACAATGAAACGTAACTTTCTTGAAAACAGATTTTACATAGGATACTTATAGTCCAAATTTGGCTTCTTAAGTCCAGCCTATATCTCGAGAACGATGATGTGTTATGGTAGCAGGAAAGTTTTAATCTTATATATAACGTTGCACTTAAAGTACCAGTTCAAACTGCCGGCTTCACGTACAGTACACAGGTCTACAACATCCTTTCATACATCGAAGTGCACTTCCTTAGTGTGTTACCATTATAATTTTTGTAGTACGTGAGTAATTTGATAATAATAATAATAATAATACATCTTACATGACAGTTTTTCCACAGACACACTCAAAAGAAATGTAAATCAATAATGATACTCCAATTTGATAAAAATACTTAATTTAGATCGATGAAAATGGTACGCCACATACTAATGATTTTCGGCAAATGGCTGAAGCAGTCTTGCTATTGTCATAATCGTAATTCATATTTGCATACATTGCAGCTGTGGAAAAATGTTGCGAACATCCTCAATGATGAAAAGAGGCATGGACCTGCTAGAAGCCGTAGGAGGGAGCCACTCTCAGTACCAAATTCTGGTAATAACACAGGGGTATGCCCGAGGGTCACTGGCCAGCTGCCAGCAGCTTTTACTGTGTGGAATCACAGTATGACACCAGGCTATTGTATAGACATACAAATATTTTTCTTAGGAAAAACGCCTGCGATAACATTTCATGATCTGGAAATGGGAGGAGAGACTCGCCTTTTTAGTGAGCAGGCACCTTTGTATTCGAGATAAAGGTGGCCGTTTCCCAGAAACACGCAGGAAACTAATGGTAAATGTCTAACTGATGGATAGGGGATGCTCGGCCCTTTGAAAACGTGGGAGACCACTAAACGTTTTGACATTGCAAAAAGACAACGTTTAGTTCATGTAAAACCTAACGCAAAGAAATTCTAAGTTACAAGAGACGCCAGACGGTCTCAATGTGGAGCACCTCATTGGCCAGAGCATGAGACACAGAGAGCGTGAGTGATGTTACTTTTCTCCATAGTTTATGGTATGACTCAAGTCTTTAGTTAATCATGGAGAGGAAGGAGAGACAAGTGGTTTGTAAAGGACAGTTTGATTGATTGGCACTTGGAAGATCGAGAGCAAAGCCAATGACAATTCAGTGAGACGTGCAAGACACATCAGTCCAAGGTTTCATTTTAATTAACAAACGATAAGAAACAGACTTTGACAACAGCTCCAACCTTCATGTAGATCTGGCGTCTCCATCTCACGATCTCTACACTGAAAGCCGCTGCAGAGGTGCCTGAGTTGATGCCTTGGGGCTTAGAAGCATTTCAGGGTAGTTGGGACTTGGTTGCTGGCGAGGGTCCTCGGCTCCATCACTGATAGATTCTGCAGCCACTTTAGCCACCACCTCCATTATTACGGAGAGAGCATGCTGAAATAGCCGGCCCTTGTGGCCGAGCGGTTCTAGGCGCTTCAGTTCGGAACCGCGCTGCTGCTACGGTCGCAGGTTCGAGTCCTCCCTCGGGCATGGATGTGTATAATGTCCTTAGGTTAGTTAGGTTTGAGTAGTTCTAAGCCTTGGGGACTGATGACCTCAGATGTTAGGTCCCATAGTGCTTAGAGCCATTTGAACCATGCTGCAATAGAGAGACGACGTAAAGGGAAATTCGAGTCATTTTATCGTAATTGCTTACTTAAAGCTTCCATCTGAAGACTTTTATTTTTACAGTAATGAACAGTTTGCTTTCATCTTCACCCACAGGTATGATGTCCCCCCCCCCCCATCCCCCTCGTCGTCTGTCGTACTGTCCGTTACCATTAACCTTACGATAATCACCAGGCATTCCATGATAAGTGATTTCCTTAGGAGATTATTAGCATTTTCCCCCTGACCCACTATGTCACAAATTCCATTCCAGAGATTTAAGATTCCAAAAGATTACCATTTCTTCATCTATGATTTTATCACGTTAGTGTTCCGCAGGTTGCCCCTTGTCTAATAATCATTTTTACTCTAATAAAGAAAATTCATTATAAGACTAGTTTCGTTTAATAGTCTTTCACAATTTTGGAGGGTCCGCCTGCATACGTTTATCGACGTCTCCAATAATTCGTCTGCATTTTGAGCCCCGTTTCCAAATATACTTTCATCGACACTTGTCGATTTTATACCCCAGGCCCCTCCCATATCTAGTAATAAATATGTGGACTTTAAGAAATGTAAGTTTTATTAACACTAACCAGTTTCCTCATTAAGTTCTTGTCGAATACTAATGATGACAACTAACAGAAACGCTTTACAGAAGTGTAGAAGGTATCAGTGTAGAGAAGAGGCCGGCTAGTCAGAGGAGGGGCGAGAAATAATAGCCTACTATTAGCAGATGAGTTCAAAGAAAGAAAGCAAATACAGATGTGGACGAGAAAAGTATTGACAGTTTACAGTTTGACAGAAACACCGGTTTCCTGTTGCTGAGAAGGGAAACACTAGGGATATGCCGAGAAGGCCCTCACGATCTCTTCTCGAATCTTGAATAGTTCTGGTAATAAGCAGGTTACAGGGTAATTTGTTCCACAGATGTATGGCTGAAAGGAGATGGTGGAAGATTTGGTTTTGTGCAAAGGTACTGCCGTGATTCTCGACATAGCCGATCTGGTTGGATGGTTGATTTGCGGGAAGGGACCAAATAACTAGACCATTGGCCCCATCGGCTTGGGGAAGGATGGTATAGGAAGACGGCCGTACCATTTCAAATGATCCATCCCTTTCCGATCTGGTATTATAGTAGTGGAATGATGAAAGGTAACCCACCTGATATGTGAGAAGCAGTACTGAGAAGACCAGAGACTAAAGAACTGATGAAATAAATAGAGCAGCCAGACTAACAGATTACAGGCAGAACTGATATGATCAAACACCGAATGTCGCACACACTTATTTTAACCAAGCATTTATCTCCAGGCTTCAAGACTTTGTATCCAAATGTCTAAGAAGCCGACATTGCCTAAGAGACAGGACGGAACACAGGTGGCAGATAGTGAACGTTTCATCAGATACGGTGGACAGCTGCGAATACAGAATAAGCAGTCCCGGGACAAGACAAAACAAAACAAAATCGACTTTGCGTCTATCCTGTAGCAAGCGGCAAAGTGGTCAGCGTCTGTTCAGTGGTGGGGCTGAAATTTATACTCTGGAACTAACCCTTTCGGTCTTAACACTCATTTCACTCACTGAGTCTACTCAACCAGACCTGATTCCAAGTATAATCATCATGGGGAACTTTGATAATCACAGTATTATCCCAGGTGGTCTGTACACCACCAGTATACTGGCGCTACTGGTATTTCGGATTCTGGGGTTGTGACGTTAAAATGGTGTATGATTCAACAGAGGAAGTCGGAGACATCTGACCAGCTTAAAATCGAAACAAATACGTTTTTAGTAACACTTAACATACAAACGGTTTTCCAAATAAGGAACCTTCATAAATTGTGAGAGACATTCAAAGAACACAGGTTCCAAATTTTGGCACTTCAAGAAACGCAAATGACGGAAAATAACAACATGGATTTCGAAAATTATAGTCTGTTTAAAAACAAAACTTATAAAAGAATACTTGATAATACACCACATCTAGCACTTGCTTTTTCCGTCTCCAAAAAATACTTATTTTTAATTCCAGAGGTAAAACCCATTAATAATAGGTTAATGACACTTTCTCTTAAATACGCAAATAAAACATAAATTTTAATTAATGTCTATATGCCAGTCAATGAGGGTAACCGTAAAAAAACTGGAGAAGTTAATGAGGCTTTGGAAACGTTAGAAAGCATCATCTCGAAAATTCCCACAAATCATGTTACAATTTTAAGGGGTGATTGTAATGCTCAATTAGGTAAAAAATTTTAAAAAAACGGTGGGTGGATTTTCTGCACATAAATGGACAAACCAAAAGGCCCAATTCTTATTGAAATGTGTTAAAATTTCAACCTTCCTAAACAAAAAACTTGGCCAACGAGCAATACATTTATTGAGCAATTTCAAATCAATCTTGTAGCAATTTCATACCCTACGAGGTCATGTTAGACGTGTCCGAAAAAAAATATTTGTAAGATGAAGAAATGACTGTTACATCGTTTTCGGTTTATATTGCTGTCCAAGCAGATGCAGTTATGGACAGTTCTGTGAAGTTGTTGGTTGTAGAGAAAACCGCGTGTGAAACTATCGGCCTTGTAGAGAATTCTGCGTGGTGTGTTCAGTATGCATTTACAGAACATTTTCTGCTAGCATCTTCTGTTGAAGAATCCACTGAAAACGACAGAATGTGAAACTCATTTGGTAGCAGAGTATTGACTGTATTAATCTCGTAGTATTTTGGGTTGGAGTTAGTGCTTTTCTGGCTGTCTAGCTTGTAATATAAGCTGCATGAACTAGTAGTGGATGTGCTAGCGACGTATATGTGGGCTTGTCGACAGTAAAAAACGTAAGTATCGATAAGCGGACATTTTCAATGAATGAATGAAGCATCCATTTTGGCCTATTAGTACCAGAGATTTACAGGTTTATTTTGTTACCGGAGTTACGCGGACTTTCCTATCGTAAGTATCGACGATGGTTTTCTTCAACGCTGCTTTTAACATTGTCTACATAGTACCATCGAATGCAGAGCAACAGGTGGTGAACGAACGCTGTACTGAGGTAGGTGGACATTATTTTTGCAGCTTGCTTCACACAGTGCTATCGAACAAAGTTAAACCCGCCCCGCCGCACTACGACTCAGTTGATCGTGAATCTGTTTTCCAAATTTAAAAAAAAGAAACGGCTAGATAATAAAACTCAAACACTGATTAAGAAAATGTTAACCGACACGAGCTCTAAAGTTAAATTCATCGGAGAAACTTCTGAACCATTTGACATAAAGACTGGTGTTAGACAGGGAGATGGACTCGCCCCATTATTGTTTAAGTGCGTTTTGGAAAAGGTAATTACAGAATGATGAGAGCAAAAGTCGAATCAATAAATAGATTAATCAAGTTACGTAGAAGTAATACCAGAGGAGATTGCGTAACATTTGCAGATGATCTGCTAATTTTAACTAGTGATATAACCACAGCTCAAAAACAAATTGAAATTCTTAAAGAAGTTGTGAAAAAAGAAGGACTTCAAATATCATTCGAGGACACGGAATGTATTACAAGTGACAAATAAGCACCAAAGTTTTTGAACACGAAATGTGGAAAAATAAAAAGGATTCCACAGTTAAAATTCTTGTGGCAAATTACACAAGAAAACGGTCTGGAAAAAGCTGCAAACGAAGTTCGCTGTCAAAAAATGGGAAATACATTCAGATTAACACAAAACATTTATAATTTCTAAATTCAGTAAACTTAAGTACTACAGTACTGTAATCAAAGCTGAATGTCTTTATGGAGCATAAACTTCAATTTTAAATAGACAGTGGAGTACTGAAGAATTTCAAAAGAAAGAAAGAAAGATTGTTAGGAAAATATTAGGCCCACAAATTACTGATGGAGGAACTTCCAGGCTGAGAAGTAAAAAGAAAATAGAAGAACACCCAGACATACACGGTTACGTGAGAAAACGAAGACTTGAATGTTATGGGTACGTTAAAAGAATGGCACCCATTAAGTTGACAAAACAAACATGGGCAGGTTCATAGAATGCCACCCACTAGGTTGTCATAACAAACAGTAGAAGTCTACGAAAACATAAGTAAGGCCAAAACTGAGCCAGTGAAATGGATCGTTGCAATTAAGGAGGATCTTAAAGTAGCCAGTATTACTCAGGCAGACGTTACAGATAGAAAAAAAAAACATTCAGACAAAACATATTTGATTGGAAGTTGGTTAGAAGTAAATTAGGAAACGGACTGGAACATGTGGTCTGATGAAAGAAAGAGAGTCATTCTGATAGGATGAAACAAATTTGGACACACAGGGAGGCCAACCACCAAAAGCGACATTGATTGATTGTACCTCACGTGGTCCTATTGGATCCATACGTGAACAATAATTATAAACATGAATTTATCACCATCTCGAGGCTGTAGTTTTCACGGTTCGTGCCATTACGAAACACGTCACTGTATGAAAATGTTAATGAGACTAAGGACTTTTTTTTCAAATTTGAGGCGGAAATATTATATGAATGTTTGGGTTGCATGTATGTCAAAAAGAAGTTTCCTACATACCGTAACAGGTTGTTGTTCCTACTGTAGACCCTCCTCCAGTGCTGCGTCAAGGGTGTTTACCATTTGTTTCAAACGGTTATCGGATACAATTTCGAAATTCTGGAGGAATTTCAGTTTTCAGTTTCAAGTGAGGAGGACTTGTCATTTCTTACGATTAGGTTCAAAAATTAGGTTTTATGCCCTTCGTGATCCTGAATAACGATTTTCATTCATCCCTGATATGGCATCAGCAGGGCTCTTCAGACTGGCACTTAGACAACTGGTATTGTCGGCATATGAACGGCAGTTGGAAAACAATGTCCCACGAACAGAATTCGGAGCTCCTCAAATTTCGAGAGCTTCCCTTGAATGATCTTAACATTCAATCAGTGATAATTAAGGGAAGGTATGATACCATTTGATTTTTGATGTACAAATTAGTTTAAACTTATTAAAATTTTATGGTCGAATTTCACACTATTAAGACTGTAGGACTGACTTCAGAGAACTATCAATAACTTCCCCTAAGAAAGGAGTCACTATATCCAAAGTTTCAGCGTAATAATATTAGCTGTTAATTATTTGATTGAAAACCACAAGTTAGTTAGCTGACGCACATAGCCAGTGAGCTATAATTAAAAATACGAGTGTTGCCCAGTAAGTGATGCATCGCATTTTTTTTACTCAGCCGAAAACAATGCTACCAATTCGAAACGTTACGTTTGTATTATTTGAAGTCTCCTGAGTGAGCCCGCCAAGGTTCCGTCACTTCCGACAGATAGCGTAGCTGTAAGGCTGTTTGAAAGTGGCATCTCGTACGTTACGAGAAACACGCCGTCATTGAATTTCTCACTGCAGGGAAAGTAACTGTGGGGAATATTCAAAAACGCTTTTGCAAAATCTATGGATCATCTGCTGTCGACAGAAGTACAGTTAGTCGCTGGGCACGGAGGGTGAGGTCATCAGAAGGCGGTTCGGCGGAGCTCCACGATTTGCATTGATCGGGGAGACCATCCATGGCTGTCACACCTGACATTTTGCAGTGAGCTGATGTTGTCATTCGTGAGGACAGACGCATTACCTCTAGGAAGTTGGCGCTGCATCTGTCAATCAGCAAAGGAAGTGTGGATGCAATTTTCCGTACTCATGGATATTCACAAGTGTGTGTAAGATGGGTCCTGTGGTGTCTAATGGTGCGTTGATTTGCTGCAGCGTTTTGAAGCTGAGTGGAAGGTCTTCTCGTCCCGTATTGTGACAGGTGATGAAACCTGGCTTCACCATTTCTAATCCGAAACAAAACGACAGTCGATGAAATGGGGCCATTCCCGTTCCCTACAGAAGAAAAAATTCCGCCGGTAAGGTCATGATCATAGTGTTCTGTAACTGTGAAGGTATGATTCTCGTTGATTTGATGCAAAGAGTCGGTACCATTAATTCAGAAGCATATGCCAACACATTAACTTAACTCAAGACGCGCTTCCGACGACTTCGGCGCCACAGAAACCCAGGAAATGTTTTGCTGCAACACGATAACGCTCAGCCCCACAAAAGTCTGAGGACTGCTGAACACATGGCTAAACTGGGTAGTACAGTGTCACCCCACCCGCCCCACAGCCCTGACCTAACCCTCTCGGACATCCACTTGGTTGGACCATTAAAGGACGCCATTCGTGGAAGGCCTTTTGAGGACGATGAAGAGGTGATGCACACAGTGAAGCACTGGTTCCGCAATCAGGTAAAGGACTGGTACCGACAGGGCATACACTTCCTTGTTTCGCGCTGGAGGAAGGCCACAGAACTGGATGGAGATTACGTGAAAAAATAGAGTATGCGGATATAAAAAAAAACCATTTTCTCGTGTGTGTAATTCTCATTATGTTCAGCGAAGAACTGTTGAAGATAAAAAAAATCCGTCCATAGGCAACCGTCGTAGAAATCTAAGAAGGTGGCGGTCAGAACGGAAATTACATTAAAATTTTCCTCAGCTCACCAAGTATAAACGCAAGTATTTTAACAGCCAAAGGAACTACCTCAAAATTTAATCAAGACTTCGCTCACATATAGGCCTTCAGGCAGAGTATTTAGAAGTTAAAGCAAGTACATGAGAGCCTTAAGAAGGGAAAGGCGAGACTCAACTTAAAGAAGTCAGGTAGCCAAGGTGGATAGTTCCACTATAGCAAGAGCGGAGATGCCTCAAACGCAGTCGGAAGCCATGTGCAGCGCCATAACAGCAACAAGCCTTCGCTGCACACGCTTCATAAGTTTAACAGGCGCTGCTAAAAAAACACTACACAAATGAATTACACCCCACAGAAATATAAATGCACGAAGAACAATCGTCACATTCTTAAGAGACTACGAAAAATCCATCATAAAGTAAGGGTGTAAATATTACTCACAAAAAAACTGCCGAAGTAAACGTATCTTAAATCACTAGTAAGGGAGTATAAAAGTGTAATAATTAACGTCTCCCCAATTGATTACGTAAACTTTAAATTAAAAGTACCCTTTTTGAATTAAGCAGACAGAAAAAAATAAATGAATAAACTTACCCTTTCTTGTGCCTAGGCATTACAGACAATGTTTCCTTGGCTCAGTCCTCAGGTCTGACAACCACCTGGAGCGTACTTTCAAAATACATATATTATTTCATGGAAGCCAAGATATATCACAATAAACTAAAATGTTCCAGTGATTCACAAGGAGCCGGCCGTAGTGGCCGAACGGTTCTAGGCGCTGCAGTGTCGAACCGCGCGACCGCTACGGTCGCAGGTTCGAATCTTGCCTCGGGCATGGATGTTTGTGGTGTCCTTAGGTTGGTTAGGTTTAAGTAGTTCTAAGTTCTATGGGACTGATGACCTCAGAAGTTAAGTCCCATAGTGCTCAGAGCCATTTTTTTGATTCACAGGGTACGAACAGCAAAGCTACACTTATCAGAGCGCAAGCATTAACGACTGCTAAATTTTCCAGTAGGCCGTAGGAGGACACCGTCGATACAGCAATGTGATTGTCACTACGTAAAGCTGTGACAGGTTGATCTGGAAGCATACAGAAGGGCTGAAAGGACCGTTCCGCGTAAAAACCCATGCGTGGTACCCATACGCTGCGCCCCTCTTGCCCGTTTTTCCTCACAACCCACTACCGGCCTATTTCAAACTCTCCGAGCCAGATATCATCTACGAAAACTTCAAGTTCAGTCGCACCGCCTATCGGAGCGATACTGAAAGAAGACGGGAAGACAGAGATAAAATGAACTTTAGCCGCGACGGCTCGCATACGTTTCACCACACTTACTCTCTTTACGATTCGTCCTCGTCAGATCGTGGTGAAGACGTATCGTCCAATATAAGACAGAGGAAAGGAACTGTTAGACCAACCGCCGTTAGCGTAGGGTGTCCATTTTTGCCTGTGTTCCGACACAGACATGGTTATAAAGTATTGGCGAGCCGAAGAAGTCAAGCAGTCCTCTGTGTACTAAAGAGTGTTTTATATAATATTAATATCAGCTGTAATTAGTTATTAGTAATCTAACAGCGTCGATGTTACTGCTGTGACATACACCACAGCTTCCTATCCAGAACACGCAGCCAAGCCAACTAATTCTGTGATGATAAATACTATACTTTGTCTGTTATAGACCTATGTGCTTTATGTATTAAAACTTCCCACTAGCACAACTACTGTGGTAGTTCATCACTGGGTTGACACTACATGTAATGGTAAAGTACGTAGTCGTGAGTTATAGCCTCAATGATCAATTTCATTTACACTGTAAAATGTCTTATCCACGGATAATAATATTCTTTGAAACGAGGTCTACAGTGGCCACAAATTTCTGAAATTACTTAATGCAGTCTGAATTGTGGAACTTTGGTGTATGTATGCACTATTTCACAATTTCTGACATAGGCCATTTTCGTTAGCTGATTGGCCATTAGAATTTGTTTGATTTGGCCCTGCTTCAAAGGATGACACTGTTATTACCTAATGCTAAGTAATGTGATGACTGATGTTATTTGTCAAAATTGCTAGCAATTGGCAATCGTGTCCGTACCTTACGTTCCGGCGTTGGTGTTTTGTTCCAGTGAAAGACCGTCACTGTAATAATTGCACAACGGAAAGAAAGAGAGCATTGTGATAAAACGGGTTCAGGAAACTAAGATAATAAAAATCCGTGCATGTGGAAAGGAACATGGTTGTGTTGTTCCTTAAACTATGAGATATATACAAAGGAAATGGCTGACAAATAAGAGTAATGCTCATTGTGCAAAACAGGTACTCAATCGTAATGATTCATGGGGATCAACAACAGGTAAAGAGTTATTCTAAATGTTGGATCCATTTTCAAAAACTTGTACCTATTCAAGAACAAATCCAAAATGAACAAGCCTTATACAAATGAAAAGAGGAAGTTTCAAAGATTTTGGCCAGCGGCTGCGTGCGGGCGGTGATGGTTTCAGAAGCTGTATACGTCCCGGCTCTGCCAACCACTCTGAGCGATCCGTGGAACCGAATCACTACTGCTGTGCACTTAGTAACAGCCGATACACTTTCGCGTGTGTGGGAAGAGTTTGGCTACTGCGTCGATATTTGCCGTGCAGCCAACTGTAGCCACATTAAACATTTGTGACATTTATCATTTTTCTAATCATTAAATAATAATTAAAAGTAATTAATTAGAAATTATTAAATTTATTGAAATGATATCAAACATTATGAAATGAAAACTTTTAAAATTTCTCTTTACATTGGTATAAAGCTTGTACGTTTTGGATTTGTACTTGAATAAATAAGAAGTTTCGAAGATGGTCATCATTCAGAATAATCCTTTTTATTAATAAACAATTTAAATTAAGGTTTATCCCTATCCCAAGCATGATAGCGAGCAAAACAATGTTTGCTTCTGACTATTCTATTACTGACGTGAAGAACACACTTTGAAAGACTAGTAATAAAGGGCAGACTAATGATAAATGTTTGGAAAGAGCAAGAAGACGTAACAAGGATGAGAACTGTCGTGAAAAATTGAAGTCCTTCCCATTATTGATCAGTACTCGAGGCCTGAGTACTAGTCTTTCAGTGCGTTCTTCAAGTTAGTGGCAGCCTGTTATTAGAAGCAATGATTATTGTGCTCGCTACTTTGATCACGATAGGGAGAGAGACCCTAATTAAAATTGTGTATTAATATTCCTGTTATTAGTCTCCATGAATCATTATGATGCATTCCATATTTTGCACAGTGAATAGAGGTGTTATTTGTCTGTTATTTCCTTTCTCTATAAATCTCATTGTTTTTTGAATAAAACATCCATGTTTCTTTCCAAATGTCTGGCTTCTTATCACGTTAGTTTTACGGACTGTTTACCTGGTGCTGTGCAATTACTGCAGCTACAGCCGAACGAAACTGCCATGCCAACAAGTAGGGTATGGATATGATCGCCAGTTGCCACCAGTTTGGCAAATAACCACAGACACCAGCCGATCTAGGACATAGGTAAAGAGCAGAAACGCAAGTACATCTCCAAACATCCAAGATCTCAATTGTATAGCGTTTATTGTGATCACGGGCTTCAGCAACTACGAGTATGTTGGCATCATCAAGCCTATAAAGCAGGGATCAACATCTTCGACTCCACATTTCACAGAATCTTGACGAAATTCATCTTATATCGTATCATATCACAGGATGATAGTTATTTCATGTTTGACTTGCTGATGTACTGTTGTTCTCATATTATGAAATATCGTACTGCGATATGATACGATATAAGATGCATTTGATCAAGATCCAGGTCTGATGATGGCAACGTAGTTTGCTGAAACTAGTCATAACAATAAAGGGTGTATAATACCGATCTTGGATGTTTGAAGTAGGACTGTTGATATTTTAAAAATATCGGAAATCCGATATATCAATGTTACAAAAAATTCGTTATCTGCTCTCGACATATCACTGTAAAGTATCGATGTATAGATATATGGACGAAAGAAATATCGACGTATTGGCCAATAAAAATTTCGGCTGCACATTGTAAATACGCTGCAGCTTTTAGATCTGTATATTTAAGCATTCATCTGTTATTAGACATTCTGTAAATCAACAGTTTAGCTACCTGCTTATCCCCCTCAGAGCAAGAATTGAAAGAAAAACGATGCACATTCACGCTTCGCGTTAACCACTTTGCTAAAAATGGGAACTGCGTGTAATTGGCGTTTCCGATGAGTCCGTCGTTCGGTTTCGTCACATTTTGGATTTGTCAGGAATACCTCGTGCCGACTTACCTGTTGTTTTCATTTCTGCAAACGCGGGCGACATAGCAACTGTGGTGTCACAATTGGACGGTGCAGCTAAACGTTGCAGCTTCTGTTGGTAGCGCCAAGCGCCGATTATGTCAGCATATCACCTCACACGCCTCCTCCCACGGCAAAAACCAATCTTGTCACTTAGATTATGGTCATCTTTTCAATAAGTATTTTTGAAGAACCAGATGTGAAGAAATAGCACACTAGTGGCGTTGAAAACTGTTTTTTAACGCAACTGGTGCGCTACTTCCCCACATGGTAAATCTTGTTATTCCATTCACATCGCCACTTTCCAGTGCAATCGGCCTTCTTCTTTGTGCCCCTTGTACTTGGTTCACACAGTCAAAAGGAATGGACGTGATGGGAGTTCAAAAAGTAGTAAGAATCCTTCACACAGTGAAAGTAAAATTATGCTCCATCACAATTTCAAATGAGCAGTTTTATATAAATTTATTGAAAATTGTGAAAAAATAATATGATATAAAATACACTCCTGGAAATTGAAATAAGAACACCGTGAATTCATTGTCCCAGGAAGGGGAAACTTTATTGACACATTCCTGGGGTCAGATACATCACATGATCACACTGACAGAACCAAAGGCACATAGACACAGGCAACAGAGCGTGGACAATGTCGGCACTAGTACAGTGTATATCCACCTTTCGCAGCAATGCAGGCTGCTATTCTCCCATGGAGACGATCGTAGAGATGCTGGATGTAGTCCTGTGGAACGGCTTGCCATGCCATTTCCACCTGGCGCCTCAGTTGGATCAGCGTTCGTGCTGGACGTGCAGACCGCGTGAGACGACGCTTCATCCAGTCCCAAACATGCTCAATGGGGGACAGATCCGGAGATCTTGCTGGCCAGGGTAGTTGACTTACACCTTCTAGAGCACGTTGGGTGGCACGGGATACATGCGGACGTGCATTGTCCTGTTGGAACAGCAAGTTCCCTTGCCGGTCTAGGAATGGTAGAACGATGGGTTCGATGACGGTTTGGATGTACCGTGCACTATTCAGTGTCCCCTCGACGATCACCAGTGGTGTACGGCCAGTGTAGGAGATCGCTCCCCACACCATGATGCCGGGTGTTGGCCCTGTGTGTCTCGGTCGTATGCAGTCCTGATTGTGGCGCTCACCTGCACGGCGCCAAACACGCATACGACCATCATTGGCACCAAGGCAGAAGCGACTCTCATCGCTGAAGACGACACGTCTCCATTCGTCCCTCCATTCACGCCTGTCGCGACACCACTGGAGGCGGGCTGCACGATGTTGGGGCGTGAGTGGAAGACGGCCTAACGGTGTGCGGGACCGTAGCCCAGCTTCATGGAGACGGTTACGAATGGTCCTCGCCGATACCCCAGGAGCAACAGTGTCCCTAATTTGCTGGGAAGTGGCGGTGTGGTCCCCTACGGCACTGCGTAGGATCCTACGGTCTTGGCGTGCATCCGTGCGTCGCTGCGGTCCGCTCCCAGGTCAACGGGCACGTGCACCTTCCGCCGACCACTGGCGACAACATCGATGTACTGTGGAGACCTCACTCCCCACGTGTTGAGCAATTCGGCGGTACGTCCACCCGGCCTCCCGCATGCCCACTATACGCCCTCGCTCAAAGTACGTCAACTGCACATACGGTTCACGTCCACGCTGTCGCGGCATTCTACCAGTGTTAAAGACTGCTATGGAGCTCCGTATGGCACGGCAAACTGGCTGACACTGACGGCGGCGGTGCACAAATGCTGCGCAGCTAGCGCCATTCGACGGCCAACACCGCGGTTCCTGGTGTGTCCGCTGTGCCGTGCGTGTGATCATTGCTTGTACAGCCCTCTCGCAGTGTCCGGAGCAAGTATGGTGGGTCTGACACACCGGTGTCAATGTGTTCTTTTTTCCATTTCCAGGAGTGTATGTTGTTGTAGTCTTCAGTCCAAATACTGGTTTGATGCAGCTCTCCACGCTAATCTATTCCGTGCAAGCATCTTCATCTCCGAATAACGACTGCAACCTACATACTTCTGAACCTGCTACGCGCGTTCATCTCTTGGTATCCATGTACGATTTTCATCCTGCAAACTTCCCTCCAGTACTAAACAGGTGATCCCTTAATGCCTCAGAAAGTGTCCTGCAAACCGATCCCTCCTTCTACTCAAGTTGCGCCACAAATTCCTATTCCCCCCAGTTCTATCCAGTACCTGCTCATTAGTTGTGTGAACTACCCATCTAATCTTCAGCATTCTTCTGTAGCACCACATTTCAAAAACTTCTATTCTCTTCTTGTCTAAACTGTTTATCGTCCTTGTTTCGCATCCATACATGGCTACATTCCATACAAATAAATTGAGAAAAGACTTCCTGACACTTAAATCAACACTCGATGTTAACAAATTTCTCTTCTTCAGGAATGTTTTCCTTGTTATCGCCCGTCTACATTTTATATCCTCTCTACGTCGACCGTCGTCAGTTATTTTGCTCCCCAAATAGCAAAACTCTCCTACTACATCAAGTGTCTCATTTCCTAATCTAATTACCTCAGCTTCACCTGCTTTAATTCGACTACATTCCATTAGCCTCGTTTTGCCTTTGTTGTTGTTCATCTTACATCCTCCTTTCAAGAGACTGTCCATTCCGTTCAACTGCTCTTCAAAGTCCTTTGTTGTCTCTGACAGAATTACAAGTCTTCGGCAATTTTTATTTCTTCTCAATGGATTTTAATTCCTGCTCCACATTTTTCTTTCGTTTCCGTTATTGCTTGTTGAATACAGGTTAGGAAAAAATGTGGATTTACAGATAATTTATCAACAGTCCTAGTTAGAACTCTATTCTGTTTCAGCATTAATCTAGGTGGCCCTCTAGCTTGACAATGTAGGCACATGTAAGATAGGTAGAGAATAGTGTCATTCATTCAATGGCAGACATGGTGAAATAGTGGATACATGCAGCCATTTAAGACCTGTATGTCTACCGTAGACACGACTGATAAGTATATTATTAATGAATGGATTTGGCATTTTACAGTGCAAAAAAAAAAATTGCCGAAGAGACTTCATTGAATCATGGGCAATTATGTTAATGTAAAGCCGACTGTTGTGTGTCAGTCATGCAAGTGTGCTTCCACAAAGGCAGGCGCCTTCGCCGCGCCGCTGAGGCGGTGATGAGTTTGCAGCAGATGGCGGGAGGCGGTTCGGGCCCTTGTTTGCACCATCGCACAACAGAGGCAGAACTTGCGCGTTATCCCCGGCTTGGCGGCATTACGGCCGTTATAACACCGCCCAGCAGCGAGGTACGGGCTGCGCGGCACACGAGCCGCCCCGCACAATGGCTCTGCTATCGATTGGCGGGCTGGGGAATTGCGTCACATGAGGACGCTCTGGGGTGGGTGAGTGGCGCCGCGCTGTGGGCGGGGGCGCGGGGGCGGGCAGCGGGCGCTCCAGTGTTGAAACTATGCGCGACCAAGACCCGACCAAGTGGCTGCCGCCTGGTCGAGTACAAACCTCGACACCGCCGCCGCCGCCGCCGCCGCCGCCGCCGCTGCGCCGCCGTTCATCTGCGGCTCCGTAGTCTGACAGCGAGGAGGATGTTGCTATTCAGATGGACGGCTGGCTCGAATTCTCGTTGAGATCCACACTCGGAAAAATGCAGTTTTTATACGATGGTGTACCCAAAAACAACGGAATACATTTTTAAAAACTATATGTTTTCAAATTGCTTAAAAACAACCTTAATCCCGTCAATGTACTCTCCTTTACAGCTAATACATTTATACCACTGTTGCTTCCACTGCTCGAAACATTTTAGAAATGGCTGACAGTTCATCCCTCGTTTTTGCACTACTAGCCATTAAAATTGCTACACCGAGAAGAAATGCAGATGATAAACGGGTATTCATTGGACAAATATATTATACGAAAACTGACTTGCCATTACACTGTCAAGTAATCTGGCTGCATAGATCCTGAGAAATCAGTACACAGAACCACCACCTCTGGCCGTAATAAAGGCCTTGATACGCCTGGGCATTGAGTCAAACAGAGCTTGGATGGCGTGTACAGGTACAGCTGCCCATGCAGCTTCAACACGATACCACAGTTCATCAAGAGTAGTGACTGGTGTATTGTGACAAGCCAGTTGCTCGGCCACCATTGACCAGACGTTTTCAATTGGTGGGAGGTCTGGAGAATGTGCTGGCCAGGGCACCAGTCAAACATTTTCTGTATCCAGAAAGGCCCGTACAGGACCTGCAAGATGCTGTCGTGCATTACCCTATTGAAATGTAGGGTTTCGCAGGGATCGAATGAAGGGCAGAGCCACGGGTCGTAACACATCTGAAATGTTACGTCCACTGTTCAAAGTGCCGCCAATGCGAACAAGAGGTGACCGAGACATGTAACCAATGGCACCCCATACCATCACGCCGGGTGTTACGCCAGTATGGCGATGACGAATACACGCTTCTAATGTGCGTTCGCCGCGATGTCGCCAAACACGGATGCGACCATCATGCTGCTGTAAACAGAACCTGGATTCATTCGAAAAAATGACGTTTTGCCATTCGTGCACCTAGGTTCGTCGTTGAGTACACCATCGCAGGCACTCCTGTCTGTGATGCAGCGTCAAGGGTAACTGCAGCCATGGTCTCCGAACTGATAGTCCATGCTGCTGCAAACGTCGTTGAACTGTTCGTGCAGATGGTTGTTGTCTTGCAAACGTCCCCATCTGTTGACTCAGGGATCGGGACGTGCCTGCACGATCCGTTACAGCCATGCGTTGTCGTATTGGAAGAACCAGTCCCCTGTCTGCGACAAATTCTTTTTCGATGAACGCAATCTTCTTAAAGCTTACAAATAAAAGATGTGATGGACTGTCTGACCTGGTGGAGCAAACTCTGAATGAACTGTTCAATTGGCATCAAAGAAGAAAATCAGCATTGTCTGGACGTCTGATATGACTTACGAAATTTTTTGGGACAGGGTGACGAAGACGTCTTCCATTGCCTTGACTGTGACTGTGGCAACTCGACGTTGCTTTTGATTCCGAAAACCCTCCGTTAAAATTAGCTGAATCTAGCTCCCAGATGACACACTAATGTCCGACAGTTGATCAATTGTCTATCGATGGTCCGTGAGCACAGGCTCTGGAATTTATTTCAGTTGATGAACGTCAAGAACGAGGTTTGTCATCAATCGGCATGTCGCCATTTCTAAATCAAGAAAAACACTCGTACACTTTAGTTTTTCCCATGTCGTCGTCTTGGTAAGTCGTTTTCAACATTAAAATAATTTTAGTACCATTTTAACCAAGTAGAAAACCAAGTTTGGCAGTTGCACGGTGTTCACTTCAACTTGACATCATAAAAAACGGAACAAGAACAAAATAGTGGTACCAAAAAAAAAATCACTGTAGTTGAACAGAATAAGCCAGGTGAAGAACACGGGCGGCACTGAATTGACAATGAGTCGCGCTATACACGCCTGCCTGCAGAAATGCGTACTACTCAAGCTCAGCCCGCAGCCTTGTTATTCCGGTTTTTCTAGGTACCCCTCGTCCGGGTGGACTCCTACAGTACCGGCCACCTTAACCTGTTCAGTTGTAAAATGTGAAATATTTAAAAATTTGGATCTTTAATGTAGTAAACAGGTACTCAAACTAATGCCTTATGGATGTACATGTATGATTTCTCTGCTTGTACAAAAATGAGAAGTCACGTAGATGTAAAAACTGGTGATTTTTCAGTCAGTACAAAAATTGTCTTCCAGTACTTACCAGTGTCTCTGTAGGAAGATTTTCAGTCTTAACTGATAAATAACATTACCCAAGTAAAGGTAACCATTGATACATTATTATATGAACAAAATTAGCTAATTTCAAAAGCCATTGTTCACTTATTGCAAGAACCACAAATAAAATACAATATACTTTCATCTATATAACCAAAATGTGCACACACTTTGCATTCATTGTGTTGTACCCATTCCGCTTCAAATGAGTCACAGCGTATTAGTCATATGGTGCTCTTATTCATTTTTAGAGTGTCCCAACCCAATTCCAGGTTCTTTTGACCCATCATATTTGTTGCACCACTATTTGAGCTATTTACTTATTTACTTCTCTTGATTGGATCTCACCTTTCTCTATTGAGCGCTTGACCTGACGTCTCTTTCTCACTTTCTTTTGTCTGTTCTTTGCCTTTTATTCGAACACCTAAAGAGCTCCTCTGGACATGAAAAGACTCAGCTGCCTGCTTTGTTGTCGTTTTCTCAGTTACTACATCATTTGTTGCCATCCTCACATTCTCTTCAGTCCATTTTCTTTTTATTTTCCCTTTATTCTCAGCTATTTCACTGTGAAAAATGAAGAGAAAGAGTTATTATTATTTATTCCCTAAGGTTCCGACTAGTCAACTGGCCGGCAGATACTGTGCGACGATTACGCAATAAAAACGAAGCGATTGCATGTTGTTTAATACTCGATGTCTTGAAAGTTTTACGGCTACAGATACCTTAAACAATACAACTAAAATAAATGTAGAAGTGAATTCAGTTACTCACCCCATAAACGTGTACCACAGTCTTGAAACTAACTTTTTGCGCGCTCCTTTCACACAAACAACATTAAACGCTCACAGCCCACAAACGACTGAACGCAGGAGAAAATGCCGGACGTGTTATGAATGGGACCAGGGCGCCCTTCACCTCACACCTTGTACGTGCTCCACCTAGTACTGGGAACGAGAACTAGGGATGGCCGGTAGTTAAGACGGTCGTTGCTGTAGGACTCTCCCATACACACTACAACTCCAAACAACCAATGTGAAAAGAAGCACGCACCAGAGAAATCATTAACGATATCCTGTCAAAACAAGTCCGTCCACATAAAGACGAACATTTCAGCGAACAATGAAAGTGAATTTAAAAATGCTAGTAACTGTCATAAGTAATACGTATCCAAATGGTGTTGAACCCTTTATTGTGCTCATGGCATGTTACGGGCACAGCCCAATATCAGATTACATGGTAACAAATGATAAAGATGAGTGCAAATAATGATATCGAACAATACAACTTTACCGAAGAAATGAGGTTACATAAATCTCAAATAAAACAATGTGCAGAGCTGTGAAGAACATAACGTGTATCATCTAAGATGATTACATGCATCAAGGTAGAAATGTCAAACTAAATACGTACGGTCGTATACAAGAAGTAGAACTAACCTGCACGAGATTTTCACTCTGCAGCCGAGTGTGCGCTGATATGAAACTTCCTGGCAGATTAAATCTATGGGCCGGACAGAGTTTCGAACTTAGGACCTTCGCCTTTCGTGCGCAGGTACTCTACCATCTGAACTACCCAAGCACGACTCGCGGCACGTCCTCACAGCTTCACTTCTGCCAGTACCTCGTCTCCTACTTTCCAAACTTCACAGAAGCTCTCTTGCGAACCTTGCAAAACTAGCGCTCCTGGAAGAAAGGACATTGCGGAAACGTGACTTAGCCACAGCCTGGGGGATGTTTCGAGAATGATATTTTCACTCTGCAGCGAATTGTGCGCTGATATGAAATTTCCTGGGAGATTAAAACTGTCTCCCGGACCGAGACTCGAACTCGGGACCTTTGCCTTCTGCCTGGCAAGTGTTCTACCATCTGAGCTACCCTAGCACGACTCTTGCCCCTTCCTCACAGCTTCACTTCTGGCACTACCTCGTCTCCTACATTCCAAACGTCACAGAAGCTCTTCTGCGAACGTTGTGCGCTGATATGAAACTAGCTGGCTCATTAAAACTGTGTGCCGGACCGAGACTCGAACTCGGAAGTTTGGGAGGTTTGGGAGGTAGGAGATAAGGTACTGGCAGTAGTGAAGCTGTGAGGACGAGGCGTGAGTTGTGCTGGATAGCTAAGATTGTAGAGCACTTGCCCGCGAAAGGCAAAGCTCCCGAGTTCGAGTCTCGGTCCGGTACACAGTTTTAATCTGCCAGGAAATTTAGAACTAACCTGTAGCTGACTATAGCTACACTGTCAGTGGGCCACTAACGGAGTTGGTACCGCTAGATGGCAGCACTTCTGATGTCATGTAAAACAGAAATGTTAATAAAAAAAAAAAAAAAAAAAAGCTCAATCACCCCTAAGGTGCAAGGAGGGCATTTGTTTCGAATGTGATGCCGTTTACTGTAAATGTGAACAAATCGTACCGAATATGGTTCTATATGACGTTACTGTAAAAGAAATGTCTCGTACTATTATACGGTTTTTACAGTTTAGGGGTTGAAGTCAAAAACACCATTCCTAAAAAATAAAAATAAAAAACGAGTTAGAGGTGCTATCATGTAGTGTTCAGTATTACGCACGTGACTAGACAACCGCTTATGTCAAGAACACCTCAAGTCGTCCTGCGTAAGCCTCTAAAAATATGTGATTCAAAAAAGAAACGGCAAGCATGAACTTTTGTTAACAAGAACACCACTAGTCACTGGTTTCTCAATCAGCTTCATTGAGAGCGCTCTGCTCAACTCCCAATAAACCACTGATAACCTACACTTCATTTACCATCAACCTCTGTCTTCTATGTTATGATCATGTTCTCCAAGTTTTTACCTTAACATGGACACAAATGGTCCAGAGTGGCTGCGAAAGAGAACAAGAAAAACGAAAAAGGTGGATGATACTAATGATGTCAAACCACAGTGGGGAAGAACACTTCAATCACGTCACGAAACTGCCACCACCTCGCATGACTGGAGAGGACTCTAAGTTCGTAGTATTGTGTATTTATTGTATTTCGTTAGGCATTGGTGTCGTGTGCATTATCGCAAGGTGATCACTTTAAAAAATCTAAAACCAGTACATTAAAATAGCTCAAACTTCAGACTTACCTCTGTTTGTCTTTTCCTATCTTTTAAATTTAAGGGAGAGAATGCCACAAACGTACTTCTTTTATTTCAACTATAATACTAATTTTGCAAAACAGAACGTAAGTTTAATATTTAAATCCTTCTTACTTTTTTTATTTAGCAATCATATTGGTTTTGTTTCATAACTAAGCAGGAAAATAGCCAAAGAACCATTATAGCATTGGCAAAACCAGTACTTCCTATTATTTCTCTGAGTGTGATATACCAGTCATACCTAAGGAAAATACAGCCCCCAATCTGTTTCTCTGAGAGAAGCCTTGCGTAAGATCGCTGAAGACTTTAACATAATAATGTCGAAAGACGCCCGAGATAGTCATCTCAGTGGTTTGATAAGAATATGTGGTATCGCGAACTTTCGGCTACGAACGGATGATGAAGACAATATGAAATCTTGGGCCACGACATTCACCTAAAAAATCTGGCTTCAGTGTTCGATCTATGCAGTTTGACTTCACAAATAAAGCTGTATATTTGCAACACGTGTACCATGGTACGTGCAGTCGTCATATCATCACAGCTCTGAAGTTGAAACCTCTGAAGGCTAAGGACGTATGAAAAATTGCCGAATACATCGAATACCTTGAAAACAAAGAGTACTACTCAAGACTGTTTGGCGCTATGGTAACTTAGCCGCTTTCTGTCATTCTGGTTCCTAAGTGTTATTCTTCCTCTCCCTCTCTCATCAACTGATTGGAATTTGCATTGTTTTTTTCTTCTTTTTTTACGCGAGAAGTCTATTTGCTTGTCGGTCGAGCCATTCTTGTACGAGAAAATACCGTCAGCTTTTAATCGTTAATAACTTAGGAGAAGCAGGGTATGCTGCGAACATAACCTCTAGCTCATCACGTGCTCCGTTTTAATCTAGATTAAACTGATGCCAATTCTGTCACCCCAGTTCGAGTAAAATGCTAGATTACTCCCATGAAGCTAAGAAGCTACTTGAAAAATAAACTGTTGCACACAATGGAAACGTGATGAGATAAGATACTGCATATGTAAGAGGCCTCGTCTACTGCTTATGGGTGGAGGACGTGAGCATTTCAGTTGAATAATTTACTTTAATGGTGCTAAATGACAGTTTGATCTGCTAAACGTAAGACTCATTGAAACATTATGCAATTTACTCAAAACACATTAATGTCTAGATTACAAAAGACTTGAGAGTTAATTTTGCATAAATAAAAGAAGATAATGATCAGAGAAAAGAATAGCTATTCCGGTCGTCACCAGCATAATACTGAACAGTTACGGTTAACATGCTGCCCGGACACACAAACTGTGGTTGTGTAACTTTACACGAGGGTCGTTCCGAAAGTAATGTTCTTATTTGTATTCAAGGAAACTAAAGGAGATACATAAATCACAACAGCGCAGTTAAACAGAGTAATATTTCAGCTACAGACTGTCATTTTTCTACATAGTCACCACCATTCGTTACCTGCATGCCGCGCTTGTAAAAATCGGAAGTAGCTGAGGCTAACCACTTCCTTGCAGCTTTGACGACAGCATCCGAGTCTTCAAAATGTTCGCTACGTAGTCCATCTTTAAGAGGCCCAAAGAGGTGGAAGTCTGAAGGCTAAATCGGGACTGTGTTGTGAATGTGGTAAGACAGTCCACCTGAATTTAGCAATTAGTTTCGTGGTCGCGAAACTAGTGTGGAGACTAGCGTTATCATGTCGTCGGTAGAAGTTGGTCTTCTTATCCGTCTCTACCCTGGAAACTCGGGCTTTCAGCTTAGTCAGTGTCTTCATGTAGCGTACTAAACTGACAGTTTCCTCAGGCTCTAGGACATCCAAAAGAACCACACTGTGGTAACCCCAGAAGACTGTGCACATCACTTTACCTGCAGACGGCTGTGTCTTGAAATTCTTTGACGGAGAATTTACTTCTCGCCAGTCCATGGACTGTCATTTGGATTCAGGCTCGTAGTGGTGACACCACGTCTCATCTCCGGTGACGACGCTATTCAGAAAACTGTCACCTTCAGCTTCACAGTGTTCCAGCATGTACCGAAAAATTCCACTTCGATGTGTTTTTTGTTCTTTTGGAAGCATCCGTGGGGTCCATCTCGCACCGACTTTGCGATAACGAAGATGTTCCAACGTTGCTTCCAAGCCGTTACAGCCGACATTCAGCTTTGTGTACAATTCTCTGGTCGCTATCCGCCGATGAGTTGATCTAGACTTTCCTCATTGCGAGGGTTGACAACTACGCAGGGTCGACCGTGCCGTAACTTGTCAAGCACACCCTATTTACCACCTTGAAAATTCCGTAGTTATCGCCTCACATTGCTCACGTCTATCTCCATACGCCTTTAGCTAGAGTCGATGGATTTCCATCGGCGCAATTTCTTCAACAGTGAGTAATTCAGTCACACGTCGCTTTTTTATATACGCGTCCGTATGAGACTCCGTTTTGGAACATTCCTCTGCTGATGCCAACTACCACAAAACAACGGAACCATTTACAAATGAAAGAGGAAGGCTCAAACATAAGCACTAGACCAACGACATCTGGCACCTACATCGAATTTTAGTACAAAAAAAAAAAAACATAGGAGAGGTTATTTTCGGAACGACCCTCGTAATTATAAAAAAAATAAGAGTATGAATCCGGATAACGCACACAACAGATCAATAAATAAAGGAAAGACCAGAAAGAATCATCACCAGACTGGTGAACCCAGTGAATAAACTCAGTACCGAAACGAGACTTGTCGTTGCAACAAACGCGTGTCGCTATTTTTTTTTTAGTTCACTTTGGGACTTATCTCCTGAGGTCATCAGTCCCCTAGAACTTAGAAATACTTAAACCTAACTAATATGAGGACGTCAAACACATCCATGCCCGAGGCAGCATTCGAACCTGCGACGGTAGCGTCCCGCTGTTCCAGACTGTAGCGCCTAGAACAGCTCGTCCATCCCGGCCGGCCCTTTCGCCTTATTGAGGTAAACCTTCATCAGTGGACTGTCATTATGTTATCTATATTTTAACTTGCTGTAAGATCGAAAACAGTTCGTTTGTAATATGATAGCACATGGTTGATGTTTTTCTGCTTTAGACACTGATGGTTGTGATCTAATTTTTAGTTGTTCTGCAGCACTATGCATTTATTATGTTTTTCACAACACACCTTTTAGCAGAGAAAAACTAAAAACAGGACCAAAACTATCAACGTCTAAGGCAAAAACCCTCAACGATGTGCTAGCAGACGGCATTTCCCGACGTAAGCGAGAAATCAAGCAAAAATCACCGTAAGTACAAACCAACATATTGTCAAAAAACTGTTTTCGATCGTAAAGGAAATCGAAGTGTAAATAACTTAACTATAGACAACTGATGATGCTTTACCTAAATAAAGCGAAACGCGTCTGCCGAATAAAGGAAAAACACGCATTTTTGTAGCTGCGACAACAGAACAAATATTCTCTCCAGAATTTTAAAGCAGCTATGGACAACATGGACAGACAAATGAAGAATTTAATGACGCCTTGTCGGAGTTTGGAAGTTTTGCAGACACAAGTGTGACCTAATATATAGCTTACGGAAATTGTGCCTCGAGACCAAAACATAGCATGATAGCGGTAAGTAGACAGCTGAGGACCTCACCGTAAGTTTTCCAGTAAGTGGAGTTTCCACCACTGGATTCCCATTCTGGTACAGAGGACGCCAGTCGACCGTTACACCCCCCATTATTCGATTTACCTGCAGGCTGTTACCTGAAAGGCTCGCTTAGCTGTCCATGCGTTCCGCTAAGGTAAAATCTGCAGTTTTTGAGTGACAGGTAGCTCCTCAAGAGAGTGTGAAACAATCCAACTGTTTCTGTCCCCAGCTAAGAGGAGTGCACTTAACCAAGACCAAATACAATAAAGAGAGAAACTACTACAAGAATGAAATGTAAGTTCAGGTACAGAGATATGAGTTATTTACAGAGTCCGCCAGAAAAATATATACACTCTTTTTCAGGCTCCATCGAGATATCGATATTGTAGTTCGATTTGAGTTAAGTGTATGGTCTTTGGCTCAACAGATGTTAGTACTTCCATCTCGGTATTGAGAAAACAAGATGGCTGGAGCATGCTTGACATTCAAGCAACGAAAATGTATTGTGAAGTGGTTTTTCAAATTTAATAAAGCCGTTGAAGTGCAACGTCAGTGGAGGCAGGAGTTTGAAACAGAACCGCCAACCCGCCTAACAAACGCATCACTGACAGGTTTGAATTGCATGGAACGGTTTATGATATTCACAAAAAAAATATCAGGAAGACAGCGCACAGCTACAAGTCCTGCTTTGGCGTCTCTCGTGTTGAAAACGTTGTTAATTCTCTACAAAAGTCTGCTACTCCATTGGCACGTGAAGTTAGCAGTACAACTGTACGAAGAATTCTGAAAACTACAAAGTAGAAAAGTTAGCATTCCACGATTACTGTGATGACTATCCTGAACGCAGAATGCAATTTTGCGAATGGTATCAGCAAATGGTAACTGATGACGAACAATTTGTGACGAAGGTAATGTGGAGTGACGAGGCACAAATTAAACTTAATGGAACCGTGAATCGGCATAACAGTGTGTACTGGGCACCGGAAAATCCGCATGTTTATGTGGATGAAGGTGTCACTTTACCAGGGGTTCATGAGTGGTGTGGACTACCATCTAGGAGGTTAGTAGGACCCTTTCTCTTTGATGCTACTGTCACTAGAGAAGTGTACCCTGAAATGTTGCGCACATAAATTTTATCAGGTATACGTGCGCATTATGGAGCTGATGAACAGGTCATCTACTAACAGAACGGGGCGCCGTACGAGCTTTCCTGCATCACAATTTTCATGGGTATTGGATTGGACGAAGAGGGCCCATTGAGTTCCGTCTATGGTCGCCAGATCTACCACCTATTGACTTTTAACTGTGGGGACGTAAGCCACGCACGCTGCAGGAACTTCACCAGGAGATTACAGCGACATGTGCAGTAATCTCCACTGTAGCATTGACTAACGTAGTCGCGGTGACCGCTCGTTGTTCTTGTATATTATAACCACCAACGGTGAACATTTTGAACATTTAAAGTAACCATGTGGTAAACTCAAGGTTGTACAACATGTGTGACCAATTATTACATGTAAAATAAACACATAAGTAATACATTTTGTTACTTAAAGTATGCGTACATTATTCTGGTGGACTCTGCCTATTGCTAAATGCTACATCCTAACCATTCAGGTAATCACAGCGCAAAACGAGTGGGAAGTAGACGAATAAAAAACGAATTGGAAAGTATATGAAGCAAGAGACTCTTGAATCTAAATACTGTACGCAAATAGGATAAAATTTGAGGTCAAAGGCTGAAACGAGCGACCGCCTCACAAACGTCTAGATTAATAATGCGTAAACAATGGTTGAACCCACAAACGATATACCTTTTCTATACCTGTTTGTAGCATAGTGTTTGGTTTGCCTGTAACGTAATGAAACCATTCATTGTAGGCGCTTGCGATCGATGATCACGAATCAGCTTTCTCGAAGTTATAAATTAGCTATGTGACGTTGATTCGGCGGTCGTTTTGAAGAGCTTGCGAAGCACTGCTGAACCCAAATTGAGACAATAAAAATATTTGCCGGAATATAAGTGAAAGTCGGTATAACACTGAAAATAACAAAGTAAGGGCAGTTGTCGTCTCATATTATGAGTAAATATGCTGGTATTTATAGAAAACACAAGTCACAGGAGAGATCGTGTCGAAAGAAATCCAAAAGAATCTAGAAACTCCAGTACCGAGAGAAAGCCAGAGCTACGGCAGCGTCCAAAAGGACAATGGTAAAATGGCGCAAAGTAATTATTTAGCTGGGACATCAGATACGAAGCTGTCAGCAACATTTCATTTATCTGTTCTGTAACCATGATACTTCTCATTAGTACTGATGTATTAAAGAGGTTAATAATTAAATTACATATTAATAAGAAACACTTGTTATGATCATTATGTCGAAGTTTTCAAGAAAAATCTTCGTCACAGTTGCGAAATATGCACACAAATCATTTTCTTTTCTGTGCCATAATCGCAGTGAAGGATTCTGAAAACAGTTTTCCATACTATTTTCCTTATTTTATGCGATAACCTATTTTTATCTACATGATCACCATGGGATATGTTACTCTTGCTAAATCAGTGTATAACCAACATATCTAAAACAAAAAACCTGTAGCCACGATGGACACTGTAGTCGGATATATATCACACTGGAACTGCTTTGTAAGTAAACAGCAATAACCCTCAGTGTAAAGTCACTCTCACAGCGGCGACACAGTCTTTGTTGAAACAGCTGTTCTACTCAATAATATTGTCCTTCGTCACTGTTAATACTGTTTCGATTTTATTTTGTTTTGGTCGATGGTTCAACGAAGCTACAGTTTCATCCTTTCCAACGTTAACATTTCTCTGTCATTATCAGAATGCAGAACAGCACGCTCGGATGAAACGGTTATTTCAGCTAGACGACACGTGTACAGACTTTTCTGTAATATTTGTACTTCTCTGTGTAATGCGTGCTTCTACTGTTCGTTTCTGCAACCTGTACAGGCAGTAATGACCACGGAAACTATTGCAGCTTTGTTTGGTGCATAAATAAACATTCCGTACTCTACAGCTATCGTGAATTGCATTGTGTTGCATGTATTTATTTAAACGGAAGGTACAACTCAGAAATTTCCAGAAATGTCAGCACATAGTTTCCAAACCTGTGTATTCTGTCGTCGTGATGCTATTTTTCCTCAAATATTGTAGACGATCTTCCGTCTAATATACAAAAAGCAGAATATTTCCCTTTGCTACTAATAAAATTTTAATCAATCCTAGCAAACATACAGCAACATAACAATGCTAAACTTTGTTCTTAAATGTATAATTGATTGATCTTCTGTGAATGGTCTCGCACTCACTGTTTCAAAAAGACTTAACATTTAGAGTACTTACACCGATGACATGTGTAATACACGGCGAAGAAATAATAAACAGCGCGAAAACCTCAAAATATTAAGTTTCCATATTGATTAGAATTTAAACGGGAAAAATCACATTTTAGGATTCATAAAATAACTTAGGTAAGCCACACTAGCACCTAGAATCCCTGCAAATCTTGGGGAGAGACAAATCAGTAAGTTGGCACATTTTCAATATTTTCATTCAACAGTGGCATGTGGTGTAATGTCCTGGGGTAACTTATCTTTACGAACGAAAGTGTTCATTGCTCAAAAACGTACTGTGAGAATAATATGTGATGCTCAACGACGATCATTTTGTATACATGTGATCTACGCGTTAGGCATTATGACTAATTGTTCATGAAATTATTTATAAGTAATGAACTGCGGTTTAGAAGGAACACTGATGTATAAAAATGGAAGCTATATATACAATTACAATATCAGAAGGAAAAATAATCTTCTTACTCCACATTAAGATTGTCTTCAACAAACAAAGGGGCACACAATACTGGAACCAAAATTTTTCGGCACTTGCTGAGTGATATAAAATGCCTAACAGCAGCACTCGGAAACGAACTGAAAAACTTGCTCCTAGATTAACTCTTATATTCTGTAGAGAAATTTCTATTACTGTAATGTGTTAAAGGCGGCGACTAAAAATTACTAATTCACATCTGTACATTAAAAAAATGTAGATAGCAATTATTCACATTTACATATTAATCTGTGAACTGAATATTCCACATCATTACGATTTCTCGTGCATATGATGCTTGGAATATGAAACTGTCTAACGTGCGTGCGTATTGCGGTTTCGTTCCCCTTGAAGCAGTGAAACCCTAGCCATGCAACAACAATGGAAACTTTAGTATGCACTAACAGGCAGAGTTAACATTGCTGTGCGTACGTTCCAGAAGTAGTTATGATGTTCATACGACAGATAATGAATACACGTACTGCACAGTTACTAGCGACAGTAAGAAAATCGTCCGAGATTTACCACATCTGGTAAATAGGATAGATGCCGCATTCCGCTCTTACCCTTACAAAATTAATGGTTCATAATTGATGGTACTGTCAACAGCTGCAGTTATTTACTAGGCGATTAATTTCGAACCCTGGCCAACTAAGGCTGCACTGATTTTTAATAATAGACATTCAGTGGCAACACATGCTCTATAAATGTAAGCAGGATGAATGACACAATCCATACATACCTGTTACCTAATCAATGTCTGGATTGTGGCATTCATAGGGAGTTTTGATTCGACGACCTTTTTAGTCGTGTTCTCGAAAAATACTATCACGCTATTGTCCGTAGCACGTCTGATTCTTTTTCTTCGCTTATCATTAGCACTATATGCTCTTTTCATTATTCAACATAGAGCGTATGGCATTTATATCTCCATACATATTTTAAACGCAGAAAGGGCTTCAGACAAATGAGTGTCTGCAAGGGTTAGCCACGAACATTTAATTATCACCTGGGAAAAATACTGCAAATTTTTCCGAACGATTATGACGTAGCTGAGACCTTGGATACAGAAGTCACCGTCTTAACTGTTCATGAAATGTTCATCATCGAAAATCAAGCCTCGTTTTTGAGATGACTGCCACGTAATGGTTTCTTCATGAGAGAAAGAAATCAGTGGGTCGGAAGTGAGGACAATACGGAGGTCGAGGCACAATTTGAAAGCACAAAGAAGCAAGGCGAGTAGCTGGGTCCCGCGCAGAATAAGGTAGGGTTTGTTTGTGGATCATAAACCTTTCTTGGGTAGCTTCCCTTAACAGCGTCTCCTAACTTCCGTAAGGAAAGTTCGATATTTTACTCCTGCGACTCTTTGCCCATTACGTCCAGAATCGCTTAGCACCACGTTATGACGATCCAAGGAAGCAGTTACCCGGGCCCGATAACTGTTGGCTCTTATGCATTTTGGGCGACGGTTAACCTATTACTTGTCTTGCACCTTCGTTTCTGGGATCTGGTTACAAGTGCAAAACTAGTCCATGGTAATTAGGTGCCTAGAAGATTCATCTGGATTGGCCTAAAATTGCTGCAACATTTCCGTTGCTGCTTCCATCCGACAGGTAGTACGAATGAGTGTGGGCAGTCCCAGATCTCAAGGGGGCAGCGAATTTAGTTCTGCTGTTGCTTCGATTGTGATACGCTTGTCTTCGAGCAGCAGGGTCCCCATTCATCAATACTTATCGGTTCTTCACAGAGAAATGGTCTGGTACCTCGTTCTTCGTCATTGAGACTTGTTCGACCACACTGGAAGAGTCAGCATCAGCTAACCACTTTATCTTCATATGAAAGTGTATTGTTAGTAAACACATCTACAAACTCAGTATGGATAGTGGTGGCGTCGTTTCCCTTCAAATGCAGATCCCGGAATTACTACAAAATACTACACAAGGTACTGCATCAATTTGCTTCGGCGCTCTAGCGGCGTGTTGCAAAACGGTCGCACGGAGATTTCAGAGCGTGCCAGGACTGCAGTCATCTATTAGAAGAGAGGATTATTATGTAACTTTATTTTTTCAAAGAGATAGTTAAAACATTATGACTACTTCTCGAGAACACCCGCGTCCGAGTAACCATGTAAGATGTCTCGTTCTTATGCTACTTCTACACGATATGGAGATGGCAGACTTTGTTATCACTTTCTCGCAATAGCTTTTGTTTTCTTAGATTATCCAAATGTGTTGCGTTTGTACCCACACAAATTCAAACTAAAGCGCACTGAGAATTTTTGTAAGGTTCTCGTACAGTCTGAAGCGACAGGCAAGAAAATTCTAGCCCGTGGAGGAGGGCATATGAAAGGTGGCTACACTGAGTCACAGCGCCAGAGATTGCGCCAAAGATTATTATTCCGCTGCCTCCACTGGGCAGTAGTAGTTCAGAGGATGTCGAGGGCAGTTGTTGTTCTGTTGGGCGAGAGAGTAGACGCTGTTCAGTTGGTGTAATGTATACATGGAAGAAGTTGCAATTGTCAGAATATCTCTGAGAAAAGAGATGGGCTTTTGATTTATGATGCTGGTGTAATGGAATATTTTCGTCCATATATAATGAGGTAAAATGATATTACAGTTTTTTTTAATGACAATTCCTCTTGCTCACAGGTACAGTCAACAAAGCATCTGGCTCGTGTTCAGTTATTAGACTTTTAATTCTGGTTTCTACGTGCAATTATAGTATTTCTGGTTTTTCAATTCGTTCATTGTAAATGGTGCTTAAAATATTTTGTCGTATTGAGAAAGAACCGAGGCAGATACATGTACGTTGAGTCACACTAGCACACACAGAACAGTTACACTTATGCTTTGTTGTTTCGTAGCTTTTATAGTTGCAGGGGACTTAAATAATTAATTGTGTTAATGGAAATTCCTTGCCATTCATTATTTTTATTTTTGTTTCGTAGCTTTTATAGTTGCAAGGGACTTAAATAATTAATTGTGTTAACGGAAATTCCTTGCCATTCATTATTTTTATTTTATGCAGTCAGATTGCGTGCTAATACTAGTCAGGGCCAACCGGTTACGAGACTTCGTAACAGGTCACACAGCAACTAAAATTATTGCATTGATTCATTAATATTAGTCTTTTCTTTTTAATTAAGCCCCCATGCAGAGTACAGGTACAGCTGCCCATGCAGCTTCAACACGATACAACAGTTCATCAAGAGTAGTGACTGGCGTATTGTGACGAGTCAGTAGCTCTGCCACCAGACGTTTTCAATTGGTGAGAGATCTGGAGAATGTGCTGGCCAGGGTATCAGTCGAACATTTTCTGCATCCAGAAAGGCCCGTACAGGACCTGCAACATTCAGTCGTGCATTATCCTGCTGAAACGTAGGGTTTCGCAGGGATCGAACGAAGTGCCGTCAATGCGAACAAGAGGTAACCGAGACGTGTAACCAATGGCACCCCATACCATCACGCCGGGTGATACGCCAGTATGGCGATGACGAATACACGCTTCCAGTGTGCGTTCCCCGCGATGTCGCAAACACGGATGCGACGATCATGATGCTGTAAACAGAACCTGGATTCATCCGAAAAAAGGACGTTTTGCCATTCATGCACCAAGGTTCGTCGTTGAGTACACCATCGCAGGCGCTCCTGTCTGTGATGCAGCGCCAAGGGTAATCGCAGCCATGGTCCCCGAGCTGATAGTCCATGCTGCTGCAAACGTCGTCGAAATGTTCGTGCAGATGGTTGTTGTCTTGCAAAGGTCCCCATCTGTTGACTCAGGGATCGAGACGTGGCTGCACGATCCGTTACAGCCATGCGGATAAGATGCCTGTCATCTCGACTGCTAGTGATACGAGGCCGTTGGAATCCAGCACGGCATTCCGTATGATCCTCCTGAACTCACCGATTCCATATTCCGCTAACAGTCATTGGATCTCGACCAACACGAGCAGCAATGTACAGATACGATAAACTGCAATCGCGATAGGCTACAATCCGACCTTTATCAAAGCCGGAAACGTGATGGTACGCATTTCTCCTCCTTACACGAGGCATCACAACAACGTTTCACCAGTCAAAGCCTGTGAACTGCTGTTTGTGTATGAGAAATCGGTTGGAAACTTTCCTCGTGTCAGCACGTTGTAGGTGTCGCCACCGGCGCCAACCTTGTGTGAATGCTCTGAAAAGCTAATCATTTGCATGTTGCAGCATCTTCTTCCTGTCGGTTTAATTTCGCCTCTGTAGCGCGTCATCTTCGTGGTGTAGCAATTTTAATGGCCAGTAGTGTACGTCTTCTTCAAGCGGAAAGCAAGCGCATGCGCATGCCGCAACTGGCGCTTGGAATCGTCGACAATGCAATCCTCCCGTCTGTGCCTCGAGATGCGCCAACAGCCATCGTTCGCGCATCGGACTATAGCTTGTTATGGAGAAGTTTACCAAACTCAACTGACAGATGATGCAAGACAGAAACTGTGTACGACGGAGAGCTTTAGTAATGTTTTCCAAAGCGTACTTTCCAAGAAGCGACACGCCAGATATTGCCTCTTCCAACATACATCTCACAAAATTACCTTGACCAGAAAGTCAGAGATCAGACGAATTAGGCTTACTGACTGCACTTCGTACCACATCCCGTTCGCGTAATGAACACCCTAAGGTGGTTTACCAAGTAAACGTGTAGAGAGATGGTGTGTGAAAGACAGAGAGAGACTGCATCCTGAGCCCTACCTATTGCCTATGTGCAAAAGTAAATGTATATTATTTAAATTATTTGTAAAATCTGTTGGAAATGATAATTCTGTTAAAAAGGAGAATATTTCGGTTTCTTTTCAAATTCCGAAGTATCCGTTCTTTTCTCTTGTGGAAAAAAGCACATGTGATAAACAGATTTCTGTAGCTAGACAACGTTTTTCGGAATGGGTGAATATCTGTACACTTCTGTATTCCTCTTCAGCTACTACCGAAGATACCCAAAGCTATTATTATGAGTAAGGCATGTACAGTAAGTAGTTCTTCACGCACAGGAAAGTCTGTTGGTACAAGAATAAAAATTAATAGTTGACTGAGATTTTTTCGACCAGTAATCTCGATCGACAATTTACAACAAAGTACTTTAGTTTCTTCTTTTATGCTCTCGTCCTTCTATGCCCTGGTCTTGAAGGTTTGCATACTTTTCGGAGGATATTAGCAGTATACCCACCGAATTAGTTATCACCAAAATGGTGTCGATTTACCCTGCAAAAAGTTTCATATGCCGGATGAAGCCTTAAGAATTAGTCTGGTGCCTGTGGTTGACACTCAGGATGGACGAGCGGTTGTAGACCACCAGAACGTTCCAAATCGCCGGCCGGTGTGGCTGAGCGGTTCTAGGGGCTTCAATCTGGAATCGCGCGACCGCTACGGTCGCAGGTTCTAATCCCGCCTCGGGCATGGATGTGTGTGATGTCCTTAGGTTAGTTAGGTTTAAATAGTTCTACGTTCTAGGGGACTGATGACCTCAGATGTTTAGTCCCGTAGTGCTCACAAGGGAACCTCCCCATCGCACCCCCTCAGATTTAGTTATAAGTTGGCACAGTGGATAGGCCTTGAAAAACTGAACACAGATCAATCGAGAAAACAGGAAGAAGTTGCGTGGAACTATGAAAAAATAAGCAAAATATATAATTGAGTAGTGCATGTGCAAGATAGGCAACATCAAGGAGACTGTGAGGCGAGGGAGCCGTGGTCCCGTGGTTAGCGTGAGCAACTGTGGAACGAGAGGTTCTTGGTTCAAATCTTCCCTAGAGTGAAAAATTTACTTTCTTTATTTTTGCAAAGTTATGATCTGTCCGTTCGTTCATTGACGTCTTTCTTCACTGTAAAAAGTTTAGTGTCTGTGTTTTGCGACCGCACCGCAAACCCGTGCGATTAGTAGCCGAAAGGACGTGCCTGTCCAATGGAAACCGAAAACATTTGATTGCAAGGTCATAGGTCAACCGATTGCTCCACAGGAAAACACGTCTGATATATTCTATACGACACTGGTGACGGCATGTGCGTCACATGACAGGAATATGTTGTCGACCCACCTAACTTCTACACTTGGTGAATGGGTAAAAAGATTCTTCTACCTTGCCCAATTTAGGTTTTCTTGTGAATGTGATAATCACTCCCAGAAAAGTGTGAAAAGATAAGAGTTTGTCACGTAAACTGCAACAAATGAATGCAACAGTTTCACAGTCGCACAGTTTTGTCTGCGCTCTGTCAAAACATATGTTTTTAACGTTTTCAAATTTTCCGTGCGTAGACCGTCAAATCCTGCATATGTCCAAGCAAAACTGAACATGTCCTGGAATTTTGGAGAGCGAAGTTGATTATATGTGAGTGCCTGAACTTTGATAATTGTCTGAAAACAAAAAATTAAAACTTTCTACCGAGGGAAGACTTGAACCGAGAACCCATCGGCCTGCAGCTGCACACGCTAACCACGGGACCACGGCGCTCGTAGGTTTACACCTTCCTGGTCGTTACCTGTCTTACACATGGACTACTCAGTTTGTATATTTTGCTTATTTTTTCATAGTTCCCCACAACTTCTTCCTGTTTTCTCGATTGATCTGTGTTCAGTTTTTCAAGGCCTATCCACTGTGCCAACTTATAACTAAATCTGAGGGGGGTGCGATGGGGAGGTTCCCTTGTCAGAACAATTTTGTACCATTTCTTTTTTCGTTCCAAATCTACTGGCGTCCATGTCCCGTAGTAATTAATCCTGTACTTGAACTACTTATCTTCCTTCACAACCAGAGCTTCTCTGAGCTGTCGAATCTTTAAAGAACACTTTATTTAGTAACACGTTTTTAAAAACGTCGTTCGATCTGACATAATTTTTTGTCGAACAGGAATGGCTATGTAAGATCTTGGATTCACTCTTATGGTTCCAAACGCCTTAATCCAGCATTTTGGTTACTCTTCAATGGTTTTATGTTCAATAAAACCAAAGTTTTTCTCGTATTCCATGTATGAGAGTTGTCTTATTGGAAATACCTAACTTTTTAGTGGTATGAACGGCATTGTGAAGGTATAAAACCATTGTACAGGTTTTATTCTGTCATGACCACGAATCACAGAATAATATAAGTAACCTTAATTTTGGATCAAGGATTTCCGTCACATAATTATGCAAAAAACTAATAAATTCAATAGCTCATTTACTCCCTACGTCTTTTTTATTTCATTATTTTTATTTCTTTTTTAGCCAGTGCATACTGATTCAGTTTCTTTCCTGTGTTGACTTTCTTCCTTTCCTTTTCGCTTTCTTGAATAAAATGTGACAGCGCTTAAAACTTGGTCTTCGGTGATAAGTATTTTAATTTGATTTGTAATTTCTAATTTTTCTTCATCGGAGATATTTTTTGAAACCTTTGCATTCATCCCTTTTCATTCTGCCTGAACTTTGTCGCATGTTGAGCAGGTATCAAAACGCAGATAAACCAACCCCAAGTTTAATTTTTCATATTTAAGATTTTCCGATAGGCTCCATATGCAGCAGAACGTTCAGAGTATTTTTCATTATATAACTCATGGCATATTTTATTGACAAGTCTTCTGAAAGGTAAATGCTGTCTTTCTTTACCTCGCCACAGGGGCTCTTTCTCCCGTTAATCGCGCGTATGTGGTTTACAACAGCTGCTAGCTTTTCTTTGGATTACTTAGTAAGCCTGTTAGCATGCATGGCTCTTTTCTCTTTGGGAGATAATCTAGTATCCTTCGACCCGACTACATACTCTGCAGTCTGCACTTTGTTATTTCATGCAAAGCAATGAAGGCCTTTTGGCAAAGAGGAATTTCACTCATCTATTTATTTAGTTCAATTCTTACGATGTGTCGGAAAAAGGTATCTGGCATTGGAATAGTGATACCTAGGCCATTAAGCTGGTTGAATGGGAAGAGTGATTATTTCAGTTAGTAACAAATTGAAATTCTTGGCAAGCTGTTCTAATTCACGGTGTTTCATTCAATCACTCAAACAGTGAGCATTTCCAGTCACTGCTTAAGACCCATACGGACATTATTTAATCTGCCATAACCAGTTGATCTAAGATGTGTAACGTGAAGAATGAAAGCCAATCTTGGACATGCTTCGTTCTTTCCGTGAAGAGACCAAACTTAGAACGTTCTTTCCTTTACCGCTAAAAGAGAAATCCTTTTCATTTCGGTGACTTGCCACGTTATTTGAAAACCGTTTAATCTACATTGTGCTACCGACTACTAGCCATCAGAATGTGCCATAAACTCGTTTCCAAATGAAATGGACTCAGCCCGTTTTCTACGTGGGATCTTCATATCCATTCCCGCATCCTTTCGCTAGTATACCGTCACTGAAACATTTCTGATTGTTTGCTCTTTAAGTACACCACACATGTGCAGTTAAACATTTATCTCTAAGACTTTGCGGTTCAGGTTCATTTTTATATCCTTTTTTAACTCATTCACTAAAGCGCATCGTTCGTCATAAAAATAACTTTTGCACACAGGATAAAGTTATGATTGTGGATGGGGCTGTAAACAATTACTGTGAGTTGCACAATCAAACACACAGCTTTATTTATCTAATAACCACTAATTTACACATTGTTTTAAAATGTCACAACTAAACAATGCGGCTGAAGGCCTATTTAAAGAGCTTGCGATGCTTTCTGGGCTGAAGGCCCAAAACCACACCAAAAACAAGAACGGCAGAAGGCCTGGCTTAGAAATCAAAAGCAATTAAAAATAGAAGGTAAAAACTTTTGTTTTCCTTTAAAAAAACATGCAATTGAAAACAATTAGCGGCTGAAGGCCTACACTACACGTCTGACGTACAACTATAATGAAAACGCATTATTAAAACAATTTTTCCAACCAAGAAATTTCTTTTTAAAGTTACAACAGAACTTACGAAAGCCTAATTAAAGAAATATTAACTTGTTGCATGGGTGAAGGCCACAAAAAAATTTAACAAGGCGTCAGACAAACAATTTAAAATAAGCCCCTTCCTTCTTACAAAAATTTTCCTTTAAAGACTACACACGGCTGAAGGCCTTATTCAAAGGGGTTCACGTTAATCCTCGGCTGAAGTCCACACATAAGACATCAAACAACTAACGGCTTAGGGCCGGGATTTCAAACAATTTCTGATAGAACAAATTTTAAGGAAAACTTTTTCCTTTTTTAAAATAAAATCAATCTTCAAGATTTTAATTTAACACGACTGAAGGACTTTATGTAAAATTTAAAAGGGACTGAATTAATACACAGCCGAAGGCTTCACACAATACTTCAAACTAAAATGAAAATCACAATCTAAAAGAACAGAACAAGTCGTGACAAATAAAAACACCAACAGCCGTCCTTATGATTTTATTTTATTTTAATTTTGTCGCTATCAGTTTCGACGCTTCAGTGCGTCATCTTCAGGCTGTTTTGATGTGGTACAGGTTGATACGATCCCCGTGCATAGCCCATCAGTTGCCAGCACTACTGGATTCGCAGATAATGTGTCAGTCAGCACTCCAACCATCAACTGTCTGGCAGCGAAACTTGGAAGATATTCTAATGCGTTAATGCTGAACCCATTTACGCTATAAAAAAATTAGTTCCAATTTTGTCCATGGGCTGCAAATCTGACGCAGTTAATGCGAGAAAGATCTATAGATATGTTTTCATACATTATGTATTGGCAATGGAACGTAGGCAGAAAATGTGGAATTAATGAGAAATGCTTGTTGATTTTATTAGTAATCGTTGTGGCTTGTCACATTACAATGTGGATGTCATACTGCCATACAAACGGTGTACAGCGCCAGATTTGGACCTGCTGACCAAAATTAGAACCATTTTTTTTTCTTTCAGAGTAAACTAGTTCCGCATTAACTCATTACCGTATCTACCAAGTTGCGCTGCCATATGATAATTACAACTCATAGTACTTCCCCGTGATGACTGCATTTTAATTATAACCATCCAGTACTTGGTGAACCAGAATTCCACTGACAAACTTACAAAGGCTGTCAGGGATACCTTCTGACTATTTCGGCACCCGGGACCCACGGTCTCCTGCGGATCGTTACAGAGTATTAATGCCATTTTGATTTATTCGATTTGTTACCGCAATCACTCTTGTTTCTTTGATAATAAGTTCACAGCAGACAAAAATAATCGAATAAGCGATTACCAAAAATTATATCAAAAAGCACAGTGTAACGTCCAGTGAACCCATAAACGAGGTGCATATCAGCCCGCTCTATGTCAGTAAACATTCATACTGCTGTGTAACACGGAAACGAGCAGTGTTGAGGATGAATAGTTCAAATAGGCATTGCTATAGTGAACGGCAAGTACTGTTGGTGAGTGAAAAATATTTTGGAAATTTGTGCTAAGGTCTTATGGGGCCAAACTGCTGAGGTCATCGGTCCCTAAGTTTACGCACTACTTAATCTAACTTAAACTTACTTACGCTTAGGACGTCACACACACCCATGCCCGAGGGAGGACCCGAACCACCGACGGGGGTAGCCGCGTGGGCCGTGACAAGTCACTTGGTGAGCGGTTGAAGTTTGTTTCCAGACGAGGCACCCAGCACATAACGCCGACATCTGCACTGTTGTGCAAAATTTTCAGGCCAATTAGGCCAACTGAGGTACAAAGCTAATTGTGGCAAGAAACCAAACAAAACGCAACAACTGTGTAACGAGCTGCCTGACACTTGCTGTCTTATACCAAAACAGTCATAAGTTACTTATAGGTCTATCCGTCTGACTGGAGGTTTTGTGGGTCTTTGGCTGTTCTCTTATGTGATAAAATGGAGTACCTCCAGCCGCCTTTTCGATGTTTTTTCTTACATAGCAACCAGATGGTGTATTGAGTCATCGAAACTGGTTGCTATATAATAAAACTATATCTGCATCTACAGCTACGTAAATACTCCGAAAGCTACCATACGGTGGGTGGCGGAGGGTACCCCGTACCACTACTAGTCATTTCCTTGCTAATAAAGCGAGGGAAAAACGGCCAAATACACGCCTCCGTATGAGCCCTAATTTCTCGTATCTTATCTTCATAGTCCTTAAGCGCAGTGTATGTTGATATCAGTAGAATCCTTCGGCAATCACCTTCAGTTGTCGGTTCTCTAAATTTTATCAGTAGTGTTTCTCGCAAAGACCGTCGCCTTCTCACCAGGGATACCCATTTGAATTTCTGAAGCATCTCTGTATCACCTACGTGTTGTTCGAACCCACCGATAACAAATCTAGCAGGCCGCCTCTGAACTGCTTCGATGTCTTTCTTCAATCTGGCCTGTTACGGATCCCAAACACTCGAGCAGTACTCAAGAGTAAGGCGCAAAAGCGTACTATATGCGGTCTCCTTTACAGGTGAACCACTCTCTCCTAAAATTCTCCCAAAAAACGGAAGTCGACCATTCGTCTTTCCTACCACAGTTCTGACGTACTCGTTTCAACTCACATCGCTTTGCAACGTTACGCCCAGATATTTAAACGACTTGACTGTGTCAAGCAGGACACTAGTAATAATGTATAAGAACATTACGGGTTTGATCTTTCTATATTTTCGCAGGCGATGGAAACCACTGCATTAAAGACACGTAACGTGTATCCACAGGACATGTGGCCTGTAATTCAAGAAGTGTCATGATGATCTCTCCATTGGCAAAAGATTCCGGAATAGTCCCACATTCGGATCTCCGGGAGGGGACTGCCAAGGGGGAGGTTACCATGAGAAAAAGATTGAATAATCAACGAAAGGATAACGTTCTACGAGTCGGGGCGTGGAAAGTCAGAAGCTTGAACGTGGTAGGGAAACTAGAAAATCTGAAAAGGGAAATGCAAAGGCTCAATCTAGATATAGTACGAGTCAGTGAAGTGAAGTGGAAGGAAAACAAGGATTTCTTGTCAGATGAGTATCGGGTAATATCAACAGCAGCAGAAAATGGTATAACAGGTGTAGGATTCGTTATGAATAGGAAGGTAGGGCAGAGGGTGTGTTACTGTGAACAGTTCAGTGACCGGGTTGTTCTAATCAGAATCGACAGCAGACCAACACCGACAACGATAGTTCAGGTATACACGCCGACGTCGCAAGCTGAAGATGAACAGATAGAGAAAGTGTATTAGGATATTGAAAGGGTAATGCAGTATGTAAAGGGGGACGAAAATCTAATAGTCATGGGCGACTGGAATGCAGTTGTAGGGGAAGGAGTAGAAGAAAAGGTTACAGGAGAATATGGGCTTGGTACTAGGAATGAAAGAGGAGAAAGACTAATTGAGTTCTGTAACAAGTTTCAGCTAGTAATAGCGAATACCCTGTTCAGGAATCACAAGAGGAGGAGGTATACTTGGAAAAGGCCGGGAGATACGGGAAGGTTTCAATTAGATTACATCATGGTCAGACAGAGATTCCGAAATCAGATACTGGATTGTAAGGCGTACCCAGGAGCAGATATAGACTCAGATCACAATATAGTGGTGATGAAGAGTAGGCTGAAGTTCAAGACATTAGTCAGGAAGAATCAATACGCAAAGAAGTGGGATACGGAAGTACTAAGGAATGACGAGATACGTTTGAAGTTCTCTAACGCTATAGATACAGCAATAAGGAATAGCGCAGTAGGCAGTACAGTTGAAGAGGAATGGACATCTCTAAAAAGGGCCATCACAGAAGTTGGGAAGGAAAACATAAGTACAAAGAAGGTAGCTGCGAAGAAACCATGGGTAACGGAAGAAATACTTCAGTTGATTGATGAAAGGAGGAAGTAAAAACAGGTTCCGGGAAAATCAGGAATACAGAAATACAAGTCGCTGAGGAATGAAATAAATAGGAAGTGCAGGGAAGCTAAGACGAAATGGCTACAGGAAAAATATGAAGACATCGAAAAAGATATGATTGTCGGAAGGACAGACTCATTGTACAAGAAAGTCAGGACAACCTTTGGTGACATTAAAAGCAAGGGTGGTAACATTAAGAGTGCAACGGGAATTCCACTGTTACATGCAGAGGAGAGAGCAGATAGGTGGAAAGAATACACTGAAAGCCTCTATGAGGGTGAAGATTTGTCTGATGTGATAGAAGAAGAAACAGGAGTCGATTTAGAAGAGATAGGGGATCCAGTATTAGAATCGGAATATAAAAGAGCTTTGGAGGACTTACGGTCAAATAAGGCAGAAGGGATAGATAACATTCCATCAGAATTTCTAAAATCATTGGGGGAAGTGGCAACAAAACGACTATTCACGTTGGTGTGTAGAATATATGAGTCTGGCGATATACAATATGACTTTCGGAAAAGCATCATCCACACAATTCCGAAGGCGGCAAGAGCTGACAAGTGCGAGAATTATCGCACAATCAGTTTAACAGCTCATGCATCAAAGTTGCTTACAAGAATAATATACAGAAGAATGGAAAAGAACATTGAGAATGCGCTAGATGACGATCAGTTTGGCTTTAGGAAAAGTAAAGGGACGAGAGAGGCAATTCTGACGTTACGGCTAATAATGGAAGCAAGGCTAAAGAAAAATCAAGATACTTTCATAGGATTTGTCGACCTGGAAAAGGCGTTCGACAATATAAAATGGTGTAAGCTGTTCGAGATTCTGGGAAAAGTAGGGGTAAGCTATAGGGAGAGACGGGTCATATACAATATGTACAAAAACCACGAGGGAATAATAGGAGTGGACGATCAAGAACGAAGTGCTCGTATTAAGAAGGGTGTAAGACAAGGCTGTAGCCTTTCGCCCCTACTCTTCAATCTGTACATCGAGGAAGCAATGATGGAGATAAAAGAAAGGTTCAGGAGTGGAATTAAAATACAAGGTGAAAGGATATCAATGATACGATTCGCTGATGACATTGCTATCCTGAGTGAAAGTGAAGAAGAATTAAATGATCTACTGAACGGAATGAACAGTCTAATGAGTACACAGTATGGTTTGAGAGTAAATCGGAGAAAGACGAAGGTTTCAAATGGCTCTGAGCACTATGGGACTCAACTGCTGAGGTCATTAGTCCCCTAGAACTTAGAACTAGTTAATCCTAACTAACCTAAGGACATCACAAACGTCCATGCCCGAGGCAGGATTCGAACCGGCGACCGTAGCGGTCTTGCGGTTCCAGACTGCAGCGCCTTTAACCGCACGGCCACTTCGGCCGGCTGAAAGACGAAGGTAGTGAGAAGTAGTAGAAATGAGAACAGCGAGAAACTTAACATCAGGACTGATGGTCACGAAGTCAGTGAAGTTAAGGAATTCTGCTACCTAGGCAGTAAAATAATCAATGACGGACGGAGCAAGGAGGACATCAAAAGCAGACTCTCAATGCAAAAAAGGCATTTCTGGCCAAGAGATGTCTACTAATATCAAATACCGGCCTTAATTTGAGGAAGAAATTTCTGAGGATGTACGTCTGGAGTACAGCATTGTATGGTAGGGAAACGTAGACTGTGGGAAAACCGGAACAGAAGAGAATCGAAGCATTTGAGATGTGATGCTATAGACGAATGTTGAAAATTAGGTGGACTGATAAGGTAAGGAATGAGGAGGTTCTACGCAGAATCGGAGAGGAAAGGAATATGTGGAAAACTCTGATAAGGAGAAGGGACAGGATGATAGGACATCTGCTAAGACATGAGGGAATGACTTCCATGGTACTAGAGGGAGCTGTAGAGGGCAAAAACTGTAGAGGAAGACAGAGATTGGAATACATCAAGCAAATAATTGAGGACGTAGGTTGCAAGTGCTACTCTGAGATGAAGAGGTTAGCACAGGAAAGGAATTCGTGGCGGGCCGCATCAAACCAGTCAGTAGACTGATAAAAAAAAATAAATAAAAAAAAACACTTTCGCATTAACTTACTTTTATCTACATTTAGCACTAGCTGCCATTCATCACACCAGCTAGAAAATTTTTACCAAGTTGTCTTGTATCTTCCGATAGTCACGCAGCTTCGACACCTTACATTACACCACAGCATCATCAGCAAACCACCGCAGATTGCTGCCCACCCTGTCCGCCAAATCATTTGCATATATACAGCACAACAGTTGTCCTGTCATACTTCCCTGGTGCATTCCTGACGATATCCTTATCTCTGATGAACACTCGCCATCGAAGACAACATATGAGTTCTACAATTTAAGAAATCTTCGAGGCACTCACATGTCTGTTAACTTATTCCATGTAACTGTACCTTTGTTAACAGCCTGCATTGGGGCACTGTTTTCTTTTTCTTTTTCTTTTTTTTTAATTTGTGGTAAGGTCCTATGGGACCAAATATTGAGGTCATCGGCCCCTAGACTTACACACTACTTAATCTTACTTAAACTAACTTAGGCTATGGACAACAAACAGACGCCCGAGGGAGGACTCGAACCTCAGACGGGGGCAGCCGCGCGAACCGTGGCAAGGCCCCCTTAGACCCCACCCTGCTCGGCACCGTGTCAAATGTTTACCGAAAATCTAGAAAAATGGAATAAAAAATACAATCGCAGATAACAACGAAAGCAGGGCTGTAGGTGTTTCATTTTGTTACATAATCAAAAGGTAGTGCTGAAAGTTCGTCGCTGGAATTCTGGGTCAACCTGTAGGCCAAAGGGCAATTTCAATTTAGAACGTATTTCGGGATACTTACTTGCATGTGATCTGACTTAAAGCGGACAACTGGTGGCAGTTTACAATGTCAAAATGAATGTTTTATAATGTTTACTTTATACTAAAGGAAATGATCGCGAAGGCCGAAGGGTTATGGACCGGCCGACGCGTTATCGTCTGCCTTGCGACATAATGCAGATGCGGTATGGGGGGCTACGTGATCAGCACACCGCACACCGCTCTCCCAGCCAGCCGTTTTGCAGACTTTCCCGATAGTGGGGCCACCGCTGTTCCGTCAAGCAGCTCCTCAGCTGGCATCACAAAGTTGAGAGTATCCAGTACCAGTCCTCGCACAAAAAAAAGAACCTTGACAGTACCGGTAGTCAACACTGGGTCCTCCAGCAGTCAGTCATCCATATTGAGCACAGTAGTTACCGCGGTGGACAAAACTTACATACAGGATAGTTATAATTAACGTTCCAGTCTTAAAACGGTGTAGAAAAGGAACCACTGCTCAGAATGACTTCAGTCTTGTACGGGATATTATCGAGGAAGGGGAACAGTTATGGAAACAAACAAAACTAACGAAGATTTTACCGCTAGATGGTGCTGTAAGCGGTAGAATATACAAAATAAAAGACGCTGTGAACACAGTTGTTCTTCAGTTTGCGTCTGAGACTTCTGGCATGACTGTCTCAGTGCAGGATCGAGCGCTGCTCACAAGAATGGTGCCTGTGCACCAGTAGCTCTGCAAAAGATACGTACACTCAAATGTATGAGAGAAGACGTTGGCCCGATTTCAGCAAAGGGTCTGGAAAAAATTACAACTAAAGTCGAAAAGACAGGATCTTTTGAAGTACAGTGTGGCAGAGCGAGGAATACAGTTGACCCGGCGTCAGTAGAACAGGTGGGCACAGCATTGCAGGAGGTATAGAGCGGTGGTTGGTGTGATGCAGATATGCAGTGCACGGGGAATTCCCTGATCTTTGGGCATGTCTATGAGTTTATTAAATTCTATGAAAACTCCTGTACTGCTATCCGTGCAGAATTATCCACGTGCAGGAGCCGCTTTACGCTGACTTGCCAGTAAGGCTAAAGTATGCTCCAGAATTTTCTGCTTGGGTTGAAGTGGCCGATGAATGACCATGGAACATTCTGAGACAGACTAATCCCATTTCTATATGAAAGGACGTGTCAGAGGCCATGAAGGCCCAACAGAAGCGACCGGTCACTGAGTCATCGTCAGCCCACACGCGTCACTGGATGCGGATGTGGAGGGCCATGTGGTCAGATCACCGCTCTCCCGGCCGTATGTCAGAGCCGCTACTTCCTCAGTTGCGTCACAAGGCCTGAGTGCATCTCGCTTGCCAACAGTTTTCTCCAGACTGGATGGTCACCCATCCAAGAGCTAGCCCAGCCCGACAGCGCTTAACTTCGATAATCTGACGGGAGCCTACAGTACCACAGCGGCAAGGCCGTTGGCAGAACTGCAGAATATGGACAAAGGAAAATCCGATCGCACATCAAACGGTACCGCATCATTCTCCAAAGTGACTGTCTGCTGCGGGTTGGCGGCGTCGGTTATCTCAGGGCCATATCTTTTCCATGAGTCGGGGCCTGCCAGTCCTGTTACCTGTACTGTACTGGTAAATGCTATAAGGGTCTTTTGCACACAACCGTCGTTCCAAACCTGGATGTATGTGTGGGATCCTCCGCACATTGAACTACCAGTGAAGCAATAGTCGCAGAAGCAGTCTAGAGTTATCAGAATTATCACCAGTCATTTCTCTACGGCCTGCTCGTCCAGATAACCTGTCCTTAATCAGTGTGACTTTTGGCTGTGGGGTTACCTGAAAGACTTTGTGTTCGGTGCTGTGATTAAGTACGTAACTGAACTGAAGGAACGCATTGCGCAGCGCATTCTGAACGACACCCCTGAGACACCGCGATTTGTTATAGAATGTGCGGGTTTCTCGACTTCACTTTGTGGCAGAAAAAGGTGACCAGTACAACGAACATGTCTTATGCCAGTCTGACGACCGGTACGAACCGATCATATTATCGCCTTTTATGCGGTTTTTGGCCTCAGGACAGCTAAAAACCGATTTCTCTCATCGGTTGTGATACGACCTAGTGGCGGTCAATGTGCTTACCCAACCAACAAAGCCCCAAATTTTTAATATCAAAATTTTATGGTCACACAGTACGTATAATTTAATGGGCAGCTAGCATCAAAGCCGTATATATTTTTCCATGACGTTTCGTCCTCCTTCGATGGTATTCTGTGTAGATTTGACCTCTTTCTGAGCAGCGGTTTTGTACAGCTTTTTGAAACTGAAACTTTAGTTATACTGCTCATAAGAATTAGGGGCGTCTACCATACTTCACTGACCAATGGGTTAGGACTGGGCACGTTACCGAACTATACTTTCATCTTTTACAAATTAAGTACACAACAACACATCATTACATCCTCGCTCATTTGCATTACAAATTCAAATGTCCACGATGTTCCGAAAACAAAGAGAAAACATTCACGACGTCGTCCTTGTTGCTTTTAATGGGGCTTGGAAGGTTTCAGTAACTTGTATGCTCTCCGTGGGTGTTTATCTATGCCTGACACCTTCGTGGAATGCTCCGTTTAATTCTACAGAGGGCAGCTAGTGGTACACTCCCCTAGACTTAGAACTACTTAAACCTCGCTAACCTAAGGACATCACACATATCCATGCCCGCGTTATGGACATCACACACATCCATCCCCGCGGCAGGATTCGAACCTGCGACCGTAGCAGCAGCGCAGAGTTCATGTTAAGTCCGAGGTAAAAAAGGGCGAGCACAAACACATCTGTCAGGCATGTCCCACACGTGCTCGAAGCATTTTGTCGGGACTCACCACTGACCGTTCCATTACTTTCAATGTTCAAGCTTCGCAAGACATCTCAGATGATGCCTACCACATGAGCGCCAGCATTATCATGCGTGAGAAGAACTCTACACCACAGCAGCAGTTACCTCATGATCCAACAAGATCTGTTCGATGTACTACCTGGTGGTAACGCGGCCATGGACAAAGGATCCGTACGACTGCTGACGCTGATGCCTCCACACACCATCACAGAAGCATGGCCAATTCTGTCGGGTTCCAGGACGACATTTGGCAGATACAGGTCACCGCGTCGTCTTCACACACGAACACGGCTATCACCTTGCGTCAAGGGAAGGCTAGATTTGTCTATGAATAACATGTTTCCCCATGACGAAATTTCCAGTTGGTATGGGAGCTGCAAGATATTGTAGTGTCAAGCGAGACACTCAAGAGAACGTTTGGATCGTAAGGTTCTTTCTCATAACCTGTTCTTTATGGTGTGATCGGACACAGACACTCAGCTTCCCTTATGAGTTTGTCTTGCAGTGCTCTAGCGGTAGCCGTAGACGCCGCAACGCCACATATAGGTCTTCTCGGGACTATAGTGTATCGGCGACCTTGTCAATTTCGTATTGTGTACTGACCTGTCTCCCTGTAGCGTGTCCACAACCTATGGAGAAACATAAAAATCTGTAGAAACACGATGTAAACCCATCCTACTTGGAGAAAACGCCCTTGTAACTTGCACTGAACTGCACGTGGTTGGTCGAATGCAATGTCCAGAAATGGCGACTGCCGACTGTGCACCTCACCGGAGAACGATGGGATACCGGTACTCACTTCATTCTGATGGGTCACATGATACTTTAACGCATAACATTGCCGAAAGCTGGCGAATGACTACAATTGTTGCATACATTGAAAGCGAAAATCTTAAGTTGTGCAACACACTGAGGTAACAAAAGACATGGGTTAGCGATGTGCACATATACAGATGGCGACAGTATCGCATACACAAGGTATAAAAGGGCGGAGCTGTCATTTAATCTCACGTGATTCATGTGGAAAGGTTTACGGCGTGGTTATTAACAGACTTTGAACACAACACGAATTGATAGTTGGAACCACAGGCATGGGACATTCCATTTCGGAAAACGTTAGGGAATCCAATATTCCGAGGGCGACAGTGTCAAGAGTGTGCCGAGAATACCAAGTTTCAGGCATCACCTCTCATCTAGGAGAGCATATACATAACGACCAAGAGCAGCGCTGTTTGCGTAGAGTAGCTAGTGGTAACAAACATTGCGCAAAATAACTACAGAAATCAATGTGGGACAGACGAGAAACATATCCGTTAAGACAGTGTGGCAAAATTTGCTGTTAATGGGTTATGGCAGCAGAGAACCGACTAAAGTGCCTTTACAAACAGCGACTCTCTTTAGCTCGTGACCATATCGGTTGAACCCTAAACGACTGGATAACCGTGGCCTGGTCAGGAGAGTCCCGATTTTGGTTAATGAGAGCTGATGGTAGGGTTCGAGTGTCTTACAAACACCACGAAACCATGGATCCAGGCACTGTGCAAGCTGGTCGGGGGTCCACAATGGTATAAGCTGTGTTTGCGTCGACTGGACTGGGTTCTCGGTTGTGCTCGGCTACTTGGAGGCCATTTGAAGCCGTTCATGGGTGTCATATTCCCAAACAATGATGCAGTTCTTATGGATGACAATGCGCCATCCTCAAGACCACAAATGTTCGCATTTGGGTCTGAAGAGCCGCGTGGAGGCGCCGAGCGGTTAGAGGCGCCATGTCACTGACTGCGCAACCCCTCCCGCCGGAGGTTCGAGTCCTCCCTCGGACATGGGTGTGTATGTTGTTCTTAGCATAGGTTAGTTTAAGTTAGTTTAAGTAGTGTGTAAGTCTAGGGACCGATGACCTCTGCACTTTGGTCCCTTAAGAACTCACACACATTTGAACATTTGGGTCTGAAGAACATTCTGGAAAATTTCAGCGAATGATTTGTCCATCCAGATTGTCCGACACTGAGCCGTATTTGTGTCCGGCTCTTCGAATAGCGCGCCAGGCGGAGTCCTTTCGCTTCGCGTCTAGTGTTTGCGGTGGCGCTTTCGGTTTGGCGTGCTGTTTGGATCGCTACCGCCCTCTGGCGGGAGGTGGAGCAAGTGTACGGTCGCGTGACGATCTAGGCAGTACGTACTGGGCGGTGACCGAGAGATGTTGTGGCGAGCGGGGCCCTGTTGTTGGGGGTCGTCAACTGCTCGCCACGTGGTTTGCCTGACCTCTCGGTTGTCAGGGGCTAAGTCTGCCTTACCCGCAGCTACGTGGCTTGTGAAGCTTAGAAGCCGTGGTGCAGGAGATCAGCGCGTGGGACCGTATGTCTTCTTATCGGCCCTTGAAACCACTTGCAGCGGTTGGCTCCGACGAGTATTTGGAAGTACAACGTGTTCCCGGCGGTGTGGTGGAGTGTGAGAAGTTGAGTAATGTTTTTATGTAACAGAGTTAGTTTTTCAAGTTCGAGTGAAGTGATTGATTTTCTTCACCAGTGGTTTTGTTGGGGTCTTCCCACCACAGTTTTAATTTGCCCGTCCGCGGGAATGTGGTAATTGCTTCTTGGTCGGGACGTTTCATTCACACCTCGATTGAGTGATTTATGGTCGGTGTCGCGTGTGTCTGTGGTTCGGAGTCTGTGCAGGAACCGCCCTTGCCACATCTTCTGGTTTTGGGTAACTCGGGAAGGTGGTGGAATGGAAGTTTTGGGGCTGATCTGCTGTGCCCCTGTAGACCACCAGTAACTATTCCGCCTACAGTGATTTGGGCCCCTTTACAAGTGTCACTCCCTCACCGAGCTAAGGAAAATTTTTTTGGGAACTGCCTTTAAGGTGAAGGTTTGTGTGCTGGCCTATTCACATTTATCTTGTAGCAACTGACAGCTGTAATATAAGTTATTTAACTGGCGAGAGACAACTATTTTAGTTTTACTACAAACTAGCTACTTAAAGGTGTTTTTTTCTTCTTTTTTTTAAAAGGAATTGTTCTCTTATTATTGGGAAGTTGTTAACGTCATACCTTGCAATATTCTTTACATAGGTTATAACTGGCAATCTCCTTTTCATAAAGAAAATTTGTCAGCTATTCGAAATTGTTTTGAATTTTTTTTAAATGCCAGACTCAAAAAATTTAATATTGAGATAGCCTTTTAAAATAAAAAGATAACCTTAGCAGTGTGTGTTATTTCACCAGCACCTGCTGGCCCCTACTTCCACAATAACGTTTTTGGAATAACATGTGTATTTGAGTTGTTGTTTGTGAACCGCCCTAATTGACGGTTCAGACAAGAATACCATGTAACATCTGTAACGTTCCCTGGCAAACTCACACTATTAATAAACTAAAATTTAATTGTACCATATACGCCGCTCTGAGCAATTTGTATATACTGTAATTATTTAGCAAAAAATATTATTGAATTTTGTGTAAATGACATTTGTTATTATTGTAATATTTTTTGTAGTAATATTCTCTCTGTATTTAGGATGGTAATGTTTCTATATTCATAATGTAATTGCGAAATGTGTCAATATCTGCGATAACAAAAATGTAAAATTCAGCCACAGACGAAAATAATGTTATATGATTACAAAGAGATGTTAATAGTCAGCAGTAGTATAAAAGCACAATGTACTATATATTCTTTGGTCATCCTCCTTTAGAGCTGAAAGCGATAGGAAGCTGTGACGAAGCGTTTTATGAATGGGTAGACTTCATTTGTCTGTAGCTAGATTTAGCCGCCATTAGAGGAGAAATTACAAACTAATGTGAGTTGAATATTTGTTGTGGTTTAAATATATTATAATTTATCAAAAGTGTGTATTATTAATGTAAATTAGCTTGCCCATGTCATCTATAATATTTCTTTAAAGAATTTTCAGCATTTTTAGCGGTGTTGATGGGCTGTGCCGCGACCGATCGATTTGCAGCGGCGGCACATTTAAAAAATTGTTCCGCTAAGAAAAATTAACCAAACCCGTAAATCGGGAACAGATAAAATTAGCAGTGAATTAAGAAAATGTTCTTCTTTTACAGCGATTCTGAGACTTACGGATTTTAAATTAGTTCACATTTGTGCATTCATAGGCGGATAGTTAATGTTGAAATTTAACCATTTTGGCTCTTTCAAATAACTTAAATGTATAGCGATGTGTGCTTTATCAGTGATAATTAAACGTCGGCTTGGCAATATTTAACCGTTTTCTGCTAATAGAGACAGTCTTGTGTTCCATAGCTAACGCCGGGAAAGAATTCAGTAAATATTTAAAAAAAAAGAAAACCCACTGCATTTAGAAAATGTGTGCCAAGGACGAATTATGTAAAGGATTTAATTCTCAACTAAATATTCTTAATCAGTTAATATGAGTTCACGTAATTTTAAATGTACTTGGTTCCGTGTAAATGAATTTTTTATTACCACACGTAAATGAGAGGTTCTACAACAAAGTTCGTTCGTACGTACAGAAAGAAAGAAAGGCAAATTAACTAAAAGCAAAAAAAATTTAAAAAAGGTAACTGATTATTTACTTTTGTTCTTTAATGAAATTCCATTTAAATTGGCAAATTTCATTAAACATCTATGGGACATAATGAGAGGTCACTTCTTGCACAAAATCCTGCACCGCAAACACTTTCGCGATTACGGACGGCTAAAGAGGCAGCATGGCTGAATATTTCTGTAGGGGACTCGCAATGACTTTTTGACTCGACGCAAGTCGTGTTTTTGCACCACGCTGCACAAAGTGACGTCTAACACGGTACTGAGAGGTATCCGATGACTTTCGTCACCTCAGTATAAGACCACAGGTACAGCCTGCTTCAAATCAGATTTAACGTACCAAACCTTGATACAGGTGTTTCCCTAATTCTTTTGAACATTAAATTATCCCTTTGTGAAACAATACTGATCCCTTAGAGAATATGGGAAAAGGCCAAAGGAAAATAAGATGTCAGTTCAGTGCAGCAAATTTAGAAATATTATGGAAGCACTGCACAAGAGGAGGAGAGAAACAGAAACACGAGAAAACCACGGTATCGGGGAGAGGTGAGGCGGTGTCAGAGGGGCTGGCAGCGTGCTTATCACCCAGAGGAGACCCCTGCCGAGCCGCGCCGGAGAAAAGGCGGCGCAGTCGATGACGACGGGCGCTATCAGGGCCTTTCCCCCGGCCCTCTGTCTGCCCGCGGCCCTTTGTGCCATTGTGCTGTGTATCACGCGTGACCAGCTGGAGGCCCGGCCTGAAGGGCGGTTCCTGGAGCGTCCCCGCAAAGCCTCCAGCGCACGCGCACGCCCCTATGGCTCTGCACACGCCACACTTGTCCGGCGGCAGTGAAGCGCGCCACGGCCGCTATTCAGCCCTTCCCAGAGCGTGGAGCACGTGTGCTCACTTGTCCAGGCTCCGATGTAAACCCTACCAATTAACCCACACAGGGCGCGCGCGCGGACCAGTTAACCGCGAGCACCAGTCAACAGCAGGTGACGGCTGAGGATACGGACTCTTGCTCGTGACAAGACAGCCGGGCGCGGTCCGTCGTACAGTACAGCAAAAAGGCGCTACTTGCGTGAGTGCCCACTGTCTGATGGCATCATGCACATTATAGGTGTGAGAGTAATCGATCATTTCAGTTCACATACACTGAAGCCCCAAAGAAACTGATATAGGTATGCGTATTCAAACAGACAATTATGTAAACAGGCAGAATACGGTGCTGCGGTCGACAACCCCTAAATAAGACAATAAGCGTCTGGCGCAGTTGTTAGATCGGTTACTACCGCTACAATTGCAGGTTATCAATTGACTTAAATCAGTGCCCACTGGCAGGTAATGTCATTAATTCTTTTGTGTCTTACAGCTTATAATTGTCTGACAGCGTTTGTTGTGATTTTTGTGGGAGGCGTCATGTTAACTTGACCACCCCATTCCCCCTCAATATGCCGTCAATATGACTTGTTTCGTGTTTTTATTTTTCATTTTTGACCATTGTTATATTCCTGTGTAATCATATACTTTATATTATAATGAGCTTTGTATGTGGAAAACAGTATTTCCTTTCAGTAGCCTTTTTCGGCCTGATAATTTGTGAAAGCAGTAACTTTTTGTGTATTAAGGATACGTTAGGAGGGCAGGATTCCTATGCTACAAAGCCCTACTTAAAGGGAATAGCTAGGTGCCACAGTTTGATTGTTAGCGTTGTTTAGTTCGTTGCGGAAATATCATCAGTGATGATCCTTAAAGGTGGTTCGGACGTGGGCAGGAGATTCCGGCTCACGTATCACAGTAATGTAATTTCTGATTGACCTCTTACGCATATTTATGGAAACTAAATGCATAAAATAAACAGAAAAATAGATTTATATAGGTTGCCCCGTTTAGCTTGACCACCTCAAATAGCTTTTTGTCCACAAGCACAATAAAACATTTAACATTATTTGTTGTTCAGCTAACACGGAGATATTTTTTCTTTGTTAGAGACGTCAATCTTCAGACTGGTTTGATGCGGCCTGTCACAATTTTTTATCTTGTGTCAACGTCTTCATCACAGAGAAGCACTTGCTTCCTACACCCATAATTATTTTTGGACGTGTTGTGTTCTCTATCTTCAAATGGTTCAAATGGCTCTGAGCACTATGGGACTTAACATCTGAGGTCATCAGTCCCCTAGAACTTAGAACTACTTAAACCTAACTAACCTAAGGACATCACACACATCGATGCCCGAGGCTTCTCTATCTTCTCCGAGAGATTCACGCTTTACAGCGTCCTCTAGAACCATAGAAGTTGTTCCCTGATGAAACATGTCTCAGCATCATGTCCTTTTTTTGTCATTGTCATTGTTTTCCATATGTTCCTTTCTTTGTACCGAGCGGTGTGGCACAGTGATTAGTACACGTGCATCCGGGAGAACGACGGTTCAAACCTACGTTTAGCCATTCAGACTTAGGTTTCCCGTGATTTCCGTATGTCGCTCCAGGCAAATGCCCAGATAGTTCCTATGAAGAAGACACGGTCGATTTCCTTTCCATCCCCTTAGAACTTGTGCTTCGTCTCTAGTAACGTCGCTGTCGACGGAACGTTTAACCCAACGTTCCTTCCTAATTTCTTCGACTCTGAGGAGAAATCCTCATTCCTTTTTCCATCAGTTCAACTAATTTTCATATTTCAATATCACCAACTCTCAAACGGTTCGAGTTTCTTTTCCTGTTTACTCACAGTCCGAATTCAAAAATGGTTCAAATGGCTCTGAGGACTATGGGACTTAACTTCTGAGGTCATCAGTCCCCTAGAACTTAGAACTACTTAAACCTAACTAACCTAAGGACATCACACACATCCACGCCCGAAGCAGGATTCGAACCTGCGACCGCAGTGGGTCGCGCGGTTCCAGACTGTAGCGCCTAGAACCGCTCGGCCACCTCGGCCGGCAGTCCGAATTCGCTTTCGTACAATGCACTACCCCAAACGTACATTCTCAAAAATTTTGTCCTCAACTTCAGGTACATGTGTGATATTAGTACACGCTTTAGGCCATGAATGCTTTTTTTGCTTGTGCTAGCCTGCTTTTTATATCCTTGCTCCGCCCGTCATACGTTATTTTGCTCTCTACGCACCAGAATTCCTTCACTTCTTACACCTCGTGGTTCCTATTTTGATGGTAGTTTATCACTAATCCCATTTCTGGTGTTCCTCAAACTTTCACCTGCTCTCGGTACACTTTCTGTACTTATTGTGTGCGTAGTAGACCGTTCATTACATTCTTTATGTCCTGTTATTCTTCCTCGCTTTCACAGAAGATGCCAACGTCATTAGCGAATCACTGCTACAACTTCAGTCTGAATTTTAATCCAAATCTTAAATATTTCTTTAATTTTTGTCATTGCTTCTCCGACGTACAGATTGAATTGTTGGAGCAGAAAAGTGCATAGCTCTGTTGCACCCTTTTTAATTCGAGCTATTGTTTCATGGTCTTCCATTAATCAGCCCGACTGCTTTACTTGTAACCATGTCCGTTACGAAGATACAGAAAGGTGTACGTCCTTTTAGAAAGCATCCAAATTTTTATTCGCTTGACACTCAAGACATGTTCATAACGTTCCCTCAGTTATTAAAAACGTTACGCATAACTGGTTTTGACATTCCTTTTGCCGCACGTAGTGAAGGTACCTACGTAACATAACAAGTACACTAGAGGCAGCAGTAAACAAAAGGGAACAGAGGACGGATATTCAGTTAACCGCCTTCACTTGACGGTTTGTAGAGTGAAATGTACACCAATGAAGAGAAGGTAGAAATCTGCTCATCGATGGGGAATGTAGGTTAGCAAAACAGTAATATAAATTATCCCTTCTGCCGTCTGTGGTGTGCTCACGCATTGGTTTATTGCAAGTGAAACGAGAACAGTTACTCTGGAGGCGTCGTATGTGCAGTATATACAACTGCATTGGCTTGGGTTAAAACAGACAGTTTCATTCATATGGAAACTATATGATCATTGTTTTTTTTATTGTCGAAATAAAACATAACTCACAGTTCCATCAACGTTGTGATATTGTTGTAAAAGCCCGCCTCACTAGTACTACACCTCCAGAAATGTCTCAATTTGCCGGCCGTTGTGGCGGAGCGGTTCTACACGCTTCAGTCTGGAACCGCTCGACCGCTACGGTCGCAGGCTCGAATCCTGCCTCGGGCATGCATGTGTATGATGTCCTTAGGGTAGTTAGGTTTAAATAGTTCTAAGTTCTAGGGGACTGATGACCTCAGATGTTAAGTCCCGTAGTGCTCACAAGGGAACCTCCCCATCGCACCCCCCTCAGATTTAGTTATAAGTTGGCACAGTGGATAGGCCTTGAAAAACTGAACACAGATCAATCGAGAAAACAGGAAGAAGTTGCGTGGAACTATGAAAAAATAAGCAAAATATACAATTGAGTAGCCCATGTGCAAAATTGGCAACATCAAGGATAGTGTGAAGTGAGGGAGCCGTGGTCCCGTGATTAGCGTGAGCAACTGTGGAACGAGAGGTTCTTGGTTCAAATCTTCCCTAGAGTGAAAAATTTACTTTCTTTATTTTTGCAAAGTTATGATCTGTCGGTTCGTTCATTGACGTCTTTGTTCACTGTAATAAGTTTAGTGTCTGTGTTTTGCGACCGCACCGCAAACCCGTGCGATTAGTAGCCGAAAGGACGTGCCTGTCCAAGTCCTATAGTGATCAGTGCTATTTGAACCATTTATCTCAGTTTAGCCGATGAGTTCGTATATAGTGGTATAAGAGTCTTACAGTGTAATTGGCCACGATTTCCCATCCGAGTTTCAACTAAGGACCTCGCTGTTTGGTACCCTCCCCCAAATCAGCCAGACCACCCGAGTTTTACGATAGTTAAGTCAGTCCATTCTTGAACTGACTTAGTGAGCAGCCATGTCAGAAATTTTCCTACCTGTTCTGTGGAGATGTTCTCGTAGTTTTATATCCCCTCGCAGAGCCGTAGCAGCGCCGTTGGACTCAGAAAGCGTAGTTCTACTATCTGTCTTTTACATAAAGAAGTCGTAAGAAGATTTTTGTCCAAATAATTTTTATACTGGCTGCCATAATGGTGTGTTTATTTAATAAAGACTGTAAGATTAACAGGTTCACATTAATTACAAGCTAACTCGTAACGGTACGAGAGCATGGTCTACCACATGAATAGATCGAAAGGCTGAATGCAGTTACAATGAAATCCAGACCTTTAGCTGCTTACAGGCGTTGATAAATATCAACGGGCACAGTTGAAAAAGTGTGCCCCGACCGGTACTCGAACCCGAGATCTCCTGCTTGCATGGCAGATGCTATACCCGTCTAAGACACTGAGAATAGTGCGACTGCAGGGACTTGCCTCTGTCACGCTCCCGATGAGACCCACATTCCTAACTTACTGTTCACACACTACAGTTGTAGTGCCTCCGCCCACTATACTCTTTGCTCTCGGCAGTCAGTCTACCGATTCCGGTAAAAGTTCGGGAAATGTGAGTGCATCCGCACTAAAGAAAATCATTGGCCGGTAAGCCTTCTCTATATGAGGATGGTATCTGTTCTTTCGGACATGTCTGAAAGAAGCAAAAAATGGTTGAAATTGCTCTGAGCACCATGGGACATAATTTCTGAGATCATCAATCCCCTACAACTTAGAACTACTTAAACCTAACTAAGCTAAGGAAATCACACACATCCATGCTCGATTCAGGATTCGAACCTGCGACCGTAGCGATGGGGCGGTTCCAGACTGTAGCGCCTAGAACCGCTCGGCCACCCCGCCGACCTGAAAGAACAGATACCATCTTCATATAGATAGTAAGGCATCCTTCGACGAATGCCGACTATGGCACACAGTCTGCAACTTGAGCCTAAAATCGCTATAGTGCGTATAAGATCGTACATGTTTGGTTATGCCAAATTATTCATTTATTTATTGATACCAACGCTTCCTAGTATTGTAAAATCAGTGAAAGGTAGTATTTATGACCCATAGACTCCTCCTAACGTCTGAGTGGCAAGAGGCAACATTCGTTAGCAAACATTTATTAACATCAGTTGCTTGATTAGGGTCATAGTAAATGTACTTTCCCTACGTACCTCTCTGCTGACATCACGTGCAAGTTCTGCATTGGCACTTCATCCTACTTGCTTTCAACGCTCCAGATGGCCGATCGCCTCTGCTGGCGAACGTGGGAAAATACTGCTCTCTCCTTACTCCGCAAATAATGCAGCGCTGGTACATTCACTTCACAAACAGCAAAACTGGAAATAAAGTAAAATTGACTCTTATCGGCAAACAAAGTGAACATTACATTGTTCAGAAACAATGGAATGAAAATCTCTGTAGGGAAAAGCATTTCGGGTATCTTTCATTATTGAGCTGTTAAATGGATATCAGCCAGACTCTTCTATGTGAAAGATGAGGAATAATATTGGCTGGGTGATCAGGACCTTAACGCAACCTCTCTCTCATTGGGTTTTATACTTCCTATTTCTACTCGAGCGTTATAGATAAGAATTACTTATTTACTTTTCTCCTGTTAACCCATAAAGTGCTGCCTTTCCCAGAACATAGCTGGATACAGGCCCGGATTACGAAAGGCGCTGACAAATCTGTCTAGGTACGTGAATGCTGTGCGGGTCCTAAGCCTGTGCTGGGCCGATCCTGGCACGGCTGTGTGTGTCTAGTAAGCCGCTGGTCCCTCTACCCTCGCAAACGAACCGTCCGCAGCGCTGCTGCCTACACGGAATGCTTTATGAGTCGAAACAGGAAATGTGATCAACGTCCGGGCAGCTATCAAAGCGAGAGTTGGCCGGTCACGATGCGAAACGAGGCCGACGCACAATTACGGCGCCAGATGAAAGTTGCGCCAAATTTTTGTAACACCGCGAGTCAGTCAATTAGTCTCTATGTCTGCGTGGTCCGGCGCACAGCCGGTCCGGAAATCCCGCTGGCGCTGCGTAATGGACGCAGGATGGAGCTTACGTTCGATGGCACGCTCTGGCTACAAGGTAGGGCTGTTCATTCTTTTCCGGCGGCAAATCACGAGCATGGGCAAATAAAAGCTGTGATTCCGTAATGGACCTGGTAACATTAATCATTTGTTTGGTTCTGTAAAAGCGTCTGAAAGCAGATCAGATTAATAACATAATTTAGAGCACACTCTCTATAAGTAATTCATAGTTTCTTTTTCGACAGTGCACTTCGTGTCACTTTATTATTACTCAGTGAAAGTTTCTAAAGTTACCGTCCTGCGCGTCATACAGGCCTGCTACTTGAGCTGAAGAGAATGTTGTACCTGAAGGGTAGTGTACCTTGGAACACGTGACGTTTCCCGATATGAGTTTCAATCTAGAGGGTGATTTTAAAATCGCATGAAGAAATGTGTTATTATAGACCGCCACAAGCAGTTTAGGACAGTTTCTATTGCTACATTCGGAAATATTCTGAATTTAGCACATTTATGTTCCGTTTAATATTTAGTTATTTGGAAGATATTTTGTGACTAAAATTCTACATATTTTTAAAAGTAGTTACGTAACTCGTAAGGGTATTCTCATTATGTCGTTGCAACTACAAAAAATGCGTGTTTTTTGCACCAGACGCGTTTCGCTTTTTAAGGTAATGCATCATCAGTGGTCTCTAATTAAGTTAGTTACATTTTGATTTGCTTTAAGATCGAAGAACGGTTCGTTGACGATATGTTGGTTTTTACTTTTGGTGCTTTCCCCTTTTTCCTCGCCTACATCGGAAATTGACGTCGTTGATGTTTTCCTTCTTTAGACACTAATTGTTGTGGTCTACTGTTTAGTTGCTCTGCAGTGCTATGCATTTTTTTTATGTTTTACGCAGCACACTTTATGGCACACCATTGTTGTCTCTTTTTCTGTTTATACTTATAAATGTACTGTAGTTTGTGGTTTGTAGTGTTGTCAACATAATCATGTCACTAGTCCGTCTTTGACTTACGCTATTTTCTTGTTATTCTTTTTGGTTTATTGTATGTATGTAAATCTATTTAATTATATATATATATATATATAATTATATATATATAAATTAATATAATTAATTTATATAATTTATATTAAATTAATATAATTATATTAATTTTATATATATATATATATATATATATATATATATATATATATATACGATGCACCTGGCAACACGAGGACTCCTCGCATACCCGATTTTGAAGATCAGGTGCTGGAACATGTTGCAGCTGACCCCACCAAAAGTACTCGTCGTACTGCACCACCGAGCGAGGTGGCGCAGTGGTAAGACACTGGACTCGCATTCGGGAGGACGACGGTTCAATCCCGCGTCCGGCCATCCTGATTTAGGTTTTCCGTGATTTCCCTAAATCGCTCTAGGCAAATCTCGGGATGGTTCCTTTCAAAGGGCACGGCCGACTTCCTTCCCCGTCCTTCCCTAATTCGAATAGACCGATGGCTTTGCTGTCTGGTCTCCTTCCCCAACCAACCAACCAACCAACCAACCGTACTGCGCGTGAAAGCAGTGATGCATATACTAGCACATTACAGCGTGTGGCGAGTACTCCATAAACAACAATTACACCATACCAACCACAACGAGTTCATGCAATGCTTGTGACTTACTTTGCACCAAGGGTCGCTTTGTGCCGGTGATTGCTCCAGCAATGGGTTGATCAATCAGATTTCCTATAAATCGTGCTGTTAGGTGACAGGGCCTCATTTCACTGTGATGGTTTTCCGAACAGCTGGTACAACCGTATTTGGGGTGGGGAAAACCTCCACGCCGTAGTAATCAAACCATCAAGTACTTTTTGCTGTGAATATCTGTGCCAGAATTGTAGGCGAGAATCTCTTTTGGTCATATCTCCTACCTGGCCGTCAGAATGCCCACCTGTTCTTGAGGTTCGTGCAAAGAGTTCTACCTGAGTCGTTGGAGGTCGTACCCTTGGTTGTTCGTGAGCGGATGTGGATGTAACAAGACGGTGACGCGCCTCACTTTAGCGTGAATGTCCGAAGTCATCTCAGTATTGTATTTTCTGGTCGCTGGATTGGAAGAGGAGGATCTATTGCATGGCCAGCGAGGTCATCTGACCTGAGTCACCTTCATTATGTCCTATGGGGATATCTAAGGTCACTTGTGCGTGAGTGGCTACTGAGATGCAGTTAGTTGCCAGAATTGTAGCTGCCTGATGTGTTTCGGAACACACCAGAGATATGCGTCAGAGTCTTGTTCGCCGATGTTACGCTTGTACTGAGATCGATGGCCGTCAATATCAATACATTTTCTAAGATATAGCGCAAATGGAATGTTCATTGTGTCAGTGAAGGTATTTGCAGTGAACTGTAACTAATGTAAGTAAAGAAATACACAGTGATGTGATTTTTTTTTCGTGTTATCTCCTTGAGCTGGCTTATCCGACCCCATCTTCATTAACTCAGATTGATCAGTCCTGTTAAATATTTCCTCACTCTTACGGATATACCCTGTATATTCAATCGTCAGTCTTCTCATACAGGTTTTACCCTCCACAGATCCCTCAAGTACCATCGAAGCTATTCCTTGACGTCTCAGCACATTTTCTAGCACTTTGTCCTTTCTTCTTGTCAGTGTCTCCCACATGTTCTGCTCCGTGCACACACTGAGGAGAACATCCTCATCTCTCATCACGCGACTAACTTTTCAACAAAATGGCTCTGAGAACTATGGGACTTAACATCTATGGTCATCAGTCCCCTAACTTTTCAACATCCTTCTATATAAGCGTTATTCGCTTCGATTCTCAGCTTCTCCGGATTTCTCATTGGTTCAAATGTCTCTGAGCACTATGGGACTCAACATCTGAGATCATCAGACCCCTAGAACTTAGGACTACTTAAACCTAACTAACCTCAGGGCATCACACACATCCATGCCCGAGGCAGGTTTCGAACCTGCGACCATAGTGGTCACACGGTTCCAGACTGAAGCGCCTAGAACCGCTCGGCCACTGCGGCCAACCCGGATTTCGCACTACAATACAGTTCCGTAATAGAAACGTACGTTCTCATAAATTCCTTCTTCAAATTATGGCTGATGATTGATACTAGTAGACATCTTTTGGCTACTAATAGCCTCTCTGCCCTTGCTAGAGTATTTTTTTTATGTGTCCTTGCTTCGTTCGTCACGCACTGTTCTGTTTTCAAGTTAGCAGAATTCTTTGACTTTCTCTGCTTCGTACAAAAGTACATGAAGCTAAAAAAGGCAGCAATTTGAACAGTTAAAACTGCAAACACTTTTTGGAAACGCCCTACTCTATTCAATGATGCTTGAGCGACAGACATTCTCCCTTGGGACAAAAGCTGACAGATAACGGACTCAGCTCCCAGTCACAGCGATAATCACAATAACTTTGTACTTCTCACTAATTATAGCACGTTGCAAGTTTAATATACATGTATCATGTTACACGTGTGTTTTAGTTCAGTTATACCGCATAGGTTAATGTTACAGATACGCTAGCTGATAGCAAAAACTTAATTAATTTCTTAATTCTGAAGGTAATAATTATTGTGTTAAGGCTTCACTACTGTTCATCGAGTGCCAGCAATGATATTTTTATCACTACTTTTTGTAATAATATCCTTTCTGCGCAGAACTCCCTCAAAGAAATACATCCTACTGCTATACTTTGTGACAACGCAGACGGACGTGAACCGTTATTAAATTATCAATCACTACTCCAACGTAGGCCATTCCACACACTCATTCTATATTCATTGCTCTTACACAACCTACTCTTGCATACCAGATCGTGTGTGCCTCTTATACACCTATATTCACAGAAATGCCTCAATTCCTACATGTACACAAAGACATGTAAACATTCTCTCATGACACAAAAACAGCGGATGGACAAATAATGGAAGGAACAAAAAATACACGCCTGTACCATGCCTAATACGGTTTAGGAAACCCTATGGCATTCAAAGCAGCTTGCAGTTCTCTATGATAGATAAGTAAGGGTCCTGTATGATTTTCAAGGGAATGTTGTACAGTCCATCCTGCGAAATAGTGGCAAGTGTAGGTATCAATGATGGAAGTAAATAGCGATTACGCTCTCTTCTCTCCTATGCAGGCTACAAAGGCTCAATTACACTGACATCTGGTGACTGGTGGCCAGAGGAGATGCGAAACTTCATCCTCGCACCCACAAAATTAGTCCTGGACGACGTGAGCTGTGTGAAAAGAGCACCTGTCGTCTTTGAAAACAGCACCGCCACTGGGGAACAGACATTGTACCGTGGGATGGACCTGAGCAGCCGCAACAGTCACATAATCTTTGATAATAATACCACCTTGCAGAGTAAAAGAGGGTGTCATGGAATACCAACACATTGTTGTCCAAATCATCATCGAACCGCGCTCTTGGCATATAAAGTCGGCTAAAAGTTGGAAACAGTGCGAAACAAGAATCATCCGACCAAATGACATTCATCCATCGCTTCGTAGTCCAGATTTCATGGATTCACTACCACTTTTCCTTCTGCATGCTTTTGCTTCATTGATGAGTGGTTTCAGGAAGCCCAGCTCGCTCTGCACTTCGCTGGTTATGGAGCTCCCTTCGTGTTGTTTTGGTGCTGACAGGAATCGCGACTGCGACAGTCAGTTCTGAAATTTCTTTTGCAACCGTCGGCCTCTTATTTTTCGTCACATTCCTTCAGAATGACCGTATGTCATGATCACTCAGCACACACTGTCGTCCACGTCATGACTTAGCGGGTAGTTTCCAGAATGAGATTTTCACTCTGCAGCGGAGTGTGCGCTGATATGAAACTTCCTGGCAGATTAAAACTGTCTGCCAGACTAAGACTCGAACCCGGGACCTTCGCTTTTCACCGGCAAGTGCTCTACCGACTGAGCTACTCAAGGACGACTAACGACCCCTCCTCACAGCTCCTGGGGTGCTAGTTCTGCAAGGCTAACAGAAGAGCTTCTGTGAAGTTTGGAAGGTAGGAGACGAGGTACTGGCAGAATTGAATCTGTGAGGACGGGTTCTGAGTCGTGCTTGGTTAGCTCACTCGCTGGGTTAGCTGCCTTCTGTAATAAAAAACCTAGTTAAATCATCGATGAACTTGAATAAGTGCCATAGGACGTCCGCTCCGAACAAGTACAATGATCAATAACGAACAAAATGATATCGAAAAAAAAAAGTCGGTGGAGCACTTCCACGTGAAAGGCAAAGGTCCTGAGTGGGAATCTCGGACCGGCACACAGTTTTAATCTGCACGAAAGTTTCTTAGGGGGGTGGTGTTTTCGCTCTCGTATGCGGGATAAATCTGCGATATGGTGTCTCTTGAAACACCAAACAAGTCAGCCATATTGGTTACAACTGCATCCTTCATACGTGCACCAAGAATCTGACCGCGTTTGAATTCACTCAGCTCTGACATAATACACTGACAACTATGTATAAGACTGTTCCGACAACGAATGACTCTTGTAGCGTCTTGAGAGCACTGTACAGGTGCCACTCTTGCTCAGACACAACAGCTGAATCTTTTTCTTCATTTTCTCCAAGTGAGACACCCTGGCCGTAAATCTGTAATCATTTTTGAAGTTTTCCGCGTCGGCTGCCTTTCAGAAGTACTCAACCTATTGTGCCTTGCACTATTAGCAAATTTCGGCCTTACAGACCATTTTCAAACCAAGTCTACAAACAAACAGATCAAAGATTGAACACGTACAGTCTGCCTTAGTGACATACTAAAATAATACTTCACTACGGACAGCCCAGAATTGTACTTGCGGTGTCTATGGTGCAAATGGCTCTAAGCACTATGGGACTTAACATCTTAGGTTACCAGTCCCCTAGACTTACAACTACTTAAACGTAACTAACCTGAGGACATCGCACACATCAATGCCCGAAGCAGGATTCGATCCTGCGACCGTAGCAGACGCGCGGTTCCGGAGTGAAGCACCTAGAACCTCTCGGCCACAACGACCGTCACGGGTGTCTATGTGTTGCACAGTTATCTTGTTAATAAACAGGTTTTAAAGTTATTGACGGACAAGATAACTCTCTAATATAATGCACGACGGAACATAATGAAAACATTAACTTTCTTTAAAGTGTCGAAATCTGAACAGTGAGCAAAATAGTTTCGTTTGATTCTTTGACTTTGTTCACGGTGGTCATTCAAGTAATCGAGATCTTCCCGCTACTGTCCACTTTGCATTAAAACCAGTGACGGTTACCGACCGCCATTTTAGATTAAAGGGTTGTTTGTCGGGAGAGTGTCGGGATTTAAAAGAGTATTAATTATTACAGTTTCGTATCAGTTATCAACTGACATCTAAAAAGAGAGTAATCGAAAGACATATATTTTAACGTTACGCAGCAGAAATGTTATAGAATACCTGTGGTCCACCGAATTTCATGATGTTGGTGTGCCTTTGTTTTAGCGAAACGAAAAAGTAATTCTTACACGACGAAGACGATTTATTGTAAATTGTATTTTATAATTCTCAATCAGGCAGCCCAAATGAATTTCATACGCACAGGTAAACAGAAATGGGAAAATGATGCCGCTGAAAGAAGTCAATCATCTACGATGGAATTTTCGTCTGAGATGTGTTCCCACCGATAAACACGGTCGTTTGTGTTGTTGGAAAGGGTCGCTGGAGAAATTTAATTGACAGCTGGACTTCTGCCACCGCATCTCCACCGAGCCTGAAGGTGCCTATGTCCGTTATTTCCTGTCGGTACAAGCATTTTCTGTAGCAAAAAAAACAACGTTTTGTGAAAACCTGAATACACCGCCCTGGCTCGGTGAATTATTGAAGACAGAAAGGCTCTTAATTATTAAGACTGTGTTAAGGAGACAATACTCCACCAGTGGAAGAGAGAATCTCAGTAAATAACAGAATGGTCCATCTAAAATATTTGACTATGGAGTCTCTCCAGTTTCAGATCTACCACAAGGACAATCAAGTTCTGCCATCGCTGAGGACCTTTTCAGAGAAAAAACTTCAACAGTAATGCTTCTCGACATCATCTATGGCATGATATCAATTGGTCGACAACGCAAGTGAGGTCAACATTGTAGGAATTCCACTCTCCGAAAATACCACTAAACATCAGATAGGTTAGCGGTACTCCCCAAGTGCTTTTCTTTTAAGAAAAGAAAAAAAGAAAGCTTCGGTAGGCACTTCAGAAAATAATTGTTTTACTCACTCAGATTGTGAATTTTCTACTTACAGTGTAGATACGATATATTTTGGTATAGGATTCATGTGACTCTTCCTCGAGCAACGAAGAATCCAACACATCGTAATAGGCAAGAGGACGAGGAAAAAACGACGTTGCAATATGTCGCCTGAACCTACGTACCTTTTGGTTACATTTGTGAGCCAGACCGGCTGAACCAACTGAATGAAGGATCACTGCCCATGAACCCAATTGTGAATTGGAACTTGTCGCTCAAAGAAATTCAAGAGAAGGAAAAAATGGATTACGCGTGTGCGTTACGGATGGCGGCTCTTACACAAATCAATAATAATGCATAATGTGGGAAGACAATCTAACCACTGAAGCGGTGATCATGGTCCAGGTAAACACAAATTTTGTTACTCTTTGGGGAGCAAACACAAAGTAAGACAGTCATCAATACGAAGAAGTTAAACACGAGGGAACTCAAGAAATTACTGATCACTTACACTGATATTACCCAGCTGAAACAGGATCAGCTTAACAATCTATTAGGACAGGATGAGACTGGAGTGGCAAACATCGTGACAAGTCACTCCCCTGTCTTAAGTTAGCCTATGCCTCGTCGACAGTAGAATCACATCAGCAACTCCCAGGAACCCCTGGCATGAGTAACAATGTTTGTCTTAGGATAAACAAGTAGTGGCGTAAATGTGTACTTGGGTGTGTCAAGTTAGGAGCGAATCCTTATTCAGATTCTAATAGAGCTCAGAAATGAGTGAGCCCGTCTTCCCAAAACCTAACTTCACGGCGCGATAACTATTCAAATTTGTTAATCGGTTCGAAATTTCCTAATCGCCTCCTATCATGATACCCTAACGGCGAGCATCAACTGCGCTTCTTCACAAAACCTGCAGTCACAACAGCCTAGTCGTTGCCACCACGCATCGGTAAGAGTTCTCGAGATGCAAGGTTGTTGCCACTGCTGCCGTCTCAGCTCTGTCACCAAACTTTCTCTCCACTTAACTACTCCGACTATTTCGCCAAATTGTCCGAAAAATCTCTGCAGACTTCTTTGCTCCAGCACTTTCTGTAGAACTTTTTTCAGCGTCTCACCTCCAGGTGGCCTATCAAATATTTTAAAAGTAGGCCTCCCAATTTTCGCCTAGCTGATGTTCTTTAAGTCACCCAATAAGGTGTTTCCTATTTATCAGGAGAAGAATTTTGTTGCTTTGCATGTTTTCGCGTCTGACTGACACATAAATACTACATAAATGACCTTGTGGATGACATCGGAAGTTCACTGAGGCTTTTTGCAGATGATGCTGTGGTGTATCGAGAGGTTGTAACAATGGAAAATTGTACTGAAATGCAGGAGGATCTGCAGCGAATTGACGCATGGGGCAGGGAATGGCAATTGAATCTCAATGTAGACAAGTGTAATGTGCTGCGAATACACAGAAAGATAGATCCTTTATCATTTAGCTACAAAATAGCAGGTCAGCAACTGGAAGCAGTTAATACCATAAATTATCTGGGAGTACGCATTAGGAGTGATTTAAAATGGAATGATCATATAACGTTGATCGTCGGTAAAGCAGATGCCAGACTGAGATTCATTGGAAGAACCCTAAGGAAATGCAATCCGAAAACAAAGGAAGTAGGTTACAGTACGCTTGTTCGCCCACTGCTTGAATACTGCTCAGCAGTGTGGGATCCGTACCAGATAGGGTTGATAGAAGATATAGAGAAGATCCAACGGAGAGCAGCGCGCTTCGTTACAGGATCATTTAGCAATCGCGAAAGCGTTACGGAGATGATAGATAAACTCCAGTGGAAGACTCTGCAGGAGAGACGCTCAGTAGCTCGGTACGGGCTTTTGTCAAAGTTTCGAGAACATACCTTCACCGAAGAGTCAAGCAGTATATTGCTCCCTCCTACGTATATCTCGCGAAGAGACCATGAGGATAAAATCAGAGAGATTAGAGCCCACACTGAGGCATACCGACAATCCTTCTTTCCACGAACAATACGAGACTGGAATAGAAGGGAGAACCGACAGAGGTACTCAAGGTACCCTCCGCCACACACCGTCAGGTGGCTTGCGGAGTATGGATGTAGATGTAGATGTAGATGTAGATTCGACGCCACCCCTAGCCAGAAGGTAGAGAAAAACTTTGGTTGAAGCTGGCGCATAGCTTTTTCACATGAGCACCTGAGAACGCCATCTCCTTCACGGACACGCCGCTACAGTTATTTCCAGAAGGACTGCCAGAAAACTTGGAGAAAAGCTTTGGCTGAAACAGCCACACATCATTCCCGAATGAACATCTGAGGATGTTACTTTTTACATGGTAGCTCACTCCAGTTACTCTTAGGAAGACTGTTGGAAAACTTATCACCAAAAGTTTATTTATTAGCATGAATAGCGGCTTGTAAAAGAATTGGCTGGACGCAAAGTATTGTTCCGCAATCAGATTGTTTTGATAGTCATCGTCGGCACGCACTAGTCACCCAGCGTGCCTACTCTGACTCATATCTTCTACAGCGATGTGCCATTCACTTAACGGAAACATACAGCTAAATAGATAGACATGAAACTACGTATGATACAGGGTGTTTCAAAAATGACCGGTATATTTGAAACGGCAATAAAAACTAAACGAGCAGCGATAGAATTACACCGTTTGTTGCAATATGCTTGAGACAACAGTACATTTTCAGGCGGACAAACTTTCGAAATTACAGTAGTTACAATTTTCAACACCAGATGGCGCTGCAAGTGATGTGAAAGATATAGAAGACAACGCAGTCTGTGGGTGCGCCATTCTGTACGTCGTCTTTCTGCTGTAAGCGTGTGCTGTTCACAACGTGCAAGTGTGCTGTAGACAACATGGTTTATTCCTTAGAACAGAGGATTTTTCTGGTGTGGAATTCCACCGCCTAGAACACAGTGTTGTTGCAACAAGACGAAGTTTTCAACAGAGGTTTAATGTAACCAAAGGACCGAAAAGCAATACAATAAAGGATCTGTTTGAAAAATTTCAACGGACTGGGAACGTGACGGATGAACGTGCTGGAAAGGTAGGGCGACCGCGTACGGCAACCACAGAGGGCAACGCGCAGCTAGTGCAGCAGGTGATCCAACAGCGGCCTCGGGTTTCCGTTCGCCTTGTTGCAGCTGCGGTCCAAATGACGCCAACGTCCACGTATCGTCTCATGCGCCAGAGTTTACACCTCTATCCATAAAAAATTCAAATGCGGAAACCCCTCAGCGCCGCTACCATTGCTGCACGAGAGACATTCGCTAACGATATAGTGCACAGGATTGATGACGGCGATATGCATGTGGGCAGCATTTGGCTTACTGACGAAGCTTATTTTTACCTGGACGGCTTCGTCAATAAACAGAACTGGCGCATATGGGGAACCGAAAAGCCCCATGTTGCAGTCCCATCGTCCCTGCATCCTCAAAAAGTACTGGTCTGTGCCGCCATTTCTTCCAAAGGAATCATTGGCCCATTTTTCAGATCCGAAACGATTACTGCATCACGCTATCTGGACATTCTTCGTGAATTTGTGGCGGACAAACTGCCTTAGACGACACTGCGAACACCTCGTGAAAGATGGTGCCCGGCCACATCGCACGGCCGACGTCTTTAATTTCCTGAATGAATATTTCGATGATCGTGTGATTGCTTTGGGCTATCCGAAACATACAGGAGGCGGCGTGGATTGGCCTCCCTATTCGCCAGACATGAACCCCTGTGACTTCTTTCTGTGGGGACACTTGAAAGACCAGGTGTACCGCCAGAATCCAGAAACAATTGAACAGCTGAAGCAGTACATCTCATCTGCATGTGAAGCCATTCCGCCAGACACGTTATCAAAGGTTTCGGGTAATTGCATCCAGAGACTACGCCATATTATTGCTACGCATGGTGGATATGTGGAAAATATCGTACTATAGAGTTTCCCAGACCGCAGCGCCATCTGTTGTTGAAAATTGTAACTACTGTAATTTCGAAAGTTTGTCTGCCTGAAAATGTACAGTTGTCCCAAGCATATTGCAACAAACGGTGTATTTCTATCGCTGCTCGTTTAGTTTTTATTGCCGTTTCAAATATACCGGTCATTTTTGAAACACCCTGTATGTGTCAGCGGCTGGCTGCTTGCCATCATTAAAATTTCCGTGAGTTTAGGACTTGTATCTCGATTACCAAAATAGCACAATTAATATGCTGATTTCTATCAATCCATATTATAAAAGAGCTACATGGTTTATGTCTCTAATTCTATACCTCTTGAGACTTGTTTTCATAATGAGATATATTTACTGTATGGTTAAATGATAATGTCGTAAATGATGATGGGTAAAATATTCCGGATGTAGAATAGTGCCCCATTCGGGTCTCCGGGCGGGGACTACTCAGGAGGAAGTTGTTATCAGGAGAAAGAAAACTGGCGGTCTACGGATCGGAGCGTGGAATGTCAGATCCCTTAATCGGGCAGGTAGGTTAGAAAACTTAAAAAGGGAAATGATAGGCTGCAGTAGGTACTGGGAGATGAAGAAGCTTGCTCAGGATACAGTAGCATGGAGAGCTGCATCAAACCAGTCTCTGGACTGAAGACCACAACAACAACAGTTTTAAACAAACAGTAAGAGTATAGTGGTGTATCTCCTACGTCACTGGAGAGTTAGGAAGTAGGAAGACTTGATTTAATTTTAAAAAGTGTTTCACCAGACTTTTTCTCTGATTGAGAACATTAACGTAATATCGATATCTTGACCTTCATACTCTGTATGTTTGTATATGAGTTTTATTAAGAACACATTTGATGACAAAAATTAGAATTTTCTTGGAGTCGCAAGACAAATTCAAAATACCTTCACTGATTTCAGAAGTAACGTTAGAAAAATGTAGGCCCTGAAAGAAGTACATAAGGCGGTGAAGAGTTGTTTAAACCAACACTACATGTGACCGCCAATAAAATTTTGGTTCTATTATGCTCGTTATTGTCACTTGTTACTGTGTCATGTCCATTATTTCAGAGGTACTGTGTGTCGGCTTGCTTAGCTGAGTGGTAACATATTTTCCTACCATGCAGCGGGCCCGGCTTCGATTCATGGCCGGGTTGGAGATTTTCTCCGCTTGTGGAGTGGATGTTGTGTTGTCCTCATCATCATTTCATGATCACGGACACGCAAGTCACCCAATGTGGCATCACGAAGACTTGCAACACGGCGGCCGAACGTCTCCGGGTGGGGCCTTCTGGTCATCAGTGCCACACGATCATTTCATTTCATTTCATTTCAAGGAGAAAAAGTTACTAATAGAAAAGGTGTAAAATTACGACAGTCAGTAGCGCAAAAGTATGCTAGGATGAAGTTCATAATTTAGCGAAGACAAAGTCCCTATATTTGGAATGGGTTACAAGAGAAAATGATAAAAAGGTTACGATTCTTTGATGAATGGATTAAGTGATTGAATATTTCTTGCAATAATTTCTTCAAGGGATAAAGTGTGACCTATGTAGGGAACACAGAACTACGCGAATCTGGAACGTGTCCAGAAAGGAAACTGGAAAACAAACAAATCACTAATATTTCAACGTTACATTACCGTTGTATCTGAAAACCAGTAAACATAAGGTAAACATATGGAGAAATCCTCAGTTCTAATATGACAATTAATTGCAAAGGTATTAAACTGTGGTACCGTACTTCCTACTGTTCTATCGTCATCTCCTCCGTAGTATAGTAACATCCCTCGTGTAAATGAGACTGAGTATGATGCAAAAGGTATTTCATTTAAAAAGACTTCACTTGCTAAACAGTGACGAAATTCAAGTATTTAAAAACCACCCCTTTTTCTCTACATCATTACTGTCAAGTGGTATTGAGAACACAGGCATAATACAAATATCTAAATAATTAAACATTTATCTTGTAAGCAGTCGGACAACAGGAAGACTTCCAAATGCTAATTAATTGTTACGTAATCCGCATCTAAATATAAATTAAATACAAGCGGAGTGATTGCTTAAAGCTGCTATTAAATTAGTCAGTTACATTATCCTCTTTGCGACTGTTGTTATTTAATTAATATCAAAGAACAAATATTCAAGCCCTGGCACAGCGGGCTTCAAATACATGTGGAGAAAATCAGTCGTAATATCCGTTTGAATGAAACATGAACTTAATTTGCCTGCCTTAATTATTTAATTTAGTAGAGAAACAGTTATTAACAGCGTTTACGCTTTTGGCAATGGATTATTTCTACAAGCAACAGAGGAAAACGTAAAAGAAATGAAGGTTTGCCCTTCAATGTCCCGGAAATGTACAAGAGTTCGTATGTGTACAAGAAGACAGTGTGAAAGGAAAGAAGGAAATAGTGACGAGGGTGGGCGAGCATTTATCTCCCTCCCTGGTCTCTCTCTTACTCCTTATTTCTCTCCCTTCACATACTCTCAATATTCATTCGATTCGTACAGAGAGTGTCACAAACCACGTCACTTTATTCCAATCGGAAGCAACTCTACACAACTCATTTGACATATTACCGGAAACAGAACTCAGAAATTACACATATCGTAATAAATACAAGGTGATTGTAGAGGGTCATGCGCGTCTTCGCCACTTAAATAATCAGCGAAATACGGGAACTATGTTTTGGTTTTAGAAATTAAACAATGATATTTTTATTGTGTCTTTTTGGAATACATGCATGAGGCAAAATGACGTCACTCTGTTGTAGGCGTAAGAAACTGTACGGAATAAAATTTTTTTTAGTGATGGAGTTATGAATTTCATTCCAATTCCAATAAGAAGCGTAGGTCACTTTCCATCGACGCGGGAGGAAGTGATACGTTATAATTAGGCCTCTGTCGACAAAACCCGCGTAATCGACGCAAGGGGCAATAACGTTCAGTGATATACAATTCTCGTTAAAAAAACAGGATGGCACTAAACGGAGAACACTCTACGTAAATGTAGACGAAGATCTAATGCATAACGAGTACTGGACGTGACACTAGCTGGCAAAGGTACCATTCTGATGGCGCAGTGAAAATTCCATCACGACTTACAAGACTTAGTTACGAGAGAATACGGGCTTGGTTGTGCGAAATAGGGATCCGAAGGAGCTCTAGAATTCTGACAAGAAAAAAAAAGGAGGAGCTGCTGTTGTAAAAGGCTCGATTACATACTGCTGAGACTGTAATACCGAGGTCGGTTGTAGGAGTGTAAGGCGTACACAGAACTGGATACAGATTAAGATAATTAATAAAAACTGTTTGAGGATGGGGAAACTGGTGTTCTGAGGAGTGACGACAAGAATTTGAAGCTCCCTGAATACCAAAGTAGGCAGTTCTGCTCAAGACGTATTATCACTCCTAAAAATAGCAGTCACGCAACGTGGATGAACAGTTCTGTGTGCAAAGAAGTTGACCACGTAGAACATTTCGTTATCAGAAGAGATACTTGAAAAGATCGGCACTAGAGGAAATACAAATAAGTTCAGTAAAATAAATCAATGTCTGTAGTAATATGAAAGCTAATTTCCTCTAGGTCCCATCTTTCACTTATAAATTTTCCACTAGCACCATCTTGGATTTTTTAATTTACTTTCATCCACCATCTTTAATTTTTTAAATTTCCTCCCACTGCGAGTGAGCTCAATGCAACGACAGCATTATCTACTACCAGTGGATACCCGAATTATGTAATAAGTAGAAGGTGGCAATACTACTTACAAAGTACCTAGAGAAATCTTTTAAGTATTTAAAATAGTACAAGTTGTTTAAAATTCTCAGTATATAGGTCTAAGATATAGGAACAGAGGAATACTATTCAATATGTACAGAAACCACTATGTCAAAATAAGGGTGGCAGACGAAGAGAGAACTGCTAAGATTAAAAGGGGCATAACGCAGAGAAGATAATAGAAGTTTTTGTAGGTAGGTAGTACAGAACAGTGAAGGTTAGAATGGTAGGTCAGATAACTACGTAACTCAAATGTCTGTCCAGTATTTTTCATAATTTTTCATACTTTGCAAGAGGAGTTTCTCATGTATGAGGGTTGGAAGTGTAACAGTGGCAACTATTTATTTACAGCTCGTACAAAATAGATAGGTGTTTCAAAGTTCTACTGACCTTCAAAGTAGTCACCAGCATTGTGTATAAGTCTTTGCCAGCGATGTGGAAGCCGCAGGATACTCTTAGCAGTGCCAGTTGTGTTGACAGTTCTAGCTGCGCGGTCTATTGCCCGACGAATTTGTAACAGTTCTGAAGCGAATTTCGTGAAGTGTTTCCTTCAGTTTAGAAATCGAGTTGAACTCATGAGGGCTTAAGTCAGAGGAGAGCAGTGTATGGTATAGCACTTAGCAGCCCCATCAGTCAAACAAATCAGTAACAGCTTGCACTGTACGTGCTTGAGTATTGTCCTGCAAAATGATGGTCAGGTCATGCAGAAAGTGTCATCACTTCTGTCAGTATGCTGTTCATTTTTGGAACACAACCTACGACCAAGTGATGACACTTTCTGCATGACCTGACCATCATTTTGCAGGACAATACTCAAGCACGTACAGTGCAGGCTGTTACTGATTTGTTTGACTGATGGGGCTGCTAAGTGCTATACCACCTACTGCACTCCCCTGACTTAAGCCCACGTGAGTTCAACTCGATTTCTAAACTGAAGGAAACACTTCACGGCATTCGCTTCAGAACTGCTGCAAATTCGTCGGGCAGTAGACCGCACCGTTCGAACTGTCAACACAACTGGCACTGCTAAGAGTATCCTATGACTTCCACATCACTGGCAACGGGTTATACACAATGCTGGTGACTACTTTGAAGGTCAGCAAAACTTTGAAACGAGTATCAATTTTGTATGAGCTGTAAATAAATAGTTGCCACTATTAAAGTTCCAAACCTTCGTACAATGATATACTAGTTTCGAGGGAAGCCTTGATTCTTCGAAAGTGACAGCATGCAAATTGTTCGAATGAACATATTCTACGCAGTAATTACCAGTAAGGTTAAACTGATTATTAATTGTGCTATTGTAAAAGAAATTGACGCTTCTCGAATTTAACAGTTTTCGATCAACAGAATAAAGTATATGCAGCTGTGGAGAGGTTCGACTTTGGGTTTTCCTTTCTGCGGCTAAGGTGTACGGCCGGACCGTGTGTAAAGCGAGGGAGAAGATAGTTGTTGATAGTCAGGCAGAGGGCGCTGACGCGAGTTGCATTCCGTACGTTCAGTGATGTCGATGATTGTGAATTAGTGTGACTAGCACTAATATTGGAAAGTGGCAGCAGCAGACGATGGGGATAAAATGTCCATCGTGTAAGCTTCGGAATGGAAGAGTCTGTGAACCAATACTGATGGCAAAGTTAGGTACGGCTACGAAGGCCATAATGGCGATGACGACCACAAAGGCTTGTTGCAGTGATAGGCACCCTTACTGACACCCGAAGACATCAAATGCCGCGTCGTTTAACAGTAGCAACCCACCACCTACATACCGCAGGCAAGGAAGATCTTAAGTTCATTAACAGTATCAGAAGCGTTGGAGAGCTCAGTCAGTATTTCAGGTTATTTAACGCAGTTTTGAAAAATTAAAGAACTTAAACTTACTGCTCGAAATTTTAATTATCCTAACAGTTTCCTACTAGCACTATCCAAGTGAATTCACGTTATAAGTTAAATGTATAACTATGCTATTTTGAAGTCTACAATTACACCAAATTATTCTCATAACTACGATCACAAGAATAAAACAAAACTCAGAGATAACGAACTATGAACAAATTCAGTGGTCGCTCTTCTTATTTAAATCTGTTAAGAACACATTTTTGTTAACCTTACCAACACCAATGTATTTTCCATGCTGCACACTACAAAGGGGGGGGGGGGGGGAAGAGTTAATTTGTCTACCCTAAAAAAATAATATCAGTTGATATATTAACAACATATATTATCAAAAGATACTGGTGTGTAAGTAGGGTTCAGAAGCTGGAAATGTAACTCACTCTTAGAAATATCAATGCACTTTGAATAACATGTACTACTGATTGGGGAAGCGGGGGGAGGGGAGGGAGGTACTTTACAACCACTGATAAAAAATTGGTTAAGTTTTGGTGTTTTCTCACAGCATAGTTTTTAAAGGAATACTGACGTATAGGTAATGTCCTGAACATCAAAAACTGACTATGACATTCATTGGGGAAAGTGATAACTGCTACGAAGACTTAAATTTTTGTAAGTTATGTGGAAATTTTAAAACATTTATGGAATCTCGTAGAGGAATTCATTAAAATCAATAAATGTTTTCCACGGTTTTAAAATGTGAAGCAACTGACTAGATTACAATGTTTTCAAAGATGGGTATAAAGCACCATCCTCTTCCCCCTCCCCTCCCCACCTTCCTCTGGTAATACCAGAGCTGAAATAAATTTTCATAACTGATTCTCTTAAAGTTATTATTAAAATAGTAACTTTTTTGGTCTCATTGCACATTAGAAATTTTGTATTAGTTGCGAGTGTTGTACAATTAATTGAAAACCGGATTATCCATCTTATGTCTGAGTTTCAGGAAATCAACGTAAAGTAATTAAACATTTCAGAAAAGGAAAACTATTTTCTTTGAGACAAAGAACTTAAATAGTTTCAAGTTTAAATTAGTTTTTCCTACGCATTACTTTCACTTTTGTTTCAGAAACTCTGAATAGCCAGCCGCGGTGGCCGTGCGGTTCTAGGCACTTCAGTCCGGAACGGCGTGACTGCTACGGTCGCAGGTTCGAACCCTGCCTCGGGCATGGATGTGTGATGTCCTTAGGTTAGTTAGGTTTAAGTAGTTCTAAGTTTTAGGGGTCTGATGACCTCAGATGTTGAGTCCCATAGTGTTCAGAGCCATTTGAACCGTTTTTTGAAACTCTGAATAACATTTGTTCCATCAGGGTTGGCCACCAATCTTCGTAATTACAGTTAGAATTTCAGGGGTTTCTCAAGGTAAGTGACCATGAAGCTATCTGCTATTGTGGAGACTGACTAGAACCAAATCGCACTGAAGTTGTGCTTATGGTACACAGACCCTTATTTCGTGTGAGGATTAGAGCATTGTTCTGCCACATATCGACCTAGCCAAACAACTACACAGTTTGGTGAAAAATTTCGATAGTATGATAAACCTTATCAAATTATGGGTAACATTAGGAATACAGGCTAACAGTTGAACAAATGTTTTGCAGCAGAGTAGGCCAGAAATACTTCGTTTTTTAAGTGTAAAAATTCGTATAAGCTCAACTGAGCAAATAAAGGTGAAAGCTAGAGGGAAGCGACACCCACTCAGTATGTCATGCGGCAATTTTTTGTGACTACGGTCGCGCGGCCAGCCTTTGCGGCAAAAAACTGACGGAACGTCGAAAATGTTTTGCTGTGTGAGGCGATAGAGTGTGTCAGCTTCCTCCAAGGCAGAGATAATTATTTCACTTATTACAGCCCTGCTAATGGCTGTGGCAATAAGTGCAGAGGCGCAGAAGTTACCGTATTTTTGTAGTTAAAATTAGAAACGATACTACAAAAAGACAACGTGGATCACTATTCCGTGTGAAGACCTAACCTTTCAGGTATGAGTTAACGTGGGAATTTATATCCACAGATAGGCCTAAAGAACTGACAAGTGGTTTGATCACAATTAACAACCCTGATAAATATTATGGATTCTGTGGTCCACGTGACAGTACCGTGTAACAGTGCCTTACCAGGATTACAGTGAAGTGTTCCCTGACAGAGAAGGTGGAAATGAATACCACGGGTATGGCACCCCTAGTCGAGGTGTCTCAGTTGTTGTAGAAAGGATATTGAGCCATCAAAGGCGAAAGGCAGCAAACTTTGAACAAAATAACTTGGCTCTTCTGCAGGACGCTGGGATCACAAGGCTGTAAACTGCCTCCTTGAAAAACGGTAAACCGACAAAAGAACCTCAAACTGAGTCTGAGAATCAGACCAAAATTATAGCACGAAACAGCAAATGAAAATAGGCTTTGCATCTAGGAATGTGGAGTAAACAAGTGTTAAATACTAAGCAAGAAGAGGTCTTGGAAAAATTAAGAACGTATAAGATGGACATAACTGCTCTTACGGAGAAAAAAAGTGCAGAAAGTGAACATTTTTTTAAAGAATATCTTATTTTACAGTTAAGTAAAAAACTAAAAAGAGCAAAAGAGGAAATATCTGTCACAGTAAAAATATAGTGGAAATGAAAATTGGGAAAAAATAAACCAGCAAGTTAGTGAAACTGAAATAGATATATGGGATTCATTCTGGTTTTAACAGCAGTGGATACTCCAGCAGGTGATATGGAAATAAGCATTAAAGATGACTGTCATGATCAGATGATGACGCTCTGACGAATATTAGCGGAAGGGAAGAAGACCGAAATATAAGAGTGAGCGGGGCTGATGAGTGAGACCTTTTGGAGACAATATATTAAATAACAATGACAGAACACTGATTCATATATGCCGAGAGCATGTTATGAAAACCGTGAGAAGATATTTTCAACGTAAAGATATTCACAAATTCACATGGTATCAACCTACATGATAACTTAGGGCTCTAATAGACTACAGTATTTTAAGCCAAGATCCCAGTTTCGTACTATGTATGTAGTAATGCGTAGGGGAGCGGAAAGTAGCACTGACCATCTACTGATAAAAGCAGAAATTTTCTTCGAATATAAAAAGAAAAGTACTAATAGTCATAGTACACATAAAATACATTGAGGGTTTCTATGAACCATTGTGTCTGATCCAGAAATACAGTTACAACAATTGGTGGCATCGAAATATGGAAGAGCAGATGCAGATTAAACAAAAGGCATATGAAAAAAGCTAGTTGCGAAAGATATAGATGAATTGAAAGTTAAGCTGATAAGAGCTCCTAAAAATAGAATCATGTATGAATGTGGAAGGGATAATGCCATCTGTCCCCAGGCAAGAATTAAACATTAAAAAAAAATGAAGAAAAGGAAAATAGCCCCGTTCAGGAGAAAATCCCACTGAACTGATAAAAAAAAGCAACAGGGGACACCCTAAAAATAATTCAACTTATCCTTAACAAGTGATTGATTAAATAAGAATACCTAAAAGCCTGGGAAACGTGTACTTGACACCATTTCATAAGAAAGGAACAAAACAATATTGCAACAACTGTAGTAACATTTCCAGTGGCGCGTCAAGGAAGTCTGTATCATCTAATTAAAAAAAGGACGTCTCAAAAATGAAAACATAACAGGAGAAGAACAGAGCAGCTTTGGCGCTGGTCGATACTATATAGATGATGCTGTCACTGTAAAAAGAACAATTGAAAGAAGAAGAGTCAGGTGAAGAGACACATTTATGATTTTCTTACATTACAGAACACACATGACATCACATCAATAACAAATCTGTATCGACATCTTGACGAGAACACAATAAATAAGTTGTGGGAGCTCAAACATTTACTTGAGGTTAGAGATAAGAAATAAAACAGGATAAGATATATCACAAGTAATACGACCAATCAAAGGCCTTAGACGAGGATACTGCATGACATCTGCTTTGTTTAAATATTGTCTGAAAATGTTGTTAAAGGATGGATGAGAATGTTTGAGGTAATGGGTCTACACATACAAGGAGACAGTCAGGTTTATTATTCGCCAATAATCAAGTTATATTGCCTGCACGTAAGTTTAAAACAGAGTGCGTTATGAAGAAATAAAGACAGACAAACAATAAATTTCATTAAACCAAAACATGAAGCAAACAACATGACATTATCATAAAGGGAAATGCTATTGAGGCATGTCAGAAGTACGAGTACAAATATATCAGATATTGAGTCCAGTAACCAAGCAATAAGGCAGAGGAAACAGCAGCTAACAAACAAGTAATCAGCTAGCTGAATTCCATCCTCTTATTAGATCAAATTAAGTAAAAGACAATAAAAGTTACATGAATCAGTAGCATAAACCATTTATTGATATGGACTGGAATGCTGGATATGGCCAAATTAGTACAGAAGAATACTTGATAGCGCCCAGTGATATTGTCGTAAATGAAAATTTTTAAGTGACTGTAGCCCATGTCACGTAGAATGCGGTTCTGGGTATAGAGGCTGGCGGAAAGGAAGTGTGAGGGTGGATGAGAATTGCACGTGCGCGGCAGCAGAGAGCGGGCAAGCAAATTCCACGTTGCTGAATTGCGTTGTTGCAGACAACAGTCGGGCTCATTTGCCTACAGTACATCGTATTATACGTACAAATCTATGAGGGGAATAGTAAGTAGTAACACCAATTTCGATCAGTCGTCATGAGAGAAATAGTAATTCACGTCTTGATGACATTGCGTCCACTGCTCCACAGATTTTCTCTGCATGACATCGCGAAGCGAGAACAGCTGACACAGCTTTGTGAATACATGAATTACAATTTTTCTCAAAATGACAATTGTCTATGAAAAGATAGTTGAAACTGCTTGCAATAATTATCACTTATTGCGATTTGAACCGAATTATAAGTAAGCATTTAATACACAACAAAATAAACTTCAATCACTGCAATTTGCACTGACATTTAATCCATGAAAAGGTGATTTACAGATCGTTAGATACATCCCACTTGTTCAATATGCCACTGTGCAGCGCCGATGAAGGAAACCACCACCATAAACGAGACCCATGACTGCAGCCACAGAAGGGTGCGTCAACCAAAGACAGAGGCCAGCCAGCCGTGGGCGACCCCATATCCCGGAAGAATTCTATCGATATTCCATTTGAAAACACTTGTCGTATTGAATCTTCTCAAATTTCTGCAGAGTATACACGCGACACACATGATCCTGAAGGCAGGGTCAATGCGAACTAGGTATCAGTTCACTATTCACTCGTCCAGAGGGAACCGCGAGCCAAACTCTCTGAACTGATGTACAAAGGATGGACAAGCCCCATCTCAGAACAAAGACTTTACTGTTTCCGTCCCTGACCTGCTGGCTTGCTGCTACGCTTTCTACGGCCATCTCCAGACTCACTTTAATATTGGGAACCAGACACAATTTTATCAGTGTAACTACGATTAAATATTAGGATTGCTGTCATGGTCTGACAGGGAGCAATGTACTGGAAATGTCTCCTCTTTATGACTGAGGTTCTGGAGCGAATCTCAGTATCTATAGCGCACACAATTCTCCACGTAAAAAAAAAAAAAAAAAAAAAAGATCTTCCGTTCTCCTTACGGTTATCGATGTGCTGAACCTATAACGCCCTCAAGATAGGACATGCAGTAGTGACCACCAGACACTCGTACATATGGCATGAAGACTGTTGTACAAACGCTGGGTCGGTTCCCCTTGACACAAATGCGTCACTGCGTCTGGCCCCAATTTATTTGCTTGCTCTCTTTCTATACACATCTCCACACTCTGGGATTAAAAGAACACATGTATTTTCAAATGGTTTGCTAGAATATCGTACCAATTACGCGATACTTCTCGAAATCAAGCACAAAGCAGTATCCTACCTATCGCTCGCTCAACACGCTTCTGAAGATATAGAGTGGAAAATATTTCTCTACGAATAGGAAACTTTAGCGAGGTGTATTGTACCGTAAACCATTGAGTAACTAGAAAATTTTACCGTCTCCGAAGACCTTTATGTGAATACTTGAGTAAAACAGAGGAAACTGATATTTCCGCTACCGAATACCGGCATCGGTGATATAACAGATTCCAAAACATCCTTACAAGGTAAAAAGTCAAGTAAGGTGTTTCTCATGTCTAGAGAACCAGCAAACGTGTCCTCCACCCGTGTTTCACCTGGTAGATGCACTCAACACACATCACAATCGATGTTCTCTCAACCAAATAAAGACAGGGAATGTGATGAAGCAGTCAGTCGGACGATTTACATGGGAGGGAATAATGGTCCTGCTCAAACACATGTCCATATTGAATGTCCTCAAATTTCCATGCGATCACGAAAGCTGTCCAACACATGTTAAGTATTAGTTCACTATTCGGCCGTGTAGAGGACTACACGGTTAAGTCAGGTACATTCCTGCATCCCTACAGGCCTTCCCATATGGACGGCTCCTGCCATTAATGGGAAATGTGATCATTCCCGCCACAGGTCACCACAGGGGCGTCACGCACCCCTAAACAGAATCGTCCTACGACGTAGGTCACATATTTATTTTATCGCTATACTTACAATTGTATGTTACGATTCATTCGAGAATGAGCGAAGTGTCGGAAATACATCCTGTTGACGGCTGTGACTCTGAAAATAGAAATATCTCTACCATTCTTATTAGACATACTCTTCCCTTTGCTATCACAGTATTCCACGTCAAATCCATAACTTCCTTACGACTAGACACAGTCATTTCCTTTGCACACGCCAGAATAAAAATACATCCTTTATAAGCCTGAAGCTCAAGGTGAACCTATAAAGCTTCCCCTACTACTAAGTACAATACTTCGTCAATAACTGATTGATGACGATACGAAATATTAGTGACCGAAAATCAACGATGGGTGGACATGGCTTATAAGTTTTTCTTGTGAGTGGTACCACTGTGTCTTAGAAATAGAGGCGTAACCGACTCACAAACTGCCAGATGTTAAAAAACCCGATCGCAACAACTACTGTATGTTACAGTCACAATCTGTCTTGGTTCTACTAATGCAGACAAGTATTCATGTTGAAAGCTATACTGGCTTTATAAATCGAAGTATGGCATTACCTTCGAATGAAGTGGTTTTTTCCAGACAAATACCATGACACTGAATATAGATGGTGATCACCGGACGGTTCCAACAAGCAGAAAACAGAGCAGACGCTCTGAAAATATGGAATATGGGGGGGGATGCCACTGGATACAATTGAGAACAGTTCTATACTACGCATCCCATTAGGTGCATTTCGCTTGGTGTTCGCAGTTGTACTACAGTTACAAGCAATTTTAGAACACTGGACGAGAGGTTACCTCATGATCACATGGGCAGAACTGACATAAGCTAATCGATAGAAATGCCGAAAGTAAGCAAGAGGAATCCTAGGAAACGTCGACATGGGAACGAAGGGAACCATGGGAACAGTCACTTTTTTTAGTCGAGGCAGCATTATACGGTGTATCTATTGAGGTATCAGTGATACATGCGACTTAACTACTGTATATGACGCTTAAACAGGGAGGAAAAGAGCCATATGCCTCTGAACTTACTTGCATTTGCGTTAAGGGATAACTTAGGATGGATGAAGTGGTTAGTTGGGGTGGAGTAGCTCGAGTTGTAATGAGGTATGATTTAATGGTAGACTGATGATGCATTCTAGAGAAAGATAGGCAGAAGTTGCTGCAGGTCATTTGACAATGTTTTCCTGATGTTCAGTCAGGATGCATCAGCAGTGTGACATAGCCCGTAGTATACAACTGCCAGTCCTGCAGGGGCCTAAGAGCAATGTCTGCTTGCGATCGTTAAGGGTAAACCTCTCAGTCAACAGAGGAGTTCCGTCTCATGTGTGCTGAAGCAGGACACATTCCTCAAAATGAACGAAGATTTAAGTGATGTACTCCATTCCCCTGTCGTGTCTTGGGTGTAAAGTCGATAGTTCAGTTTCGGTTCCAGGCGCTTCAGTCTGGAACCGCGCGACCGGTACGGTCAGAGGTTCGAATCCTGCCTAGGGCATGGATGTGTGTGATGTCCTTAGGTTAGTTAGGTTTAAGTAGTTCTAAGTTCTAGGGGACTGATGACCTCAGATGTTTAAGTCCCATAGTGCTCAGAGCCATTTGAACCATTTGATAGTTCAGTTTCATAATTTATTTAAGTTAGCAATAGGTGTTTGTGAGAAACTGCAGTCCCCGTGTATACAATTGTTTGACAGATATGCTGTTTACAGAGTTGGTGGCTGCATGACTTGTAATTTCACATGTCGGACGCTGCTGCTATGCGTTTATCGTTTCCTTGTAGGAGGTGTTCTCCTTTGCCCATCCTTTGTACTTCAGATCACAGCGTCTGAGAAAGCTTTTGGCTTATGTCGAATTGGCTCGTGGCTCCACCTGTGCGAGTGAATAATCAAATTACACCCAGTATGCATTGAGTTGCCTTCGGGAGCACGTGTGTCGAGTGTATAGTCTGTGGAAATTTGAGAAATTTCAATATGATGAGTGTTTGCACTGGGAGAATTCATAGCGTTCTCTCAGGATGTGGGGTCGTCCATGGTTGGCTGGCCTCTCTCTCTGGTTGACATACTCTTCCATGGCTGCGGTCATGGGTCGCGTTTACTGTGGCAGTTTCCTCCGTCGGCACTACACAGTGGCACAAGGAATACGTGGGATGTATTTGACCATCTGTAGATCACTTGTGCAGGGTTTAACTGTCAGTGCAATATGGCGCTCTGTACAAAATAATTTTTTACCACTGGAAGTCTTGTGTGAAGAAAGAAAAATGGTGACAGTTCTTCTGCACCAGCAGCATCAGTAAGTTTGCGGGTAAATTCAGTAAGAGGCAATCAGAATGCTCCATTGATTCACAAGACATCCTTTGTGGTGAGGCATAGGACCCACTACATAGTGGTGACAATATCTGTGTTTCGAAGATGTTTGTTGAAAGCAGGTCTTAACGATTTCCAGGAAGGATATGATGGATGGGGTGCCACGTTAGGACCATCAGGAAGACTGCAATCGGTGTTACTCTGGGTATTTTCGTGAACAGGTCCTTTTAGGACAAGAATTTCCATTCAGACAAGCTGAGACACTCCGAAAGCTCTTACAAAAGCGATTGTTGACTCTTTCTGCAGCACTTTACAATTTCTGAGAGGTCGACTTGGCTTTTATTTACATAGCCTTGTGATGTCTGTATAACTTTACGGTGAATCGCCACATGAACTTTTCGCAGCCATGTGTCAGATAAGCTTAGTAGGTAAATGCTTGCACGGCTGGACGTAGCTCGCATGTCCTGTTAGTATCACTAGGAACAATACACCCTTTGTTCTCTGGGAAGCATTGGGACAGATTTCTATAGTGCGACCTGTAACATCAGTACCCATATGTAGGGAGGTTTCGTGCGAACAACATTAAAGATGTGTCCACGACCCAAAAGGTGACGTAGCTCTCATTCACATAGGAATGTGACGTTAGTGTAACACTCGAAGAACTCTAGCTCTGTACCCGAAAACAGACTTGACTTTCACCTGCTTGCTGTAGGCTGCAGGGGTGTGAGACCAATGCATGTGTGAACGCTGGAGTCTCAGATAGTTGTGTGTTGATGATAGGTCGAAAGCATTTTTTATGCACAGAGAGTGTTTGTGCAGTGCATTATTTTCGACTGTTTAAGCGTTGTGAGTGTGTTTGCAGAGGCTTTTACATGCATTATTTTTTGAGAATTTATGAGTTGTTTTTGTGACTGCACATGAGTGTACTGCATTACTTCGATGATTTACGAGTAGTTTGTAGGACTGTATGCTGTGTACTGGATTATTTCGGTCATTTACGAATTGTTTGCATGTCTGTACATCAGTGTACTGCATTATTTCGATAGTTTACCTGTAGTTTGCAGGTCTGTAAACTGTGTTAGTGACCCCAGGCATGCCACAGCGAGTGTTTTGTATCAGTGTAATAAATTTACTACATCAAATCTGTCCCTAAATAAATTGTTCCAAAATAACTGAAGTACTCACCTTCCTCTCTCCAGCAGCTCAGCGCAGGCTGAGTCCTTTTCCCGCCATTTTCCGCCTATCCAGTTCTCCATCTTGGATTACGTTACAGGAGGGACAACAGCGTCCCCTGGTGGCAGTACTTTGTACTAGGTCAGTTGGACTCCGTAGCTTGTAGTGAACACACTGGTGGAGGTACTGCCTCTAATTGTTTAATTATAGACTGAAAATAAAGACTTACCTCCATCCTATCCATCACAGGCTGAGTTCTTTTCTCACCAATTCCTAGGAAGAGGTGGCAGTTGGATGACTTAGGTTAGTGCAGGTAGCTCAAGTGACCTATTTTCCTGCCATTTTCTTAGGTTAGTGGAAGTAACTGTGGTGTGTTGCATTGTCTTGCTGGAATTTGAACCTCTCGCCATTTTCTGGTAGAGTGGTGGGGAGGGGGGGGGGAAGAGTTTAGGTTAGTGGAGGTAGCGCAGTTGACCTATTTTCCCCTACCAAAATTTGAACTTCCCACCATGACATCATTGTGACGTTGCTGTATCTATCGCCACCATCTTGGATGAGCCATCTTGAGTAAATTTGGAAACAATGGAGAGTGGGATGGCGCCGCCCTTGTTCCACTACTAATGCTGACCGATAACATCGAAAAATACCGGTATCTCGACGAGTAACCGTTGGTGCCATTTTGGGGCCTTATCTAGTTCGTGCCTTGAAAAGCACATGGTTTTACATCTGGAAATATCAGTCTTCTGACGAATTTATCTAGCTGCATTAAGTATGGTTTTTTGAGTATATAACGTGGTGGGAGAGGTTTAACTTCTCATAGGCAATATGATGAACATTGTAGTGTGCCTAATTCAAAGGATACGAAGTCCTAAAGAAATAGTTAGGAAGTTCTTATTAATATGTATACAACTGATATGTTGACAAACGCATTGTTTAAACAACGAGTGTTTAAAACTAAGGAAAATTATTAAGTAGTATCCAAGGTTCTCGGGTGTCCAGCCGGATCCGATCGTCGAAGTTCCACGACATTTCTGCGAGTAACCGTTCCGTCATCATCAGGTGGTGCTGATGGGCCATCAGCACCACCTGATGATGGCGCAACGGTTGTTCGCCGAAATGTCGTGGAACTTCGACGATCGGAGCCGGCTGGACACCCGAGAACCTTGGATACAGCACATTCGCCGGGGAAGCCTCAGATCAAATATTATTAAGCTCTTCCAAAGGCTACATCGAAATTCCATCGTCACTTCTACTTGCGTCTGTCTCCGAACAATCTGATTGTAAATTTGCGTTGATAGGTTCAAGGCTTATATCCATCATCACTTCCCTGTCAAATTCTTCTTTCTGTAGCTTTTCAGCATGCCGCACAGACTGTGCCCACGCTACTGGTGGGATTTTGTCTATCGCCTCACGGACAGGCGATTCAGTGTATGTTATCTTGAATGGTTTGTTTTTCTCCCACATAGCTCTACTACTTTGCCTAAATTAGTTCCATGGGGCTACACGGAGAGTGACACGTGGGGAAACGCAAAACTGTGTGACCCCATTCACGTGCAAGGAAGTGAAGTTTGTGCGTTCTATCATGTGACTTATAAAAATTAATGAGCTGTAGGAGATCGGCACGAATCTAGTTTATACTGTGCTTAATATTTTTAGTTTTAAGCCAGGAAAGAATATTCGCTTCCCTAGTGTTTGTACTTGGTATTTTCTCTGTAACAGTTGAAGTATAACTGGCAATGACAGACTTCGAAGCAAGGTATGACAAGAATTGTGAATCACGTCACGAAACTGACAGCGCTTATTTCCGAATGGTAGTCACTGCTGTTTTTCTTGTAGGTAAATACAAGTTTATTCTTAGAAAAAAACCAGACCAGGAGTCAGCACACTGAATAATTATCCGAGAACCTATTCCTACGAAAACTTTAAAACCACCAGAACGATCACTCGTTCTCAACCAGATCTTCCTGGAATGAATCTAACTGACCCATGTTTCATCAAGGTAATATGCCGTTGAACTACCGCCTTCTCTTGTATCGTTAATCTTTATATTGGATGTGCTGCACTTGTGTAACTTCTTTGAACTAAAAACTCTCTTCTTAACATATCTGAAACCATCATATTTTGAAATTCTTTCCATTTTGAAATTATTTACCATTCAAGCCAATTTTCTCCTGAGTAACTGTAACACATTTTTGTGATGTCGGGAATTCTTCATTCACATGGAGCACTTTAAAATATCGTTGTTAAAACCATCCGTTTGTGTTACAGGTTCCTTGAGATCTCTTTGCTTTCCACGACACGAAATCGACTTTTTCTACGGTTGCTACAGCTCTTACGCTTTCGTTTACAATTCTCTTTACACTTCTCTTGCCGACGCCACATGGTTCTGGAGTCTGTTCGTGCGTCTTCAAGTGTCGACAGTAGGAGACCTGCTTTCAAATTCACGTTTGAAAACGTTGTAGCCGGCCGATGTGGCCGTGTGGTTCTAGGCGCTTCAGTCCGTAACCGCGTGACCGCTACGGTCGCAGTTTCGAATCCTGCCTCGGGCATGGATGTGTGTGATGTCCTTAGGTCAGTTAGGTTTAAGTAGTTCTAAAATCTAGGAGACTGATGACCTCAGAAGTTAAGTCCCATAGTGCTCAGAGCCATTTGATTTGACTATCGGTAGTCAGTCACCAGAACACTTGGTTCAGATGATTCAAATGGCTCTAAGCACTATGGGACTTAACTTTTGAGGTCATCAGTCCCCTAGACTTATAATGACTTAAACCTAACTAACCTAAAGACATCACACACATCCATCCCCGAAGCAGGATTCGAACCTGCGACCGTAGCGGTAGCGCGGTTCCAGACTGTAGCGCCTAGAACCGCTAGGCCACTCCGGCCGGCATCAGAAAACTTGGACCAGCTGTTGAGTCGCCGTGTTTGTAGAAGCTCACCTATGATATGGAAACTCAGAAACGTAAGAGACGCTACCATTTCGACTGGCAGTCATTTAATTCGCATTATTACCCATCCAGTCACGGTAATTCACTGGCTAATTTAACGATGGTAGCACAAATGTTCGTCAATCACTGAGTCATAAACTTATCATGTTTCTCCCTCAAATAACGCCAATAGTTGCGGTGCCGTTTTATTTTTCAGTTGTGACATCTCTCTTTCGTTCGGCTCATTATAAACGCTTTTATTTACCAGTGATTTCATTACCTGGAACTTTACGTTGTCCAGCTATTCGAACAGTATTTGTTGTATTATTCAAATTCTGTGATGATGCTCTCTTTGCTAGCCATTTTCGCGCAACTTAAACTGTTCAGACAGTGCTCTTCTTTTATATATGATTGAAAGATCATAACACATCTAAAATAGTCCACGATGCGGGGATCCGGAAGTGGTAAACGGCTGAGCCGAGACTCAGCAGAACAATTGAACAATTTTATTTTAGTATAATAAATTTACTTCATGCACATACTCGTAATCTCAGCACCTTTACTAAAGTAATACAATTACTGCACTGCAGCACTCCCAACTAAGACAATACCACACAAAAGAGGATTAGACCACCTATCAAAATTTTTTTTAAAAACACTAGTAATGCAAAATAGTTCAGAGGAGCTAATAAGAAACAATATCAAAGGTAATTCAAATGTTCTCAAAAGCAAGTTAGATCACTTTGCAAAAATTATTTTAGAAACACCAGTAATACAAAATAGTTTAAACTACAACCCGAGATTTACCGTCGAAGAGTGCCGAGGAGTCGGCCAGAAAAATTTATTTAGAAGTCGGTATTTACATTCAGGAACGGAAGCAAGAAGTCATCCCACTGATTTTGCATTGGTAGAGTACAGTTCGGCTTCAGAGCTCTAAAACATAATAATAACAAAGTTAACATACATACAACAACGTCTTACAACAAATACATATAATTTAAGATGAGGTACCAGTTATAACGGTTTATCTTTCACCATTTACGAGCCCAAATGAGTTTACCAAACTAATCGGGTGCGTACTGCGTAGCGTAAGATGCTGGCCAGACAGTGCGTAGCTAACAGTTACTAGAAACAACTAAGGTGGACTCACAGTACCACTGACGCCACCTTTGCAAATTTTAAACAAAAAGAACACTTAAATGCTGGGGCAGCCGATGTCCCGTATGCGCCGTCAACACTGAATCGCACAAAAAATAAGTTAATTCACTTTATGCGTCACTAAGATGTAATACAGCAGAAGGGAGCTCAACACTACCTTCAGTTGTTTGGTGATAGTCATTACAACGGTCTCACAGCAAGTACAGGTCAGTGAAGTACTTTAGATGTGGGATTAGAATCAGCCTTCCCCGTGGACATGCTCGAAACCACTGCCACTGGCGAATCGACGTGTACTGGTGTGGCTAATTATCGGATAGCCACCTCTAAACAGCAGCTGACCGCATGGGACAGAATTGCTATTACTCTGTAAAAGCCCAGGGAGGGGACAGAATTGGGCACCCGTTTTACGTGCACCACTTTTTTTGTTTATCCAAACTGGGATGGCACATTTCTGATTTGCAAGGAAATCTTGACAATATTTTTTCCATTTCCATTTTCTTCTTTCTTCCATTATTTTAGGTCATTATTTTGCACATATTTTAGGACAGAAGATAAAATAGTCTCTGTTGACCCACTGTGAACGTGGGACAACGATTGCTCAAGTATTTAACAAAGAAATTCGCCAAACATCCGTGGAATATTTGTGGTAAGGTTCTTTGGGATCAAAGTGTTTAGGTCATCGGTCTCATCGGTCCCTAAGCGTACACACTACTTAAACTAAATTACACTAAGGGCAACACATCAACACATACACCCATGCCTGAGGGGGGGGGGGGGCGTGAGCTGTGACAAGGCGCCTCTGAGACCGACCCGCTAGCCCGCGCCGCGCTGCCGTCGAAATTGTGGAAGCTGTATTATTTTGTTTACGCCACCAGTTTCGGCATTTCAGTATGCTATCTACAGGCCCCATATGCACCTCCCAAAACTTATCGATTTTGGCATGCCGAGGCCATTTGTTTCTGGATGTCGTGAATTCTCAAGTGCTTCATTCGAAGACTTGATTGCATCTATGAGTGGCATATTGAACTGACGAAGGTGGCAGAGAAAAAAATGTACAAAATAAAAAAAAATTAAAACTGAAGTAACTTCTCAGTTTCCACGGCTGTTTGGCGAATTCCTTTTTTAAATATTTGATCAGCCGTTGTTTCACGTCCACAATGGATCAACAGAGACTGAATGGACCATACCAGGGTATGGGACGAGCATCTGAATTCATCAGGCAGTTGCAGTCAAATCTTCGAAGGAAACACTTAAGAATTCACGACATCCAGAAACCCCTGGCCCCAGTATGGCAATATTAATAATTTTTAGAGGTGCAAATTGGGCCTTAAAACGGTATATTGAATTCCCGAAACTGATAGCGAAAACAAAATAAAGTAACTTCTCAATTTCCACAGCTGCTTGGGGAGTTTTTTCTTAAATAAACAGGAGTAGACACATTGTCAATTACAAGCAACAGTTTTAACTGCTCCTTCCATTAAACTTGGTATTTTGGTTTCTTTACTTTCGTGCCATCACTGCGACATATCTAAACACCTTCTTAGGTGGTTATGATGCCAATATAACTACATTTTAGTCCTCATGAATTGTTAAGGTGTAACTGGTAAAATAGAGGACTTATATACTGAAGCGCCAAAGGAACTGGTATAGGCACAATTTTTCAAATGCAGAGGCATGTAAATAAGCAGAACATGGCGCTGCGGTCGGCAACGCCTATAAGAGATAACAAGTGTCTGTCGCAGTTGTTAGCTCGGTTACTGCTGCTACAATGGCAGGCTATCAACATTTACGTGAGTTTGAACGTGATGTTATAGCGATGGGGCACATCATCTCCGTGGTAGCGATGAAGAGCGGATTTGCCCTTACGAACATATCAGGAGTGTACCGTGAATATGAGCAATCCGGAAAAACATCCAGTTTCGGACGCCGCTGCGGCTGGAAAAAAAATCTTGCAAGAACAGGACCAACGACGACTGAAGAGAATTGTTGAGCTTGAAAACTGTGCTACCCTTCCGGTCAGCGTGCGAAACATTCAACGAAACATCATCGATATGGGCTTTCGGAGCCGAAGGTCCAGTCGTGTATCCTTGGTGACTGCACGACACAAGGCTATACGCCTCGCCTGTCCCATCGACACCGACATTGGACTGTTGTCGACTGGAGAAATGTTGCGTGGTCGGATAAGTCTGGTTTCAAATTGTATCGAGCGGATGAACGTGTAGGGGTATAGAGACATCCTCACGAACTCATGGACCCTGCATGTCAGAAGAGGACTGCTCAAGCTGGTGGAGGCTCTGTATTTGTGTGGAGCGTGTGCAGTTGGAGTGATATGGGACCTCTGATACGTGTAAATACGACGCTGAGAGGTGACACGTACATAAGCATCCATTCATGTCCACTGCGCATTCCGACGGACTTGGGCAATTCCAGAAGGATGACAGCCCTGCAGGATTCATGGTGTCACTTCCCTCCAGAACCACTTCAGATATTTTAGTCGAGTCCATGCCACGTCGTGTTGCGGCACTTCTACGTGTCGCTGCAGCCTACACGATATTAGGCAGGTGTACCAGTTTCTTTGGCTCTTCAGTGTATATATACTGTTTAAGAGAGAGAGTGAATCACCAACGAATTGAGGAGGAAGCGAAGTGAACCATATTTTGAGATTTTTGTGACGTTACTGCAATCCTCACAAAACCGAGCCAAATTTACGAAGAACTTAGCAGTATCAGCCTGCTTGTCAGTATGACGTTGCACCCGCTGTGGCCTGAATATAGCACCGATTCGATCGGGCAGGGTCTCATAGAGCTGTTGTATCGTCTTCTGTGGCAAACGAGACACAATTTTTGTCCATGATCTTCGCTATCCCGGGTACAGGCAGTGTCACGGAACTGGTCCCAAACGTGTTTTATAGGGAACAGGACCTTGCTGGCATCGGTAGCATCACAACATCGGGGGCACACCTCCTAGGAACACGTGACCTCTATGGACGATCATTGCGATGTTGGAAAATGGCATGGCAATACTGTCGCATGAGGACGTAGGGTGACCAACGCGGACGGTTGTGGCGTCAGAGTTTAATCTATCACCACCTGCGCTGACCCGATGTCGAACATGATGTTTTCTCACACCATCATGCCCGGGGCAGCACGGTAGTGACTCTCCGAAACATTGGAAATATCTGAACACTTCCCACGTTGCTGCAATGCTTGCCGTCGATGGCCACCGGGGATAGTGCTGAAATTCGAATCATTGCTGAACACAAAGCGACGACATTGATCTGCAGTCCAAAAGCGGGTCACCGCCACATCAAAATGCCCCACGAATGTGGATACTGCCCGACTCGACCAGCTGGCAGAATGGAAACCTACAATGGCGTCCATTTCAAAGTCTGTCAGGCCCTGGTATTGCGCGCACGTGGGTATGGAGCATCTTCCTGCTCTTCACAGTGATCACTCAACATCTGATACCCTTGATATACCGTATTTTACGGACTATAAGAGTCACTCCTTTCTTCGATAAATTGCCTGCCAAATTCATGTGCGCTTATACTCGAAACTGATATAAAAATGTCCAGCGTTTGATTTAAAATACCCGCCAGTCTTACAAACGGCTACATATTCGTTGCCGCGAGAAACCTACCTTGCAACATTGGATTCAACTTGGACCAGCAGTGCACCTATGTGACGAACATGAGTTGAGGGGATTCACAAGCTTGCTAACACTGTCTCCTGCTCCGTCGTCACAAACCCAGAACACTTTCTAGTGTATGATGCGTCACTGCAGTCTACGGTAAACTTGTAAACTTGAATTGAAAGTGATTTGTGTTATCGGTAACAGTACAATCATTTGTTAACAGCTAGTTTCATGATAGGAAGAAAAATGAAAGGTATTCAGATGATGTGGAGTATAAATTGAGAGTAATAGCATACCCAGAGGTACACGGTAACAGAGCAGCTGAACGGCCTTTCGGCCATCCACCAACAGAAAAATCCATTCGTGACTGGCGGGCTAACAAAGAAGAACTGACAAAAATGAGGAAGACTAAATGTGCAGATAGAGGACTGAATGCAAAATGGTCATAACCAGGAGATGATGTATTAAAATGGATTCAAGAGCACCGTCAAAATTTCATTGGAATTAAAACAAAAATGACTCACAAAATGACTCACATACACGCTAGTGAGATAGTGCTACAGTTGATTTACAGCAATAGACTTACAGGCTGGAGTTGGTTGGTACTACAAGCTTGTGGAGCGTCATGGACTTAGCATGCGAATCAAAACTGTAATATCTCAGATAATACCATAAGAGTATAAGGAGAAAATACCATCTCCCCGTCTCTTTATAACTCAACATCGAAATAAAACCAGTGTGGAACAAATAGTGAATATGGACAAAACTCCTCCGACATTTGATGTGCCGAGTAACAGAACTGTTGCCATGAAAGATGTTGAAACTGTAGATACACAAAGAAGTGGCCTTGAAAAAATGCACAACATTATTATCATTTCGAGTTGTGCTGGTGGTTCTAAACTTAACCCAGTGATCCTTTTCAAGCTCAAAACAAGGCAAAACTTTCTGAAAAACCGCCAGGTGCTGTTGTTCACGTACATGACAAGAGTTGAATGGACGGAGCGGGTATAAAATTGTCGATGTACAGAATTTGGGAGTGAAAGAAAGGTGCTTTCTTGTAGAACAGTTCTTTTCTAGTGCTAGATCAATTTAGTAGTAATTTGAAAACGCCTGTGAAAGAGAAATTGAGACAGGGAAATAAAGTGCTTGCTGTTATTCCGGAAGGACTTACTTCGCATCTGCTGCCTCTTGATGTCTCGATAAATAAACCATTTAAAGTGTATATGAGAGAGGAATGTAACAAATGGGTGAGAACAAATGGATGATCGATGAAAGCCAATATAAATTCACGGGAGCTTTAAAACGACCTTCAGTCAAACAAGGGTGTCAGTGGCTGGAACAGCCGTAGTCTAGCGTAAGAGAAGACATTATTGCTAAAATTTTCAAGAGGAAGAAGATAGTTCCGATGACGATTTTCAAGGATTTTTAAAGGTCAGTTCGGTTTTAAAAGAATTTTTGTTTTTAGTCCGTCTTTGCAACCTCACAATAAAATGTTGAAAATTTTGTTTAAAAAAATTTCCTGAAAACTATGGTACCCGTTATAATCCGTAGCGTCTTATAGTCCGTAAACTGTGGTACCCTACCAGGCCTGGAAACAACACTAAACACGAAAAACACTGACTCGTTCTGGTGCTCGTGCAGAGAATTACATTTCTAATCATCTGCATTCCCCTCAATGGTGCGCAAGTGCACGATGTTACAATGACACACTTCCACGCCATCTAGGTATTCATGGTTATTCTGAGACGGTGTATAGACTCCTCCTTATGTCACCAAGGCTGCAGTTCGACCAACGTCAACTTAAAGCAAAAGAGTAACACAAGCTACATTACACACCACGTTCCATTCTTCAGTAGTTGGTCACATTTTTCCGTGTCGAATTCTTCCGCTGAGGACACAAACAGACTGAGTCACGAGGGCATCGCTCCATCTCGTTCCCACCAAGGTTGTAGAATTTAGTGAAATAAAATTCAACTATGAAACTGGCGGAGGGATGGCGCCAAGAAGAGAAAATAGGTCACTGTGTTCAGTAATTCCCGTAACGTTTGCGGAACTGGACAGAGAGAGATAGAGAAGCACACACGGGGAAGATAAACTCTGCTTTGGCTTGGCTCGCATACAACGAACTCGTTTGAGTTATGACCAGCGCTCTCAGAGGCGCCGTGGCGAGTTTCTATCTGGTGGAGACGATGCAAATGCGAGCCCAAGGAGCCAAGCGCCCTGAATACGCACTATCCAGCCGCTACTCCCTCCACCCTCCTCTCCGCCCCTTTCCCGAGCCAACTGCCAACAGTCCGCCTCCACCATTGGAGGCCAGGGAGCAGTCACTTCCCCCCCATCCACCAGCCCTCTCGTCACAAAAAGCCAGCCGTCCCGCTCAGGCGATTAGCATTGATTTATTCGGCCGTTAATCCTAGTACGGGCGTAATGCAAATTTCCATCAAAGTGTCAGCTGTGCGAAGTGACATCGCGCCGCGCTCCGATATTGCCGCCGGAGGACCGGTTGCAGAGATCGCGCGCGCTGGCGGACCGTTCCACAGAGTGTATTGATTCAAATGGCGGGCAGCCGCGCTAATCCGTGCCCGCTCCGTCCCTGGCCCTCGTTTCCACTTCATTTTCGGCCAGATGCGCGTTTCCTCTGGCAGCTGTTGGTACCGCAGCAACCCTCCTTCCAGCCGGCAGAGGGCTCTTTGCAGTTTCTCACAGTCTCATCCGTTCATCGATAAAACGAAGAGGACAGCAGACGGTGCACTTTTGTAATAAAACTATTGTATATATATATATATATATATATATATATATATATATATATATATATATATAAGGTGACCGCGCCTGATTGTCATCGCGGATTTCGTCCAGATTTATGACACATCTAGGGACTGGCTGTAAATGAAAGTGACAGAAGTAGGAACTCCATGTGGCCAAGAGTTTGAGGAAAATTACTGTTTTCTTGCGGGTCTGCGACACGCTAGTCTTCCGTAGAGGTTCTGGTCTTACGTAAAAAGTACACCAGTGGCAAGGCACAACCAATACTTTCACTGTCCGATACCAGTTCAGCTAAAGCGGAGATGTTAAACATAGTTTTCTGAAATTCCTTCGCCAAAGGAAGTGAAGTAAATATTCTACAATGTGAATCGAGAACAATTGCCGACATGTGCCACTTAGAAATAGGTGTGCTCCGTGTAGTGATGCAGTTTAAAGCATTTTATAATGGCACGTCTTCCGGTTCACACAGCCTACCTGTAAGGATCCTTTCAGAGTATACCGGCCGGCCGCGGTGGTCTAGCGGTTCTGGCACTGCAGTCCGGAACCGCGGGACTGCTACGGTCGCAGGTTCGAATCCTGCCTCGGGCATGGGTGGGTGTGATGTCCTTAGGTTAGTTAGGTTTAAGTAGTTATAAGTTCTAGGGGACTTACGACCTAAGATGTTGAGTCCCATAGTGCTCAGAGCCATTTGAACCATTTTTAGAGTATACCGATACAGTAGTCCGATATTTAGCAATCATTTCAGAACCACTTGCCCCCCCCCCCCCCCCATCTTCCCTCCCCCCACGAAACATGGATCTTGCCGTTTGTGGACAGGCTTGCATACCTCAGCGATACAGATAGCCATATCGTAGGTGCAACTATAACGCACGGGAATCTATTGAGAGACCAGGCAAACGTGTGGTTCTTGAAGAGGGGCACCAGCTTTTTCTGTAGTTGCAGGCACATGAGTCTGGATGATTGACTGATCTAGCCTTGTAACATTAACGAAAGCTGCGCGGAGTGGCCATGCGGTTTGAGGCGCCATGTCGCGGACTGCGAGGGCCAGCCGGAGGTTCGAGTCCTCCCTCGGGCATGGGTGTGTGTGTTGCTCTTATCATAAGTTAGATTAAGTTAGTTGAAGTAGTGTGTAAGTCTGGGGACCTATGACCTCAGCAGTTTGGTCCCTTAAGAATTCACACTCACACATTAACGAAAACGCCCTTTCTGTGCTCCTATTGCGAACGGTTGAAAGCAAGGGGGAACTACAGCCGTAATTTTTCCCGAGGGCATGGAGATCTACTGCATAGTTAAATGATAATGTCAACCTCTTGGTTAAAATATTCCAGTGGTAAAATAGTCCCCTATTCGAATCGCCGGGCGAGGGCACCTCAGGAGAAACAAAACTGGCAATCTACGAATCGGAACGTGGAATGTCAGATACGTAAAAAGGGTATGGAGGTTAGAAAATTTAAAAAGAGAAATTGATAGGTAAATGTTAGATATAGTGGGAGTTAATGAAGTTCGGTGGCAGGAAGAACAGGACTTAATTCGGTGGCAGGAGGAATAGGAATTCTGGTCAGGTGAATACAGGGCTCTAAATACAAAATCAGATAGAGGTAACGTACGTGTCGGTTTGATATTAAGAAAATAGGAACGCGTGTAAGCTACTACGAACATCATAGTGAACGCATTATTGTAGCCAAGATAGACACAAAGCCCTTACCCACCAAAGTAGTACAAGCTTATTGCCAAATAGCTCTGCAGATGAGGAGGAGATTGAGGAAATGTATCATGAGGTAAAAGAAATTATTCAGGTAGCTAAGGGACACGAAAATTTAATAGTTATTGCGGACTGGAATTCGATAGCAAGAAGAGAAGGAATAGTACTGTGTGGGTAAAGCAATGAAAGAGGAATCCTCCGAGTACCTGGAAAGCTGGTGAAATTATTATAATTAAAAACCTATACATATAACAACTTCTGTTGGTTCCATGTGTGTATAAGTCCTCACACTACCTTCATGTCTAAAGCCACATTACATGCTGCGGAAGTGATCTACAATGCTGTTGTACAGCCCGTTGTTCTGTATAGTCCAGAAAGCTGGACGCTAGCTAAATGGCAGATGTAAAAGGTCCTAACACCTTAAAGAAGGGTGACGAGAAGTACCAGAGGCCGATGGGAGACGGAGACGTTTGGAGAGCAAGAAACAACAATGAAATTTGTGATATTATCAACCAGCCCAATGTTTCACATTAAAAGAGCACACGACTCCAATGGGCAAGTCACATAATCCTGATGTCGGAGGCCAGACTTTCCATGCAAGCTTTCAACACCTGGTTTAGCCAAGAAACAGATGGGAAGACGACGTAAAGAAAAAGGGGAAAGCTTGAATTTAATGAATTAGAAGGAGGCGCAATGGGTAGAACGCAGCAGAGAGTGATTGTTGATGGACTGCATTATCTACGGATCCCGTGACCACTTTTTAGGTAAGTATGTTATAACTGTATCGATATTGGAAATTCTACGAGTTAAAACTGTGTGTCGGATCGGAACTCGAAGCTGGAACCTTTGCCTTTTTCTAAAATAGCTCTTACCGACTGAATCATCAAGTTCAGCTTATGATCGTCCATCATAGTTATACTTCCACTGTTAGCATCTCCCTCGCTCCAAACACCTCAGACGTTCTCCTGCATCCCTTGTGGAACTATCAAAAATGAACTTCAAAATTGTGAAAATAGCTATTCTGAATACCCAGTAAACAAATATGATGACAAATCTATGACCGTTAAAGACACCGCGCCGGAAAAAAACTGTGGAAGGTTTACGCAACACATTGTGACAGTCTTCTAAATCCTCACTGCGAAAGTAAAAACCGGAGCAGTACAGTGTTCAGAAAGACAAGGCAAGCAACGAAGTAGCTGTAGGCTGGGAATAAAGCCACAGGACCCTCCGAATGAAGCCTAACCTCGACTTTGCAGTCTTAAGTAATAATGATCTGATGCAGGATGAGATAGACAATGTAGAAACCTGCGCTGAAATTAAGGAAACGGAAGGCAAAGGTTCCCAGGACTACTTAATGAAAAAAATAACAGTAAGAAATCCAAAAATGGGAACAACATATAAACGATTGATACAAGTAGTCATACAGAACGAAGAACAAATAATATCTGTAAATCCTTTTTTCAACTAATTTAAACAAAGTGAGAGTTTCATCTTTAATGCAAACATTAAACACACCTAAAAGTAAAAAGCATTTTGGGTTAACTACCTAAAAGTACTAAAAGTGCTGATTGAGAGCTGTACTTGCACTCAGCTCGTTAAGAGGGCATTAAATTTATATCTTTTTTTCATTTTACAATATTTTTCGCTGTAGAAGATGTTATTTGTCTTAATACGAGACAAATGCATCTTAATTTATTCGCTATGAAGGACAAAGTTTTAAGTCTAACAAGGAGAAGGATTATAATTTTATTAGGATACGTTATATTTAATGTACTTCATCAAGAAGAATCTCTTTTCTTTATTACTTACCTTACTACAGTACCACAGATAACTGAAAGGAGAAGCACTGGGAGCTTATACAAGAAAATATGGCTGGAAAGCTCGCTGATGAAGACGTATCAGGAGAGCGAGGGGACAAAAGGAGACGGCTTAGAGCACTGGACCACGAAAGATAAAGGTCCAGGCTTCGAGCCTCGGTCCGGTATACAGTTATAATCGACCAAGAATGTTTCAGATTAACGCACGCTCCACTACAAATTGAAGTTTCATCCTGTATCGTTTTCATTTTCGCTTCAGGTTAACACGCTTACCAACGTTCTCCCGCAATTAATTTTTGTTTAGGGTCATAACTGAAGTCACACTGCACATGTAAACATTAAAAACCACAAAATCGACTCTTTCGATAGTTTTCTTTGTCAGTTTCAGCATGTAATTTTAATACCGCATAATGTTCATTAGTTTATACTGGCTCCAGAAAATTTCACCTCATAAGACACTCTATGGCTTGCTACAGTATTCGCTTTAATACTGATGAAGCAGCTATGCTCAGGTTTCATCATGTAGTATGCTGCTAAATGAATGACTTCGCTTTTATTACATACAGATAAGAGGAGGAAATCCCCTACTGCATGTAATTTTTTGTTGTGCACATATGACTGTTTGTTTTGTTCACTTTTGTTGTCAGTATTGTTCTGTCTCCTAAGATATATGTAAAGAAGTCTCTTCTGCAAAAATGGCGAGTGATGTTTTCGCTGAATTTACATACATAACGTGGAGCCTTTCTCAATTTTACGCAAAATGATAATTACCGCTGTGTGGTGACAAATTGGCTTGAATCAGATAGCTTTTTTGGGAAGTACACATAAATTCGGAGCAGTATATGATGGAACAATCAGGTTGTAATAATTTTTTCTCATTTAACTTACAGTCGCCGATTTTCATGTTATTTTGATCGTAACACCCAATATGTAATTGTAGAGTTGCAATTCTTAAATGAACAAAAAAACACATATAACGCAATTACTTGTGTTCTACGTCCACAAAGGTGTTATTCATTAATCATTCCTCACCGTAATTCAGTAAAATGTCGCATTCTTCCCTAATCTACTGGTCACACGTCTGCTCCCTTATCGTCATAAATCGGTTTGTAGAATCTTAACGACTTTAAGTATTTGAATCACGGGTTCTTTACTCCACCTTTGTGCACTTTTTTCAGTAACATTTAGTCATTGATTGCTTCAAATATTCATTTTTTACAAATTTTAAACCCATAAAAATATCATGCCCGCCATCTGTTTCTCTCTCTCCTTTCACGTTCCTTCAATTGTTCATTCGTGACTTTGCACAGATGTTAGTCTCTCCGGTCTTACCAACAGTACTACAAAAATATACGTTGTAACGTTGTTGCTTTAATTTGCTATGAACGCGGTACTGATAGCCAATAAAAGCGGTTTAAAAGCTGTGAGCTGTCTGGGGAAGTTAACCTAGCTTTATTGAGCAACTGTTTCACCAGGTATCCAATCTAGCTTACCAAATTCCCAACCAGACTAACATTAATTATAATCTTTTAATAGTCATACGACAACCGGTGATATATATATAAGAGAGAATTTAAATAAAAAGAAATAAATCAGTTTATACTTGGAAATTTATTTTAACATTGATCATTGGAATTTCAGCATATTAAATTTGATTCCTAACTAAACTGGTGCCTTATTTAGGATTGCGATAATGTGAGATTGTAATCTTACGGAACACATCAAATATGGGGCCAAGATTGGGAGACTGCATACAACACTGCATTCATAAAATAACACACGAAGAAAGTTGAAACATATGCAAGAGGAAATTAACCACAACCAACCGAATCAATTTTCACCCAAAGAAATTACGTTCGTAGCACAATCCTGTCCGTTATGTAATTACCACACACTGGTATACTAAATTCATACTAACTCTCTGTGAAATCTTCCCAAAAAGAATAGCTGAGGGCTACTTTGATGATTACACCACATGCTTCACGTGGTCAACTTGGTTTACACAAAGCGTATAACTCCACAATAATTTTGATAATTAAAATAAATTAGATCGAAAAGCAATTTACAAAAGAAAAATCTCGAACTGGTCACTAACGTCTTACTATTAACCTGATGGGTCAAACAATTATATAAGCACGTGGTAGTGGTCTCACAAAGTACACCCCACGTGGGTTGAACATAAAGAAAAGTTGATATATTGAAAAATATTGTCAAGAGGAGACGTTATAATCTCACGAACATTCGCATTTAAGATTGATGAACTTAGTTAGAGTTACTGATCAACACGTGGTTCCACTTTACTCACAAAGTAGTGACAAACCAACTACCGGAATATATTCTGAACTTCACACGAGAATTACACTGCGTTGCAATTTAAGATAACATTAGATATTTTAGAGCTAAGCCTGAAATAAAGGTGATTAAATTTTCAGTTAGGCTGAACTTAAGAAATCCATTGTCCCACGGACTTAGCAGACACACGCTTAGCCGGAGATCTTACCACTTCAGACGCTCGCCACGGACAGACTGCTTGGTCCCTTCCTGAGGGGTGGCTCACAAATACAAACGGAAGTGGCCAGAGGGGCAGCTTCCTGTACCAACATGACAACGGACAGACAGGACCATACTAAGGATAGAAACCTCTTTGCTTTTAGAAAGCGTAGCTACCCGTTCCGACGTTGGTCCTACTGTTCTCAAGCAGACAGGCTTGTCTGCTACCCTCAAGCATGCAACCAGAAATACCTTTGCTCATTCATCCTCTCACACAGAAGGGAAGGAGGATGACAGTATCTTATCATATACAGTATATAAAAGAAAGCGGATGTAGGTTCCGTATGAGACTGTGTGACATGAATTACATATAAACTGTGTTTTAAAGTGTAGTAGTGTGACAGATCGATCTTGTTTATGTGTAAAAGTAACCCGTTCCACTACTCAGTCTCCTCCCAGATAGTCAGAAACGCCACAGTAAATTTAGAAGAGGAATTTATGCCGTAAATGACAACAGATTTAAGAAATTAAACATGAAAGGAATCCTGCAGAGACCTTTCATAACCCCAATGCTCCGATAAAAGACTGTGCAGGGAATTTTCTGGCCATGCTAGGACATTCCCAAGCAGGATTCTCACACCCTACTTAAACCAAAAGTGTAAAGAAAATGCAAAAGGTCACCAGCTACTTGCTAAAACACAATAATTTCAACAAATCTTTAAAATCTACCAATTTCAAAGAGAAAAAAGAACTATCTGTGACACCTATTTAAAAGATAGTGTAGACCTAATTCGGTCAGCAAGTAAAAACAGTTGTCCCTGTGTCATTAATATGAAAACAATTTCTGGTTGTTACCCTTATGGAGTTCACCAGTATTTGCTCATTGCAAGAGCCAACTGATCACAGGAAAATTTATGACTGTTTACTAACAAGTAAAATTTATGAAAATAGCAAAGGTGCCACAGCAATTAAAAAAACATGAAAATAACATCAGTATTATAAAGCAGAACATTACAATGGACAATCCGCAAAAGCAAAAGAATTACAAGAGAAAAAAAACATGTTTTACAAAGTGGTTATCGCAAAAAAATTGTATATCTTATAAAACTAATAATTTGTAGAATTAAAATAACTTTGTGGCACTAATTTAATCACTCTACTATATTTCAGTTAGTTAGCAAACAATGAGCACTGTGTCATTATACTGAAAATACAATTAATTTGTGATTGTTACCCTTATGGGGTTCCTCACTATAAATATGCCCCATGCAAAGGCTAATCGATCACATTCCAACGAGAATGAATAGCTATCTGGCTGATAAACGAAGCAATGCCACAGGAATGAATTTACGAAACAAAAAAATCACAAATCTAATTCATCACACAAAAACAAACATTGATAAATAAAACAGCTCTGAAAGTTCAATAGTCACGTCTAAAAAAAAAAAAAACCTATAAATAAAACACCTGCAAAATACAAGAGTCAAAGTCTAAAAAATAACAATAAATAGAACACCTGCAAAATACAAGAGTCAGTCTAATAAACACCAATAAATCGAACCCCTGCAAAACACACGAGTCAAAGTTTCTCTGACAGAAACACACGTATATTCATTGAATTAAGAATTGTATAATCACTGTTCACTGGCACACTCAGTAGTTTCACTGTTCCGAGGCACAATATAAGGGGAAGGGGGGGGGGGGTTCGTCGCCGCAGCTGTCAGTAGGGATTTTTGTCCATCTGTTGCGTGCAATCCCGCCGTCTCTGCCCTCTCATGAAGTTTCTCTTGATGGCCCGTGTCACGTACATCTCGATTTGGTTCCATGGTTGTGTTGTCAAATTCGTGTGGTATCCTCGATTGACACGCCAGGTTGATATTCCTTGGCAAGGATGACACTTAATGGCTCTTCTTTGTGCCACCCTTAGTTACCAGAGAACATCGAACTATGATTTACTGTCGCTTGACAGTGGGCATCCGCTAGGAAATGTTGATAGGCTTCGTTGAAGTGTGCCAGTTTCTCTGGACAGTGCGTGTCAAAAGGCTCCACACCCCTTGTGTCGTTACATTCTTGAGTTATTCTCAAATGGCTCGTCGGTTTGATATTCCTGGGCAAGGATGACACTTAATGGCTCCTCTTTGTGCCACCCTTAGCGACCAGAGAACATTGAACCATGATTTACTGTCGCTTGACAGTGGGAATCCAATGTTGATAGGCGTCGTTGAAGTCGGCCAATTTCTCTGGACAGTACGTGTCAAAAGGCTCCACGCCCCTTTATCCCCTGTCTTCGATCGTTTCACCGCGCCCGTCTCGCCACGTTCGCGTGCGTGTGGTGCGTTGCCAGCAGATGGATTTCCGCGCGGTGGACCGCTCGCCCATCTCAGGTCATCGCCTCCAGGAAGGGTCGCACGGGGCGGCCGCCCATTAGCTCCAGGTGCGAGGGAAAGTGTTTGCCGCGTACCCTTCTTTTGTTGTCGGCCGCGCTCCCGAAGTGGCCCGGTTAACAGCGTGTCCTGCTGGGAAACCCGCTAGTTTACAACTAGCCCTCCTCCTCGCTGCTCCCGCTGTCTCGTAAGAGTTTAGCCGGTTCGCTTTCACGCTCTCAACTGCATTCACAGAAATTGTTCATCGTACTTATGTCATTACCAAATGTCATACATAATACCGCTTAGTATTGTCTTTCACAATTTTTAAGAACAAAAATGAGACTTATTCTTTTTTTTTTAAATAAAAAAAGTTAGATGAATCGACTATATAAAAATAAAAGTTAAATGACTTGACAATGTAAAAATAAAAGTGAAATGACTTGACAATGTAAAAAATAAAAATTAAATGAACTGACAATATAATATTTAAATCCACATCACTAATGTGGTTCACTAACGTTTTAATAAATCAAATGCTACTTATTAATTCACTAAAATGAATAGGATTATGCCTTGTGCAAGTATAGGTCAGGACAGCATAGGGTTCACATGTTATTTACACACACACATGCACACCTGTTGTCTATTCTACAAACTAACTACCCATAAACATGCATTACTCAGAATTTTACTTCAATCCACTACTAGTTAAGCCAACAAGCTACTTCAATGCTATTTCAACACCGTGTATATACCACTACAACATTGTTCTAATTCGTCCTCTTCTTGACGCTCGCGGCATACGTCTTGTCACATGATAAACATGGAGAAACGTTCCTTAAACATACATAGTAAAAAGAACATTGGTTATTTACACGCAAAAACATTTATACCAGTTGACACACTTGATAAGAGACTCGCAATTACACATCTATCATACTCATATGTTTATACATAAAACAGTAAGACAATTTCATCTAAAATTACGTTATCACAAGAATTAATCACGCAGATGACTCTGAGAAGGGTAAATTTTTTTTTTTTTTATCCTACAGGTTATATTACATTTTCTTACCCATTTTGCTCCAATTTCGTTCCTTCTTTAAGTTACCTTTCGCTTCTAAATCAGTTATTTCGCCTGTGGTGGTTATTCTGGATTCATTTTTCATCAATGGCAAAATTGTGGTCTCCTCTATTCTGTAAAACAGTTTCATCTTAACATATTGAACTTGCAACAGACACAAAAGATCCGAATCCTCCTGTAGTTTAAATGACAAATGTTTTGCTTCATCCTTATTACTTTAAACCAAGATTTCCTTCAGTCCCATAATCAAAATTATTTAATCTTCCTCTACCTTCAAGAGGGAAATTTCCTCAGTACAAATCATATAGGCTGCAGTGCATCCCGCACCAGCGAAAACAGTAAGCTGTAATGCTCACAGCATCAGCAAAACACATAAACGTCGCTTTTCTAGGAAAAGTATTAACGCAGAATAATTTTTCAGGCTCTGGCTCAACATCAGTCAAGACTACAAAAAGGATCCATATTTCTGTTCCATTCTCCATTTGCTGAAAAACTGCTCGTATTTGACTACCACAATAATATTTCAGGGCCACGAAAATTACACAAACCACAATTTTTCTTTCAACCTGAAGGGAATCAATATACTGACGAAATCCACAGACAGCACTTTACATACTCAGCTATAAAGAACAAAAAACACATATATCATCAATATTAACATATCATCGCATATTGGGAAGCCAATGGTTAAACTATCGTATTATCGCATCCTGTTCTCAAGATTATAAACTTACTCATTCCTTTCTCAGAGTTCTCCTATCTTAAAATATTCATACAGCACGCATACTATAGTAAGAGATCCTCATTTATACTGATAGATATAGAATAGTAATAGGTAGACAGTAGCACTGAAAGCAGTAAATCGGAAACAAGGCTACTAACAGCTGGGGACCTGGGTTTGCCAGACCCATAATACCCACAGATCGGATATTCGCCTGAGTTTTGCATTAATTCAACACAGATCTTGCTTCACTCAGGCGCGACTCTTTTCAATTTACACAAAAAAAAAACATAAACAGCATTTCACTCATTCACAAAGAAACCTTTTATCTTCACATTTGAACCAACCTAAATCCTAATTGCACAAGGAAAGAAAAAAATTTAAAAACATCACTTCAATCAATCATATAGAAACATCTTTATCATTATTTTTACCAACATATTATTCAAAATGCATACGTCACAAATTTAAACTAATCAATTCTTTCTCCTCACCATCCTCTCTACTTCTCACTGTCCTTTCTACTCATTTGCCATGTCGCTCATTTGTTCCGATTAGGCGCCTTCTGCGCTGATCGTTTGTCATTGCCGGTTTTGTTCATTTCCATTTGCTGGACTATGTCTAGGGTTAGCCGGCCGAATTTCAACATCATGAGGTGCTCCGCCTACAGTCCTATTCCCACCGTATTTATCGTAGCATCGATTCTGGTTGCCGTACCTGTAGCGTTCACGATCCTGTCCACGTCCTCGATCATTTCCGTTGTTCCACCTGTGTTCGCGACTGTTACCCCAGTTTCTATACGGCCGGTCCCGATTATTGTTCCGTTCGCGTCGCGACGACCAGTCACGCCGTTGATTAGTAATACGGCCACGACTGCGATCGCGCTGCTGTGCCCCGTAATAACTTTGTGCCTCATTAGGCGGGCATTCTCCTGTATTGTATTCCAACTCTTGGAGAAGTGTCTTAAACGTTTCCACGTCCTCTTTGCATCGTCCCGCTAGAATGACGTGGCGCAAGTGCATCGGCAATTTGGTGATGCATATCCTAATTAGTTCCCGTATGGATCGTATAAAAATTGATTTGCCTGCAGCATGTGATCGAATAGGCGTGCTGGGCTGCCGAAACCAGACTGGTTCAAATTAGGCAGCATAATTATGCCATGTTTGACCCTATCTTGTGCCGCTTCCGACCAATAGGCGGACAGAAAGGCTTGTCGAAACTCCCGACTGGAGTTGCAGTGACGCGCTGCCAAACTCATGTGAATCGCCGGTTCGCCTTCCAAATAGCCACACATATATTCTATCTTATGTGAACTTGCCCAGTCGGGGGGAAGACAAAACTCAAATTGCTCGAGCCACGCTCGTGGATGTATTCCTTTTTGCGAAATTCGAAATATCTCAAACTTTCTCACCGTAAGGAAATGTTTGAAATCAAATCCCCGCATTTCCTCCCGGCGAGGCCCTTGAATGTTTCTATTTTTCTCATGTCTGCCCCTCAAAATACATTCTTCCCTGTCGTCAAAATCTCCCTCATGGCCAGAGTCCCTCTCTGCACTGTCCGTACAGCTATTTTTAGTGCTATTGGCGAGTTCGGAATCACACCCAATGTGGCTTTCCAGATGCGCCACGCGTTCTTGTAATTCGCCTGTTACAGCTTTGTGCCGCCTGTTCACTTCGAATTGTCCCTTCTGGAATCTAAGAAGCGAAAGCACTTCTTCGGTCTCTGTGGCCGCTACCTGTGTAGTATTGTTATCGCTCTCCCTCACCTTAATCGTGCCTACAATGTCCGCTAATGCCGCAATCTTATCATGTATTTGTCTATTGTCCTCCGCCCCAGTCTGCTTCAATTGTTCTACTTGCTGTTCGAGGGCGTGAATCGCTTGACTGTTGTCCGCTACTGTGTTGCTAAAGGACGCTGGACAATGCGTTTCTGCCTCCTGGACCCTCGAGAGTACCTGTTGGCGTTCTCTTTGGAATTCTTCTCTCAGCGCTTGGAAATTCCTAAGTAGCTGTTCTTCGCTCTCTTTCGACTCCGCATCGTGACTCCACTTGCCCTGTTCTAAGGCTTGCAGACGATCATCGATTTGTTCAAATGTACGACCTAATTCTTTCATAATATCACTTTTTATTTCACTTGCCAGATTGTTTATTCTTTGTGAGATATCATCGGACACTCTCTGCATCGACTTGTCATCTTTATTTGTCCGCTGGATTAGTTTTTCGTCTATTTGTTCGCCTAGCTCTCGGATCGATTTTTCTGATTTCTGCGTCATTTGTTCGCCTAGCCCGCGGATCGATTTTTCGGATGATTCTTTTTGTTCTCGGAACGATTTTTCTGATTTCTGCGTCATTTGTTCGCCTAGCTCGCGGATCGATTTTTCAGATTTCTGCGCCATTTGTTCGCCTAGCTCTCGGATCGATTTTTCAGATTTCTGCGCCATTTGTTCGCCTAGCTCACGGATCGATTTTTCAGATTTCTCTGCGTTTTCTTTATTTTGTTGCAATAAGGCTTTCATGAGTTCTGCCATATCAATTTGGTTAGTTGGGGGCAAATTAATTTCTGGCTCTGATGTGAGCCCGTTCGTGCTGTTTTGCATTTCCTCTGAAGTATTCCCCAATGCATTTTCGGAACCGTCTGACGCGTTAATATTCGAAATCAAATTACCCCCTTGGTCCATGTTGCTTAAGTTGTTGGACCGCCTACTTTTAGCTTGGTTATGAGTCTGCATAAGTTCAATTTATGCCCGGTACGCAACACACCTATCAGAATAAATGTATCCCGCAAAAATTACGACAGTCACACGAAAGGTACCCAACTTAGTACGCACTTTTTCATTTATATTTGATCGAAACAGTGGAATTTACAAACGAGAAAAAAAAACACACACACACACACTCATATAAAACACACAAATACAGAAAACAAAACAACAAGACAAACAACACAACGCCGCTCAACAACGCCGTGAATCATTTGAAAGTCTGCTCAGAAACAACGCAGAAGTTGTTTGAGCGCTGCAGGGGAAAAAAAATTAAGATTATAACACGCTCGCAATCTAACGTTTCAGAGATTCCAGAGTCTAGCGGAATCACAGAACAGAGTCGCCATGTGTAACGTTGGTACTTTAATTTGCTATGAACACGGTACTGATAGCCAATAAAAGCGGTTTAAAAGCTGTGGGCTATCTGGGGAAGTTAACCTTGCATTATTGAGCAACTGTTTCACCAGGTATGCAATCTAGCTTACCAAATTCCCAACCAGACTAACATTAATTATAATCTTTTAATAGTCACACGACAACCGGTGATATATATATATAAAAGAGAATTTAAATAAAAAGAAATAAATCAGTTTACATTTGGAAATTTATTTTAACATTGATCATTGGAATTTCAGCATATTAAACTTGATTCCTAACTAAACTGGTGCTTTATTTAGGTTTGTGAAAATGTGAGATTGTAATCTTATGGAACACATCAAATATGGAGCCAAGATTGGGAGACTGCATACAACACTGCATTCATAAAATAAAACACGAAGAACGTTGAAACATATGCAAGAGGAAATTAACCACAACCAACCGATTCAATTTTCACCCAAAGAAATTACGTTCGTAGCACAATCCTGTCCGTCATGTAATTACCACACACTGGTATACTAAATTCATACTAACTCTCTGTGAAATCTTCCCAAAAAGAATAGCTGAGGGCTACTTTGATGATTACACCACATGCTTCACTTGGTCAACTTGTTTTACACAAAGCGTATAACTCCACAATAATTTTGATAATTAAAATAAATTAGATCGAAAAGCAATTTGCAAAAGAAAAATCTCGAACTGGTTACTAACGTCTTACTATTAACCTGATGGGTCAAACAATTATATAAGCACGTGGTAGTGGTCTCACAAAGTACACCCCACGTGGGTTGAACATAAAGAAAAGTTGATATATTGAAAAATATTGTCAACACGAGACGTTATAATCTCACGCACATTCGCATTTAAGATTGATGAACTTAGAGTTACTGATCAACACGTGGTTCCACTTTACTCACAAAGTAGTGACAAACCAACTACCGGAATATATTCTGAACCTCACACGAGAATTACACTGCGCTGAAATTTAAGATAACATTAGATATTTTAGAGCTAAACCTGAAATAAAGCTGATTAAATTTTCAGTTAGGCTGAACTTAAGAAATCCATTGTCCTACGGACTTAGCAGACACGCGCTTAGCCGGATATATTACCACTTCAGACGCTCGCCACGGACAGACTGCTTGGTCCCTTCCTGAGGAGTGGCTCACAAATACAAACGGAAGTGGCCAGAGGGGCAGCTTCCTATACCAACATGACAACGGACAGACAGGACCATACTAAGGATAGAAACCTCTTTGCTTTTAGAAAGCGTAGCTACCTGTTCCGACGATGGTCCTACTGTTCTCTAGCAGACAGGCTTGTCTGCTACCCTCAAGCATGCAGCTAGAAATACCTTTGCTCATTCATCCTCTCACACAGAAGGGAAGGGGGATGACAGTATCTTATCATATACAGTATATAAAAGAAAGCGGATGTAGGTTCCGTATGAGACTGTGTGACATGAATTACATATAAACTGTGTTATAAAGTGTAGTAGTGTGACAGATCGATCTTGTTTATGTGTAAAAGTAACACGTTCCACTACTCAGTCTCCTCCCAGATAGTCAGAAACGCCACAGTAAATTTAGACAAACACACGGACTTACAGTCCCGGACGAAATATCGATCCTGTTTTGCCAACTACCTTGGTTCGTTGTTCATGGACCCTCCGACTAGCTGGGGCGTTCCAGGTGCCAGAAGAAATAGGCGACGGAGGTCCACGATTCAAGATCGATTTCAGCCAGTGTACACAGGGGACAGCACTTCTCATCAAACTAGAAGACGAACTGGACGATCTCCATGCTCAGCTGTTGTAGGTTTTCTTTTACATACTTGGTATGATTATCTACTTCGTAATTAAAACGAAAACAAATAAATAAATAAATGAATATCAATAGAAGATGACCCCTTGATATATCTCCCTCCGAGCACTGATCCAGACCACAGTGGCCAGGCCTCGGCTACAGACACCTTCCCACTCTGCCGCCATGCTTCATCCCCCGCAAAGAAAGTGGTCTCGTAGAAAAAATAGAGGGTTTAGCCTGATTGATAAGTAATCAAAACGTCCTCAGAGCACTGCTGCTTAAATTTTGATTAAAAATCATCGGTAAAGGCGAGGCCGAAGTTTTCAGCACAAGGAGTCACGTTCATCATGTCAAGGGCCGTGTCAGAGAGGACGGAAAGCGGACAGAGGTTTAGGGCCCTGTCTTGCTCTTTGGGTGGAAAACTAGCCCTAAAAGGCAGAATAATGACCAATGATGGACGGCATGAGGATACAGAAAGCAAGACACATGCCCATATGACATGTGGCCTCTAATTGAAAAAGAGTCATGATGATCTCTCCATTCGCAAAAGATTCCATACTTGTCCACAATCTGATCTTCGGGGGGGAGACTGCCAAATGGGAGGAGACCATGCGAAAAAGATCGAATGTCCAAAGAAAAGGTAACTTTCTACGAGTCAGGAATTTTAACTTGGCGGGGAAGCTAGAAATTATAGTTACAAAATAGCGGGATTTCTAGTCAGAAGAGTATATGGTAATATGAATAGAAACAGAGAATGCTGTAACGGGAGTATAATTCTTTGTTAACAGGAAGCTCTGACAGAGAGAGAGTTATTGTGAACAGTACAGGGGGTTCTTCTCACCAGAATCTTCAAAAAACCAATACCGACAACAGTAGTTTAGGTATGTATCGACGAAAGAAGAGAGTACAAAATTACTCCGGGAAATTAAGGAATATAAAAATGCAAGCCAGTTGGGAATGAAGTAAACAGAAAGTACAAGGAATCTAAGGTGAAGAAGTCGAAAAACAAATGATTGCCGGAAGGACTCACTCAGCAGACACGAAAGAACCTTCCGCGAAAGTGAAAGCAACGGCCGTAACATTAAGAGTTCAACAAGAATTCCACTTTTAAATTCAGAAAACAGAGCGGATAAGCGGAAGATATCTCTGCTGATATGATGAAAGAAGAAACAGGACTACTTACTGATGACACAGGGGATCCACTATTATGATTGGAATTGAAAAGAGCTTTGGATGACTTAAGATAAGATACGGCAGTAGGGATAGATAACATTCCATCGGTATTTCTAAAAACATTGGGGCAGTGGCAACTAAACGTTTATTCACGTTGGTGTGTAGAATGTAGGAAACTGGAGACATACCATCGGACTTTCGGTAAAACGTCACCCACACACTTCCCTAGTTTGAAATAGCAGACAAGTGAAATAATTATCTTACGAACACCGTAACAGCTTTTACACCCCAGCTACCGAAAAAACAGTATTTTAGAAGTATAGAAAAGAAAACTAAGAATCTGTTAGAAGCTGATCAGTCTGGCTTTAGGAAATATAAATTCACCATAGAGGCAGTACCGACATTGAAGCTGATGCTGAAAACAAGACTGAAAAAAACTCAAAACGTGTTCATAGGATCTGTCGATCTGGAAGAAGCGTGTATCAAAATGTGAAAGCTGTTCGAAATAGAAATATTGGTCCTTGTTGTAGGGAAAGATGGTAACATCCAATATGTAGAAGACCCAAGAGAGAAAAATAAGAGTGGAAGGCCAAGAACGAAGTACCCAGATTAAGAAGGGTGTCAGATAGAGATGTAGTCTTTCGCCCATACTGTTCAGTCTACACATCGAAGAAGCAGTGATGGAAATTAACAGAAAGGTTCAAGCGTGTGATTAAAATTCAAGGTGAAAGGGAATCAGTGTTACGATTGGCTGATGACATTGTTATCTTCAGGGAAAGTGAAGAACAATTACAGGATATGTTGAATGGAATGAACAGCCTAAACTGACGAGCACAGAAGGTGGACTGAGGGTACATCGAAGAAAGACGAAAATAAGGAGAAGTAACAGAAATGAGAATAGCAAGAAGCTTAGCATCAGTATTGGTGACCATAATGTAGACAGAGTTAAGAAATTCTGCTACATAGGCAGCAAAATAACCCATGACGGATGGAGCAAGGAGGACATAAAAAGCAGAGCAACACTGGCAAAAAGGGCTGTCTTATATCAGACATATAAGGAAGAACTTTCTGCGTATGTGCGCTTGGAGTACGGCATTGTATTGTAGTGAGACATGGACTTTGGGAAAGCCAAAACAAAAGAGATACGTTTAAGATGTCTTGCAACAGAAGAATGTCGAATATTAGGTGGACTGATAACTAAGAGGAGGTTCTCCGTAAAATCGATGAGGAAAGAAACGTAAGGAAACACTGACAAGTAGAAGAGAAATGTGAGAGGACATCTGTTAAGACATCAGGGAGTAGCTTTGATAGTACTAGATGGAGCTGCAGAGGATAAAAAAGGTGGAGGAAGACAGAGACTGCGATACATCCAGCAAATAATTGAGGACTTTGGTTAGAGTGCTGCTCTGAGATGAAAAGGTTAGCACAGGAGAGCAGTTCGTGGAGGGCCGCATCAAACAAGGCAGAAGACGATTCTATAGAGCGTTTGAACTTCAGGCAGTCACAGCTTTGTCTATTTTCTTCCCAAAACCTCCTCACTAATTCACTGTTATTTTTTCCTTCCTTTTATCTGTCTGTTTCTCCCCTTATGTTTCTTTCGTCGAAGCTTGTTCACATTTATTATTTTCGATTTTGCTTCGAATTGCTTTTCGTCCTTAATTTAATCTTAAAAAGTTATCAGTTGTAAGAGGTCTTGTCTTTCTTTCATCTTACTGGTCTTTAATTTGCTTGGATCAACGATGTTAAAAATTGTCCTAGTGAGTCTGTTTTCATCCATCCTTTTGCTGAATTTACCTGTGATATTGTCTGTGTGTTCGTAGTGTTAATTTGTAGGTTTCCTGCCCCCCAGTTTTCGTCTCGGAGAACAGCACCGTGGATTTCTATAAGAATATCTCTTTCGTGTTTTCCATGTCATGAATGTTTGTCATCCCTCTAATTACTGTGATTTCTGCCGTATACATGGCTTCTGTTATAACAGCCAATCTCATATACCGCTCTGAAAGAACGAACACCAATATCTTTCCCGACGAGCTCTGGTTTCGCTTATTTTATCATGGTGATCGTTTCTCCCTGTGTCAACAAAGTATTTTCGCATTCGGAGGGGAAAGTTGGTGATTGGAATTTCATCAGAAGATTCCGTCGCAACGAAAAACGCCTTTATTTTGATGATATCCAGCTCAAAGCCTGTATCATAGTTTTGTATTACGAGATACTGCATTTTTGTTGTAGTGAGTGCAGGTCAGTTTGTACGCCTTTTGTAGTTTGAATATGCTTACTTTGTTGGAGATTGTATTCAGGTCTGTGGACTGGATGGCTTGTCCTAAGTATTTGAAGTGAGTGAGCTTTGATATTTTTCCGTACTGTGCTTCCAATGCGAGATTTCCGGCTGGTTTGTTGTCCATACATTGAGTTTTTTCGTAAGAAATTTGGAATCCGGGTTGCAGTGCTAGATTGGTTTCATCATTGTTGTTCGTTAAGATAGCTAGACCGTGTGCAAAGGTCAAGCGTTTAGCATGAACTCTTCTTCTTTCTCTTTTCCAATTTGGATATCTTCGACAAGCTTTCTCCATTCTCTATTTTTTCCAATACGATGTTTGAGTAGGAGTGGCGATAATCCGTCTCCGTGTTGGACACCTCAGTGAATTTCGAATAAATTTGAGGTTTCTCGTATGAATTTCACTTTTGGGGTGATTTCTGATAAGATCTCCTCCAAGATGGTTCCTTTCTTCCTAGCAACTCATGTTTTTTGTAGGCTTTTGAACAGCGTTTCTCTGTCAATACAAAAGTACCCTTTCATGAAATCCACAAATATGACTGTAGTGTTCCAGCATCGTCTTATGTGTAATACGGTCTTAAGATTCCAGATTTGTTCAATACTGAATCTTCATTTCCTGAATTACGCCTGATACTAATCTGTGGGTTTGTTTGCGGCTCAAGTCGGTTCAGCGAAGCTTTAGAAAGAATTTTATAAATTACTGGAAAAAGTGAGAATCCTCTGTAATGGTTCGGGTCTGTTTTGTCTCCTTTATTGTGGAGTGGGTGTATTGAGTCGTTCCTCCATTCTTTTGGCATTTTCTATGTTTTCTAGACTTCTAATTTTACTCTGTGAATTTTGGAGTTATGATTTCGTCGTCCTGTTTCGATAATTCTACAATGTTTTCATCTTCATTTAGTGCGCTATTGTTTTCCAATAATTCACTAGTGCTTTGAGAGAAGGTGGAAGCGAAGCAGGATTTGATGCTGATTTAGCAAATCGGAGTTGATCTGATGGCTCTTCGTAGTTGAAGAGTGTTCTGAAACATTTGGTTGGAATTTCACGATTACAATTGTCTATGTTTTGACTTAATCACTGCTGTGGGAGAATCTTGTCGTTTGGGACAACAAACATATTGTGATCGGAAAAATTTCTACGTATAAGGCAGTTGCTTTTGTTTTTTCTTTTTTTTCCGGAAGGAAAGGGGGTTGGGTACAGTTGTCGTCAGTATTACCCATGGATTTTATACACCTCTGTGCCAACAATCCTACACTCGAGAGTCAAAACATTTAGAACACTGCCCACTGCAGATAAGAGAAGTATATGAGACAGGCAGAGACTAATCGGGAATTATTCCAGTGACGATAAGTGGCACAAATGCGGGAATCCGCCGACCTAAGCGACTCTGGCAAAAGCCAGATTGTTGTGGCCCCTGGTCAGCTGTTCGCGTGTTACTGTCTTGAGCATCAATGGAAAGTAGCTGAGGAATGCTGAAACCTCGTGTAGGGGGCAAGAAGTCGGACGTCCGTAGCTCATCACAAAACAACGGGATCGGAGGCTTGCTCGCTCTCTAAAGCGGCCATCTGTGGCGGGTCTGACGGCAGAGTACAGTGCTGGTGTAGGCACAGGTGTTTTGGAGCACACCGTTCAGCGAACAGTGTTGAATAATGTGTTCCTCAGCAGGGGACCCCTACGAGTTCCCATATCGACCCAGCAACATCATCGATTATGATTGCCGTGGGCTCTTGATCCTCGAGACTGGACCGTGAGTCAATGGAATGGTGTCACCTGGTCGGATGAATTCGGCTTATGGTTAGACCAGGTCGATGGTCTTGTCCAGATACGCCGTCATCCAGACGAACACCTGCACGAAAGACGCAGTGCGCACAGACGCACGCCGGTGGAAGTAGTATTATGTTATGGGGGACATTCACCTGGGCTTTCGTTGGACCTCCGATAGTAATCGAAGGCACCATGACGGCTGTGGACTATGTGAACATTATTACGTGTAACCCCTTATGAATAACTTCCTCAACAGCGACGGCGTCTTACGGCACGATAACCGTCGGTATTGCAAGGCCAGAATCGTGCTACAATGGTTTGAGGATATGAGGGGTCCACTTGTACGTGGAGCCCGATTTTGTGAAATATATCATGAACAATGGCATGAAATGGTTGTCACACGTAGAAGAGATTTTTTCTTTGACACCACTAAACCAAGGATGTTGCCTGAGTGGCAGAATCGATTGTAAGTAGGGGCGTGCAGAGCGCAGAAGCACTGGCCGTTGCAGTGCGTTAAAGGTAGGATGTAAGACTTAAAGCTAGTGGCTACATGTGAGAATTTAGCTATGGGTCTATGGAAGCAGCATAATACAGATTTGTAACGTGATGAAATTTTGTACATTTAGTTTTAGTCATATAGCAACGCAATGTGAATTTTGGTAATTCTAACAGTACCATACCTTGAATGTAGGAACCAGGCATCATCCATCAGATTTAATGTATAGGTTGATTAGGTATACCCGATTTGTAATATTTTGAGTAAACCTGATAGAGTGAAGTTAAATTTTGGAATCTATTTTGTCAAACGCTGCCAGACCTTTTGTCACGTAACAATCCAAGTTTTGTTAACTACGTCAGTAAGTGAGAATTGTAGATCAGTTGAGAAGTTCACTGATTTGGAAGTTAACGTAAAATGTTTCATATCAGATTTTGTGAAAGAGAAACTTTATTTTGAATACAAGTTTCAGACTGAACTATTCGGTCTTAGAATACCCCCTTATCAAAACCTCATCCTCTTCCACATCGTGTTTATTTAAATCCAGTGCATATTTTTTAGAGGAAATGATTTTTCAATCAGAGTAAAAGAAAATTTAATGCACCAAAATCAGAAAAGTATTAACGTTTGTAACAGCTTCAATGCGGGCAGCATTGTACAGCGCTGAGCCAATATCTAAAATCATCGCTGTAGATTTGCAAAGTTATTCATTTATCAACTAATCTACTGACATTATTTGTATGAAGATTTTTAACGGCCAGCATTGCACTTCGCTGAGACAAGATTGAATATTTTGCATGCCTACTGTGGAGAGAGCAGAATACCAAGATTATCCGTTGCGACTCAAGAGCTAAGAGAAATGTATTTCTCTGTTTATTTGCTTAGAGAGTTTTTCAGTTTATTGCACAGGGCCATAGAACTCGGTGCTCACGAGACTAAGTTTCAGAGGGATTGATTTCATTATAGACATTACATACTTTTTTCCAGATTAAGTTGTTTAATTTTTCTTTGGATTCTAGTAAAACTGATGAAGCTCACCAGTTGCTGAACAACATATTACAACATAAATTTCCCTAAGAAAAACGTTACGCATTGTATATTCATTAACAAACACGGAACATTCAATATAAAAGAAAGTTAAAAGGAGCATGATAGAGAACTCACGTTGATGTTTGGCCATCAAATTCGGCTTATCTGAATCCAAACCCAAGTGAGATTCTGTCCGGTGACAGCCCCGAGCCCACAAACGAACCGCCTGTAAATGGGAAATGTGTGATCTGTGCGTAACCGTTTGGTGCCTTAAAACTCTGGAAAGCCATCAAGAACTTGTCGAATTCATGAGACACAGATTCACTGCGCTCCAAAATTGGACCAACACGCTAAAAGTAGATGGCCTTAATGTTTTAGATCATCAGTGTACGTCAACCATATCACCTGAGAGTAACTCTGCCCGTGGACATAAAGACTCAACGGTACCGACCGACTGCCATGTCACCATCATCTACATTCGTCACTTCACTAGATGTGGATGTGGAGAGGCACGTGGCCAGTACACTGCTCTGCCAATCATTGCCGGGTTTCGTGACCGGAACCGCTACTTCTCAATCAAGTAGGTCCTCAGTTGGCCCCACAATCGCTGACTGTGCCCTGTCTGCCAACAATGCCCGGCAGACCCGGACAATCACCCGTCCACGTCCGAATCAAGCCCGACAGTGATTAAATCAGTGAGCTGGCGGGAATTGGTGTTACCACTCGGTAGGGTCATTGGCTCATCTGACAGAAACATTTTCAAGAGGTTGTTGATATTTCTTTACTATCAGCTTCCCTTATAAATTGGTGCACGGAGGGCGGCAGCTCTTGCTTTGAAACTTCCTGGTAGATTAAAACTGTGTGCCCGACCGAGACTCGAACTCGGGACCTTTGCCTTTCGCGGGCAAGTGCTCTACCATCTGAGCTACCGAAGCACGCCCGGTACTCACAGCTTCACTTCTGCCAGTATCTCGCCTCCTACCTTCCAAACTCTACAGAAGCTCTCCTGCGAACCTTGCAGAACTAGCACTCCAGAAAGAAAGTATATTGCGGAGACATGGCTTAGCAACAGCCTGGGGGATATTTCCAGAATGAGATTTTCACTCTGCAGCGGAGTGTGCGCTGATATGAAACTTCCTGGCAGATTAAAACTGTGTGCCCGACCGAGACTCGAACTCGGAACCTTTGCCTTTCGCGGGCAAGTGCTCTACCATCTGAACAACCGAAGCACGACTCACGCCCGGTACTCACAACTTCAGGCGAGATACTGGCAGAAGTGAAGCTGTGAGTACCGGGCGTGAGTCGTGCTTCGGTTGCTCAGATGGTAGAGCACTTGCCCGCGAAAGGCAAAGGTTCCGAGTTCGAGTCTCGGTCGGGCACACAGTTTTAATCTGCCAGGAAGTTTCATATCAGCGCACACTCCGCTGCAGAGTGAAAATCTCATTCTTGAAGCTCTTGCTTTCTTTCTCAGACAGCGCGCAATGCCTTCTGCGACACTGCGCTCCTGCATTAACATTTCGCAATTCTGCGACACTGCGCTCCTGCATTAACATTTCTGCATCGGCCCAGACATGAGTCAACTCGAGTTAACAAAGCGGGTTGACTCAGGCTGAAATAATTTCGGCTAAGATTTTCACTAACTCGAGTTACGTGCAGATAAAGTGCGGAGGTCACCACTTAGGGTGACGGTTTCGCGTGTTTACCACCGTCGCGCTGATAGCACCCGAGTTGAATCGAATTGATTTTATACCCACAGAACGGGACGTCATTCATTGTGATCTTTAGAAGTGCAGTACCCTATTGTGATTTATTTAGTTTGATCAAAATTCGTGAAGCCTTTGATAACTGTTATTCACAAGTTAGTCTACATGGATTATGGTCGCCATGTCAACTCGGAAATATATACAGCACTCATATTAAAATTTAGAGTGCAAAGCGACTGAAGGAAACGATGACGAAGCAATAAGTTTACACCATTCATGCTCGAACCGCTATGTTTGGCTAGCTCAGTATCGTCTGTTCGTCGCCAAAATTCATACAGGAAATCCCGGGTGTATCATGAGTGTATTTGCGAATTACGGTCTGTAGCACAGCAACAGTTCATGCACGTGACAAGCCAATTGACCACCTTAAGATTGACCATTTACCGTAGAAATCTTATAGCAAATTCGAAGTGAATGATGAGTGTGTTTTCAATTTTCAGCCCGTAGTGTGGCGTCCATTAAAGCTAGCAGCGAGGAATTTGGCTACTAGAACGCCGATTATGAACTGCCCTCAAGGAAAAAATTTACTGATATGTTAGAAGGTTTATATAACACTGAGTATGTAAATTATATGAAAAGTGTGGCAATAGGTGAAACATGTAGCTTTGATATCAGATATTTGTATTTCGGACAATAAAAAAAAAGTGTTTTCGGTCTGATCGCCGATTTTATATAACAAATAAAATTATTATCAAACTGTTTCGCGAATCTTGCAGGCGCTACAGAGAAAAATGAACGCTATTAGAATTTTCCTATCAACTAGGTTTAGTTACCGTATCTTAAGAGAAGTTCCAACACGAACAGACTTGAACGTGGCAAACGACATCGAACATTAATTTACCAACCTGGTCTGAACGAAATTAGGGGCATCTCGGTTTATGAAACGGGCCAACATGGATTCAGATTATTGCTAACGCGAGTTGAACGGTCTATACGGCAGGCGGCGCTGAGTTACGGTTCCTTTTGCGCTAGTTCTGCATTTGGCTACTTTACGATCGCCCAATAGCTGTCAAAATCTGTATAGCAAGTTTCGGATGGTTCCCAATTCTACTTTTCAAATTTCAAAACAGGAGGCCCGACCTGCAACGCGCTATCCAACCATGTTCATGAACAGCCTTTTGGCTGCCTTACTCTCTACTAGTACCAAAATTTATACGGCGAATTTCGAATGTCTCACAAGACTATTGTCAAAGTTTCAAACCAAAAACCCAATATTGCGGCCTGTAGTGCGCTATGGAGTGATATTGTTGAACACCCATTTGACTGTCTTAAGATCGCCCGATGGCCATCAAAACATTTTCAGCACTTTACACGATTTTCACAGGTCTATCTTCAAAATTTATTGTCACTTGGGAACGTTCTCTTGTGAGTTCAGCGTATGATAGACGCGTGAAGGTGGTCACTCTGTCGTGAATGTGCCCCTATGTCCCTCTAACGGCGAGTTTAGGGCTGCAGCGCTCTTAGAGGGACCACCTGTTCTTCCGTAGGCAAGGGCATTACGATCCCTCTAGCGGTTTTCGTGTTAGAGCCTTCGGCTCGTTTCTTTCAAAACGCCCCTAATGTGGTCCTATTCCCAATCTTCACTTTAAAGTTACGTAAGATAACTACGCTCCTTATGTCACGATATTGGCATAACTCCGGCGGGGAGGGGAGGAGGGGGGAGGGCGGGTTGCTGTGAGCAACATTTGCCTTGTATACTGATGATGATTTTTCGAACGGAAACGGTCGCGACATAATAAATGTACATTAATACAACTCTGAAGTTGTTTTGTTATTAGTTAGTTCTGTTCTAATCATACAAACGGGAAACAGTCATATACCAAGATTTGAGTTTTCGTGGTGCCGTAATAATTTTGAAGTGTTATTCACCAGCGAGTATTTCACTTTTTTGCATCTACATTTAATTGGACACTCGGCAAATCACGGTTAAATGCCAGGCAGGTATTTCATCGAACCACCTGCACAGTATAGTTCCGTTATTACAATCTAGAACCGCGGGCGGCAAAAGTGCGAGCTCCGATTTCCCTTATTTTATTATAATGATCGTTTCTCCCAATGAAGGTCGGCGTCATCAAAATATTTTCTCATTTGGAGGAGAAAGTTGATGATTGAAATGTCGTGAGTAGATCCCGCCGCAACGAATAACGCCTCTGTTTTTAATGATGTCCACCCCAAATCCTATATCACGTCAGTGATAAATCCTCCACCATTTCGCGATAATACAGTACCTGTTGATATTCTTTGACTTTTCTGGTCGTCTGGTAAGGACGCCAGACCGGGAAGCAGTACTCCAAGAGGTCGGTCAAGCGTAGTGTAGGCAGTTTCTTTAGTACATATATCATAGCTTCTAAGTGGTCTGCCAATAACTCGTATTTGGTTCGCCTTTCCCACAACATTTTTTATGTATTGTTTCCAATATAAGTTATTCGTAAGTGTAATTCCTAGGTATTTAGCTGAATTTACGGCCTTTGGATTTGACTGATTTATCGTGTAAACGTAGTTTAACGGATGCCTTTCAGCACTCTTGTGAATGACCTGACTCTTCTCATTATTTAGGGTTGGTTGCCAATTTTCGCACCGCACAGATATCATTCCTTGAATGTTTACAGTTTGTTTTATCTTCTGATGACTTAACTAGACGATGAACGACAGCAACATATGCAAACAACCTAAGACGGCTGCTCATATTGTGTCCTAAATCGTCTATACAGTAAGGAGCAGTAGAGGCCCTATAACACTACCTTGGGGAAGCCAGAAATCACTTCTGTTTTAATCGATGACTTTCCGTCAGTTACTACGAACTGGGACCTCCCTGACTGGAAATCACGAATCCAGTCACATAACTGAGACGATATTCCATAACCACGCAATTTCACTACAAGCCGCTGTGTGCTGCTGCGTCAAAAACCTTCTGGAAATCTAGGAATGCGGAATGTATTTGAAATACCTTTTCAGTAGCACTCAACATTTCGTGTCTGTAAAGACCTAGTTGTGTTTCACAAGAACGTTGTTTCCAAGTCCAAGTTGACTGTGTTTCAATAGACCGTTCTCTTCGAGGTAATTCATAATGTTAAAAGATAATATATTCTCCGAAATCCTGCTGCATAGATGTTAATGATATGGACCTGTAATTTATTGGATTACTCCTACTACCTTTCTTGAATATTGGTGTGAACTGTGCAACTTTTCACTATGGAGGTATCGCATCAGCATACTCTGAAAGGAACATAATTGGTATACAGTCTCGACCGGAAGACTTGCTTTTATTGAGTGATTCCTCCGAAGATATCTACTTCTACTTTACTAATGTTTGGAATAGTTACTTCGTCTTCTTTGGTGAAGGAATTTCATAAGGCTCGGTTTAGTAACTCTGCTTCGGCAGCGCTGTCGTCTATAATGTTTCCATTGCTTACGCGCAGAGAAGTCGTTAATTGTGTCTTTCCGGTAGCATACTTCACAAACGATCAAAATCTCTTTTGATTTTCTGCCAGGTTTCGAGACAATGTTTCGTTGTGGAAACTATTATAAGCATCTTGAATTAAAGAGCGTTCTAAATCTTGAGCTTCTGTAAAAGATCGCCAGTCTTGGAGAATTCGCGTTCATTAAATTCGGCATGCCTGTTTCTGCAAGAATGTTCTGTCTCGTTTTGTGTACTAATGGAGATCAACGCCATCGCACTTTAATTTATTTGGTGTAAGTATCTCAATTCCTGTCGATACTCTTTCTCCAATTCAAGCCACATCCGGTATAAAATTATCCTAAGGACAAACACACACACCCATGCCCGAGGGAGGACTCGAACCTCCGCCGGGACCAGCCGCACAGTCCACGACTGCTGCGCCCCTGACCGGTCGGCTAATCCCTCGCGGCAAAATGAGATCAATGTCGAAGAAAGTCAATGTTGTCTCCATAAAAATCGTATAAATTGTTAAGTGTAACATGTTGTACAATTAATTACCGTAGCGGACGCTATTGCCAGTGGCTGAAACTTTGATTTGTTATACTAGTACGGCATGACACGGCCAAAAATCATGGATGAATTTTACAGAAGTTTTGACCGACCATAGAAGCCTATTGGAAAGCGTGCTTTAGATTAATTAACGTGGACCATGGAAAATGTTAATTAGTTTTAGTTGAAAATCTCGAAAGAAAAGTTTAGATTCAACAGATGAATGGTTCTTGAATATACCATTGAGACAACGCACTTCATTTTTGAAAAGTGTGGAGTAAAAATGCCTTTCCTTGTACGCCTGTATCCTAATCATCGGATTTTAATTACAGGTAAGTGCATTCGATTCCTCAAACAATGACAAGCGTCAATGTGGAGGTTACGGAATGAGTCAGGGGTAGCAGGATGCCCCCAGAGTAAATTCTTCTTGCTCTGCAGGATCTATATCTGTGGGCTGCGTAAACGACTGTAGCGGCTCCAAACAAACTCGTGAATCGATGAGTGATGCTCCAAACGCCGTTTAAATATAACTCGTTGGCTGCGTCACGAAAGACCTTGCGTCTGTCTGGACTGCTGGGAAGAGCGTGTAGGCTTCACGTGTGTAAACTAAAGCTGTCCATACAGGTAGATGTGAAATAATTTTACAGTTAAACAATAACAAAGAGTGTGATAGCGGCGTCTTTCTTCTGTTATTGTTGTATCTAACGAAAACCAAAAACTTAATGTATTAGACTGGTGCATAAGTTCGTAGCGTTTTTGTTTTGGATGTTGATATTTTAGTTGCTATGGGTTTATTTATCGATTGTCACTTTTTATTTGTATGTCACTGTTGCTGTTTACCTATTATCATTTTGACATTTGGAGATGGCGAGCTGCTGACGTTAGAAAATGTTGTACGAAGTAGATGGGAAATAATTTAACAGTTAAACAATAACAAAGAGTGTGATAGCGGCGTCTTTCTTCTGTTATTGTTGTATCTAACAAAAACCAAACACTTAATGTATTAGACTGGTGCATAAGTTCGTAGCGTTTTTGTTTTGGATGTTGATATTTTAGTTGCTATGGGTTTATTAATCGATTGTCACTTTTTATTTGTATGTCACTGTTGCTGTTAACCTATTATCATTTTGACATTTGGAGATAGCGAGCTGCTGAAGTTAGAAAATGTTGTACGAAGTGGAGAAATCGGAACATTTTCGACATCTTCTCTTTGAGTTTAATAGAGGGATGACAGCAGCGGAGGCTGCCACAAACATTTGCGCCGTGTGTGTGTGTGTGTGTGTGGGGGGGGGGGGGGGGGGGGGGGGATAACGCCATTGACAGAACACGGCAAGAAAATGCTTTTCTCGTTTTAACGAGGATCGTTTTGGCGTTAGTGACCTTCCACGTTGGCGGTGGATGAAGATAGTTTAAAAGCATTACTCCACAACGATCCACGTCAGTGTACTCGAGTACTGGCATATGTGATGAGCTTTCATCATTCCACAATCGTGAATTTGTATGCAATAGAAAGGTTCAAAAATCGCGTGTATGGGTAGAGAGCGCTCTAAGCCAAAACTACGGAAGTGAGTGGGTGGTCATGTGTGCATATCTCCTTGCTCGTTATCAATTGGCTACAAAATAATACCCACCATTCCTATCCTGTATCTTTAATAGTGACGAAAAATTGTGTCTTTATCCTAACACAAGGAAAAGAAAGGAGTGGTTGGGCACAAACAAAGCAGCAACACCTACATCTACATCTACATTTATACTCCGCAAGCCACCCAACGGTGTGTGGCGGAGGGCACTTTACGTGCCACTGTCATTACCTCCCTTTTCTGCTCCAGTCGCGTATGGTTCGCGGGAAGAACGACTGTCTGAAAGCCTCCGTGCGCGCTCTGATCTCTCTAATTTTACGTTCGTGATCTCCTCGGGAGGTATAAGTAGGGGGAAGCAATATATTCGGTACCTCATCCAGAAACGCACCCTCTCGAAACCTGGCGAGCAAGCTACACCGCGAAGCAGAGCGCCTCTCTTGCAGAGTCTGCCACTTGAGTTTGTTAAACATCTCCGTAACGCTATCACGGTTACCAAATAACCCTGTGACGAAACGCGCCGCTCTTCTTTGGATCTTCTCTATCTCCTCCGTCAAACCGATCTGGTACGGATCCCACACTGATGAGCAATACTCAAGTATAGGTCGAACGAGTGTTTTGTAAGCCACCTCCTTTGTTGATGGACTACATTTTCTAAGCACTCTCCCAATGAATCTCAACCTGGTACCCGCTTTACCAACAATTAATTTTATATGATCGTTCCACTTCAAATCGTTCCGCACGCATACTCCCAGATATTTTACAGAGGTAACTGCTACCAGTGTTTGTTCCGCTATCATATAATCATACAATAAAGGATCCTTCTTTCTATGTATTCGCAATATATTACATTTGTCTATGTTAAGGGTCAGTTGCCACTCCCTGCACCAAGTGCCTATCCGCTGCAGATCTTCCTGCATTTCGCTACAATTTTCTAATGCTGCAACTTCTCTGTATACTACAGCATCAGCCGTGAAAAGCCGCATGGGACTTCCGACACTATCTACTAGGTCATTTATATGTATTGTGAAAAGCAATGGTCCCATAACACTCCCCTGTGGCACGCCAGAGGTTACTTTAACGTATGTAGACGTCTCTCCATTGATAACAACATGCTGTGTTCTGTTTGCTAAAAACTCTTCAATCCAGCCACACAGCTGGTCTGATATTCCGTAGGCTCTTACTTTTTTTATCAGGCGACAGTGCGGAACTGTATCGAACGCCTTCCGGAAGTCAAGAGAAATAGCACCTACCTGGGCGCATTCAGAAAAGGTAATGTTATGCATCTGGCGGGATAGCGAGGGTGTAAGCATCATTGCTGACATTTATTGCCATTTACTGAGACGTCTTAAAGACGCAACCAGAAGACCAGGAAGACTGCGTGGGGTAATGCAACTCCACTACAACCATCTCCCGCTTTCTGCCAGACTAACGAAAACTGTTATACATGAGTTGGGTTGGCAAATCATTCCGTTCCACCCTTATTCACCTGATCTTGCGCCCTCAGATTTTCGCCTTTTCCTCTTTCTATCGAACATACTTCAACGAACTTCCTTTCCGGATGAAAATACGCTCCGAACATGCCTCGACGAATTCTTGGCATCACAGCCACGTGATTTCTGCAATCGCGGAATCGGAAATTTACCCTATCAAGCTGTTGAAGTTGAATATATTATTTAATTCACTGTTATGTTCACCTGGGTGTAATGTTGTAAAAGCATGACAAACATACACTCCTGGAAATGGAAAAAAGAACACATTGACACCGGTGTGTCAGACCCACCATACTTGCTCCGGACACTGCGAGAGGGCTGTACAAGCAATGATCACACGCACGGCACAGCGGATACACCAGGAACCGCGGTGTTGGCCGTCGAATGGCGCTAGCTGCGCAGCATTTGTGCACCGCCGCCGTCAGTGTCAGCCAGTTTGCCGCGGCATACGGAGCTCCATCGCAGTCTTTAACACTGGTAGCATGCCGCGACAGCGTGGACGTGAACCGTATGTGCAGTTGACGGACTTTGAGCGGGGGCGTATAGTGGGCATGCGGGAGGCCGGGTGGACGTACCGCCGAATTGCTCAACACGTGGGGCGTGAGGTCTCCACAGTACATCGATGTTGTCGCCAGTGGTCGGCGGAAGGTGCACGTGCCCGTCGACCTGGGATCGGACCGCAGCGACGCACGGATGCACGCCAAGACCGTAGGATCCTACGCAGTGCCGTAGGGGACCGCACCGCCACTTCCCAGCAAATTAGGGACACTGTTGCTCCTGGGGTATCGGAGAGGACCATTCGCAACCGTCTCCATGAAGCTGGGCTTCGGTCCCGCACACCGTTAGGCCGTCTTCCGCTCACGCCCCAACATCGTGCAGCCCGCCTCCAGTGGTGTCGCGACAGGCGTGAATGGAGGGACGAATGGAGACGTGTCGTCTTCAGCGATGAGAGTCGCTTCTGCCTTGGTGCCAATGATGGTCGTATGCGTGTTTGGCGCCGTGCAGGTGAGCGCCACAATCAGGACTGCATACGACCGAGGCACACAGGGCCAACACCCGGCATCATGGTGTGGGGAGCGATCTCCTACACTGGCCGTACACCACTGGTGATCGTCGAGGGGACACTGAATAGTGCACGGTACATCCAAACCGTCATCGAACCCATCGTTCTACCATTCCTAGACCGGCAAGGGAACTTGCTGTTCCAACAGGACAATGCACGTCCGCATGTATCCCGTGCCACCCAACGTGCTCTAGAAGGTGTAAGTCAACTACCCTGGCCAGCAAGATCTCCGGATCTGTCCCCCATTGAGCATGTTTGGGACTGGATGAAGCGTCGTCTCACGCGGTCTGCACGTCCAGCACGAACGCTGGTCCAACTGAGGCGCCAGGTGGAAATGGCATGGCAAGCCGTTCCACAAGACTACATCCAGCATCTCTACGATCGTCTCCATGGGAGAATAGCAGCCTGCATTGCTGCGAAAGGTGGATATACACTGTACTAGTGCCGACATTGTGCATGCTCTGTTGCCTGTGTCTATGTGCCTGTGGTTCTGTCAGTGTGATCATGTGATGTGTCTGACCCCAGGAATGTGTCAATAAAGTTTCCCCTTCCTGGAACAATGAAGTCACGGTGTTCTTATTTCAATTTCCAGGAGTGTATATCGGTGTATAATCCTTTCTTTCATTGTACTCATTTCAACAAAATTTGTTTGTGAAAGTTATAAAAAAGCGTCTTGTCTTTTACTACCATGGCTTTCTGAAGGCAACGCAGTAGTCTGATCAAACGTGGCTTCCACAAAATAATGGTTATTTAAATACGGATTATACCATGTATTAATGCTTATACAGCAATGAAGCCCAAGATAAAGACTGTGATGAGGAGCACTGTGTCCCTAAGGTTCAAGAATACACTAACTGACAAAAATGGAAAGCACCCAAAAGACATGATCTAATGTCAGTGCAATGATGTACACTTCCACACCATCCGGTAGGGCTGACGAAAAGCTGGAAGAGGAAATGAAGATGATTACAGTTACAATTATCTGAGTAATTACTTCTTTCGTCGTTCAACAGCACTAATTATTCCGTTGCCCAGAGTTGCTACGCAATAACCATCTTCGCACTTGTATTTGTCCAAGTGTTGAGATAGTCAGTATTAGATGTGAACATTCGTCTTTAGCTAGACTGCGAGTTGCGTGGGATAGACCTTGGACCGGATGCTCGAATACCGCCTAATATGGGTTTTATAATCTAGACAACTTCTTAGTCACTTACAGAGTGCGTTCAGGAGTTCTTGATCGATGATTGATAATCTCACCGTTCTAGACGTGGCTACACAACAAGATTTCATGCGCAGCCGCCAGCTAGTAGCTATTTCCTTAGGAAAGCTCCGTGGAAGGGGTAGCAGCAGTTTTTTTACGGTCCCTCAGTTCTCCAAGTTATTTTAAGTTCAGGGTGTTTCAAAAAGAACACGCGTATTAGGCTACAAAGTATTTTTTTGTACAAACTATAGATCGCTGCGCCTCTGCTCGGCTATTGGGGAAACGAATACGTAGTCTAGTTTACAGTAATAGCCGCTAGATGTCAGTTGTCTTCTATTTTGCTTGGTAACGGGCACATGTTTAAAATGTCTATTCCGCAGCAGAAATCATTTTGTGTTTTCGAGTTTCCGAAGCGCAATTCCGTGATTACAGTGCAAAGACCTTTTAGGTTGAGGTACCAAATTGATCCTCTGAATGGCTGGAACATTCGCAAATTGTATCGATAGTTTGTAGAGACATGATATGTATGTAAAAGAAAGAATCCTGGCCGTCTTCGTGTTCCTGAAGAAAATGTTGCACGAATTCAAACTGCTTTCCAATGTAGTCCTTCAAAATCAACTTGTCGTGCCAATCGGGAGTCACAACTGACTACAACAACAATTTGGCGTGTTTTGAGTCGTCGGTTGGTTATGAAGTCGTTCAAGTTAGAAAGATTCTTCATGCTGTTGACAATGATAACACTTTCACACAACGCATCGTGTTCAGTGATGAAGTTAAATTATGACTCTAAATTGCTTAAAGTTCATTTGTTGAAATTGAGTTAACTACAAGCTGTATAGGTTAATTGTAGTCTTTATTAAGACCAGACGCGTTTCGCTTTATTCTAAAGCATCTTCAGTAGTCAGGTCTTTTTGTTATTTGCTGCGTTCTTCTTCGTCTTCCACGTGTGTGTATTGAGTTTTACGAACAGCACTTTCGCTGCGGTTAATATATTCACGTTTTGAGAGGACAATGATATTTCCCAACACAGAAATGTGAATCTGGATTGAAGTTTAGCGTCTTCATTGGATTTCTGAAGGTCAGGTTATTAATATGCGTTACTAACCGGAGGTTTTTGCTCAACTCGGAGAGAGAATAAGAAAACAATGGCACGAATTGTGGAAGAATAAGTCACGGGTTCTGCATTAAGACAACGCACAGGCTCACACAACATTGTCCGTTAAGAGGTTTCTAGCGAAGTACAGCATCCCTGTGTTAACACCACACAATCGATTCGTGTGACCTAACTAAGTGTGACTTATCTATTCCCCAAAGTAAAATGTCCATTAAAATTAACAAGACTGCAGTCCGCTCAATCAGGAAAGAGAAAGCACCGCAACTCATCAGGGAGCTCACAGAAAAAGACTTCGAGTACTGTCTCCATCAATGGACAAATCGCATGCTGTGTTTAAGGATAGAAGAGTATTGAGGGCTACAGCAACAATATATGTACACTGAAGCGCCAAAGAAACTGGTACAGGCATGCGTTTTCAAATACAGAGATATGTAAACAGGCAGAATACGGCGCTGCGGTCGGCAACGCCTATGTGACGCAACAAGTGTCTGCCGCAGTTGTTAGATCGGTTACTGCTGCTACAATGACAGGTTATCAAGAATTAAGTGAGTTTGTACGTGGTGTTATAGTCGGGGCACGAGCGATGAGACGCATCATATCCGAGATAACGATGTAGTGGGAATTTCCCGTATGGCCATTTCACGAGTGTATCGTGAATACCAGGAATCCGGCAAAACATCAACTCTTCAACGTCGCTGCGGCCGGAAAAAAGATGCTACAAGAACGGGACCAATGACGACTGAAGAGAATCATTCAGCGTGACGGAAGTGCAACCATTTCGCACATTGCTACAAATTTCAATGCAGAGCCATCAACAAGTGTCAGTGTGCGAACCATTCACCGAAACATCATCGATATGGGCTTTCGCTGCCGCCTTGATGAATGCACGACACAAACCTTTATGGCTTACCTGGGCCCGTCAACACCGACATTGGACTGTGGATGAATGGAAACATGTTGTCTGGTCGGGCGAGTCTCGTTTCAAATTGATCGAGCCGATGGACGTGCAGGGGCATGGAGACAACTTCATGAATCCATGGACCGTGCATGTCATCAGGTGACTGTTCAAGGTGGTGGAGGCTCTGTAATGGCGTGGGGAAAGTGCAGTTGGAGTGATATGGCACCCCTTATGAGTCTAGATACGACTCTGACAGGTAATATGTACGAATGAATCCTGTCTGATCGCTTGCATCCATTCAGGTCCATTGTGCATTCCGATGGACTTGGGCAATTCCAGCAGGACAATGCGACAGCCCGCATGTGCAGAATCGATACAGAGTGTCTCCAGGAACCCTCTTCTGAGTATAAACACTTTCGCTGGCCATCAAACTCCCCAGGTACGAACATTATTGAGCAAATCTGGGATGTCTTGCAACGTGCTGTTTAGAAGAAATCTCCACCCTCTCGTACTCTTACGGATTTATGGACAGCCCCGTAGGTTTTATGGTGTCAGGTTCCACCAGCACTGCCTCAGCCATTAGTCGAGTCCATGCCACGTCGCGCTGCGGCGTTGTGGCACTTCTGCGAGCTCACGGGGGCCCTACACGATATTAGGCAGGTGTACCAGTTTCTTGGCTCTTCATCGTATGTTTTTGAAATAAAATGTTCTACAGGAATAGTTACGTTATTTTGTAACCACATCTCAGATATTCACACCAGAGGGCAACGGATAATACATGAGAACAAGTTGAAAAGTAATGCCTCTGAATGACTTACGTGAAAATTCGTAAAGCTTTTAAAATAAAACGAACGTTATTAAGAATCAACTAGCCGCATATAAATGGTCCACGAAATTTTTTATGCACGTTAAGATAGGCAATGGGTGATGGGCACTTGATTGCCCATCTTAAATAGCATGAAATATTTAATGGGTCAGTTTTATTTTCCCATCCTTTATGGGACTTTTTATTGTACTTATTTTTAACTATTATCTTAAGAACTGACACAAGAATAAAGTTTACAGTGCGCGTGTGCGTATGTGTGTGTGTGTGTGTGTGTGTGTGTGTGTGTGTGTGTGTGTATCTGCGTATAAGAACGTTAAAGAAAAGATTTTATTTTCATTTCTGTGTAATTTTTTTAACTTGAAACCATTTTAAGCACACTCGTTTCATCATATTTTAGTATTGGTCTAAAGACCTCGATATCGTGTGCCAAAAGTCATATAGTGGTCATTAACAATAACTGGTTCAAGGTTTATCCTGAGTAATCACCACTGACATAAATTACTTCAAAACTCGTTAAAAACTCAGCGACTTTAAACCCGAATTGCGCAAGAGATGTCAGATAAATACGGCGTTCTCTGGCACTGTACAAGCTATGTTACACTCTGCGAACTGCTATAATAACAGAGCAGCACAGGTAAATCATGTTCGTAGAATACATTAGTGACAGCTTCGGCATCGGATGAACGCAACTCGATATCACGGACGTATGGTTTCTCCTCCCTCTGTGAACAACACGTTAGCGGGACCGTTCGATACAATAGATTAATTACGACGGCGCATGTGTCTATTTTGCACAATCTCTGACTTGCGGCGCAGTTGGTAGTTTCTGCCCAGCGGGTTTGTATATACAGCCATGGACAATACAGTACAAAATTCAGCGTATTTGTCCAGCCATAGCTAGTGTACTCAACGGTCCTCAGGTTTCCGAGCAAGGAAAAATTACTAACGATATGAAGAGGGTAGTATATAAGGAATAAACCTGACAAGTTTGTAAAAACTTCGCTTCCAACATAATATGAGATGTATGAAGGCTGATCGAAATAGACAGTAAAAAGGTCTAGTCGACTAATGATGATCAACTTGCCGTTGATTTCTTGAATGTTCAGCTGCGAAGAATTTTATAAATTACTTTGTGTTGCCTTCAGTCTCCATTTTCTTTAATTGTTGTACGAGTGTACAAATTCAGCTTTAGGCTATTTTCAAGCATGTAAAACGGAAATAATATATACGGCATGCATTAGTATCACTTACGAACTTAAAATAAGAACAAGTCATTTACCGAGACATACTAGGATAACGTTTTTTAAAAGTTCTTTAAAACATTTTTGTGAAATTTTTTGTTCTTTCTTATGAGTATGGCGGGGTGTAAAAATATCTCCCGCCTCTTGCTATTTCCAGTGCGACATCTGAGGATGGGTTGATGAGAGCCCGTAACGGATCGTGATAGTAAATGAAATTTACAACTGAAGCGGATTTTCAACCTCTCATAACATACTAGGAAGATTGTAACTTACTTTGTAGAGGATTCGTTAACGGTATATTTTGTCGTCTACATCTTTGCTCTAGTTGTTGCAAAACTCTTATTTATAAGGTCGATGTTTCCAATGTACATACACTAGGAGGATTACAATTATTCTATAAATACTCGTTAATTAAGACAGACAGGTCCCTGTTCTTCAGTACATTCAATTATCGTCTTTCATCGTTGGAAATATGATTCCACGTAATTTCCACAGAACAACTTGAAAATATTTCTCTATTAATGTGGCAGCAGGTAATTATTGAGTAGTTGTAACAAAGATCTTAAACATAAAGACGATCACAGCAGCCAAGTGAAACTGTGCTGAAGACCGTGAAAATCGAGTCAAACCTTTCATAAACTGCTTTATAGTTGCGTGACGTTCCTCATTACAGTCGGTTTTATTAAAGAGTAAAGCGATCATTACATGTTCTATGTGTCTGTAAAGCACCTTCGTAGAACTGGGAAAATGTTGTCTCGGAGTTTCCTACTCCGAGATCTTTTTGTTCATTTACAACTCTGTCCGAATGGTCCTTTGGATAAAGGTAAATATGAATTTCTTCCATCTCACCCATGACTTCACCTTTCTGTAACTTGTAATGATTTGCTTATATTAGATATTTTGCGGTTGGTATCTTTTGACTGTAGCAAACACAGATGGGCTATCGTTACTCATGTTGTGTATTCTTTGTATCGTGTGCTAACTTTGCTCTCTGTTTGTCCAACATACATTTTGAGTATTTTTCACACCATATTTTGTATATTTCTGATTGCGAAAAAGCCTAAGATTTCGGCAGTATAGGTCTCAATAGTCGCTGTAGATTATCAGTGTTCCTATAGCTAATGTTTAAACTTTGAGTAATTTTGTCGGAAGCAATACCTATACACGGTCATAGAAAAATTTCCAGCTATACACGAGCTGTCGTTCCGGCCATCTCGGCGCGCTTTCTTTGGGACACAAATTCACAGCTCCTTACTCACTGCTGACCTAGCGTCACCATCCTGCGAACCCCTTAATCTCAGATACTGGTGCCCGTAAGAGATCGGGAACGGTGTGGTGGTTAGCCGCACTAGACGAGGTATCACTGGTCGTTGTCACCACATTGACCTGAACTGACCGGAGAGAAATAGCAACTTAAAAAATTAATTAATGTAGAGTAGTGAAATTTCTGGAATGTATTTGTCTAGATAACATATCTAAGTGATTAACATTATAAAATCATAGGTAAATGTAGCGCAAGATAAGCCATTCCGAATGTGAGACCCTGGTACATTAATAACCTGCGTAACCGCCGGAATCTTGAATGGAAGCACTGTGGTGTACAGGTGGCGAATGTCAGTTTGTGGTGTGAAATTCCATGTCTATTGCACTCGATTAGTCAATACGGGGGTGGTTACTGCTGTTTGTGGATAACGCTGAAGTTGTTCTCCGACGATGTCTCGTATGTGCTCGACTGGAGACTGATCTGACGTTCGAGCAGGCCAAGGCAACATGTCAACCTCTGTAGAGTATTTTGGGTTACAATAGCGGTGTATGGGTCAGCGTTATCCTGTTGGACCACACCCCCTGGAATGCTGTTCATGAATGGCAGAACAACAAGTCGAATCACCAGATTGACGTACAATTTTGCAGTCAGGGTGCATGGGATAATCTTGAGAGAGCTCCTGCTCTGTACGAAATCGTACTCCAGACCGTAACTCCAGGACCCAGAACATTCCATGTAAACACAGCCAACACCACTATGGAGCCACCATCAGATCGCACAGTGCCTTGTTGACAACCTAGATCCATTGCTTCGTGGGGTCTGCACCATACTCGGACTCTACCAACAGCTGTTACAAACTGAAATCTGAACTTGCCCAACCAGACCATAGTTTTCCAGTTGGTCACAAGCCATGGAGCCATGGAGCGGCGTTGTGGGCGATGTCATGCTGTTAACAAAAGCGCTCACGTCAATCGTCAGCTGCCATTGCCCACAAAGCCAAATTTCGCCTTACTCTGCTAATGGATACGTTCGTCATATGTGTCACACTGATCCCTACTCAGACGCCGCTGCTGTCGGTCCTTAAGGGAAGGCCTTGGGACACTGCGCTGTCCGTCGTGCGAGATAATGCCTGAAATGTGGTATTCTCGGCACACTCTTGGACGTGCAGGTGTGTTGCTTTGAATATCTGCCCTGAGTTAGTCATCGTACATGTCATTACCGTCCAGACAGATTACAACTCTTTAACGTCCATGTACTGCCGGAAATATGTGGAGGATGAAATTCTGTGAGAGACATTATGAGTCAAGAATGGTTCAAATGGCTCTGAGCACTATGGGACTTAACTTATGAGGTCATCAGTCCCCTGAAACTTAGAACTACTTAAACCTAACTAACCTAAGGACATCACACACATCCATGCCCGAGGCAGGATTCGAACCTGCGACCGTAGCGGTGCCTAGAACCGCTCGGCCACTCTGGCCGGCGACATACTTGTTCTGCTACTATGTGAGGAATATCGCTGCTTGGTTCGAGAATGCGAATTTTTATTCATTATGCGTATATACATTGACGAGCCAAAGACACTGGTACAGCAGCCTAATATCGTGTAGGGCGCCACGAGCAACACGACGTGGCATGGACTCGATTAATGTCTGAAGTGGTGCTGAAGGGAACTGACATCATTAATCCTACAGGTTCCGTAACAGTACGAGGGGGTGGAGATCTCTTCTGAACAACACGTAGCAAGGTATTCCAGATATGCTCAGTAATGTTCATACGTATACGGAGAGTTTAGTGGCCAGCGCAAGTGTTTATACTTAGGAAAGTGTTCCTGGAGCCACTCTGTAGCAATTGTGGACTTGTGGGGAGTCACATTGTCCTGCTGGAATTACCCAAGTCCGTCGGACTGTGCAATGGACACGAGTGGATGCAGGTGATCAGACAGGATACTTACATACGTGTCGCCTGTCAGAGTCGTATCTAGACGGATCGGGGGTCCTATATCACTCCAACTGCACACCACCACACAATTACAGATCCTCCACCGGTCTGAACAGTCTCCTGCTGACGTGCCCGGTACGTGGATTTATGAGATTGTCTTCAAATCTGTACACGTCCATCGACTCAATTCAATTTGAAGCGAGACTCGTCCGACCAGGCGACATGTTTCAAATCGTCAACAGTACGATGTCAGTGTTGATCAGCCCAGGCGACGCGTAAAGCTTAGTGTCGTACAGTCATCAAGGGTACACTAGTCGGCCTTCGGCTACGAAAGCCCATATCAGGGATATTTCGTTGAACGGTTCGGACGCTGAATCTTGTTGATGGCCAACCATTGAAATCGGCAGCTGTTTGCGGAAGGGTTGCACTTCTCTCACGTTGAACGATTCTCTTCAGTCGTCGTTGGTAGCGTTCTTGCAGCATATTTTTCTGGCAGCAGCGATGTTGGAGATTTGATATTTTACTGGATTCCTGGTATTCACGATACACTCGTGGAACTGTCGTATGGGAAAGTCCCACTTCAGCGCTACCTCGTATAAGCTGTGTCCCATCGTTCGTGCTCCGACTGTAACACCACGTACAAACTCACTTAAATCTTGATAACCTGCCATTGTAGCAACAGTAACCAATCTAAGGACTGCACTAGACACTTATTGTCTTATGTAGGCCTTGCCGAACGCAGCGCCGTATTCTGCCTGTTTACATATATCTGTACTTGAATACGCATGCCTGTACCAGTTCCTTTGGCGCTCCGTATGTGTGTGTGTGTGTGTGTGTGTGTGTGTGTGTGTGTGTGTGTGTGTTTGTTTGTTTAGGTTAACCGTCGCTATTTACAGCAATGTTTTGAAGATTAGCTAGTTCTTTTCAATTTGTTTTCAGTGGCAGTTGACCAGTCTGTGTCTCATAGAGCGGAAATACGCTACCTTGTTTGTCTTTGAGTGGCATGACCAGTTGCGGATAATTACATCTAATGTCGATGGTTTAAGAAAAATATCGAAGTGTATTCTAATTTCTCATATAAAAATTATAGTACAAAAAGTTGATGCTGATGTGTTTCTCTCCTATTATGGGCGTAACTTTATGATGTAAGCTGTTGAACTGTGAATGGATGACGTTATTCTCTTCTACCGTAGCATCGAATAAAATTAAAATGTCATCAACACCAATATAGCTATAAAGGACTTGTTCGCTATTTGAGAGAACATGTCAAAAAAATTTTTCTTCGAAAGCATTAAGGAAATTATCAGCTAATGAACCCTCTATGGATGAAAACATTGCAACCTCATTCTCTTGGAGGCAAATTTAGTTCTGGAATAAGAAGTAATGGTAGAAAATGATTACTTGCTTGAGTGATTTTCGTATTTCTGAGAACATTGATTTTGAAGATTTCTGTAGTATTGTTTACTAGAATATTCTATACTTGTCACAAATACGTTGAGTGATAACTATCTTCCATTATCTGATGTTTTCATATTTTTAATTTTTTTGACAATATTGTAAAACATTTTAGTGTATTGTTTCTTGTGTGTACAATATTCCTTATGAAGTATACTGTGATTTCTCCTAACATCATGTACTGGGGTGTTAGTCGTTGTCATTATTTATGTATCTTATGCTGGGTATGCAATGATGTTGTTTGTTGGCTTCATTATTATGTAATATCATATTTTCTTATGAACGTTGAGCTACAACCTTTTAGTGCTTTTTTGACTGTGCATTAAATTTGCTGGTTGTGTCCCAGTTGATATGATTAATATTATATTGTCTGAAAAATTCTAACACTTTTCTGTCATAATCTTCTTGTGATATAATCACAAATATATTTCCATTACTTGATTTTTTTTGACATATGACATCACCATCCTTTGTTTTTACATTGATCCAACTTTCTTGTTTTGGTTGGGTTTCTATAATTTTTGCAATTTTTCAAGTAACATTGTTTTGGTTCTGATGTGTCAGCTGGGTGATGCTGACCCCCACATTAGAGCTTTCAGCAACGATTTGAATCATACAGTTTCCCTAGTGGGCTTGTCTTTTAAATATAAATCATTTGTTTAGTATGTTTATTTCTGTGAGAGTGGACATATTTTCGAGAAGAATTTGAAGTACTCGTCATGCAATGTAAATTTTCGTTGAGTGTATTTGTATACTTCTCTTGCATAAACATTTTCAATTTTTTATGCCTTTTCGAATTGTTTGAAACTATGTTAACATAAAAGTTTTTGGGTTGATGATAAAACGTGATTTGTTTGTAATGCTGACAAGAAGCTAGAGTACAAAAGGGTAAATACAATTTAACATTTAAAGTATTTTATGTTTAAATATCCCACGAATTTCACTGATAACCTAATTACTTTCACAGTCTTCTCTTACACGTTATGCCTCACTAATTCTGTTTTTAACTTCGATCCTGACTTACTACGATGTGATATTGTTTTGTGTGCACTGTCTGTTGTACTAGATGGCTTCTGTGGCTTTCTATATCTTTACTGTGATGAGATGATACTGTGGTATCTTACCCTGAGTTATTTGGCTTCCCAAATGACAAAACTCATCTACTACATAAAGTGCCTCGTTTCCTAATCTAATTCCCACAGCATCACCCTATTTAATTCGACCACATTCCATTACCTTCATTTTGATTTTGTTGATGTTCATCTTATATCCTCTTTCCAAGATTCTGTCCATTCTGTTCAACTGTTCTTCCATGTCTTTTGCTGTCTCTGACTGAATTACATCAGTGTTTTTATTTGTTCTTGCTGGACTTCAATTCCTACTCCAAATTTTTCTCTTGTTTCTTGTACTGCTTGTACAACATACAGACTGAATTACATCGGGGATGGGCTACAAACCTGTGTCACTCCCTTCTCATCCAATGCTTTCCTTTTGCGCCTGTCTTCTCATAACGGCCATCTGGTTTCTGTACCAATTGTAAATAGTCTTTCGCTCCCTGTATTTTACTCCTGCCACTTTTAGAATTTGAAAGAGGGTATTACAACCAAAACTGTCAAAAGCTTTCTCTGAGTCTAAAAATGCTATAAACATAGGTTTGCTTTCCCTTAACCTATCTTCTATGGGAAGTCGTAGGGTCAGTATTGCCTCGTGTGTTCCTCCATACTTCTGGAATTCAAATGAACTTCCTGAGATCGGCTTCTACCAGTTTTTCCTTTCTTCTGTAAAGTATTCGTGTTGGTACTTTGCATCTGTGAGTTATTAAACTCATAGCTTGGTAATTTTCACACCTGTCACCACCCGCAATATTCTTCTTCAAGTCTGAGAGTATTTCGTTTGTCTCATACATCTTGTTTACCAGGTGGAAGAGTTTAGCCATGGCTGGCTTTCCCAAGGCTATCAATAGCTGTAACGGAATGTTGTTTACTCCTGGGGCCTTGTTTCGACTTAAGACTTTCAGTGCTTTCTCAAATTCTTTATGTAGTATCATATCTTCATTCTCATCTTCATCTACGTCCCCTTCCAATTCCATAACATTGTCCTCAAACACATCTCCGTTGTATGGACCCTCTACCTACTTCTCTATTCTACTATCCTGGAGGATGCCAAATTAAACACCTCTCAGCCGTCAATTTTCAAGCTTATTTTATTAGGCAACCCGTTTCATCGTTTTGCTACCCCATCTTCAGTCCCCTGACGTATAGGAATAATCTACATCCCTTGTGATCAAAACAGGGGCCATCAATGCTGGTATTAGTAGATCACCAGTGACTGTTACTTAAACACCACAAGCGAGGTAGATTAATCCTACAAGTCGGTCAGGGTCCTGAAGCTGGTTACCTAATAAAATAAGGTGGAAAACTGACGGATGAAAGGTGTCTAATTTGACATTCTCTATCGAACGGCGGAGTCCCGCAACCATCGCTAAAAATATGGACAAACAGGAACTTTCTGGTTTCCTTCTTTGCTAGGACTGCTTTTCCATCTGAGCTCTTGACATTCTTTCCTCCAAAGGACTCTTTAATTTTCCTTTAGGCAGCGTGTATCTTACCCCTAGTGATATATGCTTCTTCATCCCTGCATTTGTCCTCTAGCCATTTCTGGTTAGCCATTTTGCATTTCCTATCAATTTCATTTTTTTCGCTTGTATTCGCATTCGGCTGCTTCATTTATTACGTTTTTATATTTTCTTTGTGGTATCAACACTCGATACCACACTTTGTAGGGGTTGCAGGTATTTATAGGGGTTGCAGTTATCGAACGCGTTCGTATTTGTATCGTTCTACCCGCGAGTCGGGACCAGCGCCACTAGCGCCGCTCCGCGGCTTGTATCAAGTTTCTAGCGGGCTCTCGTCCACTCTTGCTCGAAACGTCAAGTAGTAAAGTAGCACAGCCTTCAGCTGATAGGAAGAAACCTCTATCAACACGCTTAGTAACGTATGGCCTAAGTGAGGCTTCAATAGCTATCTGTTTATAATTATATGTATGCAGCCAAGAAGAATCCTGTACAACCAGTTGAGTATAATATTTATTATTTTTTACCAACGACTTCTAATTATTTTAGTCGTTGCAGATCCAGACCGTGCAACCAGCACCTTATCGACGTTACTGAGAAACCTGCTGTGATTTATATGTTTCTACTTAGCATTGGCCACCAGTCAATATTGGCGGCGACTCGTTCGTCGTCATCATAACATTCTTCTTTCATCGGTTAAATGCAATATCTGTTTTGTGTTAGCCAAGAATTTCTACTATCCCTCGACATTTTACCTACTTGATCCTCTGCTGCCTTCATTATTTCATCCCTCAAAGCAGCCCATTCTTCTCTGTTGTATTCCTTTCCCCTGTTCTTGTCAATCATTACCTAATGCCCTCTCCGAAACTCTCTACAACCTCTAGTTCTTTCAGTTTATCCAGACCCTACCACCATAACATCCCACCATTTTGTTATTTCTTCATTTTTATTCCACCGTTCATTCCAATAAATTGTGCTTAGAGTGCACACCTGCCGCTCAAAATGTCATACAATTTCAAACATGGTTCCAAAATCTCTGTCTTACCATTACATCATCAAACAGAAACCTTCTGGTGCCTCCAGGTCTCTTCCATATATACATCGTTTATTCATGGCTCTTATGCCGGATGTTAGCTGTGAAAATTCTTCCAGGTGGCTTTCTCTTTCATTCCTTTACCCCAGTCCATATTCGCCTACTAGTTTCCCTTTTCTTCCTTTTCCTTCTATCAAATTTCAGACCCCATAACTATTAAACTTTCGTCTCCATTAACTACCAGAATAATTTATTTTACCTCATCGTACAAATCCTCAGTCTCCTTCTCACTTGGGGATCTTAGCTTTGTGTCTTTGTTGGCTACAATAATGCCTTCATTGTGCTGCTTACAGTAGCTTACCAGCGTTCCTATTCCTTTTGTTCGTTATTAAACCTGCTCCTAGATTACCCTATTTGATTCTGTATTTATAACCCTGTATTCACCTGATCAGAAGTCCTGTTTCTCCTGCAACTGAGTTACACTAATTCCCACTATGTCTAACATTAATCTCTCCATTTCCCTTTTCAAATTTTCTAATCTACCTCCCCGATTAAGGGATCTGATATTCCACTCTCCACTCCATAGAACGCCAGGTTTGTCTCTCCTGATAACGACGCCCTCCTGAGTAGTCCGTGCCTGGAGACACGAATGAGGAACTATTTTAGCTCCAGAATATTTTACCCAAGTGGATGCCATCATCATTTAACCATACAGTAGAACGGCATGCCCCTTGCTTTCAGCCATTTGCAGTACCAGCATACATGTATGAGATCTAAATATACCCATCAAAAATAAAGATAGCATGCAGAGGTAAAGGAAATACATTGGTAATTATGACTGATGAAAATTAAATTAGGAAAGTGCTAGAATTTTTGAAACAGCAATGTTAAAACTATCAACCGAGACAAAAACCACAGATTCAATGCATAGTTAAGGAAAGCTCTAAAAGAAAATAATATTACATTAATAGAAAAAGATATAAGAGATTCCATAATATTGAATCAGACAACCACATGATTCCATGACCAACCCAAAATACACAAAAATTAATCCCAGTTTGTCCAGCTGTTAATATGATTAATAGATCAACAAATGCTTCATGAAAAAACTCAGTACACTGTTTAATGAATATTACATGTACAAGAAAGAATACACTGTACGAAGTTCTTACAATATTGTCAATAAAATTAAAAAGATAAAAGTACGAGCACATGGAATGTGGTATGTATGGAAACATTTCAGTAACAGGAACGACAGAAATCTCATATACAATATCGTGACCCAAGGAGAATCCTATGAGGTAGCAGAATGCCTGCAATTAATCACTATGGTACCTATAGTTGCCTCTCATTGAAGGACAAAATTTATCCCAAAGAAGATAGGGTTGAATGTGTTCATGTGCAGTAGGTGCATTAGCTGATACTTTTATTAACATTTCAAAAGAAATTTTTTGAAGGAATTCACTTAAATAGGCAAAAAAATCCTTTATTAGTATAGACACATTAATGATATTTTAGTTCTACTCAGTGGTACAGCACAAGAGAGTAACGTCATACATTCACAGTTCAACAGCTTTATATCATAAAATTAGAGCGACTGTGGAAAAAGATAAACATAAGAGCATCACCATCTTAGATTTATACATTTCAAATGAGAAATCTGATGACACGTTACATATTTTTCTCAAACCAGTGACAGCAGATGTAATTATTCACAGTTATCATTCCACCCAAGAGCACAAAAGCATGCATATTTTGCTCTATAGTACACATACTGGTACCACTGAAACGAAAAGTAGAAAAGAACTAGGCAGTCTCTGAAATGTGGCTGTAAATACAGTTATCCTAAAAAGTTAGTGGACACGTATTCAAAAAGGAATTCCATAAATCACTCAGTATTTCTGTAGATGAAATAAGTTAAATCAGAGACACATGAGAAAAAAACGAAGGTGTTTATGGCAATATCTGGGTTTTCTTTCCAACAATATTACTTGATGCTTCAAGAACACAAAAGAGACACTAGCTACAAGAACATTAACAATCTACAACGAATATTGAGATCTATACCATAAAATCATAGATTTTTTTTTGCAGTCAAGAATACATAAAATTAACTGTGAATAATGTTCAAAATTTTGTATTGGAAAAACTTGAAGGAAAGTTGTCATACAATTTAAAGATCGCACCACAGAGTCTGAAAGTTGCCCACCAAATTTTACTGCACACTTATAAGACGCAAATCCCAAAATAGCTAATATTGATAAATCATTCCAACTAATACATCAGTTACAGAAAATAAAGTCTCGGATATGACGGAGCAAACTGATATTTACATCCATCTAAGATATCAGAAGAAAAGTATTTTAAATGAACAAAATTACATTTGAAATGCAAAATTCCTAGCCAACTTCTTACCAGTTCTACGACGAAGCCATATAGATCCGAAGAAAGCATAATAATCGTTATACTCGTTAATAAATCACACAGCCATAATGGAGGTCACATAAGATTTTATTTGATTTTCATGATTTACAGTAATGGTTCGTTAGGACTACTGCAATCGAAATTTATGTATAAAATCTTTTTATCAACTTTTCAAAACTTATGCGCTCCCACAATAATAGAACAATATTTCCAAGACATTTTATGGAAACTCCATACAGTCATATTTATGCCATTGATGACTGATAATTAAATTTACTTAAGAAATTGAACTATATTGCTTAATTAATGAATGTCTGTAAATGGTTATAATCTTCGTAGTGTATGTACGTTAAAAACTTTGCAACAGTTGCTCAAAATACCATGCTCCTGAAATAACGAAAAATTATTCCAAGTTAATTTTATATCAGTTACATGCAGGTGTAGGAGCAAAGATGTTCATTGCATAATATGCCATAACGAATCATCTCTAAGGTAAATTATAATTGTCCTAATATATTATGCGGTGTGACAGGTTCTCATGTTAAATTCATCTTATACTAATGCATTCACTGTATAATGCTTCTGTTTTACATACTTGAAAGTGGCCTACGGCCGAAATTGTACAATAGTATATCAAATAAAGAAAATATCAGCTGAAAGCATCTCAAAATCATTTAAAAAAAGTGATTTCTTTGTTGATGACTGATTTCGACAAGATAGAGATTCATTATCACTGTGTAGAATTGACAGTGGAAACACTTGATAACCCTCAAAAAATTGTGCAGTCACGTCATCAATAAAATATATCTGTCAACGTCCGGACCAGCACAGCTTATGACTGTTTTTTACCAGCTGCTGTAGCCCCACCAAGGCTCAATCGAGAAACTAACCATGCTTCTTGGGGAATACTCTACCTGTTCAGTTAGAAAATGTTCCATTACGGTGTGACAAAAAAAATCTACTTCATCCACTTAAGTGTTAATATTCCTATGCTTCTAAACACCAGATACCGTGACAGATGGATAGACACAGGTAGACCAGGCCCTTGGACTCTAAGCTCTCCTGACCTGTACCCACTAGACTTTTATTTGTTGAGGAATTTGAAAGCTCTTGTGAATGGAACTGCGCTACAATATGCATAGACTCTTCTTTCCCGTATTGTTAAACGCTGCGAAACAAAACTCACTTCTCCAGGGATACATCAGCGGATCAGGAATTCAATGTGACTGTGGGTTGATATACGTATCGTTGCTAATGGAAGGCATTTTGAACATTTCGTTTCGGAAAGTGTTTCAAACATGCTCATACGTTCCTTTCCTATGTGTTTACCCTTGATTAACATGCAGAGATCTTACGTGAAAATAAAGTACTTCAAGAGCCATCTCCATATAACATATATTCTTCCTCTATATGTCAAGAACATTCCCTGAAAATTCGTCCATATTTGTTGCCTACAGGTTTAATGGCTCTGAGCACTATGGGACTTAACACGGATTTCTGCACAGTCTGTCTTAGAGCAAAATCTCGGCTGCTCTTCTGCTGTTTCTGTGTCACTCTGTATCCTATCTCTAATTATTGATGTCAACAGTTTTAAGGTGGTATCAAGCAGAGTAATTTCCCAGTGATTAACTCTTACTTGTGTATCCTGTTGTGTATGCGCAAACTGCAAGCTCTTCGATGTAGAATATCACTCAGGGAAACATGAAAAGTGTCCTATGCTAAAAACACCTCGTAACTTTTTCTGTCGCTACCATTTCCGGGTCTCTTGGTTTTGATGCTACTTTATTCTCAAAATTTTGTCTCAGAGTGCTGTAAATTGATATACGTAAAAGTATGGAAGCTCTTAGGAAACTCGAAGAAAATGGAGGATGAGTGTCGTGAAAACTACACCTCCGCTCCCCCGTTGGATCGATCCGCACCTGAGACAGAGGATCATTTAGAAATGTAGATGTGATTTCAATCATGTCCCAGGGAAGTTTGTGGTTCGGACCATTCGGTCGGACCATTCCTGTTGTTGTTCCATATGAATGACCTTTCAGAAAATATTAGACTTTTCACTATGTTATGTGAATTAAAAGACTTTCTTAAAAACTGCATAAGTATTATCAGACCTAGATATTTCAAAGTTATGAGAAATTTGGGAACCCGCTCAAGTATACGGAAATTTAATACTCTGCACTTCACAGAACTAAGAAACATAGTATGCTATGATTAAAATGCCAATAAGTTACAATTTGAATGTGTAACTTACGAACACACCTGTGGGATATGAAGGGGAATGATCATTTAAGTTCAGCTGTACGTAAAGAAGTGGGATAATTTCAATTCAGTGGTTGAACATAGAGAACTAGCAAACGGTTACAAAGCACATTGTTTGCAAAATTCTTGTGCAACCCACTCTAGAATGTCTCTCAACCGTGTGGTATTATAACAAATAGGACAAACAGGGGATACTGACAGTAAACAAAGACGGGTAGCACGAATGGTCACAGGTATTTTTGACCCATGGGAGACCATCACGATGGTGCTACAAAACCTGAACTGGGAGGCAGTGAAGATAGACATCAGCCTACTTACAAAAATCCAAGAACCATAATAACCCAACAAACCCAAGAACATGCTACTACCTTCTTCGTATCGTCCTAGCACCAATCGCCGAACAACTATTCGAAAGATTACATTACGCTTATAAACATTTAAACTACCAGTCTCCCCATCCTGCAATGCAAATGGGACAGGAGGATACCGCACTGAGTGATAATATATGAATTGCAATTTTTTAATGATTAAGAGTAGACTGACATATCTGAAAATCGTCCGGAAGAATCAGTACGAAAAGAAATGTGATGCTGGGTTTGATGACCGCTGACACATGTTTGATCCCTAAGTCAGGAGATCATGTCATAAGGAATATCTTAGTAGGTAGCTTGGTTGAAGAGGAGTGATCACCTTTAAGAACACCAATGACAGAAGTTGGACAGACGAAAGTAGGTACAAGAAAGGTGACTACAAAGAACTTGGATAATACAATAAATCTGTTGATCCACGAAATAAATAGGAAAAGAAATTTTCAGGGACAGGTAGGACTAATACAGTGTAAGTCACTAAGCAATGAAAGAAATAAGAAGTGAAGGGAAGGTAAGGCAAATTGGCGGCAGGACAAATAAGAACAAATTGAAAATGAAATGGTCATCGAGAGGACTGACTCAGCATATAGAGAAGACAAAACCACCACCGGTGAAATTAAAAGCAAAGGTGTCATGGGAACTTCACTGTTAAAGAGGAGAGAGCAGATAAGTGGAAAGGAGGACTTGTCTAATGACGAGATAGAAGAGATAAGGAAGTCGACGGGTGGAAGATATAGGCGATCAAGTATTAGATTTAGAGTTTAACTGAGCTTTGTTTGAATTGATATCAAATAAAACATAATGTGTAGAAAACATCATCCGGAGGTGGGGACCAAACAATAAACCAAGTTGATGTGTGGACGAGCAGATGTAGTGCCTTTTTCTTCAGTAGGACTTACGGTCAATTGTTTGCAGAGGGCCGCCAGGAACACATCTCTTTCGCGTACATCTACGACATAGAATAGCACTTGCATCTTGTGTCGTCGATTATTTGTGACATATATTGCTTACTCGGTCTTACCATTCAGTTTTTACTCTATACAGCTCCCTCTAGTACCATAGATGCTATTCCCTGATATCTTAACACATGTCCTATCATCCTGTCCCCTCTCTTTGTCAGTTTTCTGCACGTGTTTCTTTCTTCGCCGATACTGCGTAGTACCTCCTTATTCCTTACTTTATCAGCCCACTTAATTTTCAACGATCTTCTGTAGCATGACATCTGAAATTCTTCGATTCTCTTCTGTTAAGGTTGTCACACAGTCAATGATTCACTACCATACAATGTTGTGCTGCAAAAGTACATTCTCAGAGACTTCTTCCTCATATTAAGGCCTATGATATTGGCGCACTTTTTTTGAACGATAATGTTGTCATTGCCTATGCTAGTTTGCGTTTTATGTCCTGCTTACTCCGTCCACCATGCATTACTTTGCTTCCAAAGCAACAGAGTCCTGGAACTTCGTGTTCACTAGTTTTGATATTAAGCATCTCGCTAATCTCATCTCTACTACTACTCAATTCGTTCGCTTTTCTTCTGATTGCTCTCTGTCAATTTTTTGTACTGATTAGATGGTTAATTCCATCCAACGGGTCTGGTAATTATTCTTCACTTTCACTGGGCATAGCTGTGTTATCAGTGAACCGTAATACTGATATCCTTTTAGTCTGAACTTTAATCCCACTCATAAAACTTTCTTTTATTTCCGTGATTGATTCTTCGACTTAAGACCTGAAAAGTAGGTGCGGAAAACTACATCTCTGACTTACACCCTTCTTCATCGGGTACTTCGTTCTTAGTCATTGATTCTTATTGTTTCTTCTTGGTTCTTGTATTTATCGTATATCAGCCGCCTTTCTCTGTGGCTTAATGCTTTTTTTCTCGAATTATCGAACATTTTGCACAACTTCAGACTTTCTAACGCTATTTTTACATTGAAAATCCCGTGTAGCTGTCTACATTTTTCTTAAGTATTCCATAATCAGTCGTTACTCAGAACAGCTTCTCGGGTGACTTAATTTTTCCGAATGCGTTTTGGCAGATTTCGGTAACTTCATAACCAGCAGTTATAATGCAAACGAAACACGAACGCTCGAGACCTGAGGGTCCTGTTGGTGCTTTATAAAACAAATGTACATGCAATTGTGCGGAGGAAAACCAGGGGCGCTGATAACCTCGTTGTTGTGGCCCTAAAACACTAATCATCATCATCATCAGGAAAACCAGGACAAGGGCATGTAACCATGTTTAGCCCTTACAGATATCAACAGTCTATCCAACCTTTCCAAGCCATTCTGCATTCCGGGCAACGTAATAGGCTTAGTTTCGAACGGATGATAATACTGACTTAAAACAACAGTAATTATCACTGTAGGCCAAATGTTAATATTGACGCTGATCTTTAACTTTTAAGCACAAAGTAATTATTTAATAGGGATAACCGCACTTGCCCTGGCACCCTACCTCCTCAGTTATTTGTTGGTTAAGTAAATCAAAATTCGTCTTCACTTGCGGTTTTTACCCTCTGCAGCTTCCCCTAGCAACATAGAGGTATTCCCTGAAGTCTTAACATCCTGACGCTTCTTCTTGTCATTCCTGAATAAAGAAAATCGAAACCAACAGCTGGATAGTAATTAAAATGTCTTTTATTCAAAACATCCTACAAGTCTCCACGCGAAAAAGCGTCGGATCTCGTATTATGTATTCTACTACGCCGTGTATGCGGAGAATTATCTAGTCGGTTTCACAATTTTCATCATGCTTCTATACTATCACGCACACACACTCACACACACACACACACACACACACATACACAAGTTGGTTGTGTTCGTTTTCAGTTTATAGTCATTAGTCGCTGAGGAAGGAAATAAATAGGAAGTGCAGCGAAGCTAAAACGAAATGGCTGCATGATAAATGTGAAGAAACCGAAAACGAAATGACAGTCTGCAGGACTGATCCAGGGCACAGAAAAGTCAAAACAACCTTCGGTGAAATTAAGAGCAAGGGTGGAGACATCAAGAGTGCAGCAGGAATTCCACTGTTAAATGCGAAGAGAGGGAGGATAGGCGGAATGAGTTCATTGGAGGCATCTATGAGGAAGAAGATTTGTATGGTGTGATAGAAGGTGAAACAGGAGTCGATTTAAAATGGTTCAAATGGCTCTGAGCACTATGGGGCTCAACTGCTGAGGTCATTAGTCCCCTAGAACTTGGAACTAGTTAAACCTAACTAACCTAAGGACATCACAAACATCCATGCCCGAGGCAGGATTCGAACCTGCGACCGTAGCGGTCTTGCGGTTCCAGACTGCAGCGCCTTTAACCGCACGGCCACTTCGGCCTGCAGGAGTCGATTTAGAATCAGAAGTTAAAAGAGGTATGGAGGACTTAAGATCATATAAGACAGAAGGGATACATGACATTCCACCATAATTTCTATAACCATTAAAGGATGGGGCAATAAAACAAATATTCACATTGGTGTATAGAATGTATGTCTGGCGACGTACCACTGATTTTCGGAAAAATATCATCTACACAATTCCGAAGACTACAAGACCTGACGACTGTGAGAATTATTGCTCTATCAGCTTAACAGCTCACGCATCAAAGTTGCTGACAACAATAATATGCAGAGGAATGGAAAAGAAAATTGAGTATGTGCTAGATGGCGATCCGTTTGGCTTCAGAAAAAGTAAATTTACCAGACAGGCAATTCTCACGTCGCGGTGATAATGGAAGCAAGACTAAAGAAAAGTCAAGACACGATCATAGGGTTTGTCGACCTAGAAATAGCGTTCGACAATGTAAGATGGTGCAAGATGTTTGACATTCTGAGAAAAATAGCGGTAAAGTCTAGAGAGAGACGTTTAGTATACAACGTGTACAAGAGCCAAGAAGGAATAATAAGAGTGGACTACCCAGAGCGAAATGCTCGGATTAAGTAGGATGTAAGACGAGGATGTAGTTTTTCCCCCTACTCTTCAATCTGCACATCGAAAAAGCAATGATGGAAATAGAAGGAAGGCTCAGGAGTTGGTTTAAAATTCAAGGTGAAAGGATATCAATGTTACGATTCACTGATGACACCGCCATTGTGGGTGAAAGTGATGAGTTACATGATATGCTGAATGGAATGAACTGTCTAATGAGTAAATAGGAGATAGACGAAAGTAATGAGAAGTAGCAGAAATGACAACAGCGAGAAACCTAGAATCAGGATTGATGGTCATGAAGTGGAATTCTGCTACCTGGGCAACAAAATAATCGATCACGGATGGAGCATAGGAGGATATCAAAAGCAGACTAGGATTCGCGAAAAGGGCATTTCCGGCCAAGACAAGTCTACTACTATCAAACATTGGCCTTAGTTTGAGGACGAAATGTCTGAGAGTGTGAGTCTGGAACACAGCAGTGTAAGGTAGAGAAACATTGGCTGTCGGAAAACCGGAATAGAAGAGAGATATGGTGTTACGGACGAATGTTGAAAATTACATGGACTGATAAGGTAAGGAATGAGAAGGTTCTGCGCAGAATCAGAGAGGAAAGGAATATGTCAAAATAACATCTGTTAAGACTTCCGCGAATGACTTCCACGCTACTAGAGGGAGCTGTAGATGGCAGAAACTGTAGAGGAAGAGAGATTAGAATACAAACAGCAAATAACTGAGGACGTAGGTTGCAAGTTCTACTCTGAGGTGAAGAGGTAGGCACAATAGAGGAATTCGTAGCGGGCCGCATTAGACCAGTCAGAAGACTGATGCCTCCACCCCCCCCCCCCCCGCCCGCCCACAAAAAAAAGAAAAAAAAAGCTATAATGACCTTCAGTTCAAAATCACTTTCCTTCGACGAGTTACAAAGTTTTGCATTTGAATTAGAGGTAGCACCACCGTGAGTGAAGTGGGGAAAACAAGACAGAAAAAGCTCCAAACAAAGCCACGTGGCACACGTGGCTAGCCTGAGGGAACAGCGTGCGTGCAGAAGGCAGCAGGTAGATGGGTCCGTGGCGTGCCGACTCCCGTCGGCCCCACTGCCAGCATGAACGAGGGGGGGATCCTCCAGTGCGCTCCGCTGGCTTCCAATTCTGCTGCGGTGCATGCCCAAATTCCTCGTCCCTGGCCTCGGGGGACAGAGTGGCGCAGGCTTCCAATCGAGCCGAGTAGCATCGTTGACGTGACCGCGGCTGTTTGTCAAGACTCTGCAAATGCTGCAACGCGAAAAAGTCCTGGTGATTTCTTCAGCTACTTCATCGTCGGCTTCTCCTACGCTTTGTTAAATTAGTTCTGCCTAGCACGTAATTAGTGCAACACGAATTGCTGGAACTTTGATCATACACTAAAGCTTCAAGGAAACTGGTATAGGCATCAAATACAGAGATATAAAAGGGCAGAATACGGTGCTGCGGTCGCCAATGACTATACAAGACAACAAGTGTCAGGTGCAGTTGTTAGATCGTCCTGCTACAGTGGCGGGTTATCAAGATTTAAATGAGATTGACCGTCGTGTTATAGTCGGCGCAAGAGCGATGGGATACAGTACCTCCGAGGTATCGATGAAGTGCGGATTTTCCCGAACGACCTTTTCACGACAGTACCGTGAATACCAGAAATCCGGAGCCGAGCGACCGCTACGGTCGCAGGTTCGAATCCTGCCTCGGGCATGGATGTGTGTGATGTCCTTAGGTTAGTTAGGTTTAATTAGTTCTAAGTTCTAGCCGATTGATGACCTCAGAAGTTAAGTCGCATAGTGCTCAGAGCCAATACCAGAAATCCGGTAAAACATCAGATCTTCGACAGTGATGCGCCCGGGAAAAGATCGTGCAAGAACGGGGCCAACGACAGCTGAAGAGAATCGTTCAACGTGACAGAAGAACAACCCTTCCGCAGATTGCTGCATATTTCAGTGCTGGGCCATCAACAAGTGTCAGTCTGCGTACCATTCAACGAAACATCATCGAGATAGGCTTTCGGAGCAGAAGGCCCACTCGTGTACCGTCGACGACTGCAAGACACAATGGTTTGCGTCTCGCCAGAGCCCGTCAACACCAACATTGGACTGTTGATGACTGGAAACATGTTGCCTGGTCGGACGTGTCTCGTTTCAAATTGTATCGAGCGGATGGACGTGTATGGGTATGGAGACAACCCCATGATTCCATGAACATGGGACGTCAGCTGGGGACTGTTTTAGCGGATGGTGGTTCCATAATGGTGTCGGTCGTGTGAAGTTGGAGTGATATGGGACCACTGATACGTCTAGATACAACTCTGACAGCTGACATCCTGTCTGATCATCTGAATGCGTCCAAGTCTATAGTGCATTCCGACGAACGTGGAAAATTTCAGCAGGGAAGTGCGACACCTCAAGCTTCCCGAATTGCTACAAAGTGGCTCCAGGAACTCCCTTCTGAGTTTAAACTCTTCCGCCGGCCACCAAACTCCCGACATGAACACTATTGAGAATATCCGGGATGCCCTGCAACGTGCTGTTCTCCACCCCATCGTATTCTTACGGATGTAAGGACAGCCCTGCAGGATGTATGGTGTCAAATCGCTCCAGCACCACTTCCGACATTAGTCGAGTCCTGGCCACGTCGTGTTGCGACACTTCAGCACGCTCGCGGGGCCGTACAGGATATTAGGCAGGTGTATAAGTTTCTTTTGCTCTTCAATGTAGTTTGCAATAACTAAGTGAACAGTATCCTATAACCAATTTTCTGGAAATTAACGAAAAACAGAAAGAACTACAGCTGTTTCATGAAGGGGAATGCGTCTTTGATAGTGTAGCGAGGTGTTCTTCTTGGGAAGACAGTTTTTGTGATGATACAATCATTTTAATTAAGTTTGAAGGTCTACTTGCCCTTTTTCCGTTTTTACGATTTAAAATTTGTCTTGTTCTGAAAGTCCGCCTTATGAAAAGACTATTTATTTCTCTTTATTCACACAGACATGTTTCGACACCTACGTGTCATCTCCTGTGTGTATTTTTTTTCATTTCTGTAAAGTATAATATAATGTTTGTAATCATTTATCTATTGAAGCTCTAAAAATTACAACATGTGCATTTTGATTGGTTTCTTTTGACTGCTCACCTGAAAACTACATTGCTAATGAAACTGCTGTGAAAAACGAGAAAAAGGACACAACAACTCACTTATAACCAGTTTCACTAGCAGTGTAATTTTCAGATAACCAATCGAAAGAAACCAGACGAAATGGACATTTTATAATTTTTAGTCTTTTACTAGATAAATAATTACAAAGGTTATATTATACTTTACAGAAATAAAAAACTATGACTCACAGGAGATGGCACACAGGAATCGAAACATGTCTGGAAAATATAATAAATGGTATTTGCAGAAGGTGGATTTTCAACGCAATCCATATTCCTATCATGTTGCTTTCTGTGACGATGTAGTTCCCCCACTAACGCAGCCATCCTTTATGGTGATGAAAGAGCATTTCAGGATTTTGAACAGCCTGCAATAGCCAGTGACCGTACTTACTTAGAGGGTATCTGTATTGGCCAGCCGATGAACCATTGTCATTTTGCCGGGTTTCAGTTTGAACATGCACGCTCAGTTTTGTGAGTTTGATAATGATGTTAGGTTTGTGGGTAGCTCAACTGCGCGCTTATCAGCGCCCGTATAAAGTCGCAATTTTTTACGCAGTCCAATTTTTACGCAGTCCAATCTAGCCACTGTCACGAATGATGTTGAGGATGAAATGATAAGGACAACACAAACACCCAGTCCCCGAGCAGAGTTTTGTGTGTGTGTGTGTGTATGCTATCGTGCGCGTGCGCGCGTTCGCGCGAGCTCGCGCGTGCGCGCGCACGCGTGTGTGTGTGTGTAATGCAGGGTGACAGAGACACAAGTGTTTGAAGTGCTAAAAGGCGCAACGATTTACTGGGACTCCTTTCCAATGCCACAGGGACCGGTGAAACTGCTGTGATAGGAGCCTGTTTGGGGAGGGTGTAGGAGGAGCAGAGATGGTGTTCATTAGAACTCAGCGGCGGAAACATTGAAGAGAAACGGTGTTCTGTCTCTTATCGCTTCTTTCATTTCTCAGAATGATTTTTGATGTGAGGATTCTGAATTGCATCGTGTTTGGGAGATCACTTTAAACAGTAAACCCTCTTCTAGGTGTATGTGTAAACCATTTCGACGCTCGAAATCAAATCCAATAAGAGCTTGCCTTGAAAAGTACTTCGATATTCATACCAACTTTCGGGTTGAGGACAGCTGTACCTCCACTGTTCTCTTCATTTAAATTTAATTGTGTCATAAACATACACTACCACTTATAGGATATCGTCAACATTAACAAAAATACTTCAAACAGATTTGAATTACATATGTCATCATATCCACTAGCTGTTAAAGGCATCACCCAATTATATGGTGCCAAATATTTACTAAATATGGTGTGACCACTAAGCAGATAATTCATAAGCTCTCTTTATGGCATCAATCGCGTTCTGACGGCAGTAAGTAGTTGCGTACATCTTGCAGACAAGGAGCTTCACCACGTTCTTGTAATGTAGAAACGCAGGCTAGTACTCACTTTCTCATGATAATTCCAACTCCAGAGGGTATCCTGTTGAGCTTCTTCCATATCAAGTAGCCTTTTTAGTGGCCTGAAGGAAGGTCTTTAGCAGGCATCATCCATCTTGCAGGGTGGATAAATCTGGAACTCCGTGAATTTATTCGGAGATGTGGAGATTTTCCACTGAAGCTTTCTGTACCATGAAGGAAGCTCTTTTTCAATTCGAGCCTTTGGGTTGCCCGTTGATAACCATATGAAGACCGGGTCCTAAACTCCAGTGATCAGATGTCTCCAGTCTGAATATACGCTCACGCCTTATATATTGAGGTAGGATGCCTGCTACATAGTAAACGGCTACACGTGATGGGGATCTGAAAGAACCTGTAATGAGTGACCCCCATCAGAGGAGGCCTAGTCTTCAGCTGAAAAAAGGGCTGTATCTGAATATTTAAGATGCGGAGTGCGACGGTCAGGTTGTTGGTGACAATTTCCGAGTAATATTCTTCCTTGACTCGTTTTAGAGTCCAGTCAGTGTTCTGCAGGTGACGGCTTGGTCAAGTTTTACTTTTAGATATTTGGGAGCGAAGTAGTGTTCTAGTTGCTTATCTTCTCAGGTACCCTACACTTGTTTTGCAGTATGTAATTTGTTGAAGTGGAAAGCACAGACTTGTGTCAGGATACGAGTTCTGTTTCAGCCGATTCCCTTGATAGTGGCTGGTTGGAGTTTGTAGTGTATTGAAGAGCCTCTCTTCAACATCTTCAAAAGTTATCTCTTGAGCTACTAGGACGACATCATCTGTATACATAAAGCCTTTTGTTTGTTGTGGGCAGTGTTGACCATTATTGCAGATATTAAGGAGTATAGGAGCTACTACACTTTCTTGTGAGAGGTCATGTTTTAATTTTTTCTGTGTGCTTCACTGGCTTGTAATTCAACAAAAGATCTGTCTGTTCTGAAGAATGCAATCAATCAGTGGACTGAGTTTATGGGATTTGTTTATACACTGTACTAAGTAGTATGCGGTGAAAAACTATGTCGCAGGTTGATGTCAAGTGAAGAAAAACTATCACAGTGATTTTATTGTTTTCATAGTCAACTTCTATATATTTCATGTAGTGTAATACTTTCGAAGTACAATTTCTCATTGGTGGAAAGCGTACTTGTTCTGGTATGAGCAGTGGGTCCCATACATCAGACAGTGGATCAAAAACCATTCGTTCTAAGATTTTGTATTAATTAGACAGCAAAGAGATTAGGCTGTCGCCTGTAGTTTTTGGAACTGCACTCTTGCCAGTCTTCGGTATTTCAATGACTCCTGATTTTTTCCATAGTGAAGGGATTTTGCTTTTATTGATACAACTGTTGAACAAGTTCGTGGGGCAGGGCCCAGTCTTTTGAGTTGATCGATGTTAATATCAGCAAGATCCACCACCTTACTGAGGATCATCATTCCACAAATATACATCTGTTCTCTTCATAACAAGTTATGATAATCGCTTCGCTTAAGATACACGAGACCACCTGTACAACCATCTCACACACTGTGTTTTCATGACGTGACAGTTCGTGAGAATATATGCAGAAAAATAAATTGCAATAATAGTCTTCATAATTATTAGCACGATAAAATTACATTCGTTGCCACTTGGCAAGTCATTCTCTCTAGGGCCTTGGCGAAACACCGATGTGAAATGTCTTGTAAGGCGAAAATGCTCGCATAATCAGAAACATTCATTGAAAAAGCTTTAGGTATAGATTTAAATCTTGCATAGTGGAAGATATGGTATCTGAAAATTGGAGGAAATTATAAACGTCAATCACGAAAGTGCAGAGCTCTTTTTACAGAAGAAGTGGTTGTGTGGACACTGTGATCGATATCCTTGGAAGTAAATAATTGCATTATGCCAAATACAGTTACGCTGCAGTTTAGTTTTCATACATTAGTGGCTGAACTCTCTCATGCCGGCCGAAGTGGCCGTGCGGTTAAAGGCGCTGCAGTCTGGAACTGCAAGACCGCTATGGTCGCAGGTTCGAATCCTGCCTCGGGCATGGATGTTTGTGATGTCCTTAGGTTAGTTAGGTTTAACTAGTTCTAAGTTCTAGGGGACTAATGACCTCAGCAGTTGAGTCCCATAGTGCTCAGAGCCATTTGAACCATTTTTGAACTCTCTCATGGTCAGATCTTTTAAAATTACAAGCTGACAAAGAACATGATGTGTTGATGCAAACGCTTTAAGGAATGCGAAGTCTGATTTCGCAAATACAAAATATATCCATGCATTTTGTTTTCCGTGAGAATGCAGTGCAATTCCATCCTCTGTTTCTTCTTCTTTGCATCATCCACCGACCAGAAACTGGTTCCTTATTAGCAGATTTTACCAGTTAGAGAAAATCCTATGTGGGGAACATCGCCCTGAAGATAGATGTAACGATTCCTTCAGAAAATAGAGCGCTTTCCAATACAAATTGTAGCTCTGTTTTCATGAAAATCTGGGCTGATCATTAACCTGTTCTAAAATATCCTTTTATTCTTACCTGAGAGAGGTTGCGCAGTAGTTAACACAATGCAGTCAAGGATGTTGGGGAATACCGATTTATGTTTTTCGAGGTTTACACAAGTCGCTTAAGGCAGGTGCCCTGATGGTTCCTTTCGATGGAATGGCCCAATTCCTTTTTCGTTCATTCCTAAAGTAAGTTTGTGCTTCATCTCTAAAGTCATCGTTGTCTATGAACGTTAGAGCATTGTCAGCCTTCTTCCTTGTATTGATCGTCAATCGAACTTGTGGGAACTATTTTCTCACCTATATGCTCCCACTTTTCCTTTAGATTGTGGCAAGCCACTCCGATCATGTAAACACCTTACTATTAACACCAACACTCAAGTTCTTATATTTCTGTATTGTTACTCAACCTACTGCGACATAAACTCATCGTTCCAGAGACTACATTGCGGATGAAATTCGTGATATTGTAATTCAAAAAATACGTTAGACATGTGCGCTTGTTAATACAAGTAGTCTTGTTACTTTGGTCTGAGACCTTATAACTTAGATGATCATTCCTCTTAACTTAGCGATCCCAACAATCGAATGAAAATAATCGTTTTAGTCAGTTGTTGGAAAATAATCAGCTCATTCAATTGTAGTTTTACGAGTTAGTTTAATTTTTACTTTTTAGTTTCGAGTAAAAGTTGTCTGTGGGAAAAACCGAATATAAACAGTCGACGCTGTCGGGGACATTCAGCTCTGAGCGGAATATTTGATAGTTTCACCAGTTTTAAATCATTGTCGTACACTGCACTCTGATGTTACCTGTCAGCACTGTTACTGCCGTTTCTGTATCAGCTTTTCATTTAGTGAAGTTAAATAGCTTTTAGTTCTGTTTTTCATCCATGGTGAACTTTAGATCAGAAAGCTGAAACCTCAGTAGTCTGGGAAAGAAGAAGCCATTCTATTGGATAAAAAGTTATCCTAATGAAAAATACAATACAGCACATAGTATCAGCAAGACTTATTCATATTATGAAATTATTAATTAAAGAAATTCAAAGTTAATGAATCAGTGGTGATGATAACTAATATTTCACACGAGAAAGAGAAATACTTCTGACAAGTGATAGCTTATGCTTAAAAAGCAAGTGATTAAGTTACCACACAATTAAAAATATTGTAACTTACGTGCTTTCTGGCCACGTCACAACAGTTTTTAAAGAAACAGAGTTATCGGTGATGGGTGCAGACCAGCGGGAAGAGAGAGATGGAGCTTCACACAGTTAAATAAAAAGTTAATTGCTCATGTATTTAAACATAATGTAGAATCAGTTATTAACCTTTTAAAATCAAACAAAATCCATATTTCATACCAGAAGTACGAAAAACTCATATTTAACTAAATAAACACGAAAACTGTGAGAATACTTCGTTTTTAGAAATGTATTAATTATTCACCTCTCCTTGAAATACGATACGATTTTTGCCTGTAAAAAAGCTGGAACACATAGCCATGGTTCAAGTGTAACTGAGAAGGCTGGAAGCGTTTGTAAATGAAAACACTCAAATCCAGAGAATGGGTGAGAATATTCGCATAATTGTTGTAACTGTCAGAGAGCTGAATTAGTCAGTCTTCTACCATTGAGTGAAACCACTTAGCATAGAGAATGAGTGAAAACATTCATAAAACTGACATGGCCCGGAGACTAGTTTCATTCGTTTGTGTGATTCGACTGAAATAAAAAAACACTGATCGATAAAATAATGGAATGATCAGTTGCCTGGTGAAGGCTGTCAGTTGCCACATTATCTAAACGGCATAAAAAGCGTGCCGCGACAGAGCGACCATCACACAAATAAGAGGAAAAAGAACTGCAAAACCGGGAACAAGGGTGAATGGTGGACAGTGTAGGTTCCGATTCAGGTGCTTCAGGTGCTTCTCCAAAGATGGAGAAAGATAAGTGGTATTTATTTATGGTTCACGAAAACATTATTTTACGCTATACTACGAAGAGAAGTTCACTTCACACAGAAAAGCTATCAACTGCAGTGTCGTCTACAGAAAGGCTTACTATAAATAGAGTCTATTAGCATTTAAATAATTCCTGTTTGTTCCTGTTCTGAATGACGTCTTAATTTCATAATTTCATGATCTGACCAACAGTAGTGGACTGAGCTGCTAAGTATTTCAGTTCTCATTAAGTACTTACTAGATTTATGTCGCCTCAGCGTGTTTATTGCAAGTAGCATAAGTGTTTTTACGCATTAATTTATTAAAAAAAAGTAATAAGTGCTTGATATTCGTAGAAGTACCGACACTGTAGTACATAAATAGCTGAGTTTGTTGGTTTCTCTCAAAGAAAACCATAAGATCTTTTGTCTTCAGTTCATAGGCTACATTCATACACGTTTGGTGTCCATATGACAAATCCTTTTTAAGCATCTATCGTCAAAGAATTCTGATCCATTGCATGTATAACACATCGATTTCGCATGAGGGGAATCGACAAAAGCTACAACTTACGCTTTCTGGATTCAGCAATTAGATTAAAACACACTCTCATCTTTCAGAAAATAATTAATTATTAGGTGACGAAACGTCGTATATGAGAGATGTGTAACTGCATTCAACCAAGACGTTTGATCTATTTTTACTTTCTGATGTGATACAGAGTTTTTTCAGGTTGTTGTACGTACTGACATCAGCGAAGCTTCACGTCCACCCTTAAATATCCTAATTCGTGATCGTTCAGTGTCGTCATATGGGACACGTGAAGTTGTTCACGTTACCTCGCTTTAATTTCTGACGAGGTTTATGGCCTCTGGAACTGAAATACATTCTTAACCAGAATCGTGAAGAGGGAGACATTTTGAAGTTGCGTTATATTTTCGTACTAGTCTCGCTACCTCAAACTTCTCTGATTGGTAGATTAAATTCTACGGCCACATGCAGTGAACTACATACATGAGTCATTCTGGACAGCTTAGGGTTTCGGACACAGTATGAAAATTATGTTTCAAGTAGGCACTCTCAATTTATATGCAATTTATTGATGTTTGTTAGCTACGGAGTTTATGACCTTTATTAATGGGGCATCCTCATCTGCAACGTTCGCTGCGCGTTAGAGCTTATGCTTGTGGGTTGTTGCTTTACACTAAGTGTATGTTCTTTAGTGACAGCAGTTTTGATTTTTGTGCACCATCTGCCGTGAGAAAAGAATGACAATGATAATTTTAATATTTTTAGCATACTTTCTCCATTTCTGTTATACAGGTGGTACACCATGTTTAAGGCTCTATGGTTTACAGTATGCGCTACTGCAACACATAAGATAGGACCAATGAGACGTGGCAGGTTCAGAGGATAAGAAGAGATAACACAAGGACTTCACCGATTTAATTTTTTTATTCTGGTTCCATGAAATTAAATAAGAGTTTCAATAAGTAAATACAAGAACTGAAATGTTTGTTGCCCGAGGAAGGGAAAGAAGTAAAATTGTTTTACGAAATTGCAACTGTGTCACGTGTGATACTGGAGACAGTAATTATCAGACTTACAATCGTAAAGATCATAACATTATGTTAAACATTCATTAAAAGAGTATTTGATAGCTTTTGTTATTTTTGTTATTATTACTATTATTATTATCATTATTATTATTAGTCGTATGGTTTACGTGATCACGTGGCCCTCTCATTTAAATATTTCATTTATAAATGGTTAGATGTAAATGATAAATACATGAAATAAAAAGTTTTGAAATGCACTTCATTGAGTCCACCAGGAAGTTATCGTAATAAATAGTCTTATGTTGGATGTTTAGTAGTTTGCACAGCAACTCCATAGTCGCTTGCCTGGGTATCTACGAATGCCCATTAATACAAACAGGCACCATAGCTTCCACACCCTGTACAGAGTCGATTCAGAGTTGTCCATACTTTCCCGGTAAGGGCAAGTTTAGTAGGATCTGTAATTAACGCTTAAATGCGGTATTATGTTGAGTATATGTGAATATTTCGATGTATATCCTAATTATATGCGTAGCTGAAACTTCAGAACTGACGGATTATGTACTTAGACAGCTGGTTTGGCTGAGCAATATTATCACGTATTTTCGCTTGAGTGCTGAAAGCTACGTTTCGGGCCTCCGAACATAACGTCAGAGCAAATACCAATGTAACCGCCATTTATGCTAATATTTTCCGCATAAATTTCTTCAATTACTGGAATAGACTATTAAAATAAAATTAAACGTAATATTTCCACACGAAACAAAAAATTTTCTTTCCCTTCCGCGCTATCATCGCGGTGCAGCATTAGCGCTCCGATTTATGAGGCCATTTATCAGAGATGAAATTCTACACGCGTCCTAACGTATGTATACCAGCAATAACGGCCAGATATATGGCGGCTGCATGTATTTTTATTAAAAAAATGTTCCCGTTTTCAGGTTGCGGTAGTGATTTAAGATACCTAGGATCACAGGGCATAACATTCGTTTGGAGAGATGAGAAGTTATGTGAGAAGCTTTAGTTGCCAGTTTCGATTACTCGGGGTATCCTCCTAAATATATCTCTCTGGCATGTAGATGTCGCAGGCAGATTTTGTTTCAATACCGGTTGGACTGATAAACATCTTCACCTATCTGATAACTGAGTGAATGCTCACTAATTTCCGCCAGAATGAGTACAAATCTTGGAATTTCTGATCAATTGTAATGTAATGTACCTGTCGGTAAGTGGACGACGCATCTTCATCTCTCTTAATGTTGATTTTCAAATACAATCTGTACAGGTCCAAATGCAAATTGATAACAAAACTTAATACTATCCTTTTACTTAAGTAATTTATTTGGTATCGCTTGAGTTCTTGATCTTCTCATTCGAGTGAAGATTAGTGATTACGGCACAGATTATTTTAGTTAATAGAATAGTCAGCAATATACGATTTACATTGCAAATGAAAGGTATATACACAGCGCAAAATTTTGTAAGAAAATTTTATATTGAATAAGAGATGGTCAAATGTAGTATCGAATGTGTAGTGGCGTCGCTGCTCAACAGCGATCGCTGCTTCAAGGTGTTATGGGTAATCTGTGAGATTAACTTTAGATAAAGAGATGTATGGCGGACTCTCAAGTGTTAAGACACTATCTGATGTGTGCTGGATATAGACTTACTCGCTGCGGCCAATAATGATTTTTATTTGCAAGATACCACACTGGAAATAATTTAGGTAAAGAAAGTTGTTTTGTTACCAATGCAGTGCGCGCACTCATAAGTCAAGACTGAGACAATGGATAGCACTCACATCCGATGATTTTGTAAAGGCAATTAGTGTATAATTAGTGTTTTGGTTGGTACCTGAGAGCATTATTAATTTTCAAAGAGTCAAAATACAAGTCTTAAAGTTACTGCAATATTGTTACTTACCACAAGTCAACATCAGTTCCCATATCCATGTCATTTTGATTAACTATTTTGCTCAAGAAGTTATTGTCTCAGTCATATTCGATTTAATTAAAACGTATGCTAAGCAAGAGCCTTGCACAAAAGCTGTATGCTAACAACACAGTTTAAAAAACAAACAGAGAGCAGTGCGAAGAGCATTACCATTGCGCAAATAAATGTAAGAAATTTTATTATTTCAGAGATATCACTCATTAAGCACAGGCATCATTATTTTCAAATTGATCGAGTTTTGTTTTATTACCACGACCCCATTACTGACAATTTACATTCTCTCAGTCATGAAAGTACAGCATAGGGCAAAGCGCATAAGCGACGAGATAAAATACATGTTTGCATGCCATTTCCATTCTAACAGACGTGTTGCAAGCTACCGTCAGTTAAGTTACTACAAACGTACATTTCACAAGTACACAGCGAAGCCTTTCTACAGCAAGTCACTTACTATTTCTTTCTTTCTTTTGCTACCGCCTTTGTCCCACATTGTGCGAAGGGTCGGCAGGGTTAAGTACGGATTTGGCATGGTGAATTTTAAGGGGTGGCCGGATGCCCTTCCTTCCGCCACCCCATACCCCCCCGGGACGGAATTAGTGTACCCCAGCTGTCTGTGTCTAGTGTAAATCGTGAAATAGTGTGAATGTGTTTCAAATGTCTGCGAGTCGTGTAACTGAGGCGGGACGTGGGGACCAGCCCAGTATTCACCTAGGAGGATGTGGAAAACCGCCTAAAAACCACATCCAGGCTGACTGGCACACCGGCCGTCGTCGTTAATCCGCCGGGCGGAGTCAATCAGGGGGCCGGGGCGCCTACCCGAGTCCAGGAAGCAGCGCGTTAGCGCTCTCGGCTACCCTGGCGGGTCCAGTCACTTACTCTGTAGTTAGAAGAAAATGAGAAGTTAAACCATGAAAAACAATTTTTTACCTATACGATTGTTAATACAGCAAAACTGTATTAAAAATATGCAGTCTTCTCGTGACACTTGGTATTTGCACTTACGATGTGGTTTCGTCATTCTCGTTGATAATATTTACGGAAATATGGAATAAAAATATATGATGCCGGATGAAGAACTACAGGGACAATTTTTTATAAAGCATCATTGTCTAGTTTTAGGACTGTAAATTGCATTGAAGATTGCTCTTAAGGTTAATGAAACAGTATATCTCTCCGTACTCCATTATACTGTAGCGTTGTTCTTGTAGAATTTTTTCTAAGCAGAGGATACGTTGTATCATCCTCTCAATACATTCATTCTAAGATGTAAATGATAATAAACTACAATGTTTATTAACATACAGCATTAGAAATTAGTGCACGGTATGCTGATAATGTCTGAATTTCTTAATGCCAGCAGTGACGCCTACCTTCCATCTACAATGGTGTAATTTTTTGTCTGCTAACGATTCCGAACACCTGAGCGTAGTGGACGCTACAATTCATTCACGTGTGGCGCAGGTTTTGGGCAGGAATGGAGTTTCGCTGGCGGTTGGCAAACAAGAGGTTTTAATTAGTCTTCGTTTCATTAAACAATAATTTACAATAGTAGAGCTCGTACAAAAGCAGCTAGCGCAACCTATTGCAATAGTTAACTTCAGACAACAAATGGCATTAAAATAACCATTATTCGCCACACGATAGTAAAATAAACTGATCTCCAATGTGGGCAACAAAAAAAGTACAGTAAAAACTATTCCCGAGGTACAAGCATACTTTATATACTGTAAGTAAACCAATGTCGCTTCTACCCGCAAATAAAGTTACAAGAGGGGACCATAAAAACGTAGCAACGAGAGGAAAGGATGGTTTACTTCCGTACACCATGAAACCAGGAGTAACACCCCTGTGCCTATCCAAAACACTGAAACACTCCCCAGGACGCCACCGCCACCACCACCACCACCATACTTGCAGGCGATGGTCATCCCGGGTAATGCAGTGATGCAGAACTGCAATGCATTGCTCAATGCACTGAAACGCCATTAATCAGTAGTTCATATTTCTTGTCTCAGCGCCACTCCAAAAACAGCACCAGTTTGTGTTGGTCCAACAGCAGCCGACGCATGGGACAAAATTGCCAAGTTCGACTTGGAAAACAGCCAAAGTTTCGAAATTCAGTTCATCTCATTTAATAGATGATCGGTTTGTGGTGTCAAAACCCGTTCTCTGATCACCCAAACAGATTTAAACCCTTGCTCACGGTCACATAATATGTATGTACGATCTCCGCCAGTGTCGGTGAACATGCCGTTTACCTCAATATATGTTTTCCTACTGTTGAGCTCCTGATATTTCATATCTCTGGGTTGTTTTTCTCGTGGCCTTATCAACACGTGTCCGTACAGTCCATGTACTAAATAAAAAATGGTATTGGAACAGTTCAACGGAAGATTCTATTTTTAGATTGTGTTGTAACTTTTTCTTGTTATGTAATGTCTTGCGTTGTAATGTAACTTTATCCATTCATTATGTTCTTCACCCTTTTTGGTAACAGAAGTAAGCTTTGTTGTCCTTTATCTTCTGCCCACTAATGCTGCGCGCGGTATCACTGTGATACGTATATGTATTACAGATTGTATATTTTATGTAAATCTCCACAATTGTAGCATTTGTTAGTGGCCTTCTACAAGAAACTGCCATATTGATTTAATGTAAAAAACCAAGGCGCAGTTCTTGCGGTCATCCAGTTAGCGCCCTCTGTAGCTCAGAAGAGTGTCCCTGGAGCAACTCTGTAGCAATTGTGGATGTGTGACGTGTCGCATTAGCCTGCTGCAACTGCCCAAGTCCGTCGAAACGCACAATGCACAATGGACATGAATGGACGCAGGGGATCAGGCAAGATACTTCATACGTTTCACCCGTCAGAGACGTATCTAGACGTATCAGGGGTCCGGTATCACTCCAATTGCACACGCCCTACACAACTACAGACCCTCCAACAGCTGGATCAGTCCCCTGCTGACATGCAGGGTCCATGGATTGATGAGGTTGTCTCCATACCCGTACACATTCGTCTCGATACAATTTGAAACGAGACTCGTCCAACCAGGCAACATGTTTCCAGTCATTATCAGCCCAATGTCAGGGGTTGACAGGCCCAGGGGAGGCGTTAAGCTTTGTGTGGTTCAGGTATCAAGCACCAGTAAGCCTTCGCCTCGGAAAGCCCATATCGATGATGTTTCGCATGCTGACACTTGTTGATGGTCCAGCACTGAAATCTGCAGCAATCTGTGGAAGGGTTGCACTTCTGTCACGATGAACGATTCTCTTCGGACGTCATTGGTCCTATTCTTGCAGGATCTTTATTCGGCCGCAGCGATCTGATTTTTCACCGGATTCCTGATATTTATGGTACACTCGTGTAACGGTTTTACGGAAAAATCCCCACTTCATCGCTACCTCGGAGATGCTGTATCCAATCTCTCGTGCGCCGACTGTAACGCAACATTCAAACTCTCTTCAATCTTGATAACATGCCATTGTAGCAGCAGTGATCGATCTGACAACTGCACCCGACACTTATTATGTTATACAGGAGTTGCCGACCGCAGGGCGGCATTCTCCCTGTTAACGTACAGGGCTATTACAAATGATTGAAGCGATTTCATAAATTCACTGTAGCTCCATTCATTGACATATGGTCACGACACACTACAGATACGTAGAAAAACTCATAAAGTTTTGTTCGGCTGAAGCCGCACTTCAGGTTTCTGCCGCCAGAGTGCTCGAGAGCGCAGTGAGACAAAATGGCGACAGGAGCCGAGATAGCGTATGTCGTGCTTGAAATGCACTCTCATCAGTCAGTCATAGCAGTGCAACGACACTTCAGGACGAATTTCAACAAAGATCCACCAACTGCTAACTCCATTCGGCGATGGTATGTGCAGTTTAAAGCTTCTGGATGCCTCTGTAAGGGGAAATCAACGGGTCGGCCTGCAGTGAGCGAAGAAACGGTTGAACGCGTGCGGGCAAGTGTCACGCGTAGCCCGCGGAAGTCGACGAATAAAGCAAGCAGGGAGCTAAACGTACCACAGCCGACGGTTTGGAAAATCGTACGGAAAAGGCTAAAGCAGAAGCCTTACCGTTTACAATAGCTACATGCCCTGACACCCGATGACAAAGTCAAACGCTTTGAATTTTCGGCGCGGTTGCAAAAGCTCATGGAAGAGGATGCGTTCAGTGCGAAACTTGTTTTCAGTGATGAAGCAACATTTTTTCTTAATGGTGAAGTGAACAGACACAATGTGAGAATCTGGGCGGTAGAGAATCCTCACGCATTCGTGCAGCAAATTCGCAATTCACCAAAAGTTAACGTGTTTTGTGCAATCTCACGGTTTAAAGTTTACGGCCCCTTTTTCTTCTGCGAAAAAAACGTTACAGGACACGTGTATCTGGATATGCTGGAAAATTGGCTCATTCCACAACTGAAGACCGACAGCGCCGACTTCATCTTTCAACAGGATGGTGCTGCACCGCACTTCCATCATGATGTTCAGCATTTCTTAAACAGGAGATTGGAAAACCGATGGATCGGTCGTGGTGGAGGTCATGATCAGCAATTCATGTCATGGCCTCCACGCTCTCCCAACTTAACCCCATGCGATTTCTTTCTGTGGGGTTATGTGAAAGATTCAGTGTTTAAACCTCCTCTACCAAGAAACGTGCCAGAACTGCGAGCTCGCATCAATGATGCTTTCGAACTCATTGATGGGAACATGCTGCGCCGAGTGTGGGAGGAACTTGATTATCGGCTTGATGTCTCCCGAATCGCTAAAGGGGCACATATCGAACATTTGTGAATGCCTAAAAAAACTTTTTGAGTTTTTGTATGTGTGTGCAAAGCATTGTGAAAATATCTCAAATAATAAAGTTATTGTAGAGCTGTGAAATCGCTTCAATCATTTGTAATAACCCTGTATCTCTGTATTTGAAAACGCAAGCCTATACCAGTTCCTTTTATGCTTCAGTGTTTTTACACATTGGGGTACGGCACCTCGAAACCTAGGGAAAAAATACCCTTAGATTACACTCCTTGCAGTCTGGAGAAAATCCCTTCAGCCATTGGGAGACGGACAACGTCTTCTGAAAGGCGAGTCTCACCGGCGGCTGGCAGCGTTTCTCAGCCCCGGCGGCGTCTGTTCCGGCAGTACTCTGCTGCTCGGCGCTTTTCGCTGGGCAGAGTTCACAGGTCGCGGAGATCCTCCGGAGAATGCGCCTAATGCCAGAGATCAGCGCTCTCCCTGCACACATACACACACACACACACACACGCACACACACACACACACACACACACACACGCACACAGTACATGTGGATGCGCGCTGCGGGGTCAGAGGCGACGCGGGGAAATGGCTCTCGCGCGCGTGGAAAGCTGCGGCCGCACAATTTGCTGCGACCACCCGCTAAAGACCCGCATTGTGTCCCCGCAATAGCGGTACAGGCGCATCGACACGTCCTCTGGGTCACTGCAGCGGTAAACGCTGCAAAGAGGCCAGAGGGGGAGGAGGAGGTGGAGGAGGAGAACGTTTCTTCCTCACTGTGTCACTGATCCAAGGCAAAAGTGGACCTGCTGACTTCTAATGCTTCTCGGCCCTTACTCAGAACAGCACTCCAGGACCACTCATGTGAGATGTCCGTCACTGCACAAAAAGTGGGAAATCTCATTCTTTGATTTCTGAAAACAAACGTACGGTAGCAAAATACTGACGCGACTGAATTTACCGAGGAAAGGAAAAACTGGTAGAAACCGGCCTCAGGGATGATCAGCTTCTTCTCTACCAGTTTTGGTAGCAAAAATGCGGAATTCGTCGTAGGCCATAGTGGAATATTTTCGCTTCAGCCTTTATGTTCCATGAATCTCCTACAGGTGGCGGCGCCACAAGTAGCCTTCAAAATGGTGTGTGTAGCAGAGGAGCATTCCAAGCAGAGAGAAGTGTTTCTTTTGGCGGAAAACCAGAACATCGCAGATATTTACAGGCGCTCGCAGAATTTCTGGGGGCCTGGCACTGAACAAAAGCACGGTGAGTCGTTGGGAGTGGAGTTTGTCATCTTCGCAACGAGGCAGCGCAAATCCTGTCCGATCTGCCGCGTGGTTGCCAGCTGAGCCGCACGCAGCTGTGACTCCTGCAATGTCGGAACATGCGAACACTCTCACTTGAAGTGATCGACAGATCACAATCAAACACCTCAGTGCTCAACTTCACGTCTCTGATAGCTGCACTGCCACAGTCGTCCACCAGTTGGGTTACGCTAGAGGTGTATGCCCGCTATGTTCCTCGTCCACTAACAGAGGACTATAAAGAGCAACATAGGAGAATCTGTGCGTCACGACACTGATCTTGACAGTTTTTTGTCGAACATCGTTACGGGAGTTCATTACTTCGAACCGGAAACAAAACGGTAATCCATGGAGTGGTGTCACATCAGTTCTCCTCCGAAGGCAAAGTTCATAGCCGCACACACAGCCGGTAAATTCATCACGACCATCTTCTGGGACTCTGAGGGAGTTATTCTGCTTGATGTCTTCCTTCGGAAGTGTATGTGCTACCCTGAGCAAATTGTAGAAACGACTTCAACGTGTTCGTCCCCTCAAAAATGCAAATGAGCTCCTCCTTCTCCATGACAACGTAACGCCTCAAATAAATCTGTACTCCTGGAGGGACTTCACAAAACTTCATTAGACTATTCCTCGTCATCGACCCTACAGCCTGGATCTCGCACTTTCCAAGTTCCTTCTGTTTGGCCCAATGAAGGATGTATTCCGCAAAGGAGCAGTACGTCGATAAGGGGGAGGTTATTGAAATATCGACCAGGAGAATGGTACCATGCTGACCTATAGGCCCTCCCAGTGAGGTAGGTTAACGCCTTCACACTGAACGGTGATAATGTTGAAAAATATGATTATGTAGCCAAAAGAGCGAGGAGTAATATGATGTACTGGAATACTGAAAAAAAGCAATCTGATTTCAGAAATAAGCGTGCATTACTCATTCAACGCCTTTCTTAGGTTAATGAAGGGGAAACCCACGTTTATAGTGTTTGAAGACTAAGAAAGTGCCTTTGACAGCGTTGACCGCAACACACTCGAAATTCTTAAGAAACGAAATACTATATGCACCTGGTACGGAAGTCAGACAGTAGGAATAAGAGTGGAATGACATAAATAGGGTGCAGTAGTTGAGAAGGGAGTGAGACAAGTTTATAGCCAATCCCCAACGTTGTCTAACCTGTGCATTGAACAACCATTAAAGGAAGCAAAATGTAAATTAGAAGAAGGAATTAAAATCCAAGAAGAAGAAATAAAAACTTTGAGATTAACCGATGAACCGTAATTGCGTCAGAGTCAGCAAAGGACTTGGAAGAGCCGTTGAATGAAACGGATAGGGTCCTGAAAAGAGGTTATAAGATGAGCATCAACAAAACTAAAACAACGGTAATAGAATGCAATCGAATTACGTCGGGCGATCCTGAGGGAATTAGATTAGGAAACGAAACACTGAAAGTAGCAGATTGTTTCTGCTGTTTGGGCAGCAAAATAACTAATAATGTGGGAAGTAGAGATGATATAAAATCCAGACTGGGTAGAGCAAAAAAAAAGTATTATTTAATATCGTACTGGAGCCGTAGCGCCATTGAGTAGACTGTTCTGCCTGGCGCCCCAGTGGCTCAAGTGCAGTATGGACTATACCTCTTGTGACCTCATTGCCATATCTATGAGGAAGAGTTGGTATCTGTGGGTTGTGTCCATAGAAGGGTTATATATGGGGTTCGCGGAGCGGCCAAAGCCTCCATCTACGCAAGGGGGTCCTGCGCAGAGCGAATATACCGGAGTACTTCACCGGGGTCAGCGTCGACTACAAGCAGCAGGCCAACTTCCCGTCGGCTGGTTGGCAACATTCGTGTCGGACGACCGTTCATGGTCTGGCTGCCCTCTTGTACCGGGATTTCATCGGCACCACTCAGTAACCACGGCGACGCACCGTGGATCCATACAACAGCTTGCTGATAAAGAGGAGTAAGATTCTGTAGTCATCTTGGTGATCTGTGTCATTGTCTACGTGCCCTCCTTATTATTTCCTGGTTTTTGGTCGTAAATGTACCCCTTGGTATAGTCCTAAGACAATAGTTGTCGTTAAAAAATTTGTCCTGCTATTATACTGCCTTTCCTTATTATTTTCTGGTTTGTACTGGAGTTAACGAGCTCTCATTTAAGTATCTAACCGAAAGAGTCGGCATTCTGGAATTGTGAAACGAACCCTGTCGTCCAGGACTGTGTGCCACAAAGAGAGTAGATTCACCACGAGATGGGGAAATTCACAGGGTTCTATAGTGCTGAATGAGGCCTAAGTGCCGTGGTGTGCGAGTGAGAACCTACGCCACAGGGAAACCCTGTAGAAGCTGTTTGTGGCCAGGGAGATGTAGCAGTGTTAAATATTCCAGACCTAATATCGTCCATAAAGGGAAATATTTATAAAAAATATTTAATTCTGTAGCAATTCAGGGAATGAAGCCACAGTAATTTTAATCTGCCATCCTTCGTAAATTTTCATGGTGATCTCAATAAAACTTTAATACTGATCACATCTACAATAGTTTAGTGTGGTTGTTGTTGTGGTCTTCAGTCCTGAGACTGGTTTCCTACTCTATCGTGTGCAAGCTGCTTCATCTCCCAGTACCTACTGCAGCCTACATCCTTCTGAATCTGCTTAGTGTACTCATCTCTTGGTCTCCCTCTACGATTTTTACCCTCCACGCTGCCCTCCAGTACTAAATTGGTGATCCCTTGATGCCTCAGAACATGTCCTACCAACCGATCCCTTCTTCTAGTCAAGTTGTGCCACAAACTCCTCTTCTCTCCAATTCTATTCAATACCTACTCATTAGTTACCGTATCTACCCTTCTAATCTTCAGCATTCTTCCGTAGCACCACATATAGAAAGTTTCTATTCTCCTCTTGTCTAAACTATTTATCGTCCACGTTTCACTTCCATACATGGCTACACTCCGTACAAATACTTTCAGAAACGACTTCCTAACACTTAAATCAATACTCGATGTTAACAAATTTCTCTTCTTCAGAAACTTTTTCCTTGCCATTGCCAGTCTACATTTTATATCCTCTCTACTTCGAGCATCATCAGTTATTTTGCTCCCCAAATAGCAAAACTCCTTTACTACTTTTAGTGTCTCATTTCCTAATCTAATTCCCTCAGCATCACCCGACTTAATTCGACTACATTCCAGTATCCTTGTTTTGCTTTTGTTGATGTTCATCTTATATCCTCCTTTCAAGACACCGTCCATTCCGTTCAACTGCTCTTCCAAGTCCTTTGCTGTTTCTGACAGAATTACAATGTCATCGGCGAACCTCAAAGTTTTTATTTCTTCTCCATTGATTTTAATACCTACTCCGAACTTTTCTTTTGTTTCCTTTACTGCTTACGTAACGTGTATCCACAGGACATGTGGCCTGTAATTGATGAAGTGTCATGATGATCTCTCCATTGGCAAAAGATTCCGGAATAGTCCCCCATTCGGATCTCCGGAAGGGGACTGCCAAGGGGGAGGTTACCATGAGAAAAAGACTGAATAATCAACGAAAGGATAACGTTCTACGAGTCGGGGCGTGGAGTGTCAGAAGCTTGAACGTGGTAGGGAAACTAGAAAATCTGAAAAGGGAAATGCAAAGGCTAAATCTAGATATAGTAGGGGTCATTGAAGTGAAGTGGAAAGAAGGCAAGGATTTCTGGTCAGATGAGTATCGGGTAATATCAACAGCAGCAGAAAATGGTATAAAAGGTGTAGGATTCGCTATGAATAGGAAGGTAGGGCAGAGGGTGTGTTACTGTGAACAGTTCAGTGACCGGGTTGTTCTAATCAGAATCGACAGCAGACCAACACCGACAGCGATAGTTCAGGTATACATGCCGGCGTCGCAAGCTGAAGATGAACAGATAGAGAAAGTGTATGAGGATATTGAAATGGTAATGCAGTATGTAAAGGGGGACGAAAATCTAATAGTCATGGGCGACTGGAATGCAGTTGTAGGGGAAGGAGTAGAAGAAAAGGTTACAGGAGAATATGGGCTTGGGACAAGGAATGAAAGAGGAGAAAGACTAATTGAGTTCTGTAACAAGTTTCAGCTAGTAATAGCGAATACCCTGTTCAAGAATCAGAAGAGGAGGAGGTATACTTGGAAAAAGCCGGGAGAAACGGAAAGATTTCAATTAGATTACATCATTGTCAGACAGAGATTCCGAAATCAGATACTGAATTGTAAGGCGTACCCAAGAGCAGATATAGACTCAGATCACAATATAGTAGTGATGAAGAGTAGGCTGAAGTTCAAGACATTAGACAGGAAGAATCAATACGCAAAGAAGTGGGATACGGAAGTACTAAGGTATGACGAGATACGTTTGAAGTTCTCTAACGCTATAGATACAGCAATAAGGAATAGCGCAGTAGGCAGTACAGTTGAAGAGGAATGGACATCTCTAAAAAGGGCCATCACAAAAGTTGGGAAGGAAAACATAGGTACAAAGAAGGTAGCTGCGAAGAAACCAAGGGTAACAGAAGAAATACTTCAGTTGATTGATGAAAGGAGGAAGTACAAATATGTTACGGGAAATTCAGGAATACAGAAATACAAGTCGCTGAGGAATGAAATAATTAGGAAGAGCAGGGAAGCTAAGACGAAATGGCTGCAGGAAAAATGTGAAGACATCGAAAATGATATGATTGTCGGAAGGACAGACTCAGCATACAGGGAAGTCAAAACTACCTTTGGTGACATTAAAAGTAACGGTAGTAACATTAACAGTGCAATGGTAATTCCACTTTTAAATGCAGAGGAGAGAGCAGATAGGTGGAAAGAATACATTGAAAGCCTCTATGAGGGTAAAGATTTGTCTGATGTGATAGAAGAAGAAATAGGAGTCGATTTAGAAGAGATAGGGGATCCAGTATTAGAATCGGAATTTAAAAGAGCTTTGGAGGACTTACGGTCAAATAAGGCTGAAGGGATAGATAACATTCCATCAGAATTTCTAAAATCATTGGGGGGAAGTGGCAACAAAACGACTATTCACGTTGGTATGTAGAATATATGAGTCTGGCGATATACCATCTGACTTTCGGAAAAGCATCATCCACATAATTCCGAAGACGGCAAGAGCTGACAAGTGCGAGAATTATCGCACAATCAGCTTAACAGCTCGTGCATCGAAGCTGCTTACAAGAATAATATACAGAAGAATGAAAAAGAAAATTGAGAATGCGCTAGGTGACGATCAGTTTGGCTTTAGGAAAAGTAAAGGGACGAGAGAGGCAATTCTGACGTTACGGCTAATAATGGAAGCAAGGCTAAAGAGAAATCAAGACACTTTCATAGGATTTGTCGACCTGGAAAAAGCGTTCGACAATATAAAATGGTGCAAGCTGTTCGAGATTCTGAAAAAAGTAGGGGTAAGCTATAGGGACAGACGGGTCATATACAATATGTACAACAACCATGAGGGAATAATAACAGTCGACGATCAAGAACGAAGTGCTCGTGTTAAGAAGGGTGTAAGACAAGGCTGTAGCCTTTCGCCCCTACCCTTCAATCTGCACATCGAGGAAGCAATGATGGAAATAAAAGGAAGGTTCAGGAGTGGAATTAAAATACAAGGTGAAAGGATATCAATGACACTATTCGCTGATGACATTGCCATCCTGAGTGAAAGTGAAGAAGAATTAAGTGATCTGCTGAACGGAATGAACAGTCTAATGAGTACACAGTATGGTTTGAGAGTAAATCGGAGAAAGACGAAGGTAATGAGAAGTAGTAGAAATGAGAACAGCGAGAAACTTAACATCAGGATTGATGGTCACGAAGTCAATGAAGTTAAGGAATTCTGCTGCCTAGGCAGAAAAATAACCAATGACGGACGGAGCAAGGAGGACATCAAAAGCAGACTCGCTATGGCAAAAAAGGCATTTCTGGCCAAGAGAAGTCTACTAATATCAAATACCGTCCTTAATTTGAGGAAGGAATTTTTGAGGATGTACGTCTGGCGTACAGCATTGTATGGTAGTGAAACATGGACTGTGGGGAAACCGGAACAGAAGAGAATCGAAGCATTTGAGATGTGGTGCTATAGACGAATGTTGAAAATTAGGTGGGCTGATAAGGTAAGGAATGAGGAGGATCCACGCAGAATCGGAGAGGAAAGGAACATGTGGAAAACACTGATAAGGAGAAGGGACAGGATGATAGGACATCTGCTAAGACATGAGGGAATGACTTCCATGGTACTAGAGGGAGCTGTAGAGGGCAAAAACTGTAGAGGAAGACAGAGATTGGAGTACGTCAAGCAAATAATTGAGGACGTAGGTTTCAAGTGCTACTCTGAGATGAAGAGGTTAGCACAAGAAAGGAATTCGTTGCGGGCCGCATCAAACCAGAGAGTAGACTGATGACCAAAAAAAAGAACTGCTTGCTCAATATACAGATTGAATAGCGTCGGGGAGAGGCTTCAAACCTGTCTCACTCCCTTCCCAACCACTGCTTCCCTTTGATGTCCCTCGACTCTTATAACTGCCATCTGGTTTCTGTACAAATTGTAAATAGCCTTTCGCTCACTGTATTTTACCACTGCCACCTTCAGAATTTGTAAGAGAGTATTCCAGTCAACATTGTCAAAAGCTTTCTCTAAGTCTACAAATGCTAGAAACGTAGGTTTGTCTTTTCTTAATCTTTCTTCTAGGATAAGTCGTAGGGTCAGTATTGCCTCACGTGTTCCAATATTTCTACAGAATACAATCTGATCTTCCCCAAGGTCGGCTCCTACCAATTTTTCCATTCGTCTGTAAAGAATTCGCGTTATTTTGCAGCCGTGCCTTATTAAACTGATAGTACGGTAATTTTCACATCTGTCAACACCTGCTTTCTTTGGGATTGGAATTATTATATTCTTCTTGAAGTCTGAGGGAATTTCGCCTGTCTCATACATCTTGCTCACCAGATGGTATAGTTTTGTCCGGACTGGCTCTCCCAAGGCTGTCAGAGGTTCTAATGGAATGTTGTCTACTCCCTGGGCCTTGTTTCGACTTAGGTCTTTCAGTGCTCTATCAAACTCTTCACGCAGTATCATATCTCCCATTTCATCTTCCTCTACATCCTCTTCCATTTTCAGAATATTGTCCTCAAGAACATCGCCCCTGTATAGACCCTCTATATACTCCTTCCACCTTTTTGCTTTCCCTTCTTTGCTTAGAACTGGGTTTCCATCTAAGCTCTTGATATTCATGCAAGTGGTTCTCTTTTTTCCAAAGGACTCTTTAATTTTCCTGTAGGCAGTATCTATCTTACCCCTAATGAGATAAGCCTCTACATCCTTACATTTGTCCTCTAGCCATCCCTGATTAGCCATTTTGCACTTCCTGTCGATCTCATTTTTGAGACGTTTGTATTCCTTTTTGCCTGCTTCACTTACTGCATTTTTGTAATTTCTCCTTTCATCAATTAAATTCAGTATCTCTTCTGTTACCCAAGGGTTTCTACTAGCCCTCGTCTTTTTACCTGCTTAATCCTCTGCTGCCTTCACTATTTGATTCCTCAAAGCTACCCATTCTTCTTCTACTGTTTTTCTTTCCCCCATTCCTGTCAATTGTTCCCTTATGCTCTCCTTGAAACTCTGTATAACCTCTGGTTCTTTCAGTTTATCCAGGTCCCATCTCCTTAAATTCCCACCTTTTTGCAGTTTCTTCAGTTTTAATCTACATTTCATAACCAATAGATTGTGGTCAGAGTCCACATCTGCCCCTGGAAATGTCTTACAATTTTAAAACGGGTTCCTAAATCTCTGTCTTACCATTATATAATCTATCTCAAACCTTTTAGTATCTGCAGGTTTGTTCCATATACAGAACCTTCTTTCATGGTTCTTGAACCAAGTGTTAGCTATGGTTAAGTTATGCTCTGTGCAAAATTCTACCAGGCGGCTTCCTCTTTCATTTCTTAGCCCCAATCCACGTTCACCTACTACGTTTCCTTCTCTTCCTATTCCTACTGTCGGATTCCAGTCACCCATGACTATTAAATTTTCGTCTCCCTTCACTACCTGAATAATTTCTTTTATCTCATCATACATTTCATCAATTTCTCCATCATCTGCAGAGCTAGTTGGCATATAAACTTGTACTACTGTAGTAGGCGTGGGCTTCGTGTCTATCTTGGCCACAACAATCCGTTCACTATGCTGTTTGTAGTAGCTTACCCGTACTCCTATTTTTTTATTCATTATTAAACCTACTCCTGCATTACCCCTATTTGATTTTGTATATATAACCCTGTATTCACCTGACCAAAAGCCTTGTTCCTCCTGCCACCGAACTTCACTAATTCCCACTATATCTAACTTTAACCTATCCATTTCCCTTTTTAAATTTTCTACCCTACCTGCCCGATTAAGTGATCTGACATTCGACGCTCCGATCCGTAGAACGCCAGTTCAGTATCTACCGTTAAAGTGAAATTAACAGGTTTTGTAACAAAGACTTGAGTACTAAAATCTGAACGCTTTGGTCGATTTTAACGAACGATATTTCATACAGAAGAACATAATTAAAATGACAAAATCTTGTAAATATCAACTCTGCAACTTTAATTGTTTAAAAAAATATAGTAAATTTAAATTACAAGTATTTTCAATTAAGCTTCAGATCATCATTTCTCCACACAAAACACACTGAATGGTGACAGTATGACAACTTATTGAATCATTAGATAAATGAATATTTGTTGTATAGTTTAGTGCATAATAGTTACTTTTGTTCTTTACTTATTTAGCAGAAATAACATTGGTGCAAGGCTATTGGCCATGACATTCAAAGCTAAGACGGAAATTGTGTTGGTTTTATGTAAAAGAGTTTAACGTTTATCATGTAATGGATATTATTGTCAGTTTATTTAGAACGTGAAAGTGCTCAAGCTTTATTTAAATATATTAAAATGTGAATTATTGTAGAATAAGTTGCAGCCAATCAGATGGACGGCTTCAGGGAAGGGAGGTGCCCTAGTCAGTTGAGCGACGAAGTTTGGCAAGCTGAGGGAACGCGGCCGGGGACGGCCAGAGGGGCAGTGCGGGTGGAGATGCGAAAGCGAACTTTCGGTCTTTAGGTAGTTAAGAAGTGAAACGACATAGGAAATTTTGCGTTATGTGGTATGGCGGGACTTAGTTTCTGAGCGGTGAGCAGCTGCGCGCCTAGTATGAACTCTTAACTTTTCGCTTAGTTAACGAGGTGGAGTATTGGACTTCTAATTCGCGGTGAGATTGTAATGATCGAACTGTGTCAAATGGGTATGCTCTCGATGCTCTTGAGTGTGATTGTAATTCTAAATACGACCCCTTTCTCTATTAGTTTGCTTTCTGAATAATTATTATTCTAACCAAATCGCAACTGTGTGGCCTACATCATTTATGGGTCGTTAATGTAGCTCCCGAAATTATAATTACTGTTGTTACATGTTATGTTAACGTTGTATGTTTCATACAATTTCGCAAAGTTGCCATCAGCCAGAAAATTCAACCGAAGGGTCACAAGTGTCTAATTTAGGGCGTGTAATGCGACAAGTGTATTTCAACCTCTAGACGAGTGAAGAACATCTTCTAGATGTTAGCTCGCAGTACTCGGCCCTCAGTTTTACTCGGTCAGCTCTTTGGTCGTAAATACAGACCGTAGTATTGTACTACGACACTAGCTGTCGTTGGAAAATTTGTTCCGCTACTATATTTCCTTTCCTTTCTGGTTTGTAGCCGAACATTAATGTTCTAATGAATCAGCTCCGCCGGCCGGAGTGGCCGAGTGGTTCTAGGGGCTACATTCTGGAACCGTGCGACCGCTACGGTCGCAGGTTCGAATCCTGCCTCGGGCATGGATGTGTGTGATATGCTTAGGTTAGTTAGGTTTAGGTAGTTTTAAGTTCTAGGGACTGATGACCTAGAAGTTAAGTCCCATAGTGCTCAGAGCCATTTGAACCATTTTTTTTCGTGAATCAGCTCCTGGACGTAAATACTGCCGGAACAATTGTGCCAAGGCACAGGTGGCCGTTAAACAAACAGGGACCTAGTGGTTAGATTTAGATGTTAACAGGTTCGATTCTTTGATTGTAATTGAATTTCTTAGTCATTAGTTATAATCTGAACCACCTGTTGTACTAAGCTGTGCGTTGCTGTGTTTTAAAGACCGGGTCATTATTGGTGTATTTTAGCTGGATCTTGTGGTTCTGTCGAGAGAGTTCTCTTGTAATAAGAGTTCACCAATGTGTTTTAAGACGTTTTTTCAGAGCGGTCTTAATAACTGACAACCAATTTAACTTCGAAAATATTAACAGCCAACTGTCACCAGGGCTTTATCAAAATAAGATTGTCAAAATGGACGAGTTGGGATCCAGTCGCACCTTGGTTGCTGATTGAAATTAAGAGGTTGGTTGCTTTTAAGTAAACATTATGATTGTCATATTGTTTCCCAATCTGTTTAACTTTTAAGCACAGGTGCGCATCTTAACCCTGTACCTTTCGACATACAGTTTTCAAATTAAAGGTTACGTTATCTGTTCTGAGTAATGGAATCACCCTCGTCATCAGTGGTGCTTTTATAGTTTCCATGTGTTACAGGAGGGCATTTAATAAGTAAGACTGTGTCAAGAGCGGTAGTAAACACCGCTGTTTCACCCGATAACGGGCGGGCTGCAGGTCTGGTGGTCTTGTGATCATTGTCATATTGTTTGCTGTTTTGATTTCTTTTGCAAAAGCTTATTCATGTTAAGGTTTAGGGTCAAGAGAATTTTGCAAATTTGTTCATCTTGTAAAAAAAAAATTTTTTGGTTATACGTTGTTAAAAAAAACATATCGTGTGATAAGAAATTTACATTGGTGGGTCCTCCCTTCCACGTTTTCCTTAAGTGCAGTAAGTAAAACGTGTCATTAGTAGCAGAGCGTGGTTTTCGGTTCGTTGGTGGGGCTGGTCACGAGTTTCATTTCACGCAACCTGCTTCAGTTTAAATTTTGTACATTATTCTTTTGGGACATTGTCTAATTACTCTGTTTTGTCCACAGCCGCACCGTGGCTCAATGTCAGTGTCCCGGTATTTCGCACTAAAACGGGATCAGCTCGAGTGTGAACTGACCATTAGGCAACAAAATTTTCACGGTACGGTGAGGGAGCTGGCAGTCAGGCTACGGGCAGCGTTGTCAACACTACTCTCCATTTCTGCCAGCACGGTCGGCGAGGAGAGCCAAAATTTACAGACTATGGCGGTACGATTGAATCAGTTACAAGAAAATCTCTCCTTTCTCCAAAATAATCAACCAATCGTGAGGCAGGTGAAGCGTATTCGTGCACAATTAGTCCACCTGGGCAAAAGAGTAAAGGATCTTGAACTTCTAGAACCGAACCCTGAGGAGTTAGTACGCGTGATTCAGTTAAATAATGTTTTGTTTGATTTCTAAATACAAACTGCAGCTTTACAATTAGATAGCAGCGCTAATAAATAATATAGAATGTGTTCCTGACAATCTAATAGCGGAATGTGGATTCGTCGCCAGAGGTTGTGAAGACATCGTTATTTTGTGATTATATATATATATATATATATATATATTTATCTTGTTTCCCCCCCCTCCCCCCGTCTGTTTATATATCTTTGATGTTGTACCGCATTTTTTTTTCTTTTGCCCTGCAATATAGAGATAAAAGTTGTTTCCTTGATGTATTAGGTAACTGAAAATTATTTCTTTTTTGTAAGTAGACAAATATGTTTAGAGTTTATTGATTGTGGAAAGCTTTAATTTCTTTGTGTTTATCGTTTACTGTAATAAGTTTGGTAGAAAATAGTTCTGTGAAGATATATGTAATTTACTTGATGTTGTATAAACTGTGAGCGAGAGTATTGAGAAAGAGAGAGAGAGCAATATCGATAGTCGATCCAACAAAGGGAGTGTGTGTTGTTGGGTAGCTAGAGAGGCGGACACATGTTTTACTGTGGGAGTTGTGACTTTTACGAACTGGTGAAGATTGTGTTTAGTGACAAACGATGTACGTTTTGAATGTTTTATACCAGTACGTGATATGATAATAGTGAGTGTAGTAACTGGGCGAAGTAAATACTGAGACTGTGCCGTGAGACGAAGTAACTATGACAATGCAACCGAGAATGGGCGGTACTGTAGCTTTGTGTCTGTGAATTGAACTGCACTTGTATTTTGACTATGTTTTCGTACACTCAAGTACTGTGAACTTACATATTTATTCGCGTTTCGATGAGCTGTCGGACGCCTATAAACAGTAACAGTCGTTATGAACTTAAGCTAACTGTCTATTGTGTGTGAGTACATTTCCGCCCAGGACGGTTTTTCGCGATCGCGACAGTCATAACACGAATTGACTTTCTATAGAATTCGCCGTCGGCAAGTTTTATAAACTGCGTGTGGCATAAGTAAACTTAAATTGCGTGGTGAAGTGGTTCAAATGGCTCTGAGCACTATGGGACTCAACTGCTGTGGTCATAAGTCCCCTAGAACTTAGGACTACTTAAACCTAACTAACCTAAGGACAGCACACAACACCCAGCCATCACGAGGCAGAGAAAATCCCTGACCCTGGCGGAAATCGAATCCGGGAACCCGGGCGTGGGAAGCGAGAACGCTACCGCACGACCACGAGATGCGGGCGCACTTAAATTGTGTGTCCCAGAAACATTAATACTGTGCACATACGGACATCTGTAACAACAATTACATCGACCAACCTGTGGCCTGCAAAACGCCACTGTAATCAGATTTGCAGCTTAATGAATACCACCGCCCACCCGATGACGAGGAAAGATCATCAGCTGCAATCACACGACCGTGGGAGCAAATCTCAGCGTTTCACCAGAACCAACCAGCTGCCGTCGATATCGCGACGATCGTCACAACATACAAGATAAGATTTAAGAGCAGCGCTCTCCTCTCAGAGACTCAGAATTATTGCAAACAATTTTAATTTCCTTTTGGCTGACATACACGTAACATTTGTCTTCTTTAGAATGAAAGTGTTCCCCACGAAGTGGTGTGTTCTATGTAGACGTTGTTGACTTTCATTGGCAGTAGCCATTTCCCTTTTAATTATTTCCTTTTTTTTACACTTTAAATCCGCTGGCGCTGCATGTGTATTTTTTTATAACTTTTGGAGGGTATGTGTCTAAATTCGTGTGCCGTAGCATTTACCAGAAGTATTGTAATGCTTTGCTAGTTGGACAAGGGTGCCCGCCATTAATTTCTTAAACGTCGACCAAAGACAGTGAGCTCGCTTGCTATTGGTGCTAACACTCTATAGTGGGTAATTCAAAGGTGGGTATCTGTCAAACCACACGGGTTGTGATTACTTTGAATGACAGTCGTGTAAAATTGTGGGTTCATCACTCAACTTTGGTATTCTTTTGTTTATTGACGTTAGAAACAATTTTTTTTGTCAATGTCCTTAAATCTTATTTAAAGTGGTTATTCTCCGCTAAACTGGGATAAATGCACGGTCAGATATTGTGTTGGGAAGTAAAATTTTGGAGAAACTTCTATTTAGATGCGACTTGATTTGGACTGCATTAGTGAACACGGTACTTTTCGGGTAATTTGGCGATACTTAGAATCGCAGTCGTCACAAGGTCCAACCGATCGGTCTGGGGATTATCTTGCCCGCTTCCCTAATCCGATGATGTGTCTCTTAAACAGTATTCCGGAATTGTCAATTTAAACCTTGGAAAATATTCAGCAGGTACTGTGGCTGCTAATTAAGTTTGAGTCACATGCTGACACATTAAGGATCTCCCATCACGTAGTACTTATCGCACTCTGCCAGTTAGCGCGCGATAGCTTAAGTAATCTGCTACCTGAAACCTTACAGCAGGGTAAGACGATCAGGCAACTGAGGCAATCGGTCGTGGAGGGTAAGCTGTCAGACCGTACGCGCAAAGAGGTAGAGCGTATATATTACTGGCGCGTGCAGGACTCAAACGAATCGCGGTTTGAATGTGTACTCGTAGAGAGGTTTCGTAGTATCGGCACTACGTATGTATGTTACCGAGGCTAATGTCTTGGAAGGTATTCGGCCTGAAGACAGGTCTCGGATCGCACTCTTTCCTCGTCCGGTCATTCTTCGTGAGTTAGAGACACTTGCTAACTCTGTTGTGAAATTGTCTTTTGCCGACAACCAGCGAAATGAACTAACGGGGGACATCAGGACTTATCTAACTCCGGTCCAGAAGGTAGCATGATGGGTAGAGCGCGCGGTTCAGTGAAATCAGGGGCTTGTATTAGACGAGGCGCAGGTGACTATTTAGTACAAGCATGCCGGTTCCAAGGACGCCTAGCGCTGAGAAACGACGCCAGGAGAGAGCGGGGTCGCATCCTCGGAGACAGGGGTGTTGTAGTCGTATACAGGCGGTCACCATGCGTACATTACCATTAGTTTGTGCGGCTATAGAGGATGAACCGTTGTGTGGATTACTAGATTCAGGCAGCTCTGTGGAACTCCTTAATTACGAGTATTGACAGAAGTCGGATGGCCAAAGGCCAAGAGTTACCTGTATGTGGGGAAGTGCGGGGTAATATTTCCGTGTGTGAATTTTCGTGGCCTGTTACTTGTGTAACTGTGTTAAGGTTTTAACGTAAGAGTACACGTCGTAGTGAGTAGACAATAACTGCATTTTAAATTTTTAAATTCTGTCAATAATGACGTAAAATATATTCTAAGAAACAAAAGCAATTATTCCGATGGGACAGAAATCGGTAGATGTAACGTACATATGCAGACAAACGAATTATTACAATTTCAGAAAAAGTGGAATATTAATTCAAGAGAAAGAGCTTCGAAAATTGAGCGAGTCAGTAATGCGTTGGTCGACGCCTGTTCTGTATGCAAGGTGTGCTGTGAGGGTGCTGCGGATGGCTATCAAAGGGGTGTTACTATGAGAATAAATTGCACCCTAGACTGTCACTCCTGGTTGTAGGGCCCTATGACGGGAAAACTCAGGCTGGTTTACCATTCCTGTCCGGGGCGTTTCCAGAGACGTCTTCGCCGACCGTCGGGGCTAAGTTCGAAGTGAGTTCTTCTATAACATGGGGCACATTATAACAAACATTCATTATTCTTGAAGAATTTCATACAAAGATTGATGGATAAGCTCTTTTCAGAAGTTCAGTTTTCAAACATACGTAGCGTTTGGGAATGTTGTTGTTGGCTATATCTTTGGAGTCACGTAGCGTTATCACAGCAATTTTCCTGAATAATGGCCTAAAATAGGTTCTCAAAGTTGTTTCAAAATTTCTGTTCAATATCTGAGTACACTTACAAGACAACAGTTGGCTTTCACAAGTGCATAGCGACCGTTGCACTAAGACGAACAACTAGAAAGTTACGCAAGTATGCTCCAAAAATTACTGGTCCTTTGGTTATAAAATGGGAAAAAGAACGCGAAGGCTGCACGGCACATGCTCTGGCGCTCTTCCTTTGTTGATTTACAGTAATTCACATGGAGACACGTACCACTCACTACTGAGTTCCAGACGCAGTGCACTAATTGTGAATGGTGTCCGCCTCGCTAGCTGATAGATCAGCGTGTCGGATTGCTAACCGAAGGGCACCGGGTTCGATTCCCGGCTGCGTCGGAGATTTCCTCCGCTCAATGACTGTGTGTGTGCTGTCCTTACCTTCGTATCGTCAGGAATGACATTTTACTGTTGAGATGGCAGTATGGGCACGCTCTGAGAGCCAATAAACTAAAAACAAAGTCAGCTTTGGGCGCCGAGAAAGAGAGATGTACGTGGAAGTCCGGTGAGTTCTTGAAGATAATCGTCGCCCAACACCACAGTGACGAAGACGACTCCAGCTGAAAGAAACATACTGTAAGTATGCTATTTAGGTTCTTACATTGGTAACGCCACCGCCACATAGCGCTCTGTATGAAAATCACTGGCTGTGCAGCGTGCAGTCTGTAGCTGGTTTGCATTATTGTTGGCTATTGTAGTGTTGGGCAGTTAGCTGTTAACAGCGCGTAGCGTTGCACAGTTGGAGGTGAGCCGCCAGCAGTGGTGGATGTGGGGAAGTGAGATGGATTTTTGAGAGCGGGTGATCTTGACATGTGTCCATCAGAAACAGTACATTTGTAAGAAGGGATGTCATTAACTGCTATACATATTATGACTTTTGAACACTATTAAGGTAAATACATTGTTTGTTCTCTATCAAAATCTTTCATTTGCTAACTGTGCCTATCAGTAATTAGTGCCTTCAGTAGTTTGAATCTTTTATTTAGCTGGCAGTAGTGGCACTCGCTGTATTGCAGTAGTTCGAGTAACGAAGATTTTTGTGAGGTAAGTGATTTGTGACACGTATGGGTTAATGTTAGTCAGGGCCATTCTTTTGTAGGGATTTTTGAAAGTCAGATTGCGTTGCGCTAAAAATATTGTGTGTCAGTTTATGCACAGTTATGTATAATTGTTCAAAGGGGACGTTTCATATGTCGACCCTTAGCCGAGGATACCTCACTGGAATCTTCTGATTTTTTTCTTGTAGTTTGTGTAATTAGTGTAGCTATTATTTGTTGCTAGCGCGTAATTATAGAGAGAATTTCCTTTGTAGTAGTAGTTTGTCATTGTTGTACAGTAAAACAGTTGTGGCATGCATGTATATTTGCACCAAGTATTTCGCAGCTGCGCTTGCAATTAACGAGATATTATTTTCAATGCTATGTTAATGTGTTTTCTTATTTTCTCTTCAAATTGTGCTTTTCTGTGTTGTCATGTGAAATACAGTGACAATAATGGCCTGTGAAAAATGTAATACTAAGCTCCAAAGTAAACTGAGAAATGACAGTGAAGACGAAAGCAGTGTGTTACCGCCACTGTGTAATGAATTAACTAATATTCAAACTAGTAATTTGGTAATTGTGCATAGGGAAATGGAGCGGGCGGCAAATAATGGTGTAGACAGTGAAACAAGTAGTGTACAGGGAAGCATTACCGATCGATCGGTCGGGAACAGCTCGCCTCAGGAATCTGAAATGACAGAACACAATACTGCAAATACTGTAGACTCAGGTTTTGGGTCCTCACCATTTTCTCAAGTAAGTCAAGACACATTTTCTGCTCGTCAAAATGCGAATGTTTCCGGTGTAAATGCACTGCCGAAAAGCATAGAGGAACAGATTCTAGACACTAATACGAGGGCGGTTCAGAAAGTAACCTCCGATTGCTCACAGTGCGGGTTGTGGGGGGAGTAGCGACGCCATCTGTGCGTTCACGCACTCAACAGGTCAGTCGGCATCAAGCTGTGGTCGAGTGAACGTCGTACCTGCGCTAGTTTAGTTTTTGTGGCAGTTTGAAATGTGTGCTGCAATAGAAAACCCCGCCAAATGTGAAGTGCGTGCTGTCATAAGGTTTTCTACAGCCAAAGGATATTCTGCAGCAGCTATTCATCGTGAGCTTTGTGCCGTGTACGGACCACGAGTTATGAGTGAAGGAGTTGTCCGTGAATGGGTACGTTTATTTAAAAGTGGACGAGAAAACGTTCATGATGAAGAGAGGAGTGGTAGACCATCATTGGTGACTGACGAACTCGTTCAGACAGTTGATGCAAAAGTTCGTGACAATCGGCGTTTCTCAATGTCGGAGTTGTCTACTGGTTTTCCACAGATTTCTACGACTCTCTTGTACGAGATAGTGACAGCAAGATTGGTTACCGTAAGTTCTGTGCACGATGGGTGCCCAAAATTCTTACCGACCACCACAAAACTCAAAGAATGGCCTCTGCATTAGACTTTGTCACGTTATGAGGACGAAGGAGAACCATTGTTAAACAGAATCGTGACCGGTGACGAAACCTGGATTAAGTACGTGAACCCTGAGACAAAAGAACAATCAAAGATGTGGGCACATTCAAATTCGTCTACCAAACCAAGAAAAGCCTCGCAAGATTTTTCTGCCAGAAAACTGATGGCAACGGTGTTTTGGGATGCCAAAGGGGTGTTGTTGGTTGAATTCATGGAACGTGGTACGACCATTAATCAAGACGTGTACTGTGAAACAATAAAAAAGTTACGACGGGCTATACAGAACAAACGGCGTGGTATGCTGACTTCCGGTATCGTTTTTTTTTGCACGATAACGCCCGTCCTCACTCTGCTCGCAGAACAACGGCCCTTCATGAGTCCTTCAAGTGGGGCGTTATCAACCATCCACCTTACAGCCCAGACCTGGCGCCAAGTGATTATCACCTCTTCATGCATTTGAAGAAATGGCTCGCGTCACAGCGGTTTGATGACGACGAAGAGCTCAAAGATGCGGTCACAGGCTGGCTCCAGGCACAAGCGGGTGATTTTTATGCAGAAGGAATTTCAAAGCTTGTGAAGAGATACGATAAGTGCCTCAATCGCTATGGAGACTATGTAGAAAAATAGTGCAAAGATGTAGTTGTAAGATGTATATATTAAAATATTTTTATTTAACTTGGTGTATTTTTTTAAATCAACCGGAGGTTACTTTCTGAACGGCCCTCGTACATTATTATTGCAATTAATGCAGCAAATGAAACAAAATCAGAGACAAACACAGCAACAGTTAGACACAATGGAACAAAATCTTCAAAAGTTAGACACAATGGAACAAAATCAGAGACAAACACAGCAAAAGCTTCAAAAGTTAGACACAATGGAACAAAATCTTCGGAAGTTAGACACCACGCTTGAACAAACACGTGAAGATTTAACTACTGAGTTACATAAAATCGAAGCGAAATGTCAAAAAGTCTGTAATGACGTAAAAACACAAATTTGTGAGCATTTCAAACCTATTTTTTCGCGTCATGAAAATGCATTACAGAATCACGAAGCAGCCATAAAGGAACTGCAAACTATTGTTCCTGAAAATCACGACACCTTGCAAGCTAAAATTGACTCAGTTGCATCTACCGATTCGGTTACGCAACTTGCAAAAACTTAGGAAAACTTAAAGGACACAGTAGATACTCTGAAAATGGTTCAGAAAGACTCATGGAAGAAATTAGTTCATTATCAGAGAAAGTAGTTAAACTTTCGGATCAGCTAAAAAATTTATCTACGAAGGTAGATGATAATCTGAATGACACAAAACCGGTAGTCTTTAATGACACAGAAAAGTGCGAACAAATTAGGAAGTTCAAACAAAATCAGAATCAAATTAATACGTAACATTAAAGAGAAATCCAGGAAGTACAAGATCAGTTGACACAGGTAATACAAGAATTACATATTTTAGAGGACACTCGCGCCCCAATACGGGAAGAGGGACATAGAAATACGGAACAGCCACTAAATAGTAACACAGCTCATTTCGGAAATTATGAAAGAAATTGGCAAGATGCACCGAATTTTGAAATGGAACCGCCGAAACGACGTAATAATGACCGACATGCGACTCGCCGACGCGATGATTTTGACTATAAGCTGTTCATTACTACGCGCAAATTCAAAACATTTAAGAATTCTGGCAACGACATTCATCCACAAGCGTGGCTTCAACAATTCTCTCATTGTTTCCCCCCCAACTGGTCTTTAGAGCACAGATTAGAATTTATGTGTGGCTATTTAGAGAATGAACCAGCTGTAAGAATGCGATCGGTCATTCACGATTGCCACAGTGAAGGAGAATTTTATCATGCTTTCCTCTCAGCATATTGGTCTCAAGCTACACAAGACCGAGTAAAACATAGCATCATAATGATGAAACATTTTGAACAATTTGAATTTTCCAGTCTTGTGAAATATTTTGAAGACATGTTGCACAAGAATCAGTACCTGTCAAACCCATACAGCCCCTCAGAACTCATCCGGATTTGCTTAATCAAATTGCCTGGACATTTGCGACATATTATTTTGGCCGGCCGAAGTGGCCGTGCGGTTAAAAGCGCTGCAGTCTGGAACCGCAAGACCGCTACGGTCGCAGGTTCGAATCCTGCCTCGGGCATGGATGTTTGTGATGTCCTTAGGTTAGTTAGGTTTAAGTAGTTCTAAGTTCTAGGGGACTAATGACCACAGCAGTTGAGTCCCATAGTGCTCAGAGCCATTTGAACCATATTATTTTGGTAGGACGTTGCAAAGACGACATTGAAGCTTTTCAGGGACTGTTACAAGAATTAGAAATTGACACTGACAATCGCGAAACGCGAGAACAGGAACACAACAATTACAGGTCACATCCGTCGCAATTCCGCGATGGAAGAAATAATAACTGGGCACGACAAGGCTATTCTCACAACACAAATCATGACCAAAACAGACACCACCCATATGACAACCGTTGGCAGAGTAGTAATAATTACAGGGAAAGATCACCTCTCCGTGGTAGTGACTATCACAGAGACAATCAGAGAAACAGACAATATGGGAACCAAAATAATTATTATCAAGGGAGACAGAGTAGACGCAACGGTCCAGCACGGAGTTACGATTCAGGGAGAAATTCTCCACCACGTGACCGACAAGAAAGAAACTATGGAATCTACCGACATGACGACAGACGATATGATCGTAACGACAGACCTGAATTGCATCAGAACTGGCGGGATTCAAACAGGGCAGGGACCTCTCAGCAAGGTGAATTTGTAGAAGTTAGGTCTCCTAATCCCAATAACGATGCACGCCACACGCCAACAAAGTGATAGCAGACAATGACTCGCACCGCAGGGGGCCACGTGCGCCAGCTGGCTCAGAGAATAATAACATAGACGCTAACCTTGAGAAAAATTTGAGCATTCTTTACCGATGTACCATATACCACATGATAATTCCGTTGAAGCTGGAGCTCTGCATAGTAGGAAGAGTAAAGGCTTGCACCACATTTCACATGTAAAAACGTTTATTGAGAGATAATCTGTTTTTTTTTTTTAACTTCGTCTTTGCTATAAAATTCTTCACTTTACATTACTAGTATGCTTTGTCTGACTTAGAATCTGTTAACATGCAACAATGTTTGAAGTTAAATATCCAGTCAAGAACCAAGAGAACTTATTTAAACAAAAATTATGCATGCATTGTTATAGTTTTCATTTATTCGTTCGGCATATACAAGGCAAATATTACAGTGTCATTACAATCCACCAGGAAATTACAACACTACACAATGCTACATATAGTTTTGAGCCAATCTATGGCTAGGTCAGGCAAGTAATGTATGTCCTTTGGTTCACCACTATATTCTACCACTTCACACCCCTGTAGGTGGTCCATTGTCTGGATTTCACCACATTCACACACGGGACTCTCCACAAGTCCCCGCTTATTAATTAGATGTTTGCATTCTCCCACGCTTGTTCAAAGGCGATTTAAGGCAACCCAGAGCTTCCAAGGGAGATCAAAACCATTTATCTTCTTGCTGGGGTCATCGATAAGCTTTTGGTTCTTGTTTGTCCCTTTGCGCCATGATTCCCCCAAATGCAGAGGAGAGAGCGGATAGGTGGAAAGAGCACATTGAAGTCCTCTATGAGGGGAAGGATTTGTCTGATGTGATAGAAGAAGAAACAGGACTCGATTTAAAAGAGGTAGGGGATGCAGTATTAGAATCAGAATTTTAAAGAGCTTAGGAGGACTTACTATAAAATAACGCAGAAGGTATAGATAGCACTTCTTCAGAATTTCTAAAATCATTGGGGAGAAATGGGAACGAAGCAAATATTCATGTTGGTGTGTAGAGTGTATGAGTCTGGCGACATAGCATCTGACTTCCGGGAAAATATCATTCACACAATTTCGAAAACTACAAGAGCAGACAAGCGAGAGAATTATCGTTCAATCAGCTTAACAGCTCATGCGTCCAAGTTGCTGACAAGAATAACATACAGAAGGACGAAAAAGAAAATTGAGGATGTTTCAGATGACTATCAGTTTGGCTTTAGGGAAGGTAAAGGCACCAGAGAGGCAAATTTGTCGTTGAGTTGATAACGATAGCAAGACTATAAAAAAATAAGATACGTTCGTAGGATTTGTCGACCTGGAAAAAGCGTTCGACAACGTACAATGGTGCAAGATGTACGAAATTCTGAGAAAAATGGGGTAAGCTATAGGAAGAAAAGGGTAATGTGCAAGAGCCAAGAGGGAATAATAAGAGTAGAAGACCAAGAACGAAGTGCGCGGATTCAAAAGTGTGTAAGGCAAGGATGTATTCTTTCACACCGATTGTTCAATCTGTATATCGAAGAAGCAATGATGGAAATAAAAGAAAGGTTGAACAGTGGGATTGAAATTTAAGGTGGAAGGATATCAATGATACGATTCACTGACGAGATGGCTGTCTTGAGCGAAAGAGAACTACAGTATATGCGTACTGAATATGGATTTAGAATAAATCGAAGAAATATGAAAGTAAATAGAAGTAGCAGAAATGAGACCGTGAGAAACTGACCATTGGGGTTGATGGTCACGAAGTAGACGAAATTAGGGAATTCTACTACCTAGGTAGCAAAATAATCCAAGACGGACGTAGAAAGGAGGATATCAAAAGCAGACCAGCACCAGCAAAAAGGGAATTCCTGGCCAAGAGAAGTCTACTATTAACGAACGTAGGCCGTAATTTGAGGAAGAGATTTATGAGAATGTGAGTTTGAGGGCGCAGAATTCTATGGTTGTCAAGAATGGACTTTGGGAAAACGTGAGCAGAAGAGAATCGGAGAATTTGAGATGTGGTGCTACAGACGAATGTTGAAGATTAGGTGGACTGATAAGGTAAGGGATGAGGAGGTTTTGCGAAGAGTCAGAGGAATGGGATATGTGGAAAACACTGATATTAAGAAGCGACAGGATGATAGGACATCTGTTAAGACGTCTGGGACTGACTTCCATGGTAGCAGAAGGAGCTCTAGAGGGCAAATACTGTAGAGGATACAGAGCCTGGATTACATCCAGCAAATAATTGAGGACGTTGGTTGCAATTGCTACGCTAAGATGAAGAGGCTGGCTCAGGAGAGGAATTCGTGGTCGGCCGCATCAACCCAGCCAGAAGACTGACGACAAAAAAGGAAGAAAGTTTATCAATTTGTCGCGTTGATACTAATTGTCGGTAGCGCACACAGGCTCCGATGCAGTACTGCCTTGCACATATACATCACAATGGTATTGTTGCAAAACGCTTTCTTCACAGTAAGCCACCTAATAACTGTATTTATTCTCCTGTGAATCCATCTTTATACATGTGGTTGCGGGACATCGGCTATTTAGTATAAAATGTCGAATGAAAGCATCTTCAGCCTTCTAAATTTTCTGTTGTCATTTTAATGAACAACCAGTTTCAGCGCTACATTACCACATCTTCAGGCCCACTGAATGCTGGTACGTATTTTGACGGGACCAGGGGTGAGATTCTTCAGCGAGAGGGCCTGAAGATGGAGAAATGTAGTGCTGAATCTTGTTACTCGGTAAAATAACAGGAAATTTAGGGCTGAAGGTGTTTTGGTTCCACATTTTGTATTTTTTTGTTATGTTTTGCTCTCACAAGCTATAGTAACATGTATAATCAGTCATACTGGAGGTGTCATAACATTTGTAATAATGGAATTCAGCAAGAGCAAGCAGGTGCAGTCTAGCAACAGGCTCACAATTTCTTAGCCCAAATTTTGAATTGAAATGAATAAATTTCACACCGCAAGTGGGACTGTGTACTTAATTACCATTATTTGTCTCTACACTACTAGGTCGAAAGAACACCTGCATCTCAGCAGCACTGACACGCTAATCTCAGTTATTTGTTGCATACATCCCAGACGCTGTCTTCGCCAATAGTTTTTGCCTCCTGCGGTTCCCTCTAAAATTGCAGAATCTATTCCTTGGCGTCTCTAATGATATTGTATCATCCTGTTCGTTCTTCGTATTTCGTGTCTTTCTGATGCTGTGCAGAACCTCCGCATTTTTTATGTTATCAGCCCTCTTACTGTTCAATGAAAGTGTGTAACTTTACATCTTATACGTTTCGATAGCCTTTTCCGGTTTTCTACAGTCATTGCTTCACTTCCATGCAATACAGTGCTCCAAACGTACATTCCCAGAAATATATTCCTCAAATGAAGTCCCACGTTCGATAAGAGTAGACTTCTTTTGGTGATGAATGTACTCTTTTAATATGATAACATATTTTCTAGGTCCTCCTTCCTTCAAATGGTTCAAATGGCTCTGAGCACCATAGGACTTAACATCTGAGGTCATAAGAACTAGTTAAACCTAACTAACCTACAGATATCACACACATCCATGCCCGAGGCAGCATTCGAACCTGCGACCGTAGCTGTCGCGCGGCTCCGAACTGAAGCGCCTAGAACAGCTTCGTCACCACGGCCGGCCTCCTTCCTTCATCTTCAGTGGTTAATTCTGTATTAAATTCAACACACCTCTATTTCATTACTGACATGGGCCGCTATTCTGCTGTTAAGTTTTTCACTAATGTCGCTTCTGCAGTTTCTCATTTCTTTCTTGTTTCTTTGTTGTACTGTCAGTCCATATCCTCGTTAGACGCACTTTCACTGAGGGTAGATGTGTCTTCAGCGAATCTCGTCAATTATATCCTCTCACCTCAAAATTTAATCCCAGTCCTGAAACTCGATTTTATTTCCGTCATTGTTTCTATGTTGTGTGTGTTGAACAGTAGGGGAAAATTGTATCATCGTTGACCTATCTAGCTTTAATCTGAGCACGTTACTCTTCCTGTACCTATTTCGTTTTAGCTTTTTTTAAATTTTGGCTTATATTGCTATAATCCTTTCTTTTCCAGCAAATTTTTATCTTTGTCGATCAACTGAAACGTTTCTTCAGGGATGATCGATGCTCTTCAATTTAATACCCTACTGCGGTATGCTCATTCGCGATATCTAAGTGTGAAAGAGCTTCAAACACACAACCATTTCTCACTACGTCCTTATCCCATTCTCTTAATCATCTTCACAATATTTGATCCCAATCTTGATCTGTTCATGGGTACGCCTTACTGCCAAACTTCTTATTGTAGAATCTCTTTCACACCATGATCTATTACAGTTCATATCTCCGTATCTTTTCCAAGTGTTCCTCCACTGTTGCCATCGTCGAGCGCTTTATTTGCTATTACTTTCTGAGGCGTTTCCCTCCTCTCAGTCCTACTACCGAGACTGTATCCTCCCATAACTCTGTCTTCCACATGTTCCCCACTTATCATTCCTCTTAAATCTTACATTTCCATCTCACTTTACATACTGATTCACTCATTCAGTGGCCTGATATACGCTCTCCGTCTCTCTTCAGGTTCGTTTGCTGTATATTCTGAATACAACCATCTTATCACTAAGCTGTTTACTGGAACGCCCTCTTTACCGACCTCCCTACGAATTCCAGTCCCAGTACAACATTTTTTGTACTCTTGATATAACCTTACATTTGTCTGATGTAAAATCCTTATTTTCCCCATTTCACTTCACTCACTCTTACTATACCTAAATAAAAACTTTGCATTTCCCTCTTCAGACTTTATTGCCACTTTCGGATATTCCATGATCCAAATCGCGTAACATCGTCTTTTCCTTTGTTTTTTATATATTTCTCTTATTCATCATCCCCCTGAGAGTTCTCTTCTGAAGATAAGAACGAGGACTGATGCGGAATCGTCTGCCAATGGACAGACCCTAACTGTTTCACCGGTATAAACATCCTTTCCTTTGGGTGCCTGTTATGCCTGGAATTCAATCGTTATGAATGGCTTTTGCCGATTCATGCCGCTGTCCAGTGCTGATTTTCGTTCATTAGGGTTTCACATCACAAGTGCAAGGTGGTACACCGAACCTCTGTGCACTCATCCGTCATTTTCACAAAGTCATTGGCAGGATTAGTGGGATTTGATATAGTGTAAGCCTTCTGCTGCCATTGGTGACTTTTATTCAATATTTAAGCAGTCTCTGGGATGAAATCTGGCATGAGATCTTTTTAAAGTGGTACAAGAGAGGCTTTCCCTAGACCATTGTTAACTGCACGCCTACAACTGTCAGTACCGTTAAGCAACAATCTTTGTATATCACTTTATGAGGAACAAGTAAGCCGCGCGGGATTAGCCTAGAGTGAGTGTGCAATAGCCATTATTTCGACTAGGCAAAGATTAACGTTCTACAGAAGACAATAAAGTTATGTTTCAGATCCAGCATGGAGACAATGCCGTAGCAGATGCCACTTGGTAAAGTAGTATCACGCATTAGGCCACAGTAAATGTTGAGTCTAGATTTTGCTCCCTCCAACTTGTGTAGACTTTGACCATTGAATATCAAAAGCTTGGATTCTAGCCTATCCTCACATTGAGTATATGAGAGTTTTTTATTGGTTCAAAAAGTAAATTTATTCTCCACCAACTCAGTGCATTGACCAGCTATGACAACATAGATTTAAGTGAGCTGATGAGGATTTTTAATCATCACTCTTTCCTGTGATAAAAATTTTTCATGTGCAGAGATAATGACTTTAATAATGTCTTTTCAATATGTCCAAGAATTAAATATTTTGTTATTGAATGTCAAAAGTAATTGAACATGATTGTTGTTCATCACTTGACCCCTGAAAGCAACAGTTGATAAATTATTTGTAGAATTAAAAAGGGAATTGCTGTTTTGTCTTTCTACAATAGACCCCAAACTTTCATTTTTATTAATTCACGCATTATATGTACATGACAGCAGCATTTCTAATGATTGTTGTTATGATCCACAGCTGCCTTACAGGACCAGAGTCATATATATTTAGAATGTCTTTTTGACACCCTAAGTCGTAAGCTAAGTTAGCACACATTAGTACACTCACTGTGCAGATACAAAGGTAAGATGTAAGACAACTATTTTATCTGTGTAGTAGTCTAGGAGACTACTGTATAGGGCTGCAGGTACTTCTGTCTGGCATATCCTAAGGAACAGTTGTCTGGTTGTCAAATACCCCTGCGATGTCAATCATAATTACCAAAGAGTGTGTGTTATCTGTATTTTGTGTGATTTAGAGAGCTCTGTTAATTGTGTCAACAATGATTTTGCCTTTTCTGAATCCAAATTAGTGTGGCCAAGTCCAAGTAGAGCTCTGTGGGCCTGCATGCTGTCACACAATAGTCATTGGACTTCTGCCATGGTGTTTATTAGACATATGAGTCTATATGATTTTGGATCTGAAGAATATCTGTCTGCTGATTTTCGTATGATTACAGTATTTGAGGTTTTCCAGATTGTCGGTACTCTGCCTAGCCGTAAAGCGTTATTTAGTAATTATGTTAAGCATGGGGGCAGTCTGTGGCGCTAGCCTCTTAAGTACTTCTGCATGGATCCTGTCTGGTCCAGGTGCCTTCGCGTTTTTTAGCTCTCTTATCACTACCACAAGTTTCTCGTGTGCAAAGGGACAAATGACAGTATTTGTATTCTACGGTGCATGTAACTCATTCCTTAGTGCTGTCTGTTCCTGTGCGTCTTTTTTTTGTGGGGTTTAAGGGCGCTCAACTACTGAGGTCATTAGCGCCCAGTCACTGTTGTTAGAGCACATAAAATCTAGTAAAACTCAAGGGGATGTGGGGGACACCAGAAGGACCTGACAAAGATGCAGATAAAATAAGTAAAAAGGTTAGATGTCTTTGGACAAGCCAGTCAAAGTTATAAAACGCAGAATACGAGCAGCTGCTCGAGCGTCATCAGCTAAATCATCTGGTAAAGCAGATGGCAGGGACAGGACAACACGAAATTGACTAAAACGGGGACACGACAATAAAACATGGCGCACTGTTAGTGCCTGACCACAAGGGCACTGCGGGGCTGGGTCACCGGAGAGCAGGTAGCGGTGGCTGAACCGGCAATGCCCAATCCGCAACCTGGTCAGAATGACCTCCTCTCGCCGAGATGGTTGGGAGGAGGTTGTCCAAGCAGTTGGGAGCGGTTTTACTGCCCGGAGCTTGTTTCCTTGGAGGGATGACCAAGCATCCCACCACAACGACACAGGCCTCTTACATACATCCCCACGAACGCCAGATGACGGGACACAATGGGAGGCTGGCCGAGGCAGGAGGACTGCAGCCTTGGCTGCAGCATCCGCAGCCTCATTCCTGGGCACTCCTACATGTCCGGGAACCCACAGAAATCTGACAGGAGAACCATTATCAGCGAAAGAATGGAGGGACTGCTGTATCCGTTGAATCAAGGGATGGACCGGATAGGGAGCTCCAAGGCTCTGAAGAGCACTGAGTGAGTCAGAGCAGAGTACATACGATGAATGGCGGTGGCGGCGGGCATACTGAACGGCCTGATGGAGAGCAAAAAGCTCGGCCGTAAAGCTCGAACATTGGTCGAGGAGCCGGTATTTAAAGCTGGTGGCCCCGACGACAAAGGCACAGCCGACACCATCGTCAGTTTTGGAGCCATCGGTGTAAGTAAAGGTGTGACCGGCAAGTCGAGCACGAAGTTCGACAAACCGTGAGCAATACACTGCAGCCGGAGTACCCTCCTTCGGGAGTGAGCTGAGGTCGAGATAAATATGAACCGGAGCCTGGAGCCAAGGTGGTATGGGCTCTCACCCTCTTTGAAGGTGGTAGGGAGGGCAAAATCCAATTGTCGAAGCAGGCGACGGAAGCGGACTCCGGGGGGCAGCAGGGCAGACACATACAACCCATACTGACCGTCGAGAGAATCGGCGAAGAAGGACTGGTAAGAGGGGTGGTCGGCATAGACAACAGCCGGCAGGCATACCGACACAGCAGAACGTCGCGCCGATAGGGCAATGGTAATTCGGCATCTTCAGCATAAAGACTCTCGACAGCAGTAGTGTAGAAGGCTCCAGCTGCAAGACGTATCCCCCGATGGTGGATGGAGTTGAGCCGGCGTAAGAGGGATGGCCGAGCGGACGAGTAGACGAAGCTCCCATAATCCAGCTTCGATCGGACTATGGACCGATACAAGCAAAGCAGGACAGTGCGATCCGCTCCCCAAGATGAACCGCTAAGAACTCTGAGGACATTAAGGGAACGTGTACAACGGGCCGCCAAATAAGAGACATGTGGAGACCAACACAGTTTCCTGTCCAACGTGAGCCCTAGAAACTTAGTTGTTTCCACGAATGGGTGAACAACGGGACCAAGATGTAAGGATGGCGGAAGGAACGCTTTATATCGCCAAAAGTTGATACAAACCGTCTTCTCTTCAGAGAACCGGAAGCCATTTGCCACACTCCATGAGTAGAGGCTCTCTAGACAACGCTGAAGGCAGCGCTCCAGGAGGCATGTTCTCTGGGCACTGCAGTAGATCGCGAAGTCATCGACAAAGAGAGAGCCTGAGACATTAGGTGGAATACAATCCATAATTGGATTGATCGCGATGGCAAAAAGGGCTACGCTCAAGACGGAGCCCTGAGGCACTCCGTTCTCCTGGAGGAAGACGTCGGACAATACGGAACCCACACGTACCCTAAACTTTCGATCCGTTAAAAAGGAATCAATAAAAAGGGGCAGGCGACCGCGTAGGCCCCACCTGTGCATAGTGCGGAGGATACCTCCTCTCCAACAGGTATCATAAGCCTTCTCCAAGTCGAAGAACACGGCTACCATTTGGCGCCTTCGCAAAAAGTTGTTCATGATGAATGTCGACAAGGTCACAAGGTGGTCAACAGTGGAGCGGCGGCGACGAAAGCCGCATTGGACATTAGTAAGTAGCCATCGAGATTCAAGAATCCAAACTAACCGAGCATGAACCATGAGCTCCATCACCTTACAGACACAGCTTGTAAGAGAAATGGGGCGGTAACTAGAAGGAAGGTGTCTATCTTTCCCAGATTTGGGTATAGGGACAACGACGGCGTCACGCCAATGCATGGGGAGCTGACCTTCGGTCCAGACGTGATTGTAGGTACGAAGAAGGAAGCTTTTGCCCACCGGAGAAAGGTGTGCCAGCATCTGAATGTGAATGGCATCTGGCCCCGGAGCAGAGGACCGGGACAGTGCAAGCGCACGTTCGAGTTCCCGCATAGTAGAGGGGGCATTATAAGTTTCCAGATTCAGCGAGTAGAAGGAAGGTCGACGAGCCTCTTCTGCATCTTTCCTGGGAAGGAAGGCAGGGTGGTAATGGGCGGAGCTTGAAACCTCCGCGAAAAAGGGCCAAAGGCGATGGAGACAGCCACAGGATCAACAAGGACCTCATTACCTGAGGTCAGGCCAGGTACCGAGGAGTGGGCCTTAATGCCCGACAGCCGGCACAGGCCACCCCAAACGACGGAAGAGGGAGTAGAACTGTTAAAGGAGCTGGTGAAAGAGGCCCAACAAGCGTTTTTGCTGTCTTTGATGACTCTACGGCATTGCGCTCTGAGTCGTTTGTATTCAATACAATTCGCCAACGTAGGATGGCAGCGAAAGGTGCGTAAAGCATGTCGTCGAGCACGGATAGCGTCCCTACAAGCCTCGTTCCACCAGGGGACGGAAACGCGACGTGAAAAAGAGGTAGTACGAGGAATGGAACGTTCGGCAGCATTGATGATAACAGCCGTGAGGTATTCGACCTGACTGGCACAACTGAGAATATCGTGGTCCGGAAAGGTCGCCAGGGAGGAGTAAAGTCCCCAGTCAGCTTTCGGTATGTTCCAGCGCGAAGGACGTGGGGATGGGGTGTGGTGCAGGAGACGAACGACACAGGGGAAGTGGTCGCTCGAATAGGTGTCAGAAAGGACATACCACTCGAACCGACAGGCAAGAGTGGTAGAACAGATCGAGAGGTCCAAGTGGGAGTAGGTATGAGTAGAGTCCGAGAGGAAAGTCGGGGCGCCGGTATTGAGGCAGACAAGATTGAGATGGTTGAAGACATCCGCCAAGAGTGAGCCTCTTTAACAGGATGCAGGAGACCCCCCAAGGGGATGATGGGCATTGAAGTCGCCAAACAATAAAAACAGCGGGGGAAGCTGAATGATCAGGTGCATCATGTCACCCCGACTAACAGCAGACGACGGTGGAGTGTAGATGGTACAAACTGAAAAAGTAAAAGCAGGAAGAGTAATACGGACAGCTATTGCTTTGAGTGGGGTGGTCAATGGGATGGGATGGTAATAGACATCGTCCCGAACGAGCAACATGACCCCACCATGAGCTGGGATACCGTCTACAGGGGTGAGGTCACACCGCTCCGAGGTATAGTGGGTAAAGGCAATACGGTCAGTCGGGCGCAACTTGGTTTCCTGGAGACCAAGGACGAGCGGACAGTGCAGGCGGAGGAGCAGTTGTAATTCCTCCCGATTAGATCGAATACCTCTTATGTTCCAGTGTAACAAGGCCATCGCTAGTCAAAAAGTTGGGGGAACGAGACGGGGGAAGAGCTGGTCACCTCGACGGCCGCGGAGGGCCACGTGGCGAGGGAACAACGCTACAACCGGCGGGAGGCGGATCCGGTTCCATCGAGTCGTCGCCAGCTGCAGCTGCTGTCACTGGTTGCGTAGGAGGGGCAGCATCATTAGCCGACGAGAGGCCAGCTGAGCGCCTGGCAGCAGAGCGTCCCGGCGAAACTGAGGACAGCCGGGAGCAGCGACTCACGGGTGGAGCATCAGACGAAACGCGCTGGGATGGAGAGGGGGATAGAGACTTCTTCTTGGAGGCCTTCTCGGAAGGCCGAGGAGGCACAGGGATGGTGGGCTGGACCCGAAGGAGGTCCTCACGCGCGGGGTCCATTTTGGAACGCCGGACCTCGGAAGCTGGGCTCCAGAACGTTTCCCCGATGGACGCCTGAGAAGAGGATCGCTTCTCAGGTGGCGGGGGAGAGGAGGAGGAGGAAGGGTGGCCCCTGGGGCAGAGGGGGCGGGGACCACGGGGGAGGAGAATTTGAAAGGGAAGGATTTGGGAGGTGGAGGCAGAGCCCCCTGATGGGCGGAGGAGGCGGAGGGGGGACAGGATAGGGGTGAGGATACCGCGGAAGGAGTGGACACAACTGAGGCAAACGAAGTGGTCAATGGCACGGGGTGGAGGCAGTCATACTTCTTCCTGGCCTCAGAATCCAAAGTTTTGATTTCTTGTATCTTCTTCTCCTTCTGATATGAGGGGCAGTCTGAGTATCTAGGCGAGTGGATGCCAGGACAATTAATGCACCGAGGTGGTGGGGTGCATGTATGTTCCTCATGAAGAGGATGTCCACAATCGCCACAAAGGGGCTCAGCCTCACACCGTGACGACATGTGCCCAAAGCGCAAACACCGAAAACAGTGCATAGGAGGCGGGACGTAAGGTCGCACGTCGCACCGGTAGCACATCACCTTTACCTTCTCCGGGAGAACGTCCCCCTCAAAGGCGAGGATAAAGGCCCCGGTGTCGATGCGACGGTCTTTGGGGCCGCGCTGGACTCGCTGGACGAAATGCACGCCTCGACGCTCCAGGTTGGCCCTGAGCTCCTCATCAGATTGTAGCAGGAGGTCACGATGAAAAATAACCCCCTGCGTCCTATTCTGTGCCAGATGCGGGACAATGGACGCAAGGATGTCCCCTAGGCGGTCGCACGCCTGGAGCGCCGCCGACTGTGTGGCGGAGGTGGTCTTGATAAGAACGGACCCTGAACGCATCTTGCTGAGAGCCTCGATTTCCCCTAAGATGTCCTTAGTGTGCTGAACAAAGAACATGGGCTTGGAGGTGGCGAACGTCCCCCCATCGGTTCGAGAACAGACCAAATAGCAGGGGAAGTACTTCGCCCCAAGCCGGCAGGCCTGTCCCTCCTCCCAGGGAGTGGCCAAGGGGGAAAGGGCAGGAGAACCAGAACTAGAAACGGTACCTTTTCCTTTGAAAGACTCTGCCACAGAGCGACCTGATACGTGTTGACGTTTCATCTGCGAAACGTCCACCCTGATACCACCCACTCCGACCAGGGGCTCTCCCCACGGGCGCCACCCAGCCTCAGCAAGGGCCACCTGGCAGGATGACCATTGCCGGGAGTCCTGATGCCCCAAGGAGACTGGCTTCTACTCCTTGGCCGACGTGGGGAGGGTGCAGCTCAGGTATCGGCAGTACGATCCCTGTTTTGTCAGGGGGCTACAACCTAGAGAGTACATGACGACCCCACCACAACGGGCTGGCTACTGTGCTGGATTTCTGGTGCCATGGAAAGTCCATCATGATCGCTGGTGCAGATGGGGACGCACTATGGGCGTAACTTGTGCAACCCATCAGGCGTTTAGGCCCAATTTGAGGAATAGTGGGTATGGTTACAACGCCAGTACAATGCTGAGTGCCAAGGTCTTAGTGCACTTAGGACCAGTGGTACACCACATAAGGTGTCCTTCCCCAAAAGGCTCGTACTTCTGTAGAATTTTGAAAAAATAGAGGTCAAACCCCAAGGGGGACCATCACATGGAAGGCCGAAACAGTTGAAACTCCTTTTAGTCGCCTCTTACGACAGGCAGGAATACCTCGGGCCTATTCTTACCCCGGACCCACAGGGGGGCCTGTGCGTCTGTGTCGATGACATCCTCCAGGTGGAGTCTTCAGTAGATGTTGTGCTGTGTTTCTCCACCCCATTGTTATCGTACCGTCATCCTGCCATAGCGTGACTAGTTCCATTGAGGTCTTGATTTTGTTTGCCAATATCTTGTATTGTTCCCCCCAGACGTTTTGTTGTGTGTGTGTGTGTGTGTGTGTGTGTGTGTGTGTGTGTGGCCACAAAGTTTCCCTAATTTCGTTTTCTGGTTTGTAGCAGGATCTTTTTGAAAAGCTCTTTGGCTTCCCTATATATAGCCAGTCTTATTAGTTTATCCCTTTGTATCCAAATCCTCTGATACAGTTTTCGTTTTCTTGTCATGTCGGGTTTAAGTCTGATTAGCTCGTCTGACCACGGTGTTTTCGGTTGGTTCCCGTCTGTGATCTTAGGTATGGCTGTTTCTTGTGAATTTTGTATTATTTCTGTTAATTTGTGTGCCCTATAATCCACGCCTCACTGTATGTTCTGTATGGTTTCGTCTTGTACATTGTGTTCTAGTGTATTCCAGTTTGCCCTTTAATCGAAATGTGTTGTGTTGTGTGTGGTGTGGTTATTGTTTGTTGTGAGTTTAATTTCAATTATGTTGTGATCACTCGTGGTCAGAGAGTCATGTGTAGTCCATCTTTCAAACCTTCCTAGAGTTCTCTCGTTCATTAGAGTATTGTAAATTTTGCCGCTGGATCGATCTGCTTCCCCAACATATAGTTGCGTCTCTTGTATGGCCTCATTGACTACCCGTCTCCTGTCGTCTGTTTTGTTGGAGTGCCATAGTGAGGATTTGGCATTAATGTCTGCACATTTAATTAGGTTCTTCCTTAGTTATTTTTGCCCCCCCCCCACCCCCCTCCCCCCATGAACCATGGACCTTGCCGTTGGTGGGGAGGCTTGCGTGCCTCAGCGACACAGATAGCCGTACCGTAGGTGCAACCACAACGGAGGGGTATCTGTTGAGAGGCCAGACAAACGTATGGTTCCTGAAGAGGGGCAGCAGCCTTTTCAGTAGTTCCAGGGGCAACAGTCTGGACGATTGACTGATGTGGCCTTTTAACAATAACCAAAACGGCCTTGCTGTGCTGGTACTGCGAACGGCTGAAAGCTTTACTGTATGATTACATGATGATGGCGTCCTCTTGGGTAAAATATTCCGGAGGTAAAATAGTCCCCCATTCGGATCTCCGGGCGGGGACTACTCAAGAGATGTCGTTATCAGGAGAAATAAAACTGGCGTTCTACGGATCGGAGGGTGGAATGTCAGATTCCTTAATCGGGCAGTTATGCTAGAAAATTTAAAAAGGGAAATGGATAGGTTAAAGTTAGATATAGTGGGAATTAGTGAAGTTCGGTGACAGGAGGAACAAGACTTCTGGTCAGGTGACTACACGGTTATAAACACTAAATCAAATAGGGGTAATGCAGGAGTAGGTTTAATAATGAATAGGAAAATAGGAATGCGGGTAAGCTACTACAAACAGCATAGTGAACGCATTATTGTAGCCAAGATAGATACGAAGCCCACACCTACTACAGTAGTACAAGTTTATATGCCAACTAGCTCTGCAGATGACGAAGAAATTGAATAAATGTATGATCAAATAAAAGAATTTATTCAGATAGTGAAGGGAGACGAAAATTTAATAGTCGTGGGTGACTGGAATTCGAGTGTAGGGAAAGGAAGAGAAGGAAACGTTGTAAGTGAATATGGATTGGGGCTAAGAAATGAAAGAGGAAGCCGCCTGGTAGAGTTCTGCACAGAGCACAACATAATCACAGCTAACACTTGGTTTAAGAATCATAAAAGAAGGTTGTATACATGGAAAAATCCCGGAGATACTAAAAGGTATCAGATAGATTATGTAATGGTAAGACAGAGGTTAAGCAACCAGGTTTTAAATTGTAAGACATTTCCAGGGGCAGATGAGGACTCTGACCACAATCTATTGGTTATGACCTGTAGATCAAAACTGAAGAAACTGCAAAAAGGTGGGAATTTAAGGAGATGGGACCTGGATAAACCGAGTAAACCAGAGGTTGTACAGAGTTTCAGGGAGAGCATAAGGGAACAATTGACAGCAATGGGGGAAAGAAATACAGTAGAAGAAGAATGGGTAGCTTTGAGGGATGAAGCAGTGAAGGCAGCAGAGGATCAAGTAGGTCAAAAGACGAGGGCTAGTAGAAATCCTTGGGTAACAGAAGAAATATTGAATTTAATTGATGAAAGGAGAAAATATAAAAATGCAGTAAGTGAAGCAGGCAAAAAGGAACACAAGCGTCTCAAAAATGAGATCGACAGGAAGTGCAAAATGGCTAAGGAGGGATGGCTAGAGGACAAATGTAAGGATGTAGAGGCTTATCTCACTAGGGGTAAGATAGATACTGCCTACAGGAAAATTAAAGAGACCTTTGGAGAAAAGAGAACCACTTGCATGAATATCAAGAGCTTAGATGGAAACCCAGTACTAAGCAAAGAAGGGAAAGCAGAAAGGTGGAAGGAGTATATAGACGGTCTATACAGGGGCGATGTTCTTGAGGACAATATTATGAAAATGGAAGAGGATGTAGAGGAAGATGAAATGGGAGATACGATACTGAGTGAAGAATTTGACAGAGCACTGAAAGACTTTAGTCGAAACAAGGCCCCCGGAGTAGACAACATTCCATTGAAACTAATGACGGCCTTGGGAGAGCCAGTCCTGACAAAACTCTACCATCTGGTGAACAAGATGTATGAAACAGACGAAATTCCCTCAGACTTCTAGAAGAATATAATAATTCCAATCCCAAAGATAGCAGGTGTTGACAGATGTGAAAATTACCGAACAATCAGTTTAATGAGCCACAGCTGCAAAATACTAACACGAATTCTTTACAGACGAATAGAAAAACTAGTAGAAGCCAACCTCGGGGAAGATCAGTTAAGATTCCGTAGAAATACTGGAACACGTGAGGCAATACTGACCTTACGACTAATCTTAGAAGAAAGATTAAGGAAAGGCAAACCTACGTTTCTAGCATTTGTAGACTTAGAGAAAGCTTTTGAAAATGTTGACTGGAATACTTTCTTTCTAATTTTAATGGTGGCAGGGGTAAAATACAGGGAGCGAAAGGCTATTTACAATTTGTACGGAAACCAGATGGCAGTTATAAGGGTCGAGGGACATGAAAGGGAACCAGTGGTACGGAAGGGCATAAGACAGGGTTGTAACTTCTCCCCGATGGTATTTAATCTGTATATTGAGCAAGCACTAAAGGAAACAAAAGAAAAATTCGGGGTAGGTATTAAAATCCATGGAGAAGAAATAAAAACTTTGAGGTTCGCCGATGACACTGTAATTCTGTCAGAGACAGCAAAGGACTTGGAAGAGCAGTTGAATGGAATGGACAGTGTCCTGAAAGGAGGATATAAGATGAACATCAACAAAAGCAAAACGAGGATAATGGAATGTAGTCTAATTAAATCGGGTGATGCTGAGGAAATTAGATTAGGAAGTGAGACACTTAAAGTAGGAAAGGAGTTTTGCTATTTGGGGAGCAAAATAACTGATGATGGTCGAAGTAGAGAGGATATAAAATGTAGACTGGCAATGGCAAGGAAAGGGTTTCTGAAGAAGAGAAATTCGTTAACATAGAGTATAGATTTAAGTGTCAGGAAGTCATTTCTGAAAGTATTTGTATGGAGTGCAGCCATGCATGGAAGTGAAACATGGACGATAAATAGTTTGGACAAGAAGAGAATAGAAGCTTTCGAAATGTGGTGCTACAGAAGAATGCTGAAGATTAGATGGGTAGATCACATAACTAATGAGGAGGTATTGAATAGGATTGGGGAGAAGAGAAGTTTGTGGCACAACTTGACCAGAAGAAGGGATCGGTTGGTACTACATGTTCTGAGGCTTCAAGGGATCACCAATTTAGTATTGGAGGGCAGCGTGGAGGGTAAAAATCGTAGAGGGAGACCAAGAGATGAATACACTAAGCAGATTCAGAAGGATGTAGGTTGCAGTAGGTACTGGGAGATGAAGAAGCTTGCACAGGATAGAGTAGCATGGAGAGCTGCATCAAACCAGTCTCAGGACTGAAGACCACAACAACAACAACAACAGTTATTTCTGCAGTGGACAGGTGACTATTGCACATCTGCGAGATCTTTGTAGTGTTTAGTGTTCTTTTAAGAACCACTAAGGCAGCCTTGTAATTCTGACTGTCAGATATTGCGACAGCATCCCAGGGTAGGTTGGTTAAATTACCTTGGGTTGTTGCGTAGGGTTCCTGCAGGCAGAGAATTTTTGCGTGCAAGTCCAGTGCAACCCGCGACAGTTCTGCATTTACAACTGTGCTTCTTTTTGCATTTAGTTGTAATATTTTCATGGGTGTATCGCGTGTACATCATATTTACTATCGGTCTGCCGGTAGTCAAAGTCCATTTTGCCGTGGGCCCTCATCTGGTCTTTATAGATATGGGGCATGTTGCAAGTTTCAGCCCTCCAGCCACACTCAAGTATTACTAATTTTTCTAATTCAGCAGGATCTGCAGGGATGTTTTCTGTTAAGTGTCATTCCTTCTGGTTGTTCGGTGGTCGGAAAGCAGACGTAGCCACCCAGCGGATGGAGTTGTCTGGTAAGTCGTCTTGGGCAGTAATAAATATATGTCTTTGCTCTAACATACTTGGTCTTCAATTTAATTTTACATTGTTTTAGTCAGTATGCAATTGTTTTTGACTGACCTTTTCCTTTTCTGTATATGGGATGATTCCATCGTATTTTGCTCGTAGGGCGGATGTTACCAATGTGGCATCTTGTTGAGTCTTCTGTGGTGGTGTTGATCCGCTAGCTGCAGCTTATCCATTTTCACTAACACTTTTCTTTTTATTTGCACTATCAACTACACTCATTATCACTATCTCATTCTTCTGTTAGCAGTTTTGCATCGAGAAGTATTACTCTCTTCCCTTTAATTTCGCTGCTTCTGGTCTATTGTTGTGTTGTGTTGTGTTGTACTGGGGCTGCAGGATTAATTATCCCTCCCAACACAACGTTCACAGGTATGGTGTAGCCTATACATCTTTTTGTGTCATGCATCTTCTGTGTGTTGTCTCTTGTTTGGTCTTTCATGTGTGTGTGTGTGTGTGTGTGTGTGTGTGTGTGTGTGTAGAGTCAGATTGTGGGTATGTTCTCTGTGTATCATCTGTTTTTTGATTTTTCGTGTATGTGAATACTGGTCTGAATTTAAGGTTGTTTGTGTGTGATTATTTTATTTCTGCGTGTTATTCTATGCCTTATGTAACACTTCAAATTCCAGCTCATCAACTAGTGCCTGCTATGCTTGCTGGTAATTTACGCAGTAATACAACTGTTTTTTTTTAGCTGTTTGGCTCCATCATAATGTATGGCACCATTAATTCTATGTCATCAGTGAAGTCTGTTGTGTTTGTGTAGCTGTATTGCAGTGCCAGCACTCCTTGAAGAGATGGAATGTTATCTGTGAAGGTAAAGTCATTAGGGAGTAGTCCCATCTGCCTGCGCCAATTCACTGCTCTCTGATAATTTAGATTTATGGTCGAAGATGACATTGTTTTGTGCTTCCTAGTTTGGGGCAGTGTCAGCCTACTCTCACTCTACAGTCAACGCTTTGTAGCAGTCGATCTTTGAGGAATCTGAGGGTCTGGCACTCACCACCTTTCAGTTTAGTACACTGTTTACCTCGGTTTTTGCAAGGGTTCAAAAATGGCTCTGAGTGCTATGGGACTTAACATCTTAGGTCATCAGTCCCCTAGAACGTAGAACTACTTAAACCTAACTAACCCAAGGACATCACACACATCCATGCCCGAGGCAGGATTCGAACCTGCAACCGTAGCAGTCCCGCGGTTCCGGACTGCAGCGCCTAGAACCGCACGGCCAGCATGGCCGGCTTTTGCAAGGGATGTAGATATCTTGTTTCTGTGCCCTACACTCCAATTTCCTATGCCTCTTCCCCCGGCAGTTGACACACGTGAGCTCTGTGTCCTTGCACTGCTTTGTGGCGTGTCCAAGGTCACAGCACTTGTAACAGGTTGGTACCTGCAGCAACGCGTTGCTGTCTTCTCCAGGTAGAGGGCAGATTGGCTGCCGCCGACTGCCTGTCCTGCCCTTCGCTCTAGTACTGTGGCATCCTTAGCAGATAGGATTAACGGATTCAGCACGTTCTGAATTATCGCGAAATATTAGAGACAGTGTCATGGACACGATACAGGGTTTGAGATGGACACCATTAAAATAAAGGCGTGTCTCGTTGCGGCGGGATCTTCTCACAAATTTTCAACCACCAATATTTTGTTGACGCCGACCTACACGGGAAGAAACGATCATCATAATAAAATAAGGGAAATCACAGCTCGCACGCAAAGATGTAGGCGTTCGTGTTTTCCGTTCGAGAGTAAAATAATACAGAATTACTTTGAAGGTGGTTCGATGAACCACCTTCCAGGCTATTATGTGCGATTTTCCGAGTTGTCTTGTGACAGCCAGAGCGAGAGCACCAGCAGCAGCGAGTACTGTTTGTATAAAGCGTTTTTGTACTTATTTGCTGCGCTTAGTTTTTAAATAGTTTTTCTGGGAAAACCTAGCGTAGTTTTCGCGTCTCGTATTTCAGTGAATGTTTCTTGATTATCAGAGTAGCTCATCAGAAGATTATCTTGGGAATTTGTCACCGTATAGAGTAGGGTAAACATAGTCATGTGTAGGGACTGTGGTTGTTGTGAGCGGACGCAAGGAGAATTGGCCACTCTTCGGGGGCAGGTGGAGGCTTTGTCTGTTAGGCTCATCGAGCTCAAGGCGCAGGCGTCGGCTCGTAGTGGCGTTGGGGCAACTGTGGTGAGACCTATGCCTACTTCGGTGGAATCACATGGAACCCCTGATGTCGCTGCGTCTTCCGGCAGTGAGCATCTTACCGGTCAGCCATCACTCCAGGGTGAATGGCGGACAGTGGTGGGCTCGCGCGTGCCTGGCCGAAAGGCGAAGGTGGGATCTGGCCGCGTGGCAGCTGCCTTACCCCTTTCCAACAGGTACGGGGTGCTTCCTAGTGGTGATGACATCGTTTCCGAGCCACCACAGGATGCCTCGCCTGTTGGGCCAGTGGCCGATTCTCCGGCAAGGTCCCGACAGTCACAGAGGGCGGGCCTATTAGTTATAGGGAGCTCCAACGTTAGGCGGGTTATGGAGCCCCTCAGGAAAATAGCGGGTAGGTCGGGGAAGAATGCCAGTGTGCACTCGGTGTGCTTGCCGGGGGGTCTCGTCCGTAATGTGGAGGAGGCCCTTCCGGCAGCTATTGAACGCACTGGGTGTGACCGGCTGCAGATAGTAGCACATGTCGGAACGAATGACGCCTGCCGCTTGGGTTCTGAGGCCATCCTTGGTTCCTTCCGGCGGCTGGCTGATTTGGTGAAGACAACCAGCATCGCACGCGGAGTGCAAGCTTAGCTTAATATCTGCAGCATAGTGCCCAGAGTCGATCGCGGTCCTCTGGTTTGGAGCCGTGTGGAGGGTCTAAACCAGAGGCTCAGACGACTCTGCGACTATAATGGTTGCAAATTCATCGACCTCCGTTATTGGATGGAGAACTGTAGGGCCCCCCTAGACAGGTCAGGCGTGCACTACACACCGGAAGCAGCTACTAGGGTAGCAGAGTACGTGTGGCGTGCACACGGGGGTTTTTTAGGTTAGAGGGACCCCCCCTTGGGCGAAACGATAAAATACCTGACGGCTTACCAGAGAGGACATTATCATCGTTGATAAAGAACGTCCGTCCTCAGAGACCAAAAACAGGAAAAGTTAACGTAATATTGGTAAACTGCAGGAGTATCCAGGGCAAGGTTCCTGAATTAGTATCTCTTATTGAAGGAAATAGTGCGCATATAGTATTAGGAACGGAAAGTTGGTTAAAACCGGAAGTGAACAGTAACGAAATCCTAGACACAGAATGGAATATATACCGCAAGGATAGGATAAACGCCAATGGTGGAGGAGTATTTATAGCAGTAAAGAATTCAATAATATCCAGTGAAGTTATTAGCGAATGCGAATGTGAAATAATCTAGGTTAAGTTAAGTATCAAAGGTGGGTCAGATATGATAGTCGGATGCTTCTATAGACCACCTGCATCAGCAACCGTAGTAGTTGAGCGCCTCAGAGAGAACCTGCAGAACGTCGTGAAGAAGTTTCGTGATCATACTATTGTAATAGGGGGAGACTTCAATCTACCAGGTATAGAATGGGATAGTCACACAATCAGAACTGGAGCCAGGGACAGAGACTCTTGTGACATTATCCTGACTGCCTTGTCCGAGAATTACTTCGAGCAGATAGTTAGAGAACCAACTCGTGAAGCTAACTTTTTAGACCTCATAGCAACAAATAGACCGGAACTTTTCGACTCCGTGAATGTAGAAGAGGGTATCAGTGATCATAAGTCAGTGGTTGCATCAATGACTACAAGTGTAATAAGAAATGCCAAGAAAGGAAGGAAAATATATTTGCTTAACAAGAGTGATAGGGCACAAATCGCAGAATATCTGAGTGACCACCATCAAACGTTCATTTCTGAGGAAGAGGATGTGGAACAAAAATGGAAAAAATTCAGAATCATCGTCCAGTACGCCTTAGATAAGTTCGTACCGACTAAGGTCCAAAGCGAGGGGAAAGATCCACCGTGGTATAACAATCATGTACGAAAGGTACTACGGAAACAAAGAAAGCCTCATCATAGGTTTAAGAGTAGTCGAATCATAGCTGATAAGGAAAAGCTGAACGAAGCGAAAAAGAGCGTAAAGAGAGCAATGAGAGAAGCATTCAACGAATTCGAACATAAATCATTAGCAAACAATCTAAACAAGAACCCTAAAAAGTTTTGGTCATATGTAAAATCGGTAAGCGGATCTAAATCCCCTATTCAGTCACTCGTTGACCACGATGGCACCGAAACAGAGGACGACCGAAGAAAGGCAGAAATACTGAATTCAGTGTTCCGAAACTGTTTCACTGCGGAAAATCGTAACACGGTCCCTGACTTCAGCCGTCGCACGGACGCCAAAATGGAAAATATTGAAATAAACGATATCGGAATTGAAAAACAACTGCTATCACTTAGTAGCGGAAAAGCATCCGGACCAGACGAGATACCCTTAAGATTCTACAGTGATTATGCTAAAGAACTTGCCCCCTTTCTATCAGCAATTTATCGTAGATCGCTGGAAGAACGTAAAGTACCTAGCGACTGGAAGAAAGCGCAGGTCGTTCCCATTTTCAAGAAGGGTCATAAATCAGATGCGAATAATTATAGGCCTATTTCGCTTACGTCAATCTGTTGTAGAATAATGGAACATGTTTTGTGTTCTCGTATTATGACGTTCTTAGATAATACAAATCTCCTTCATCATAACCAACATGGATTCCGCAAACAGAGATCATGTGAAACTCAGCTCGCCCTATTTGCCCAAGAAATTCACAGTGCCGTAGACACTGGCGAGCAGATTGATGCCGTATTCCTGGACTTCAGGTAGGCATTTGATACGGTTCCGCACTTACGTTTAGTGAAAAAAATACGAGCTTACGGAATATCGGACCAGGTTTGTGATTGGATTCAGGATTTCATAGAAGAAAGAACACAACATGTCATTCTTAACGGTTCAAAATCTGCAGATGTAGAGGTAATTTCGGGAGTACCGCAGGGAAGCGTGATAGGACCTTTATTGTTTACAATATACATAAATGACTTAGTTGACAACATCGGTAGCTCCGTGAGGCAATTTGCAGATGACACGGTTGTCTACAAGAAAGTAGCAACATCAGAAGACTCGTACGTACTCCAGGAGGACCTGCAGAGGATTAATGCATGGTGCGACAGCTGGCAGCTTTCCCTAAACGTAGATAAATGTAATATAATGCGCATACATAGGGGCAGAAATCCATTCCAGTACGATTATGCCATAGGTGGTAAATCATTGGAAGCGGTAACGGCCGTAAAATACTTAGGAGTTACTATCCGGAGCGATCTGAAGTGGAATGATCACATAAAACAAATAGTGGGAAAAGCAGGCGCCAGGTTGAGATTCATAGGAAGAATTCTAAGAAAATGTGACTCATCGACGAAAGAAGTAGCTTACAAAACGCTTGTTCGTCCGATTCTTGAGTATTGCTCATCAGTATGGGACCCTTACCAGGTTGGATTAATAGAAGAGATAGACATGATCCAGCGAAAAGCAGCGCGATTCGTCATGGGGACATTTAGTCAGCGCGAGAGCGTTACGGAGATGCTGAACAAGCTCCAGTGGCGGACACTTCAAGAAAGGCGTTACGCAATACGGAGAGGTTTATTATCGAAATTACGAGAGAGCACATTCCGGGAAGAGATGGGCAACATATTACTACCGCCCACATATATCTCGCGTAATGATCACAACGAAAAGATCCGAGAAATTAGAGCAAATACGGAGACTTACAAGCAGTCGTTCTTCCCACGCACAATTCGTGAATGGAACAGGGAAGGGGGGATCAGATAGTGGTACAATAAGTACCCTCCGCCACACACCGTAAGGTGGCTCGCGGAGTATAGATGTAGATGTAGAGTAGCCCTGTAGATGTAGAAAAGATAATTTTGTAGCACGAGTGTTGTCGACACCATGTCGCAAAGCCCATCAAAGCAAACTTGGAAACGCTGAGGTGGGAAGTCCTATCCCACCGACCGTATTCTCCAGACATTGCTCTTTCTGACTACCATCATTTTCGGTCAATGAACACACACCAGTTGATCAGAATTTCGAGTGATATGAACAAGTGCAAAACTGGATCGTTCACAGATCTCGTCAAAAGCAGCCTAGTTCTTCCGACGCGGGATTCATATGCAACCCGAAATATGGGAGAAAATAGGGGGCAGCGATGACCGATACTCTGAATCTTTTTTGTACTTTTTCACAGTAAAGCCTCAAACTTCGAGATAAACCATGGAAGCAAACTTATAAATATTGGCTGTTTCAATTCTCATTTCTGAATTCTGAGGAAAGAATAGAGACCTAACCAAAGCTCTCTCGAAGCCTTTAAATTTCAGAAAACAGTAATTCAGAACATGTACTTGTTCCTATAACCAAATATATATACTGCATGAAATTAAAATGAAATCCAGACCATTAGCTGCTTACAGGAGTTGATAAATATCAACAAGGACAGTAGGAAATGTGCACCCCGACTGGGACTCGAACCCAGCGTCTTCTGCTTACATGGCAGATACTACCCGACTCAGCCATCGAGGACACAGAGGCTAGTGGGACTGTAGGGACCTAACCCTGGCACGCTCCAGGTGAGACCTACACTTCCAATGTACTGTCCACACGCTACATTTGTAGTTCCACTGCCCACTTTTGTATCCCCCCTGGAAGGCGGCACTTTAGTCTGCTCCTAAAAACTTACAAAGGTTGGCCGAATGAAGGAAGCGAGTAGGTTCAAAAATGGCTCTGAGCACTATGGGACTTAACATCTACGGTCATCAGTCCCCTAGAACTTAGAACTACTTAAACCTAACTAACCTAAGGACATCACCCAACACCCAGTCATCACGAGGCAGAGAAAATCCGTGACCCCGCCGGGAATCGAACCCGGCAGAAGCGAGTAGGAGCAGGTGTGGTAAAACACAGCGGTATTGCAATTAAGTAAAAGGGGTGTACTGGTGCATGAATATATACAGAGGCATACATAACTCTGTACAGATGAGCACGTAGGTGCAAAGCCTTAGACCCATAGTAAGTAGCGCAAAGTCTCTATTCCAAGTGAAGCTGAAGTGAAGTGTCCCGGCCGTCTGCTCTTGAACTGCCGAAAGTGGGGCAGCGCTTGTAGAACTCCACAGCGTCGGCTAGAGGGAACTGTCGTCGGTGTGGATCGTCTGCTCTTCTAGTGCCAACCTAAGAACGGGCTGTGGCATCGTAGATATCGATACCACATCCCTCCCCCTGAAACGGAGCAACGTCGTTGAGTAGGGCTTCCGACGGCGTGTGGAGGGACCCCCGGGGCGGCGCAAGTGAAGGGGCGGACAGCAGAACTGCTGGAGGATGCTGCCCACCCACGACCCTGAGTTGCTCATGAGGGGGCGAGGGAAACGCCCAATGGAAAACCTGCCCAGGCTGCGCACCGCCACTGGGTATACTCGGATGAAGTGGCACGCAACAACCTCCATGGACGAGGGCGGCGGCGGCGTGATGGCAGCCTCAGCGTCCATCGGTTCCTGCACCGCGGAGGAACATTGCGGCCGTGGCGGCCAGAGGTGGGGCCGTGGTGGTGGCGAGACACGCCCTCCCGACGCAGAAGACCGAACCGACGGCGGTGGTGGCAGGACTGGCGTTGGCGGCGGTGGCATGAGCGCCCGCGGTGCCAAGCCAGAACAAGGCGAACAGCTGCAGGAGCGCTCAGCGGCGAGTACAACAGCCGCAGGAGCGACCGATGGGCGCGGCCATGTAGCAATTCCGCTGCGGAACGGGTGCCGCGCGGCTGGGAGCGATAGGAAGCAAGGAAAGTCCAAAGCGCGCGCTCGCGAGAGTGCGTGGCGCGCTACTTGTTCACCTGCGACAAACGTACGCACGAAACGTTCTGCCTCGCCGCTCGAATGGGGGTGGAACGGGGCTAAGGTCAAATGGAGAATCCCTTTAGCAGCACAGACCGTTTGAAACTCTGAGGACACAAATTGGGGGCCATTGTCAGAGGCAATAGCTTCAGAAAAGCCCTCAAAGCAGAAAATAGACGTCAAATTCCGGATGGTACTGGCAGATGTAGTAGAAGACATAGGCACAACGAAAGGAAAGTTGCTGTATGCATCAATAACTATCAATCCAGCGGATGTCCCAGAGAGGGCCCGCAAAATCAATATGAACATGCTGCCAAGGCGCGGTAGGAGTCAGCCACGCGAAGAAGTGCTGGCGGGGAGCAGAGCAACAATTAACAAGCAAATTCTCAATTTGCTTGTCAATGCCGACCCAAGTGCAGTGACGGTGCGCTAATTGCTTCGTCTACTCAATACTCCAATGACCAACGTGGAGAAATCGAAGGATTTCTGACTGCAACGATCGAGGTAAAACCACACGAGACTGATCATTGTCAGTTCGTAACAAGATAACACCGTGCTGTACAGAGAAGTTGTGACGTCGTGCAAAATAACGTCGAACAAGTGGATCACGAATCTGCGTAGCAGACAGAGGCCATTGAGTACGAATATACTGCAAAATAATCTGCAGAGAAGCATCGGCGGCTGCCGCGGAAGCAATGCGACGAAAATCCACTGGAAAACCATCAGCTAATTCCTTATCTTGCGAATCAGTAAACATGGATGATAATTCGGAAGAATCAAACACTTCGTCAGGACCGACAGGTGGACGAGACAAAGCAGTAGCATTGCCACGTTGGGCCGTAGGCCAAAACACAATTTCGTAATTGTAGTTAGACGAAAACAAAGACCAACGTTGCAACTTCTGCGCAGTACGCGCTGGAACTGGCTTTGACGGCTGAAAATACGACTTTAAAGGCTTATTATGGTCGGTGACCAAATAGAACTTGCGACCGTACAAAAAATATTGAAACTTTGTCACTCCATACACAATAGCTACAGCTTCTTTCTCGATTTGAGAATAGTTTTGCTGGGCAGAATTGAGCAATTTAGACGCAAAAGCGATCGGGCGATCGACAGAATTAATGCGATGCGCGAGAACCGCTCCAATGCCGTGAGAAGATGCATCGACCACCAGAACAACTGGTTTGGAGGGATCGAAAGGAATCAAACAGCGATCACTCAACAAAGCAGATTTTAGCTTGTGGAAAGCAGCGCCACATTCCGAAGACCAAACAAAAGGAACGTTCTTAGGCCTAAGGCTATGCAACGACCCGGCAATCTGTGCTGCATTTGGGATAAACCGAACATAATACGTAATTTTGCCCAACACAGACTGAATTTCTTTCAAGTTCCTGGGTGCTGGCAAGTCTGTAATCGCACTGAGATGTGACGGCGAGGGGTGGATACCCAGTCCGTTCATCATATTTCCTAAATACTTAATCTCAGTTTGAAAAAATTTGCACTTTACTGTTACATCCGAGTCCTGCTACGAAAAGCACAGTAAATAAGGCACGATAATTCTGCATATGTTCGTCAGTGGTGCGACCTGGTACGACAATATCGTCCAGATAATTGGAACAACCAGGGTCAGTGGCACACAACTGCTGAAAATAAGACTGAAAAATAGCAGGAGTCGAAGCACAACCAAATGGAAGGCTGCGAAACTTGAACAATCTAAGGTGGGTGTTGATCACAAAATAGCACTCCGATTGTCCGTCGAGGGGAATTTGAAAGTAGGGGTCCCGCTAGTCAGTCGTGAAAAAGAATTTTCCCGCACCAATTTTATCAAAAAAGTCTTCAGGACGCGGTAACGGAAACGTACCTACCACTGTCTGGGGATTTACTGTAGGCTTAAAGTCAGCACAAATACGGAGACGACTGTTCGGTGTTTTCACACACACTATAGGCAAAGCCTATGGAAAAACAAACAGGTTCCATGATACCACTGTCTTGCAAATACTTTGTTCAGCAGCTACGGTGTCGCACAGTGCGTGCGGTACCGAGCGTGCGCGCCGGAAAATAGGCATGGTATTTTCTTTAACTACAACATGCGCTGCAAAGTCTGTGGCACAACCAATGCCATCAGATAAGACTTCAGAAAAATCATCGCAGAGTGCAGCAACACTGTCTGCATGGTCACTAGCATTGATGCAAAGTACATTGTCCTGAATTGCGAGGGCAAAAAGTTCAAATGCGTCCATTCCAAAAATTTTCATAGTATCACTAGAGCGGAGCATGGAAAGACACTGTATGTGTCGTTGCACCATACGTGGGTTGCAAACTACACACGCGGAGCACTGAGATTTGCTGTCCAGTAAATGCAGTCAGTGTGGATGGCATGTGAACGAAGAAGCGGGGGCGAACCAAGAAAGTCATATGTTGATCTGTTCAGTAAGGAAACAGACGGACCAGTGTCCAGCTGCATGCAAACAGAACATCCACAAATGTTCAAAGTCACAAATAGTTCCCTCGCATTGCGCTGAATGCGAGAGGAAGTGTCTAGCAAAACTTGTTTATTCACCCGGCAAGCTGTAGAAGCATTGGAAGCAGAAGGCTGCGGATAAATGGCATTAATGTCCATAGGCTGATGTTAATCATCATCACGGCAAGTTGCCATTGCGGTGACGCCCACGCGAGTCACACGAACGGGAGACAGGTTGTGAATTAGAGTTTCTCTTATTACACACAGCTTACACATGTCCTTTCTTATTACAAAAATATCACTGTGCTTGACGGGATGGGCAACTGTCGGCGTGGGTGGGCACGAAAACAGGTCGGACATGACTTCAGTTTCTTAGTGGGTGCCTTGCTTGAAACTTGTTTACTTGCGCACGAGCGGCTCGATGTGGCTTGCTGTGCCAGGGCCGGGCAGGAAGGCACGTGTTTGTGCCGTGTTAACGGTACACACACTCAGGGTCACATAAAACGTGGAAGTAGCCATATCTAAGGTATTTTGTCTGTCTAGCAAGTCCACTACTTCCTGCAAAGACAGGCTTTTAAATCATAAGATTTGCTCGCGCATGCGGTGGCCCGCCACATTCTGCGCAATAGCGTTTCTAATCATGATATCCACATATCAGTGTCCACAGGAGCTATTAAAGTCACAATCAGATGTTAGTTCCTGAAGGTAAGCTAACCAATATTTATTTGGCTGAGTAGGACTACGCCGGAGACGAAAGAATTTGTAGCGTGTAGCTACCACACTTACACTGTCACTGAAGTGGGATTTAAAAGCATCAATCACTTTGTCGTAAGTTTCATCTTCTGGGCAGGTGGTGGGAAATAATTTTACGAGCACACAGAATAACACAACACCCGTGTTGACGATGACAAATGCAAGCCGCTCTGTACCTGGTATGCCGTATGTTGCGAAGTGTGCCTCGAACTGGGCGATGTATTCTGGCCAGCGTTCAACGCCAGGATTGAAGGAACGAAATGGCGGCGCCAGAGGCGTCGTCGGCGATGCAGGTGGTGTCGTCGGAGGCGCCGAAGTAGCTGCAGTTTGTAGTGTGACCAGTCCATTTACGGCAGCAAACAGCTCGGTCATTTGCTGAGCCTGAAACCGTACAAGATCGGACAGCAAAGGCTGTTAGCCTGTTCCTGTGGCGAAGCCATCGTTGATACAAATTCAAAGTCCTATGGCGAAGGGTGGAAACACTCATAACTGGGAAATGGACAAAGCTAAAGCAGTACAGAGAAAAAAAAATATCCATAAGGGTAAAAAATGGTGCATGGATACATACAGAGGCATACATAATTTTGTACAGATGAGCACGTAGGCGCAAAGCCTTAGACCCATGGTAAGTAGTGCGAAATCTCTATTCCAAGCGAAGCTGAAGCGAAGTGTCCCGGCCGTCTGCTCTTGAAGAACTGCCGAAAGTGGAGCGGCACTTTTAGAGCTGCACAGCGTCCGCTAGAGGGGGCTGTCGTCGGTGTGGATCGTCCGCTCTCGTAGTGCCAACCTAAGAACGGGCGCCTACGCTGTGGAATCGTAGCTATCGATACCACACCCACTATACTGATTACTCGCGGCAGTCAATCTACCGATTCCCGCAAGAGTTTGAGCAACGAGAATGCACCGGCGCTGAAGATCATTGGCCGGTAAGCTTTATCTATACGAAGATGGTATCTGTTCTTTCCGACATGACCGAAAGAACAGATACCACCTTGATATACTGTAGGTGGTCTATTCTGATGTAATCTTAGGTGACAAAAGTCGTGGAAACCACTTAATATCGTGTCGGACCTCCTTTTTCCCGGCATAGTGCAGCAGCTCGACATGTCATGGAATCACCAAGTCTTGGGCAACCCCCTGCAAAAAAATTGAGCCATGCTGCCAATATACACTCCTGGAAATTGAAATAAGAACACCGTGAATTCATTGTCCCAGGAAGGGGAAACTTTATTGACACATTCCTGGGGTCAGATATATCACATGATCACACTGACAGAACCACAGGCACATAGACACAGGCAACAGAGCATGCACAATGTCGGCACTAGTACAGTGTATATCCACCTTTCGCAGCAATGCAGGCTGCTATTCTCCCATGGAGACGATCGTAGAGATGCTGGATGTAGTCCTGTGGAACGGCTTGCCATGCCATTTCCACCTGGCGCCTCAGTTGGACCAGCGTTCGTGCTGGACGTGCAGACCACGTGAGACGACGCTTCATCCAGTCCCAAACATGCTCAATGGGGGACAGATCCGGAGATCTTGTTGGCCAGGGTAGTTGACTTACACCTTCTAGAGCACGTTGGGTGGCACGGGATACATGCGGACGTGCATTGTACTGTTGGAACAGCAAGTTACCTTGCCGGTCTAGGAATGGTAGAACGATGGGTTCGATGACGGTTTGGATGTACCGTGCACTATTCAGTGTCCCCTCGACGATCACCAGTGGTGTACGGCCAGTGTAGGAGATCGCTCCCCACACCATGATGCCGGGTGTTGGCCCTGTGTGCCTCGGTCGTATGCAGTCCTGATTGTGGCGCTCACCTGCACGGCGCCAAACACGCATACGACCATCATTGGCACCAAGGCAGAAGCGACTCTCATCGCTGAAGACGACACGTCTCCATTCGTCTCTCCATTCACGCCTGTCGCGACACCACTGGAGGCGGGCTGCACGATGTTGGGGCGTGAGCGGAAGACGGCCTAACGGTGTGCGGGACCATAGCCCAGCTTCATGGAGACGGTTGCGAATGGTCCTCGCCGATACCCCAGGAGCAACAGTGTCCCTAATTTGCTGGGAAGTGGCGGTGCGGTCCCCTACGGCACTGCGTAGGATCCTACGGTCTTGGCGTGCATCCGTGCGTCGCTGCGGTCCGGTCCAAGGTCGACGGGCACGTGCACCTTCCGCCGACCACTGACGACAACATCGATGTACTGTGGAGACCTCACGCCCCACGTGTTGAGCAATTCGGCGGTACGTCCACCCGGCCTCCCGCATGCCCACTATACGCCCTCGCTCAAAGTCCGTCAACTGCACATACGGTTCACGTCCACGCTGTCGCGGCATGCTACCAGTGTTAAAGACTGCGATGGAGCTCCGTATGCCACGGCAAACTGGCTGACACTGACGGCGCCGGTGCACAAATGCTGCGCAGCTAGCGCCATTCGGCGGCCAACACCGTGGTTCCTGGTGTGTCCGCTGTGCCGTGCGTGTGATCATTGCTTGTACAGCCCTCTCGCAGTGTCCAGAGCAAGTATGGTGGGTCTGACACACCGGTGTCAATGTGTTCTTTTTTCCATTTCCAGGAGTGTAGTCGTCCACAATTGCGAGAGTGTTGCCGGTGCAGAATTTTGTGCACGAACTGACCTCTCAGTTAAGTCCCATAAATTTCCAATTAAATTCATGTTGACGATCGAAGTGGCCAAATGACTCACTCGAATTGTCCACAATGTGCTTCAGATCAAGCGCGAACAGTTGCGATCCTGTGACGTGGCGCATTGGCATCTACACTCCTGGAAATGGAAAAAAGAACACATTGACACCGGTATGTCAGACCCACCATACTTGCTCCTGACACTGCGAGAGGGCTGTACAAGCAATGATCACACGCACGGCACAGCGGACACACCAGGAACCGCGGTGTTGGCCGTCGAATGGCGCTAGCTGCGCAGCATTTGTGCACCGCCGCCGTCAGTGTCAGCCAGTTTGCCGTGGCATACGGAGCTCCATCGCAGTCTTTAACACTGGTAGCATGCCGCGACAGCGTGGACGTGAACCGTAGGTGCAGTTGACGGACTTTGAGCGAGGGCGTATAGTGGGCATGCGGGAGGCCGGGTGGACGTACCGCCGAATTGCTCAACACGTGGGGCGTGAGGTCTCCACAGTACATCGATGTTGTCGCCAGTGGTCGGCGGAAGGTGCACGTGCCCGTCGACCTGGGACCGGACCGCAGCGACGCACGGATGCACGCCAAGACCGTAGGATCCTACGCAGTGCCGTAGGGGACCGCACCGCCACTTCCCAGCAAATTAGGGACACTGTTGCTCCTGGGGTATCGGCGAGGACCATTCGCAACCGTCTCCATGAAGCTGGGCTACGGTCCCGCACACCGTTAGGCCGTCTTCCGCTCACGCCCCAACATCGTGCAGTCCGCCTCCAGTGGTGTCGCGACAGGCGTGAATGGAGGGACGAATGGAGACGTGTCGGCTTCAGCGATGAGAGTCGCTTCTGCCTTGGTGCCAATGATGGCCGTATGCGTGTTTGGCGCCGTGCAGGTGAGCGCCACAATCAGGACTGCATACGACCGAGGCACACAGGGCCAACACCCGGCATCATGGTGTGGGGAGCGATCTCCTACACTGGCCGTACACCACTGGTGATCGTCGAGGGGACACTGAATAGTGCACGGTACATCCAAACCGTCATCGAACCCATCGTTCTACCATTCCTAGACCGGCAAGGGAACTTGCTGTTCCAACAGGACAATGCACGTCCGCATGTATCCCGTGCCACCCAACGTGCTCTAGAAGGTGTAAGTCAACTACCCTGGCCAGCAAGATCTCTGGATCTGTCCCCCATTGAGCATGTTTGGGACTGGATGAAGCGTCGTCTCACGCGGTCTGCACGTCCAGCACGAACGCTGGTCCAACTGAGGCGCCAGGTGGAAATGGCATGGCAAGCCGTTCCACAGGACTACATCCAGCATCTCTACGATCGTCTCCATGGGAGAATAGCAGCCTGCATTGCTGCGAAAGGTGAATATACACTGTACTAGTGCCGACATTGTGCATGCTCTGTTGCCTGTGTCTATGTGCCTGTGGTTCTGTCAGTGTGATCATGTGATGTATCTGACCCCAGGAATGTGTCAATAAAGTTTCCCCTTCCTGGGACAATGAATTCACGGTGTTCTTATTTCAATTTCCAGGAGTGTATTAAAATGAAATCCATGAATGGCTACAAATGGTCACCAATTAGCCGAACATGACCTTTTCCACAGTGAAATTATCCCTCTGCAGCGGAGTGTACGCTGATATGAAACTCCGGGGCAGATTAAAACTGTGTGTTGTATGCAGACTCGAACTCAGGACCTCTGCCTTTCGCGGGCAAGTGATCTAGTCTTGCAAGGTTCACAGATGAGCTTCTGTGGAGTCTGGAAGGTAGGAGCCGGGTTAATGCTGGAAATGAACCTATTAGGTAGCGTCGTGAGTCGTGCTTGTGTAGCTCAGTCGGTAGAGGACTTGCTAGCAAAAGGCTTCTTATCAGCAAACACTGTGCTGCAGAGTGAAAATTTCGTTCTGGAAACATCCCCCAGGCTGTGGCTAAGCCATGTCTCCGCAATATCCTTTCTTCCAGGAGTGCTAGTTCTGCAAGGTTCACAGAAGAGCTTCTGTGAAGTTTAGAAGGTAAGAGACGAGGTACTGGCAGAACTAAAGCTGTGAGCACGAGTCGTGAGTCACGCTTCGGTGTCTCATGCGATGGAACACTTGCCCGCGAAAAGCAAAGATCCCGAGTCTCGGTCCGGCACACAGATTTATCCTGCTAGTAAGTTTCATAACTATTTCCAGTCAATGACCAATTCAGTTGGACCAGAGAATTCAGCTCATACCACGTAAACACCACCCACACCATTATCCAGCTATCACCAGCTTGCACAATGCATTAAAGGCAAAATTATTGTGGTGCACTTCATACCCACAGAACATACCATATAGCGCCTTTCTAAAATATAATTGTGAAAGTGTACATCAAAAGCGTTTAGTGGCAGTAAACGTGAATATTAATGATTTTGTAAGTAATTTAGGTTAGTTAATATAAATTGTGAGTCGTTTTTCAGATTATTCTTTTAAGAGTGCTGTAAAAAATTATTTTGGGACTTTAGACTAACGTTATTACTGTTCCTTTTGCGAATAATGTGTTAATTTGAAAAATAATGTTTACTTCAGGCAAATTTGCACTACACTTCATATACTACTACATGCAGTGCGTTTATGACGTATGCAGGTGGGTCGAAAATAAGTGAGTGTTAACGGATGTAGTCGTAAATAACAGATTTAGAATCTCAACCGTCACTTTGTTGCTCCGCTTAAGATTTAAGAATGAAATATGAACTGTCTTTGATTAAAATCCTGCTATCTGTTATCAAATGAATTTAACAAAGTTTCATATAACCAGCCCTCGCATGGTTCCACCGTAGAAACAGTATTTAGTTTCAATGTTATTCGTACTGGACACAAAATTTGAACCTTTGATGTCCTCAATGTTTCTCTAAAATTATAAGTTATGAATCACAGTCTATTGTCAAATTCGAGGCATAATATACATCAGTACACAAAACTGCTGTTTTTTCATCAAGTATATGTAGAAAGTGTCCTCGGACTCATTATCATGTGGCTGGTTTTCTAATAACAGCCACGCTGACAGCGGTCAATCTGTGTATTTTCAGAAAACATTGGATTTACATCCTATAACGACATAAGTCAGAAAAATATTATTTACATCGACCCGTCAGAATTTTGAGCACTTTAATAGTGTAATAACGGAAAAAGGACAATATAAATCTATTATGATTCTTAGAGACGTAAGAAAAGCAAGGTATCCGTTGCATGCTGATACGAGAACGGACGACGTGAGTCGTGTAATCTCCTGCTGAAGGCAGGCGTGAAATTTGTAGGTTCCATCTGGCCGACGAGTATAATCTGCCTACTTTTAAGCTCTTCAGCCTTGCGTTACGCATCTTATCGCTAGCGCATGTAAATTACAGCTCTCTGGCAGAAAGTGGTGAGCTATTCACATCGTAACCCCAACTACCTCATAATCGCATTGCTTACGCACGATATCATCAGTCAAACGCTGATGCTTTCCCCGAAGGAAAGATATAAAACTGCAGAGTAGCGTCCTAGATACTACATCTATGGATACACATTTCTCCTATCTTTTATCTCTTTCAAGTTATGGATTGCAGGTTCACTGGGATTACGTCAGTTTGTCCTACAAGAACACCCTTTCCATCCGGTGGGCTATCTAGGTAATGTTCATACGAGTGAGACAATTTAAGAAAACATACGGCTTTCTTTAACTTGAAATCGATATTGCAGGGAAGAGTAGCCTGTATTGCACCAGCTCTTAATTTCTACAACTGCCCAACTCGTATGTCTTGTAATATCCGGCATTTAATTAGATCATCTTGGACTACGTTCTTCTTGGAGCTGTATGTCACCTATGAGTTCTGTGTGTTGAGGAACAGATCGTCTGAAGACATCGTTGATTTTGTTGTTGTCCTCATCTAACGTGTCGCGTTCCGATACTGTACCAGCTCAGTTTAAGAAACGTGCTCGTACAGAGAGTTTTGAAAATACGTCTACCAATATTATTACAATATAATGTTCAGAAATAATGTGGTGAACTTCCTAATCTCTTCTTTATCTTACGTTATTAATTAAATAATAATTTTATATTGGATTAGTGTATAAGTTCGTAGCAATCTCCGTAATTAATGCAACACATGAGGATAACAATGTATTTAATCATCAACAGTATTTCTCCTACACTATTCACAACAGCTGGAGTAACTTTTCGATGCTGCAACAGTACAAATCACGTGGTTTTGAGGTGGAGAACTCGTCGTGTTCGGAGCGCATTTTCAAGAGGAAAGCAGGTTCGTTGTAGGTTGTTCCCTAGATAGCGGAAAAGGTGAAGGCACAAGATCAGGTGAATGAGGTAATAAGGTGAATGCGGAATGACTTCTCAGCACAACTCCTGTATACTGTTCTTGGTCAGTCTAGCAGAATGCAGGTGAGAGTTATCGTGCAGTAACACTACTTCAACGCAGTTTTCCTGGTTGTTTTTCTTGGACTGCGCCTGGAAGACGTCTCGGCTGTTGACAATAAATGTCAGCTGTGATGGTTACGTCTTGGGGAGGCAATTCCCAGTACACCACGTCATCGCTGTTTCACAAGATGCATAACATTGTCTTTTGTGGTTTTCCACAGGTCTTTGTAAGGCGAGTTGCTACTATGCTTGGGCTAAACCATTCGTTTCTTTTCCTTACGTTAGCATAAAGACATCATTTATCGTCACGAGTAACGATACAAGATAGGAATGTTCGATGATTTTGACGAGCCAGTTGATGACGAGTGAGCAGGGATGCGCATATGGCCACCTGCTGATTTTTATGATTTTGGTTTAGAGCATGCGATACTCATACACCAGATTTTTGAACGCTCCCTATTTTACGAAAAAGTCACGCGGTGGTGGAATGACCATATTTGCCAGTTCTTGGAAACACCGACGTGTATCATTGTGGATTAATGCGTTTATACGATCTTCGTCAGACCCTGAAGGACTTCCTGAATGTGAAGAGTCACTAATGTCAAAATGACCCTCCTTAAAAGTAGAAAACCATTTACTTGCCGTGTTCTGTGCGATGACATTATTCCCATACGCGTTCAAATGTTTTTGACCGCCTCCACTGCTGTCACCCCCCCTACCAAACTTAAAACAGAAGAATATTTCGGAAACGTTCCAATTTCTCCAATTGGCACTTCATTTCCTAGTGTCCACAGCTTCACTCATTATCTACAGATGACAAAATGGCAATATGAAAACTAAAATGAACTGTAAATAAAAAATGACAATCGTTAAGTAAACTCGTACCAACTGGAATATGAACATGCAAAACAAAAGCGCATCGATCTTATGCCCCAACCTAATATTACAGTGTGACAATAGAAATACGTTATGGAATGCGTAGCGCATATGAGTTTTATTTAGCTGCAAGCACGGCGGATGTAAAATAACGTGCGTTCCACATTGTAGAACGAAACAGGTTGCTCCATAACGTCCAACCATAAGAATCTATTGCAAGCAAAAGGTGGGCCGAAGGTGTCTACCCAAGAAAAATCGCCGAATCCGAGGGAAACACAGCAAGTAACCAAAGCAAAGGAGGAAGAAGTTAGAACTATAGCTCCACTGGTGCAAAATAAGCGTTTAGCAGACTCTACGGGAAGCCACCACAGAAACTCATTCACAAAGCAGAGGAATCATCATTCCTTAGAGAGTTGTGTGAGGAACCTCGAATGGAAAGAATAATGAGTGGCCTGAAATGCGAAATTTGGATTCATCCCTGGTGTGTTGGGGTGGTGGAGTGAGGGAGATAAAGTTCTATTGCGAAGCCTGCAAAGAGCGATGTAAGAATAAAAATATAGTACATTTCCTTAGACTAAGACATATCTTTAGGCTCAGGTTTATACATTGATGGAAAAAAAATCGCAACACCAACAAGGAGATGTGCGACTTTAACGAAATTTGGTATGTGGGTTCCCGCATCTGAAAAATGATGTCTGTTCATATTTCGTGCCAGAGCGTAAGAGTGGAGCTAGCAGTACAACTAAAAGGATGCAAATCAGGTTTGCTTTATGTGCTCACTGTAGCCCTTGTTGTTAATCAAGAACGCATTTAAGGGGACAAGGATGCCATTATCAGTACTTCACTAGATTTACACGAGGTCGCGTAACAAGGATACGAGAAGCTAAACGTGTCTTCTACGTTACTGCAGGGAAACATGGCAGGAATGTAGCCACTGTGCATGATTGCTGGCAGCTGTGTTCACAAGAATGTATGGTCCCAAGATGAACGGTCTCCGGATGGCCATGTTCATTACCGAGAGGGAAGTCCATCGTGCTCGTGGCACATTGTACTGCATTTGCAGTAGCAACTTGAGCAGCAGTTGGCACCATAGTGAAAGAACGAACTGTAAAAAAATTGGTTAGTCCAAGGACAGTTTCGAGTCGGACACCTTGTAGCGTGCATTACACTGACGCGAAAACGACTACCATTTGCTATTTCAGTGGTGTCAAGCTAGAGCTCATTGACGGGCGGGGTGAATGTCTCTTGTGTTTTATAATGAAAGCTGGCGCTCTCTCAGTGCCAACGATGGTCATGTGTTGGTTAGATGGAGGCCAGTTGAAGGCCTCGAACAACCTCTCTGCGTGTTAAATACATTGGACATGCGATTTCGTATGGCAGCGGCAGCAGCACTCTACTGATTATGCCATGCACCCTGACTTCAAATGCGTGATTCCGCCTGTTGTGCTGCTATCCATGAATAGCATTCCACAGCTGTTTCCCAAGAGTATAGCGCTCACCCACATACCCAACATGCTCTGCAGTGTCGACCTGTTGCTTTGGCCTGCTCGATTGCCAGGTTTGTCTCCAATGGGGCTCATGTGGGACATCACCGGACGACAACTCCGTGGTCATCCAAAGTCAACATCAACTGCCCTGTATTGACCGACCAACAAACTGACACCCGGCACCTGTACAACACTACGCATGCGCTTCTGCATACTTGTATTTAATATTCTGGAGGTTACACTAATTACTAATGTACCAACATTTCAAATTTTCAATGGCTCATCTCACTCTTACATTAACTTGTAATTTTTTCCGATATTAATCTCTTAAATGTGTTACCTAGACAATCACACTACAAAATTAAATTAATCTACATTAATTATTTGTTTGTGCTGCGATGTTTTTCCGTCAGTGTAGTTTACAAGCGTGATATGATTTATGCAACAACTGGTATATATTAGGAAACCAGATGCAGAAAATTAAGTGTAATGTTTTGTTTTCTAAGTATTTCCATCCTTTAAATCAGGTACCAAGACAACATCTTGCAGTTGAGGATAGCATTGTCACAATAATTTTATATGTTACTGTTTACACTATAATAAATAAACTCTCCAGAGCAATTTAGGCATCCCTCCCCTGCTATGTGGAAATGGTAGCATTATTTTCAGACAACAGTGATTAGAGAAACTCAATATCATAATTGTTTCCTAATGCTTTTCTCTTTGATGATGTCTTATTTCTTTGACACTTTTCAACCTCTCCCATGGTAGTGACTTTTCAGAAATCGAACGTAACTACCACAAATTCGTTGATACAGTTGTTTTCTTTTACCAAACAATTTTGTGGAATAGGAATTACGCATCAGCAACAAATTAAGAGGTAGTTAAATCAATGTCCTCATCACCTCTTTTAAAGAGAGCGTATAGTGTTGACTTTCTGCTCTTTCTCATTCTACTTCCGTTAAAGAATGCCAGGTGGTAGGGAGCAAATTCGTATTGCACACAGTTCTTCAAGTCCTTGCCCGATTTGCTGGCAATGGAGATTAGCTGGAACAGCAATAACGGGTCCACTGCAACTGTTTCGATGTGAACCTTGATTGTAGAATTCATTGGGGAAATAAGAAATGCGCAATCATTCCATGACAGTTTGACATTTGTGAATGGTAAAGTTTCCATTTGTGCCGTTGCTCGTTTGCCAATTGTAACTGCGTCACGACATAACGTTGTATCATCTCCTACGACTCGTGACTCTGTTGGTACAGTTGATCCCATTAATAGTGTGGAAAGTATTAAGCCTTTCTATGGTGCAAACATTGAAATTCACGTCATCAAAAGAGAAGATGGTTGAATGCAGCTGGCTTGCAGGTTAGCTGAGCATGGACAGCCGCCGGTAATTCCAGCTTTTGTGGTCCGTTGTATGATGAACTGAAATTCAGACTTAATAGAACATCAGTCAGGTTCTTTGAGGCATATTTCCCATGGATCAGGAAGGAGATGCCTGACAGTATCGGTGAAAAGGAGCTACTAGGCCTAACAACTTTTGTGATGGCGTGTCCAGCAGCAACTCACTACTTCCTTAATTTTTTTTTATTTTTTTAACTTAACCTCATCAAGGGGTAAGTGTTATAATTGTACACTGCACTCTGAATACTTTGTCTTAATATCTCAGCAGCCTTCGGACGATCCTGAGTCACTCTTCTTTCTCATTGCTCTCATTGTTATGATACCAAGTGCTCGTTAGCAGTTTGCACCCAGTATCCCTAAAAAAATTATTGGTTCCTTGAATCTGCTGGATCCTGCAATCACCTCTTCAACTGTTGTGTTTTGATAGTTCTCCACGCAGGTTTGTTCCCAGTAGTAGCGCTGATAATCTCGTTTACAGTAAACTGACAGTCGCTGTTGCCCTCCAGTAAATCGTTAACCTGATCCATTGCGTTTGAAATATAATCTTCATATATGGATGTTTACGGTTTCTGGTGTAACGGCCTTGCAGAGTCAACCGATATTCATCGTTACACACAACCTCCTCCGGAACTAAATCACTTCAGGAGGAAAGACGTCCCACAACTTCATCTCCCCATTGATCATATTCACTGACAGCAGCATCCATACTCCTTACTTGTATGTCAGTTTTGTCTCGTCCTTTTGTGGTATCTTCCTTCGTCTCTCCTTGCGCTTCTTTTGCTCACCCTCAATACTTTTGGCACAAAAGAAACATTTTGTTTTGAAATCGACTTTGAATTGTTTGAGTCTCAAAGTAGCACACTGAGGTGGTTCAGAGGACGTTGGAGGTGCCTGTCTCTTTAAATGAGCCTTAATGGACTGTAGGTGGGCATATTTTTTTCGACGTTCATTATGTATGAGAATGGTGTCCAAACCTTTTAAAGAGGAGCTATTGTCATCTCCCCTTACTAGCTTGACAAGTGATACTATTCTTTTTTATGTCACTGTAGAGGCACCATCACCTGGTACATCGATTCTTTCGTCGCACGCAAAACGCCGAGTAGCCGATGTGCACATTACACTCACACTGTTAACGTCAGTGTAAATTAACTAATGTCATGGAAAACCGATGCGTAACACCGACAAAAAAACTGTCTCTATAACGATTAAAGAACGTTTGAAGAGAACTAAAGATAAAGAAAGGAAGTAAGTGAGAACACCACTTGATCTTTTGGAAGAAGCCAGGTGGCTAACCTTTGTGGTTCCTCGTGAGGCATCCCCATTGTTAACCCTTTCCCCGGCGTGGGGCCTGAGGTGCCGTCGACGGTGACCTTGATGGCGTCTCCAGCTACAGACGAAGATAAGTGAGCCTCAATCCCTCTACCTCAAAAATAGAGCCAAGGTGTTGACTTGAATTCACTTTCTTTGTTCGTTTTTGAGTTATCAAGAGTCCAAGTAAAAACTTTTACTATGTGATGTGTAATAAACCGTCTTCCAAATACAGGTACTTTATTTCCTTTGTTAAAATGTTGTTATCATGATAGCAGGTCACAGTATTTAAAGGACAACATTCTCTCAACATACTCATATCTAGAGAAACATCGAAATTGAACGTATATCTTAGAAATTCTGTAACTTTTGATTGTTTGAAGATAATGTGACAAAAGTGGCTTCCAAAATGAAGAAAATTTAATGCTCTACGTCATTCTCAACAATTTTTCAGTGAATCGATAGCGGGAGACACTAAAAGAAATTGTTTGAAAAAAAGAGTGATGTAAAATGAATTTCATCGAAAATCATCGATTTTTAGAACTTGTATGTCAAAAGCCGTTGGAATTTGACGAATATATATAAAGACAATTTCTATTCGGAACATTGTTTTTCCTACAGTGCATCGTTTTCTAGAAACCAGTTTTAACCTCACATACCAGGGGTAGGGACATTTAGTATGTTTCTCTCGAAGTGTTCCTAACAATATCTTGAAGTGAAAACTTCTCACAGAACTCCTTTTCAACACCTCATGGACGACGACGCCTGCCACCCGACTTGTGCTGACACCAGTGACATCTGGAAACTTCGTCGACGGTTCGTTCGTTGTCTGCTACCCATACGTTCTTTTGGACGCGATCGACCTGTAGACTTTTTTTTCCATTCTCAGGACACTCATTTACAGGCCACAAAAAAATCATGCTATTGTATGAGGTAACGGACAGACCATCAATGTACACAGATGGCGATAAAGCATTACCTCTCTGCAGGATCCTTACGTGAGCCCCACTCAGCTGGACTGTGTCACACGAAGTCAGCACTCTTATTTCCTCAGTTTATACCCGAGATTCAATCAGCTACATTTCTATATCGTACCCCACATTGGGGTAGACGCATGGACGTGCGGCCATTTCTTTTATGAACTGTGGCAGGCTAAGCCGGGCATCCCCCTTCCCCCCCCCCCCCCCCCCCACCAGTTCTGCTGTCACTCCCTCTTCAGCTTCCTCCTTCCTTTCGAGCACTCCTGCCAAGTGGTGTTGCCGTAGACACCGCACCCAAGTCTCTGATGTCGACCTCTGTCCCCTCTGCCCTCCATTCACCGGCAGCCGAGTGGGAGGATGCCTGCCAGTTTTACTCCGCCCCCGTCCCTTCTTCCCTTGGCCCATCGTTGTCTATGGCGTCAGACCTCTTAGCTTACTTTCAGTTGATGCACGAACGTTTATTGACCCCACACGTTGTTAATGAAGGATTTGGTATACCTTGTTCCTAATCTAAAAAGGCGAATGCTCACGAGAAAGGTGAAATCCGGATTTGGGTCTCGATCCAGCACAAATTTTGTGGTCGTTTCATTCTATAGTTGGAGGTTTCCCTTGTTGGCAGCTGCGAACACGTTACCTGTATTATTATCAGCAGCTGGAAGTGCCACTTGGTCACAGATCCGCTTGTAGTTACAGATTTCCCCTGCCATTTTACGTCACCTAATCCCTTCGTGCGGTGCGCTAAGCTCATCACCGTGGGCCATCTCGCTAAGGAACGGCTTGCCCGTATTCCAGCTAAGAGCAAACAAAGTCAGTAAACTCACTGGCAGTGTCAAACCTTCCTCTTCTTTTCCAAAGTACTTCCTTCACGTTTCTTTCCTTCGTGTGAGCTGAAATATGAGGTGTAATTTACTTAACTATTGAAACGATCATTGTGTGAGATATGTGTCGGGAAAGTAGCGTCTTTTTTTCTACTCTTTTCGAACGTACGTTCTCGGAAAACCAAGAACAAGCCTCTCCGTGAAGCGCAAAGCATATCCTCCGACATTCGCTATCGGAGTTCGATGAACAACTCTGTGACGCTCTGGTGTTGAATAAACGAACCCAAGACGGAAGGCGAAGATCGTCATTAAATCTTATGTCCCCTTATTAAACCTGCGTAGTAAGGTTATCAGCTACCGATCAATAGTCTACTCAAAGATTAATCGAAAGGGCGCCTTGTGAGCCACCTCCTTAGTGTATGCCTTATATTTCCTCAGGAATTTCTGACATGTCTCTGTCCCCACAAGTGCATTCTCTGCAACTAATTTTAAGGAATAGTCTCACCTTAAATAAGTTTATGAGCTATGAAATTTGCTAACTAATAAAATTAGCTAACGAGGATCTCATTCTTGACCCAGCTTCACATTCAGTGCCGCCTTCGTAGCACAGTGATTAGCCATGCGGTGTTCCTGGTTTCGACTCCCTACACTAACATGGATTTTTCCCTCTTGTGAGGACTGGAATGCAGTGCACTCAGCCGTATCAATAGAGGGGCTGTTTGGCTGAGTAGTAGCGGCTCCACATCACGCAACCAAGCAACGTCAGGAGAGCTCTGTATTGACCCAACACCGCTCCATACCGCATCCCTGAAGTCATTGCAAAGAATGACGGCGGTCTGTCGGTACCGAGGAGCCTGCCACGGTTTGTGGACGGAGTCTACGTTTATATACTGGTCAGCCTGAGGCATCAAGCGATCACTAAATGTCTTGGAGGAAAGCATGGAGGGTAAAAATCGTGGAAGGAATATTCTTAGCAGCTTCAGAAGGATGTAGGTTGCAGTAGTTATTCGGAGAAAAAGAGGCTTGCACAGATTAGAGTAGCATGGAGAGTTGCATCAAAATGGCTCTGAGCTCTATGGGACTTAACATCTGTGGTCATCAGTCCCCTAGAACTTAGAACTACTTAAACCTAACTAACCTAAGGACATAACACACATCCATACCCGAGGCAGGATTCGAACCTGCGACCGTAGCGGTCACGCGGTTCCAGACTGAAGCGCCTAGAACCGCACGGCCACACCAGCCGGCAGAGTTGCATCAAACAAGTCTCTGGACTGAAGACCACATCAACAACAATCAGACACACGCATGGTGCATCTAGCATCAGCGAGCACGCTGTCCGTGTGTAGAATGTGGAAGCCACGCAATCTGAGTTTGACCGGGGGCAGACTGTGCTGGCCCGGAGACTCGGCAAGAGGATTTCGGAAACTGCACGACTTGTCGGGTATTCGAGGAGCGCTGTGGTGAATGTCTTCAATACACTGTGAAACTATGTGCAGACGTTGTGGGGTTGGGCGGCCACACTCCTCATTACAGATGTCGGACGTCGTAGGATGGGTAGACCAGTGAAACAGAACTGGTGGCGAACTATGGCGAAACCAACATCAGACTATAATGCGGGCAGAGTACTAGTGAATCTGAGCACACAGTGCACCGAACACTCCTAACGATGGGCCTCCACAGCCGACGACCCACGCACGTGCCAATGACAACATCGGCAACAAAGATCGCAATGAGCACGTGACCGTCGGCACTGAACGTTGGCGCAGTGGTGGAGCGTTTCATGGCCTGATGAATCCCGATATCTTCTTCATCATGCAGATGGGAGGGCGCGAATCCGTCGTCTTGCAGGGTAAAAGTTCCTTGTCACCTGTACGACGTGAGGGAGACAAGCTGCTGTTGGGAAATTCACGGAGACATCCAAGGGTCCTTGTGGAACTCGAGAAAAACACCATGACGGCCAAGTAGTACCTTACACTGCTTGCAGACGACGTACAGCAATTCATTACAATCGTATTTCTCGACTGCAGCATTTTTCGGCAAGAAAATGCTCCATGTCCCAAGGCCAGGAGTGTGACGGAGTGGTTCAAAGAAGACAGTGGCGAGATCCTGTTCATGTTCCTTCCCCAAACTTGCCAGATCTGAACCCCCATCGAACTCATCTGGAATGTGACTGTACGTGGCGCCAGAGCTCATGACCCACCTCCCTGGTATTTATGGGAATTAGCAGAGTAGTTTGTGCTGATGTGGCGCCAGCTCCCTCCAGTGACCGACCACGGCCTCATTACATCCACGCCACGACGCGTCGCCGCTGATATCCGTGTCAAAGGTCGACATACCAGCTATTAGGTAGGTGATCATAATCTTCTGGCCGATCGGTGTATACAAGAAGCATTACAAACTGCTACATATTTATATAACTGAATATGAAATTCGTTTGCTCATACTCAAGTCGACAAACTAACATTTTATTCAGTGATAAGACCAGACGACAGCCGCGGTAACATCCCTACACACCGATGGTAAAATCATAATGACCATGTGATCGTAATTCTAACAGTTCTAAAATAAGGTAATCGGTTCCGAAACAAAACTAAGATGGGAAAATACATATCTTCAGCCGAAGTTACTGTCTCTTCTCTTAATAAGTTATAGTTAAAAACATGAAGTTTCAGTTAAAAATATGAGATTCTTTTGCTAAATTTAGTGCAAATGACTGCGTGTTGGAAATGAATTTAAAAACAAGAAAGGACTATAGTAAAATTAAACCTGTCGCCGAGCCACCACGGTCAGTTCCACAGCGTAAGTAATTGTTCCTGTAGTGATTATCGTAATATAGTCATAAAGGCCTGGTTGCTGTTTCGAAAAATTTGTCGTAAGTACAAAGCAAAAATATGCCTTCTTCGTTTAAAAATTAATTTTCCGCTTCTTGAAACAAAAGAGGATAAAAATAAACAAAGCCCCGCTATTCTGGCCTCAGAAGGAACAGCGGAACCGACCGACCGCCATGTCATATTTACCCAATGGCGTGACTCAGATGCGTTATGGAGAGGCATGAACTCAGCGCACCGCTTTTCCCGTCGTTATCGGCTGTGCAGACGTTGGACTGCTACTTCTCGTGTTGGCAGCTTCCCAGTTGGCATAACGAAACTGAGTGCAGCCCGTTCAAGTCCTGCCACAAAGGTAAAAATCTCTGGCTGTACCAGGAATTGTACCCGGGTTCTCCACACGGCAGTCATCTACGCTGATAACGTTGATTTTTTCCATATTTTATTTTTGCCTTCGTTCTTTCGATCTCTTTCTTTGTTGTTATTTCGTCAGTAGTTCTGTGCGAATGGCGCATGTCTTTTGCGATTTCTTTGGATTAGAAACATTGTGGTGTCACCGCCAGACACCACACTTGCTAGGTGGTAGTTTAAATCGGCCGCGGTCCATGTAGTACATGTCGGACCCGCGTGTCGCCACTGTGATCGCAGACCTAGCGCCACCACCAAGGCAGGTCTCGTGATACGAGAGTGGACTCGACCCCAGTTGTACGAGAACCAAGCTACCGCCCAGTTGTACGCGAACCTAGCTATCGCCCAGTTGTACGAAGCCTTTCTCTCTCATTAGCCGAGAGACATAATAGCCATCAGAAGTTAATGGCTACGAACTAGCAAGGAGCCATTTGTATCAGTGCCTATAGCTTACGAGTATTCAAGAGAGATGTATTCCAAGGAATAAATAAAAGTTAAGTAAAAAGCATCTACATACTTTTCTTCTTATTCATTCATAAGTTCTCATGTTCCAGACTTCACGCCCGTCTGCTTATTGCCGTTCGTGCACCATCGGCCACAGCAGTAGTCAAGCTTTCTTTTTCAGCATTCCACTTCACAGTGTCGGTCCAGCTACCGATACTACATATGGCGACGAGTTAAAGAGTTTGTATTCCTTTGTTTGTACCATTGATGACGTTTCAAGTGTTCTGATTGTTTCTATTTAATTGTGTCATGGCTTCGCCACATTCTCCAGATGTACTGTCCGAATTTTATCGCTTGCAGAATCAGCAGACGCAGGCGTTACTGGATGCCCTGGGACAGCTCGTCCAGGGTCAACGTGCGCTGCACACCGATGCGGCCGCAGCCGCTTCACCGCTACCGCAGCCACAACCTGCCGTTGCACCGCCTTTTAGGCACTACGACCCGAACCACGAGACCTGGCAAGAGTGGTCTCGTCAGTTCGCCTTTCACATGGCTGCCTACAGAATTCAAGGTAATGAGCGGCAGCCGTTTTTGCTTTCTTGTGTCGGTGTGTCCACATACCGTGTGATAGTGAAATTGTTTCCCCGACGCGACGTAGCAACTCTGTCATACGAGGAAATTTTGTCTGCATTAGATGCCTATTTCAAAGACACAGTTAATGTGGTTGCAAAACGGTATACGTTTTTTCGTACAAAACGTACGGCCGGTCAAACTAATAGGGAGTGGGTAGCAACATTGCAAGGACTTACTAGGGACTGTGCCTTTGAATGTGACTGTGGTCTTTCTTATTCAGATACAATGGTGCGTGATGCAATTGCACAGAACGTTTCTGATGTTCGCATACGGGAGCAAATTTTGAAACTAGTTAATCCCTCCCTTCAACAAGTGATAGACATATTGGATAGACAGGACACACTGGACTGTGCTCAGGAATCTTTTGAAACTTCGCCAGCCGTGTGTAACATTAACCGGCCCGCTGGACGCGCTCCGCGGCCCGGTAACCGGGCCTCGCGCACGGACACACAGCGACCGCCGCGTGCTAAGCCAGGTGTGCCGCGCCAGCCCACAAATGTAGTGAAATCATGCCCGCGGTGTGCTACTAGACATTCGCGTGAACATTGCCCGTCACGCCAAGCTATTTGCTTTTTCTGCAATAAGAAAGGACATGTTCAAAGTGTTTGCCAGAAAAAGCTCAGATCCGACAATCACAATCATTCCAGGCCCTTTGCTTCGCGCCGGAATCGAACCAAGGACACTCAGGCTCGTGGACCTTCGCCTATGGACATTCATGTCGTTAATTCCACTTCGTCCAGTGACACTTTCTCTAACAAAAACAGTGATCGTCCCACAAAAACTGTGCGTCGACGTCGCCGGAAATCACGTCAAGTAGCAAGTGATTCTGTACCAGTGTCTGTTCCAATTGCACAAAACAGTCGCTCTTGTCGTCAGCAGGACAATAAACTTTTTGTGGACTTAGACTTTGAAGGCAAAGTGATACCATTCCAGCTCGATACCGGAGCTGCAGTTTCATTGCTCAATCACGACACGTACAAACAACTGGGCGCACCTCCGTTGCGTGCCGCACATGTTAAGCTAACTACATATTCCGGACAGCAAATTCCTGTGTTAGGACAGTGCAGCCTTCTTGCAACATTCAAGGGACAAACAAAACTTGTGTCATTTTACGTTCTTCGTTCTTCTTCTGCAGTGAACTTATTTGGTCTAGATTTATTTAAGTTGTTTAACATGTCTATTGTAAATCAGGTCCTATCAGTGAATCAGACTGTGCCTACAGACAGTGTTTCTCGGCTGTGTGACGAATTTGCAGACATTTTTGCACCGGGCTTAGGTTGCGCTAAAAACTATGAAGCACATTTAGAACTGAAGGTAAACGCGCAACCGAAATTTTTCAGGGCGCGCAATGTTCCCCACGCATTGCGTGATGAGGTCGCAAGAACGTTACACGATCTCGAATCACAGGGTGTAATTGAACGTGTGCAAGCTTCTCTCTGGGCCTCACCCTTAGTCATTTTGCCAAAACCTTCCGGAAAATTGAGACTTTGCGTGGACTTCAAGGCCACAGTGAATCCACAGCTAGTGACTGCTACTTTTCCTTTGCCCCGCCCGGAAGATCTTTTTGCTAAACTGTGCCCGGGAAAATATTTTTCAAAGTTGGACCTCGCCGATGCGTACTTGCAAATACCGGTGGACGACGAATCCCAGCGCGTATTGGTGGTTAACACGCATCTTGGATTGTACCGCTTCAAAAGACTGCCATTCGGGTGTGCATCCGCCCCTGCCTTGTTTCAGCAATATTTACAAACTATTTGTGCGTCGGTCCCTACTGCAGCAAACTATCTGGACGATATAGTGATCTCCGGACAGACAGAAGAAGATCATCTTGCGAATTTACGCACATTATTTCAGGTCTTGCGGCAAAATGGTCTTCGCTTGAGGAAGGACAAATGTGTGTTTTTTGCTCGTGACTTACCATACCTGGGACATGTCATTAATGCCCAAGGCATACATCCGAGTCCAGAGCACCTCCGTGCCATACAAGAATTGCCTTCCCCTCAAAATGTGAAACAGCTACAGAGTGTGTTGGGTAAACTTAATTATTACAATAAATATGTGCGCAATGCCTCTTCCATTTCAGCTCCGCTTCATCGCTTACGCCGTAAAGGTGTTCCGTTCGTCTGGACGACGGAATGCGAACGCGCCTTTCGCCAGTTGAAATCGGCGTTGCTTTCTAATACTTGCCTTACGCCATTCGATCCTCAGAAACCCCTTTTGTTGATGGTAGATGCATCGGATTTCGGGATCGGTGCTGTGCTTGCGCACAAAGTTGGCTCGCATGATCGCCCTATTGCCTTTGCGTCCAAATTGCTCTCGTCTGCGCAAAGAAATTATTCACAGATAGAGAAAGAAGCTTTGGCTCTCGTGTTTGGTGTTACTAAGTTCCATGATTTCTTGTATGGTCGTCACTTTACCATCATCACAGACCACAAACCTTTGACATCGCTTTTTCATCCGACCAAGCCTGTACCTCCACGTACAGCGCAGAAATTCATTCGCTGGTCTATTTTCCTCTCGCAGTACCGCTACGATATCTTGTATCGGTCCACTGCTAAGCACGGAAACGCCGATGCGTTGTCCCGTTTGCCTGTTGCTGAGGATAAAGCATTCGATTCTTCCGAACTTGCTTGCATGTTCATTGATTCGGAAACCGATGCAGTGGTCGAATCGTTTCCGATTGATTTTCGTCGTGTCGCTACAGCCACAGCTGCTGACCCTGTCCTTGCTACTGTTTTACGTTTTGTTGCTACGCAATGGCCTTTGTCAAAGTCTCGGATCGAGGATCCGTTGGTTCGCCGATTTTTTGCTCACAAGGACAGACTTTTTGTTCGACGTGGTGTTTTGTTGTTGCGTTCTGATAATGATCAGTCCAGAGTCGTGGTCCCACGTTCGTTGCAGTCCTCTGTTTTACGGCTTCTTCACCAAGGACATTGGGGTATAGTGCGAACGAAACAACTTGCTCGTCAGCACTGTACTTGGTTCGGAATCGATGCTGCGATTACGAATATGTGTTCTTCGTGCCCGGCGTGTGCCGAACAACAGTCCGCACCGCCGCGGAAAGTCTTTGCGTGGCCAAAAGCCACTTCCCCTTGGCAACGCTTGCACATTGATTTTGCTGGTCCATTCTGGAATGCTCGATGGTTGGTTCTGGTCGACGCCTTCAGTAATTTTCCTTTTGTTGTCCGGATGTCTTCCACGACGTCCTCCGCCACCATCCAAGCGTTGTCTGCTATCTTTTGCATTGAAGGTCTTCCGCAGACTATTGTTTCCGACAATGGCCCACAATTCATGTCCGCAGAATTTCAGTCATTCTGCCAGGCCAATGGTATTCAACATCTGACATCCGCGCCGTTTTCGCCTCAATCCAACGGTGCCACTGAACGATTGGTCCGGACTTTCAAGTCACAGATGTTGAAATTGAAAGAGTCGCATTCTCGGGAGGACGCATTGTTGCTCTTTTTGTCTTCGTATCGCTCTCAGCCCCGAGATGGGCGCTCGCCGGCTGAGTTGCTCCACGGTCGTCCTCATCGCACCTTGATGTCTTTGCTGCATCCGCCGCATCAGATTCCTGTGCAGCGGCAGACTCCTGCTTTTGCTCCAGGCGACGTTGTATTTTATCGCAACTATCGAGGTTCACGGCGTTGGCTCGCAGGGCGCATTCTTCGCTGCCTCGGCCGCGCGATGTATTTGGTTTTGGGGGCCTCTGGTGAGGTGCGTCGGCATCTCAATCAGCTGCGCCTCTGTCGTCGCTCGGGTTCTGCCGCTCCCCGTCTGCTTTCAGCGACGGTGCCGTCCGGTCAGCGCCCTGGGGACCCATCTACTGGCTCGCCTCATCCCCAGGTGTTACCGACGATGCCTTCCATTTTGCCCCATGGCGACGCGCCGCCGCCGCCGCCGCCGCCGCCGCCGCAGCAGCAGCAGCAGCAGCCGCCGCCGCCGCCGACCGCATTCGACGCTTCGTTGCAGCCGCCAGGCGCCTCCCAGGGTCACGCGCCGCCGATCGCTTCCCGTGACCAGCTGTCCTCCGCCATGGAACTCCCGACCGCTCCGGACCACATGACGTCTTCGCGCGTCGGCTACCCCGACGCAATGGAGGTCGACCCTTCACTCCCTCCTGTCTCTTTACGGGCGCATACACCGCATGTTGGCGTGCACCCTGGACTAGTTTTGCAGGCGTTTCCTAGCTCCCCTCGGACCGGATGGCCGGGTGCGGGTGGCACAGCCTCGCCTGTTGTTAGGCTCCCCACCTCATCGCATACGTCAACATGTGGTCCTCCCCACGGCGGGCGGAAGCCTTATTACACGACCGTTCGCCGATTTGCGGGGGAGGAATGTGGTGTCACCGCCAGACACCACACTTGCTAGGTGGTAGTTTAAATCGGCCGCGGTCCATGTAGTACATGTCGGACCCGCGTGTCGCCACTGTGATCGCAGACCTAGCGCCACCACCAAGGCAGGTCTCGTGATACGAGAGTGGACTCGACCCCAGTTGTACGAGAACCAAGCTACCGCCCAGTTGTACGCGAACCTAGCTATCGCCCAGTTGTACGAAGCCTTTCTCTCTCATTAGCCGAGAGACATAATAGCCATCAGAAGTTAATGGCTACGAACTAGCAAGGAGCCATTTGTATCAGTGCCTATAGCTTACGAGTATTCAAGAGAGATGTATTCCAAGGAATAAATAAAAGTTAAGTAAAAAGCATCTACATACTTTTCTTCTTATTCATTCATAAGTTCTCATGTTCCAGACTTCACGCCCGTCTGCTTATTGCCGTTCGTGCACCATCGGCCACAGCAGTAGTCAAGCTTTCTTTTTCAGCATTCCACTTCACAGTGTCGGTCCAGCTACCGATACTACAAACATCAGACAACTTTTTTTTTTAATTGCAGAGGGGGGTCAGTAAATTGACCCAACACATACCAGCATTCTGATAACATGTACAAAACAATTCAGATGCGCTTCGACGCTATAACTCTTATGGGAACAAGTGTGTACTGTCCAATCTGACATTGTACTCTACTGGCCATTAAGGTACACCAAGAAGACATGCAGATAATAAAAGGATATTCATTGGACAAATATATTATACTACAACTGACATGTTGGGTGCATAGATCCTGAGAATTCAGTACCCACAACAACCACCTCTGGCCGTAATAACGGCCTTGAGACGCCTGGGCATTGAGTCAAACAGAGCTTGGATGGCGTGTACAGGTACAGCTGCCCACGCAGCTTCAGCACGATACCACAGTTAATCAAGAGTAGTGACTGGCGTATTGTGACGAGCCAGTTGCTCGGCCACCATTGACCAGACGTTTTCAATTGGTGAGAGATCCGGAGAATGTGAAGGCCAGGACAGCAGTCGAATATTTTCTGTATCCAGAAGGGCCCGCACAGGACCTGCAACATGCGCTCGTGCATTATCCTGCTGAAATGTAGGGTTTCGCAGGGATCGAATGAAGGGTAGAGCCTCGGGTCATAACACATCTGAAATGTAACGTCCACTGTTCAAAGTGCCGTCAATGCGAACAAGAGGTGGTGCAACCAATGGCACACCATACCATCACGACGGGTGATACGCCAGCATGGAGATGACGAATACACGCTTCCAATGTGCCTTCACCGCGATGTCGCCAAACACGGAAGCGACCATCACGATGCTGTAAACAGAACTTGGATTCATCCGAAAAAATGTTTTGCCATTCGTGCACCCATGTTCGTCGTTGAGTACACCATCGCAGGCGCTCCTGTCTGTGATGCAGCCTCAGGGGTAACAGCAGCCATGGTCTCCGAGCTGATAGTCTATGCTGCTGCAAACGTCGTCGAACTGTTCGTACAGATCGTTGTTGTCTTGCAAACGTCCCCATCTGTTGACTCAGGGATCGAGACATGGCTGCACGATCCGTTACAGCCATGCGGATCAGACGCCTGTCATCTCGACTGCTAGTGATACGAGGCCGTTGGGAACCAGCACGGTGTTCCGTATTACCCTCCTGAACCCACAGATTCCATATTCTTCTGACAGTCGTTGGATGTCGACCAACGTGAGCAGAAATGTCGTGATGCGATAAACCGCAGTCGCGATAGGCTGCAATCCGACCTTTATCAAAGTCGGAAACGTGATGGTACGCATTTCTCCTCCTTACACGAGGAATAACAACAACGTTTCACCAGGCAACGCCGCTCAACTACTGTTTGTGTATGAGAAATCGGTTGGAAACTTTCCTCATTGCAGCACGTCGTAGGTGACGCCACCGGCGCCAACCTTGTGTGAATGCTCTGAGGAGCTAATCATTTGCATATCACAGCATCTTCTTCCTGTGGGTTAAATTTCACGTCTGTAGCACGTCATCTTCGTGGTGTAGCAATTTTAATGGCGATTAGTGTAACATAAAATAGAAAAAAGAATTTATTTTACAAAATACCTTTACAGGGCATCAATATACGCTCCGTTATCTCCTTTGACAGTTTCCCAATCTTTTGGTAACTTATATATTCTGCATAGGACACCCTCATTGTTGAATTGTCTGATAGGGGGCCTTCGTTGTTATCTGATTACTGGGGTTCCCTCACTGAAAGCTTCATCGAATGTATCAAAACGTTTTCCACAGAATTGTTTCTTCAATTGGGAAAGCAAATCAAAGTTTTATGGGTGCATGTCAAGACTTTATGTTGTGTGGAAAAGTATTTCCCATCCATATTTGTCGAGCATTTCTCTCACTGGTACCGCAAAATGCGGTCTTGCATTGTCATGCAAAATGAGGACACCAGCTGCAAGCATGTCAGGTCTTCTTTGACGAATTTTCTGGCGCAAAACATTTTGCAGAAACAGCTTGTAGTATGCGCTCCCTATTTGTAGCTAAGACTCCAAGTCAGACGCAAACATGATTATCAGATTCACCTCTGATTGCTATCGGAGGATTTTTTTCAGACGAGGAGAGTCGGAACTTTTCCATTGTGGCGACTAACACTTCAGTTCTGGCTCAAAATCTTGTATCCATATTTCAACAAGTGCAATAATCCTTTTCAGAACTGCTCTCATTCTGTTCGATAACGTTGGAGCAATTCTGTACAATTCTTTTGCGACCTGATTCCTGCTCTTCACTCAGATCATGCGGAACCCATATAGCACATCTTTAACATTTCAGTTTTGACTGTGTGAAAGAAAAGAACAGACATTCTGGACTCACGTCCAATTTCCTCAGATGTTTTTCGTCGATCGTCTCCCAAAATGTCATTAGCAATAACCTAGAGGTGTAGTCTGTTGCAGTTATTGGCCTTCCACATCTTGGGCTATTCTCAGTGCTTACCCGACCGTCACGGAAAAAAACAGACAACCGTGATACTGTGCTACGATCCAGTACATTATTCCCACACGCTTCTCTCAAAGCGACGTAAATTTCCGCTGGGTTCTTTCCAAGTAGGGTTTCAATTTTGATGTAGGTATGCTCGTGACTATGCGTAATCAGACCTGACTCGGTTTCAGCGTCCATTTCTAAACTGAATTACTCCACAGCCACTCGAACCAGCAAACACATATAGGACCGTCACGCCTAAAGTCTCGCTGACATAAATTTCAACTTGATCACGGCACCCTAACGGTCGCTCATGCAGAGTGTCCAGGACTTATTGAAATTACCTCCGTCTCAGAATAAAATTGTTGGAAAAGAACATAAATCAATTTTTCACTTAAGTAATGATTAAATGCCGGAATACTTCATCCCAAGATACAAAAGGTTGTTGTTTGTTGTTGTGGTCTTCAGTCCTGAGACTGGTTTGATGCAGCTCTCCATGATACTCTATCCTGTGCAAGCTTTTTCATCTCCCAGTACCTACTGCAACCTACATCCTTCTGAATCTGCTTAGTGTATTCATCTCTTGGTCTCCCTCTACGATTTTTACCCTCCACGCTGCCCTCCAATACTAAATTGGTGATCCCTTGATGCCTCAGAACATGTCCTACCAACCGATCCCTTCTTCTGGTCAAGTTGTGCCACAAACTTCTCTTCTCCCCAATCCTATTCAATACTTCCTCATTAGTTATGTGATCTACCCATCTAATCTTCAGCATTCTTCTGTAGCACCACATTTCGAAAGCTTCTATTCTCTTCTTGTCCAAACTATTTATCGTCCATGTTTCACTTCCATACATGGCTACACTCCATACGAATACTTTCAGAAAAGACTTCCTGACACTTAAATCAATACTGGATGTTAACAAATTTCTCTTCTTCAGAAACGCTTTCCTTGCCATTGCCAGCCTACATTTTATATCCTCTCTACTTCGACCATCATCAGTTATTTTGCTCCCCAAATAGCAAAACTCCTTTACTACTTTAAGTGCCTCATTTCCTAATCTAATTCCCTCAGCATCACCCGACTTAATTAGACTACATTCCATTATCCTTGTTTTGCTTTTGTTGATGTTCATCTTATATCCTCCTTTCAAGACACTGTCCATTCCATTCAACTGCTCTTCCAAGTCCTTTGCTGTCTCTGACAGAAGGTTGTAGACTCAGAAAATGTCATATATAGCAGAAATAAGTTGAATGATGTACAGTGACGGTTAAGAGAGTTAAAGAAAGTTAGTTTTAAATTACTATTACAAAACTGATTAGTGCCTAATTTATACACTGCTGAAAAGAAGTAGGGGCACATAATTTCAGGCGTCTGCCATACACCACTGAGCAATAACTGAAAATTGGGTATGTTAGCAAATCATATCTTTATCTTTCACAATTTAAGTACATAACGAAACGTCATTACATCCTCAATCGCTTACATAAAAAGAAGCAGTCAATAACGCGAGACGGTTAGGTGTCTAAAAGAAAGTGGAAACAATCACTCATCCTCGGTGTTATTCATTCGACTTTCAAAAATGGTTCAAATGGCTCTGAGCACTATGGGTTTAACATCTATGGTCATCAGTCCAATAGAACTTAGAACTACTTCAACCTAACTAACCTAAGGACATCACACACATCCATGCCCGAGGCAGGATTCGAATCTGCGACCGTAGCGGTCACGCGGTTCCAGACTGAATCGTCTAGAACCGCACGGCCACACCGGCCGGCATTCGACTTTGAGAGCTTCAATAACATGAATGCCCTCCCTGAGCGCTTACCAATGCCCGACACCTACGAGGCATCCTGCGTATAAATCATCAGAGTTAACCTGCGACATCCATTCCATTCTTCACTGAGATCCCTTGAGAGATTTTGGAGAGTCTGTGGTGGAATAGGACGGCCACGAACACTTCTATCAAGCATGCCCCACATACGCAAGATGGTCTTAGTGCGGGACTCACTCCAGGTCATCCCATTTCTCCAACCTCCAGCCATGGAGAGACACCCCTGCTGACACCCACCATATAGGCCCTTGCATTAAGACTTCAAGGCCACCACATGGTCCAACAGAATCAGTTGGATGCACTTCCTGACGGTGAGGCGACCAGGGACAGCTACAAGATCCATATGGCATCGAGGCTGAAGTCCTTCCACAACATCATAAAGTCTTCGAAATCTGTCGGTTTTCTGGACAACATTTGGCTGGTACCGTTCGCCATGATTCTCCGCACACGAACGCCGCCATCACATAGAGTCAGAGGTTATCTGGGTTAGTCTGTGAAAAACAGGTTTTGCTACTTACGAAGTTTCCAATTGACACGGGAAAGGCAGAACTGAAGGCGAACTGCAAGATGTTGTCGTGTCAAGCGAGGTACTCCAATATGACGTTTCGGTCGTAAGATCCATTCACATAGGACACGGCGGCTGCAGTTACCCTTCTGAGGTCGCCCTGCAGTGCTCCGGCGGTGTCCGTACGACGCCACAACTCGGAGATGGCCACATATCTATCATCACGTGCGGTTGTACCATGTCGGATATCTTATCCAATTCGAATTTTGTACTCACCACTAACCCTGAAGCGTGTTCACAACCTACGGACGATACATGGTCAGTCATTGTCATTTGCAGCCACGCGACCGGAGGTACATCCTTTTTGGATCAGCCAGTCCACCGTTGCAACTTGCACTGCAGTAAGGTGTCGCATTGCATGACTTTGGATGAAAACAACGTCCACAAATGACAACTGCCATCTGCAGGTATGTAGAGTATGTAGAGTAGTAACAGTGCTCACTTCATTCTGACACTGAAATACATAACACAGCCTGTAGGTGGCGAATGACTTTCATTGTTGCATTAGAAGCGAAATGTCAATCCACGCAGAATGACCACTGGTACTGCTTGTATCAAAATGGATTTAACGTGTTAAACGTTAGTTGGTACAAGCGAGCCCCTAATTCATTTGAAGAATGCGTAAATGCATAAATTTTCGAGTTATTTCATTACCTAAGTACAGTCAGTTGTAATTAGTAATAAGTATAGCATCTTATCCCAGGTAACAATGACGTGAGGGTAATGACAGACTCTACGCACAAAATCACAATTACACAAAACGGCTGCGTTGTTATTATTATTACAAAAATTAAAATAAACAGTAGTGGGACTGCCTTTTGGTTGGTATTGAAACGTCCCCTTTGAACAATTATACATAACTGTGCATAAACTGACACACAATATTTTTAGCGCAACGCTATCTGGCTTTCAAAAATCCCTACTAAAGAATGGCCCTGACTAACATTAACCTATACGTTTCACAAATCACTCACCTCACAAAAATCTTCGTTACTCGAACTACTGCAATACAGCGAGCGCCACTACTGCCAGCTAAATAAAAGATTCAAACTACTGAAGGCACTAACTACTGAATGACAAAGTTAGCAAATGAAAGATTTTTAGTAGAGAACAAACAATGTATTTACCTTAATAGTGTTCAAAAGTCATAATATGTATAGCAGTTCATGACATCCCTTCTTGCAAATGTACTGTTTCTGATGGACACACGTCCAGATCACCCGCTCTCAAGTATCCGCCATCTCTCTTCCCCACATCCACCACTGCTGGCGGCTCACCTCCAAATGCACAATACTACGTGCTGTTAACAGCTAACTGCCCAACACTACAATAGCCAACAACAACGCAAACCAGCCACAGACTGCACGCAGAACAGCCAGTGATTTTCATACAGAGCGCTATGTATCGGTGGCGTTACCAATGAAAGAAACTAAATAGCCTACTTACATAGCCCCCATGCTCCCCACAAAAAATTTTGCAAATTGTTTTGGGCAGTGGCCAATAATGATTTGATAAAATTTGTCATAATTACAATAACAAAGATATCAAATGCACACACTTATTAATAGAATTTTGGTCAAAAACTAAAAAGCAAATTTTAGTTTTTGACCAAAATTCTATTAATAAGTGTGTGCATTTGATATCTTTGTTATTAAAAAGCAAATTTTAGTTTTTGTCCAAAATTCTATTAATAAGTGTGTGCATTTGATATCTTTGTTATTAAAAAGCAAATTTTAGTTTTTGACCAAAATTCTATTAATAAGTGTGTGCATTTGATATCTTTGTTATTGTAATTATGAAAAATTTTATCAAATCATTATTGGCCACTGCCCAAAACAATTTGTAAAATTTTTTGTGAGGAGCATGGGGGCTATGTAAGTAGGCTATTTAGGTTCTTTCATTGGTAACGCCACCGATACATAGCGCTCTGTATGAAAATCACTGGCTGTTCTGCGTGCAGTCTGTGGCTGGTTTGCGTTGTTGTTGGCTATTGTAGTGTTGGGCAGTTAGCTGTTAACAGCACGTAGTATTGCGCATTTGGAGGTGAGCCGCCAGCAGTGGTGGATGTGGGGAAGAGAGATGGCGGATACTTGAGAGCGGGTGATCTGGACGTGTGTCCATCAGAAACAGTACATTTGCAAGAAGGGATGTCATGAACTGCTATACATATTATGACTTTTGAACACTATTAAGGTAAATACATTGTTTGTTCTCTACTAAAAATCTTTCATTTGCTAACTTTGTCATTCAGTAGTTAGTGCCTTCAGTAGTTTGAATCTTTTATTTAGCTGGCAGTAGTGGCGCTCGCTGTATTGCAGTAGTTCGAGTAACGAAGATTTTTGTGAGGTGAGTGATTTGTGAAACGTATAGGTTAATGTTAGTCAGGGCCATTCTTTAGTAGGGATTTTTGAAAGCCAGATAGCGTTGCGCTAAAAATATTGTGTGTCAGTTTATGCACAGTTATGTATAATTGTTCAAAGGGGACGTTTCAATACCAACCAAAAGGCAGTCCCACTACTGTTTATTTTAATTTTTGTAATAATAATAACAACGCAGCCGTTTTGTGTAATTGTGATTTTGTGCGTAGAGTCTGTCATTACCCTCACGTCATTGTTACCTGGGATAAGATGCTATACTTATTACTAATTACAACTGACTGTACTTAGGTAATGAAATAACTCGAAAATTTATGCATTTACGCATTCTTCAAATGAATTAGGGGCTCGCTTGTACCAACTAACGTTTAACACGTTAAATCCATTTTGATACAAGCAGTACCAGTGGTCATTCTGCGTGGATTGACATTTCGCTTCTAATGCAACAATGAAAGTCATTCGCCACCTACAGGCTGTGTTATGTATTTCAGTGTCAGAATGAAGTGAGCACTGTTACTACTCTACATACTCTACATACCTGCAGATGGCAGTTGTCATTTGTGGACGTTGTTTTCATCCAAAGTCATGCAATGCGACACCTTACTGCAGTGCAAGTTGCAACGGTGGACTGGCTGATCCAAAAAGGATGTACCTCCGGTCGCGTGGCTGCAAATGACAATGACTGACCATGTATCGTCCGTAGGTTGTGAACACGCTTCAGGGTTAGTGGTGAGTACAAAATTCGAATTGGATAAGATATCCGACATGGTACAACCGCACGTGATGATAGATATGTGGCCATCTCCGAGTTGTGGCGTCGTACGGACACCGCCGGAGCACTGCAGGGCGACCTCAGAAGGGTAACTGCAGCCGCCGTGTCCTATGTGAATGGATCTTACGACCGAAACGTCATATTGGAGTACCTCGCTTGACACGACAACATCTTGCAGTTCGCCTTCAGTTCTGCCTTTCCCGTGTCAATTGGAAACTTCGTAAGTAGCAAAACCTGTTTTTCACAGACTAACCCAGATAACCTCTGACTCTATGTGATGGCGGCGTTCGTGTGCGGAGAATCATGGCGAACGGTACCAGCCAAATGTTGTCCAGAAAACCGACAGATTTCGAAGACTTTATGATGTTGTGGAAGGACTTCAGCCTCGATGCCATATGGATCTTGTAGCTGTCCCTGGTCGCCTCACCGTCAGGAAGTGCATCCAACTGATTCTGTTGGACCATGTGGTGGCCTTGAAGTCTTAATGCAAGGGCCTATATGGTGGGTGTCAGCAGGGGTGTCTCTCCATGGCTGGAGGTTGGAGAAATGGGATGACCTGGAGTGAGTCCCGCACTAAGACCATCATGCGTATGTGGGGCATGCTTGATAGAAGTGTTCGTGGCCGTCCTATTCCACCACAGACTCTCCAAAATCTCTCAAGGGATCTCAGTGAAGAATGGAATGGATGTCGCAGGTTAACTCTGATGATTTATACGCAGGATGCCTCGTAGGTGTCGGGCATTGGTAAGCGCTCAGGGAGGGCATTCATGTTATTGAAGCTCTCAAAGTCGAATGCCGGCCGGTGTGGCCGTGCGGTTCTAGACGATTCAGTCTGGAACCGCGTGACCGCTACGGTCGCAGATTCGAATCCTGCCTCGGGCATGGATGTGTGTGATGTCCTTAGGTTAGTTAGGTTGAAGTAGTTCTAAGTTCTATTGGACTGATGACCATAGATGTTAAGTCCCATAGTGCTCAGAGCCATTTGAACCATTTTTGAAAGTCGAATGAATAACACCGAGGATGAGTGATTGTTTCCACTTTCTTTTAGACACCTAACCGTCTCGCGTTATTGACTGCTTCTTTTTATGTAAGCGATTGAGGATGTAATGACGTTTCGTTATGTACTTAAATTGTGAAAGATAAAGATATGATTTGCTAACATACCCAATTTTCAGTTATTGCTCAGTGGTGTATGGCAGACGCCTGAAATTATGTGCCCCTACTTCTTTTCAGCAGTGTATAAATTAGGCACTAATCAGTTTTGTAATAGTAATTTAAAACTAACTTTCTTTAACTCTCTTAACCGTCACTGTACATCATTCAACTTATTTCTGCTATATATGACATTTTCTGAGTCTACAACCTTCTGTCAGAGACAGCAAAGGACTTGGAAGAGCAGTTGAATGGAATGGACAGTGTCTTGAAAGGAGGATATAAGATGAACATCAACAAAAGCAAAACAAGGATAATGGAATGTAGTCTAATTAAGTCGGGTGATGCTGAGGGAATTAGATTAGGAAATGAGGCACTTAAAGTAGTAAAGGAGTTTTGCTATTTGGGGAGCAAAATAACTGATGATGGTCGAAGTAGAGAGGATATAAAATGTAGGCTGGCAATGGCAAGGAAAGCGTTTCTGAAGAAGAGAAATTTGTTAACATCCAGTATTGATTTAAGTGTCAGGAAGTCTTTTCTGAAAGTATTCGTATGGAGTGTAGCCATGTATGGAAGTGAAACATGGACGATAAATAGTTTGGACAAGAAGAGAATAGAAGCTTTCGAAATGTGGTGCTACAGAAGAATGCTGAAGATTAGATGGGTAGATCACATAACTAATGAGGAAGTATTGAATAGGATTGGGGAGAAGAGAAGTTTGTGGCACAACTTGACCAGAAGAAGGGATCGGTTGGTAGGACATGTTCTGAGGCATCAAGGGATCACCAATTTAGTATTGGAGGGCAGCGTGGAGGGTAAAAATCGTAGAGGGAGACCAAGAGATGAATACACTAAGCAGATTCAGAAGGATGTAGGTTGCAGTAGGTACTGGGAGATGAAAAAGCTTGCACAGGATAGAGTATCATGGAGAGCTGCATCAAACCAGTCTCAGGACTGAAGACCACAACAACAAACAACAACCTTTTGTATCTTGGGATGAAGTATTCCGGCATTTAATCATTACTTAAGTGAAAAATTGATTTATGTTCTTTTCCAACAATTTTATTCTGAGACGGAGGTAATTTCAATAAGTCCTGGACACTCTGCATGAGCGACCGTTAGGGTGCCGTGATCAAGTTGAAATTTATGTCAGCGAGACTTTAGGCGTGACGGTCCTATATGTGTTTGCTGGTTCGAGTGGCTGTGGAGTAATTCAGTTTAGAAATGGACGCTGAAACCGAGTCAGGTCTGATTACGCATAGTCACGAGCATACCTACATCAAAATTGAAACCCTACTTGGAAAGAACCCAGCGGAAATTTACGTCGCTTTGAGAGAAGCGTGTGGGAATAATGTACTGGATCGTAGCACAGTATCACGGTTGTCTGTTTTTTTCCGTGACGGTCGGGTAAGCACTGAGAATAGCCCAAGATGTGGAAGGCCAATAACTGCAACAGACTACACCTCTAGGTTATTGCTAATGACATTTTGGGAGACGATCGACGAAAAACATCTGAGGAAATTGGACGTGAGTCCAGAATGTCTGTTCTTTTCTTTCACACAGTCAAAACTGAAATGTTAAAGATGTGCTATATGGGTTCCGCATGATCTGAGTGAAGAGCAGGAATCAGGTCGCAAAAGAATTGTACAGAATTGCTCCAACGTTATCGAACAGAATGAGAGCAGTTCTGAAAAGGATTATTGCACTTGTTGAAATATGGATACAAGATTTTGAGCCAGAACTGAAGTGTTAGTCGCCACAATGGAAAAGTTCCGACTCTCCTCGTCTGAAAAAAATCCTCCGATAGCAATCAGAGGTGAATCTGATAATCATGTTTGCGTCTGACTTGGAGTCTTAGCTACAAATAGGGAGCGCATACTACAAGCTGTTTCTGCAAAATGTTTTGCGCCAGAAAATTCGTCAAAGAAGACCTGACATGCTTGCAGCTGGTGTCCTCATTTTGCATGACAATGCAAGACCGCATTTTGCGGTACCAGTGAGAGAAATGCTCGACAAATATGGATGGGAAATACTTTTCCACACAACATAAAGTCTTGACATGCACCCATAAAACTTTGATTTGCTTTCCCAATTGAAGAAACAATTCTGTGGAAAACGTTTTGATACATTCGATGAAGCTTTCAGTGAGGGAACCCCAGTAATCAGATAACAACGAAGGCCCCCTATCAGACAATTCAACAATGAGGGTGTCCTATGCAGAATATATAAGTTACCAAAAGATTGGGAAACTGTCAAAGGAGATAACGGAGCGTATATTGATGCCCTGTAAAGGTATTTTGTAAAATAAATTCTTTTTTCTATTTTATGTTACACTAATCGCCATTAAAATTGCTACACCACGAAGATGACGTGCTACAGACGTGAAATTTAACCCACAGGAAGAAGATGCTGTGATATGCAAATGATTAGCTCCTCAGAGCATTCACACAAGGTTGGCGCCGGTGGCGTCACCTACGACGTGCTGCAATGAGGAAAGTTTCCAACCGATTTCTCATACACAAACAGTAGTTGAGCGGCGTTGCCTGGTGAAACGTTGTTGTTATTCCTCGTGTAAGGAGGAGAAATGCGTACCATCACGTTTCCGACTTTGATAAAGGTCGGATTGCAGCCTATCGCGACTGCGGTTTATCGCATCACGACATTTCTGCTCACGTTGGTCGACATCCAACGACTGTCAGAAGAATATGGAATCTGTGGGTTCAGGAGGGTAATACGGAACACCGTGCTGGTTCCCAACGGCCTCGTATCACTAGCAGTCGAGATGACAGGCGTCTGATCCGCATGGCTGTAACGGATCGTGCAGCCATGTCTCGATCCCTGAGTCAACAGATGGGGACGTTTGCAAGACAACAACGATCTGTACGAACAGTTCGACGACGTTTGCAGCAGCATAGACTATCAGCTCGGAGACCATGGCTGCTGTTACCCCTGAGGCTGCATCACAGACAGGAGCGCCTGCGATGGTGTACTCAACGACGAACATGGGTGCACGAATGGCAAAACATTTTTTCGGATGAATCCAAGTTCTGTTTACAGCATCGTGATGGTCGCTTCCGTGTTTGGCGACATCGCGGTGAAGGCACATTGGAAGCGTGTATTCGTCATCTCCATGCTGGCGTATCACCCGTCGTGATGGTATGGTGTGCCATTGGTTGCACCACCTCTTGTTCGCATTGACGGCACTTTGAACAGTGGACGTTACATTTCAGATGTGTTATGACCCGAGGCTCTACCCTTCATTCGATCCCTGCGAAACCCTACATTTCAGCAGGATAATGCACGAGCGCATGTTGCAGGTCCTGTGCGGGCCCTTCTGGATACAGAAAATATTCGACTGCTGTCCTGGCCTTCACATTCTCCGGATCTCTCACCAATTGAAAACGTCTGGTCAATGGTGGCCGAGCAACTGGCTCGTCACAATACGCCAGTCACTACTCTTGATTAACTGTGGTATCGTGCTGAAGCTGCGTGGGCAGCTGTACCTGTACACGCCATCCAAGCTCTGTTTGACTCAATGCCCAGGCGTCTCAAGGCCGTTATTACGGCCAGAGGTGGTTGTTGTGGGTACTGAATTCTCAGGATCTATGCACCCAACATGTCAGTTGTAGTATAATATATTTGTCCAATGAATATCCTTTTATTATCTGCATGTCTTCTTGGTGTACCTTAATGGCCAGTAGAGTACAATGTCAGATTGGACAGTACACACTTGTTCCCATAAGAGTTATAGCGTCGAAGCGCATCTGAATTGTTTTGTACATGTTATCAGAATGCTGGTATGTGTTGGGTCAATTTACTGACCCCCCTCTGCAATTAAAAAAAAAAGTTGTCTGATGTTTCTAATCCAAAGAAATCGCAAAAGACATGCGCCATTCGCACAGAACTACTGACGAAATAACAACAAAGAAAGAGATCGAAAGAACGAAGGCAAAAATAAAATATGGAAAAAATCAACGTTATCAGCGTAGATGACTGCCGTGTGGAGAACCCGGGTACAATTCCTGGTACAGCCAGAGATTTTTACCTTTGTGGCAGGACTTGAACGGGCTGCACTCAGTTTCGTTATGCCAACTGGGAAGCTGCCAACACGAGAAGTAGCAGTCCAACGTCTGCACAGCCGATAACGACGGGAAAAGCGGTGCGCTGAGTTCATGCCTCTCCATAACGCATCTGAGTCACGCCATTGGGTAAATATGACATGGCGGTCGGTCGGTTCCGCTGTTCCTTCTGAGGCCAGAATAGCGGGGCTTTGTTTATTTTTATCCTCTTTTGTTTCAAGAAGCGGAAAATTAATTTTTAAACGAAGAAGGCATATTTTTGCTTTGTACTTACGACAAATTTTTCGAAACAGCAACCAGGCCTTTATGACTATATTACGATAATCACTACAGGAACAATTACTTACGCTGTGGAACTGACCGTGGTGGCTCGGCGACAGGTTTAATTTTACTATAGTCCTTTCTTGTTTTTAAATTCATTTCCAACACGCAGTCATTTGCACTAAATTTAGCAAAAGAATCTCATATTTTTAACTGAAACTTCATGTTTTTAACTATAACTTATTAAGAGAAGAGACAGTAACTTCGGCTGAAGATATGTATTTTCCCATCTTAGTTTTGTTTCGGAACCGATTACCTTATTTTAGAACTGTTAGAATTACGATCACATGGTCATTATGATTTTACCATCGGTGTGTAGGGATGTTACCGCGGCTGTCGTCTGGTCTTATCACTGAATAAAATGTTAGTTTGTCGACTTGAGTATGAGCAAACGAATTTCATATTCAGTTATATAAATATGTAGCAGTTTGTAATGCTTCTTGTATACACCGATCGGCCAGAAGATTATGATCACCTACCTAATAGCTGGTATGTCGACCTTTGACACGGATATCAGCGGCGACGCGTCGTGGCGTGGATGTAATGAGGCCGTGGTCGGTCACTGGAGGGAGCTGGCGCCACATCAGCACAAACTACTCTGCTAATTCCCATAAATACCAGGGAGGTGGGTCATGAGCTCTGGCGCCACGTACAGTCACATTCCAGATGAGTTCGATGGGGGTTCAGATCTGGCAAGTTTGGGGAAGGAACATGAACAGGATCTCGCCACTGTCTTCTTTGAACCACTCCGTCACACTCCTGGCCTTGGGACATGGAGCATTTTCTTGCCGAAAAATGCTGCAGTCGAGAAATACGATTGTAATGAATTGCTGTACGTCGTCTGCAAGCAGTGTAAGGTACTACTTGGCCGTCATGGTGTTTTTCTCGAGTTCCACAAGGACCCTTGGATGTCTCCGTGAATTTCCCAACAGCAGCTTGTCTCCCTCACGTCGTACAGGTGACAAGGAACTTTTACCCTGCAAGACGACGGATTCGCGCCCTCCCATCTGCATGATGAAGAAGATATCGGGATTCATCAGGCCATGAAACGCTCCACCACTGCGCCAACGTTCAGTGCCGACGGTCACGTGCTCATTGCGATCTTTGTTGCCGATGTTGTCATTGGCACGTGCGTGGGTCGTCGGCTGTGGAGGCCCATCGTTAGGAGTGTTCGGTGCACTGTGTGCTCAGATTCACTAGTACTCTGCCCGCATTATAGTCTGATGTTGGTTTCGCCATAGTTCGCCACCAGTTCTGTTTCACTGGTCTACCCATCCTACGACGTCCGACATCTGTAATGAGGAGTGTGGCCGCCCAACCCCACAACGTCTGCACATAGTTTCACAGTGTATTGAAGACATTCACCACAGCGCTCCTCGAATACCCGACAAGTCGTGCAGTTTCCGAAATCCTCTTGCCGAGTCTCCGGGCCAGCACAGTCTGCCCCCGGTCAAACTCAGATTGCGTGGCTTCCACATTCTACACACGGACAGCGTGCTCGCTGATGCTAGATGCACCATGCGTGTGTCTGATTGTTGTTGATGTGGTCTTCAGTCCAGAGACTTGTTTGATGCAACTCTGCCGGCTGGTGTGGCCGTGCGGTTCTAGGCGCTTCAGTCTGGAACCGCGTGACCGCTACGGTCGCAGGTTCGAATCCTGCCTCGGGTATGGATGTGTGTTATGTCCTTAGGTTAGTTAGGTTTAAGTAGTTCTAAGTTCTAGGGGACTGATGACCACAGATGTTAAGTCCCATAGAGCTCAGAGCCATTTTGATGCAACTCTCCATGCTACTCTAATCTGTGCAAGCCTCTTTTTCTCCGAATAACTACTGCAACCTACATCCTTCTGAAGCTGCTAAGAATATTCCTTCCACGATTTTTACCCTCCATGCTTTCCTCCAAGACATTTAGTGATCGCTTGATGCCTCAGGCTGACCAGTATATAAACGTAGACTCCGTCCACAAACCGTGGCAGGCTCCTCGGTACCGACAGACCGCCGTCATTCTTTGCAATGACTTCAGGGATGCGGTATGGAGCGGTGTTGGGTCAATACAGAGCTCTCCTGACGTTGCTTGGTTGCGTGATGTGGAGCCGCTACTACTCAGCCAAACAGCCCCTCTATTGATACGGCTGAGTGCACTGCATTCCAGTCCTCACAAGAGGGAAAAATCCATGTTAGTGTAGGGAGTCGAAACCAGGAACACCGCATGGCTAATCACTGTGCTACGAAGGCGGCACTGAATGTGAAGCTGGGTCAAGAATGAGATCCTCGTTAGCTAATTTTATTAGTTAGCAAATTTCATAGCTCATAAACTTATTTAAGGTGAGACTATTCCTTAAAATTAGTTGCAGAGAATGCACTTGTGGGGACAGAGACATGTCAGAAATTCCTGAGGAAATATAAGGCATACACTAAGGAGGTGGCTCACAAGGCGCCCTTTCGATTAATCTTTGAGTAGACTATTGATCGGTAGCTGATAACCTTACTACGCAGGTTTAATAAGGGGACATAAGATTTAATGACGATCTTCGCCTTCCGTCTTGGGTTCGTTTATTCAACACCAGAGCGTCACAGAGTTGTTCATCGAACTCCGATAGCGAATGTCGGAGGATATGCTTTGCGCTTCACGGAGAGGCTTGTTCTTGGTTTTCCGAGAACGTACGTTCGAAAAGAGTAGAAAAAAAGACGCTACTTTCCCGACACATATCTCACACAATGATCGTTTCAATAGTTAAGTAAATTACACCTCATATTTCAGCTCACACGAAGGAAAGAAACGTGAAGGAAGTACTTTGGAAAAGAAGAGGAAGGTTTGACACTGCCAGTGAGTTTACTGACTTTGTTTGCTCTTAGCTGGAATACGGGCAAGCCGTTCCTTAGCGAGATGGCCCACGGTGATGAGCTTAGCGCACCGCACGAAGGGATTAGGTGACGTAAAATGGCAGGGGAAATCTGTAACTACAAGCGGATCTGTGACCAAGTGGCACTTCCAGCTGCTGATAATAATACAGGTAACGTGTTCGCAGCTGCCAACAAGGGAAACCTCCAACTATAGAATGAAACGACCACAAAATTTGTGCTGGATCGAGACCCAAATCCGGATTTCACCTTTCTCGTGAGCATTCGCCTTTTTAGATTAGGAACAAGGTATACCAAATCCTTCATTAACAACGTGTGGGGTCAATAAACGTTCGTGCATCAACTGAAAGTAAGCTAAGAGGTCTGACGCCATAGACAACGATGGGCCAAGGGAAGAAGGGACGGGGGCGGAGTAAAACTGGCAGGCATCCTCCCACTCGGCTGCCGGTGAATGGAGGGCAGAGGGGACAGAGGTCGACATCAGAGACTTGGGTGCGGTGTCTACGGCAACACCACTTGGCAGGAGTGCTCGAAAGGAAGGAGGAAGCTGAAGAGGGAGTGACAGCAGAACTGGTGGGGGGGGGGGGGGGGGGGGGAAGGGGGATGCCCGGCTTAGCCTGCCACAGTTCATAAAAGAAATGGCCGCACGTCCATGCGTCTACCCCAATGTGGGGTACGATATAGAAATGTAGCTGATTGAATCTCGGGTATAAACTGAGGAAATAAGAGTGCTGACTTCGTGTGACACAGTCCAGCTGAGTGGGGCTCACGTAAGGATCCTGCAGAGAGGTAATGCTTTATCGCCATCTGTGTACATTGATGGTCTGTCCGTTACCTCATACAATAGCATGATTTTTTTGTGGCCTGTAAATGAGTGTCCTGAGAATGGAAAAAAAAGTCTACAGGTCGATCGCGTCCAAAAGAACGTATGGGTAGCAGACAACGAACGAACCGTCGACGAAGTTTCCAGATGTCACTGGTGTCAGCACAAGTCGGGTGGCAGGCGTCGTCGTCCATGAGGTGTTGAAAAGGAGTTCTGTGAGAAGTTTTCACTTCAAGATATTGTTAGGAACACTTCGAGAGAAACATACTAAATGTCCCTACCCCTGGTATGTGAGGTTAAAACTGGTTTCTAGAAAACGATGCACTGTAGGAAAAACAATGTTCCGAATAGAAATTGTCTTTATATATATTCGTCAAATTCCAACGGCTTTTGACATACAAGTTCTAAAAATCGATGATTTTCGATGAAATTCATTTTACATCACTCTTTTTTTCAAACAATTTCTTTTAGTGTCTCCCGCTATCGATTCACTGAAAAATTGTTGAGAATGACGTAGAGCATTAAATTTTCTTCATTTTGGAAGCCACTTTTGTCACATTATCTTCAAACAATCAAAAGTTACAGAATTTCTAAGATATACGTTCAATTTCGATGTTTCTCTAGATATGAGTATGTTGAGAGAATGTTGTCCTTTAAATACTGTGACCTGCTATCATGATAACAACATTTTAACAAAGGAAATAAAGTAACTGTATTTGGAAGACGGTTTATTACACATCACATAGTAAAAGTTTTTACTTGGACTGTTGATAACTCAAAAACGAAGAAAGAAAGTGAATTCAAGTCAACACCTTGGCTCTATTTTTGAGGTAGAGGGATTGAGGCTCACTTATCTTCATCTGTAACGGGAGACACCATCAAGGTCGCCGTCGACGGCACCTCAGGCCCCACGCCGGGGAAAGGGTTAACAATGGGGATGCCTCACGAGGAACCACAAAGGTTAGCCACCTGACTTCTTCCAAAAGATCAAGTGGATGGAAGTGGTGTTCTCACTTACTTCCTTTCTTTATCTTTAGTTCTCTTCAAACGTTCTTTAATCGTTGTAGAGACAGTTTTTTTGTCGGTGTTACGCATCGGTTTTCCATGATATTAGTTAATTTACACGGACGTTAACAGTGTGAGTGTAATGTGCACATCAGCTACTCGGCGTTTTGTGTGCGACGGAAGAATCGATGTACCAGGTGATGGTGTCTCTACAGTGACATAAAAAAGAATAGTATCACTTGTCAAGCTAGTAACGGGAGATGACAATAGCTCCTCTTTAGAAGGTTTGGACACCATTCTCATACATAATGAACGTCGAAACAAATATGCCCACCTACAGTCCATTAAGGCTCATTTAAAGAGACAGGCACCTCCAACGTCCTCTGAACCACCTCAGTCTGCTACTTTGTGACTCAAACAATTCAAAGTCGATTTCAAAACAAAATGTTTCTTTTGTGCCAAAAGTATTGAGGGTGAGCAAAAGAAGCGCAAGGAGAGACGAAGGAAGATATTTTGGGTTACTAACATCACAAAAGGACCAGACAAAACTGACATACAAGTAAGGAGTATGGATGCTGCTGTCAGTGAATATGATCAATGGGGAGATGAAGTTGTGGGACGTCTTTCCTCCTGAAGTGATTTAGTTCCGGATGAGGTTGTGTGTAACGATGAATATCAGTTGACTCTGCAAGGCCGTTACACCAGAAACCGTAAATATCCATATATGAAGATTATATTTCAAACGCAATGGATCAGGTTAATGATTTACTGGAGGGGAACAGCGACTGTCAGTTTACTGTAAACGAGATTATCAGTGGTACTACTGCGAACAAACCTGCGTGGAGAACTATCAAAACACAACTGTTGAAGAGGTGATTGCAGGATCCAGCAGATTCAAGGAACCAATAATTTTTTTAGGGATACTGGGTGCAAACTGCTAACGAGCACTTGGTATCATAACAATGAGAGCAATGAGAAAGAAGAGTGACTCAGGATCGTCCGAAGGCTGCTGAGATATTAAGACAAAGTATTCAGAGTGCAGTGTACAATTATAACACTTACCCCTTGATGAGGTTAAGTTAAAAAAATAAAAAAAAATTAAGGAAGTAGTGAGTTGCTGCTGGACACGCCATCACAAAAGTTGTTAGGCCTAGTAGCTCCTTTTCACCGATACTGTCAGGCATCTCCTTCCTGATCCATGGGAAATATGCCTCAAAGAACCTGACTGATGTTCTATTAAGTCTGAATTTCAGTTCATCATACAACGGACCACAAAAGCTGGAATTACCGGCGGCTGTCCATGCTCAGCTAACCTGCAAGCCAGCTGCATTCAACCATCTTCTCTTTTGATGACGTGAATTTCAATGTTTGCACCATAGAAAGGCTTAATACTTTCCACACTATTAATGGGATCAACTGTACCAACAGAGTCACGAGTCGTAGGAGATGATACAACGTTATGTCGTGACGCAGTTACAATTGGCAAACGAGCAACGGCACAAATGGAAACTTTACCATTCACAAATGTCAAACTGTCATGGAATGATTGCGCATTTCTTATTTCCCCAATGAATTCTACAATCAAGGTTCACATCGAAACAGTTGCAGTGGACCCGTTATTGCTGTTCCAGCTAATCTCCATTGCCAGCAAATCGGGCAAGGACTTGAAGAACTGTGTGCAATACGAATTTGCTCCCTACCACCTGGCATTCTTTAACGGAAGTAGAATGAGAAAGAGCAGAAAGTCAACACTATACGCTCTCTTTAAAAGAGGTGATGAGGACATTGATTTAACTACCTCTTAATTTGTTGCTGATGCGTAATTCCTATTCCACAAAATTGTTTGGTAAAAGAAAACAACTGTATCAACGAATTTGTGGTAGTTACGTTCGATTTCTGAAAAGTCACTACCATGGGAGAGGTTGAAAAGTGTCAAAGAAATAAGACATCATCAAAGAGAAAAGCATTAGGAAACAATTATGATATTGAGTTTCTCTAATCACTGTTGTCTGAAAATAATGCTACCATTTCCACATAGCAGGGGAGGGATGCCTAAATTGCTCTGGAGAGTTTATTTATTATAGTGTAAACAGTAACATATAAAATTATTGTGACAATGCTATCCTCAACTGCAAGATGTTGTCTTGGTACCTGATTTAAAGGATGGAAATACTTAGAAAACAAAACATTACACTTAATTTTCTGCATCTGGTTTCCTAATATATACCAGTTGTTGCATAAATCATATCACGCTTGTAAACTACACTGACGGAAAAACATCGCAGCACAAACAAATAATTAATGTAGAGTAATTTAATTTCGGAGTGTGATTGTCTAGGTCACACATTTAAGAGATTAATATCGGAAAAAATTACAAGTTAATGTAAGAGTGAGATGAGCCATTGAAAATTTGAAATGTTGGTACATTAGTAATCAGTGTAACCTCCAGAATATTAAATACAAGTATGCAGAAGCGCATGCGTAGTGTTGTACAGGTGCCGGGTGTCAGTTTGTTGGTCGGTCAATACAGGGCAGTTGATGTTGACTTTGGATGACCACGGAGTTGTCGTCCGGTGATGTCCCACATGAGCCCCATTGGAGACAAACCTGGCAATCGAGCAGGCCAAAGCAACAGGTCGACACTGCAGAGCATGTTGGGTATGTGGGTGAGCGCTATACTCTTGGGAAACAGCTGTGGAATGCTATTCATGGATAGCAGCACAACAGGCGGAATCACACATTTGAAGTCAGGGTGCATGGGATAATCAGTAGAGTGCTGCGGCCGCTGCCATACGAAATCGCATGTCCAATGTGTTTAACACGCAGACAGGTTGTTCGAGGCCTTCAACTGGGCTCCATCTAACCAACACATGACCATCGTTGGCACTGAGAGAGCACCAGCTTTCATTATAAAACACAAGAGACATTCACCCTGCCCGTCAATGAGCTCTCGCTTGACACCACTGAAACAGCAAATGGTAGTCGTTTTCACGTCAGTGTAATGCACGCTACAAGGTGTCCGACTCGAAGCTGTCCTTGGACTAACCAATTTTTTTACAGTTCGTTGTTTCACTATGGTGCCAACTGCTGCTCAAGTTGCTACTGCAAATGCAGTACAATGTGCCACGAGCACGATGGGCTTCCCTCTCGGTAATGAACATGGCCATCCGGAGACCGTTCATCTTGGGACCATACATTCTTGTGAACACAGCTGCCAGCAATCATGCACAGTGGCTACATTCCTGCCATGTTTTCCTGCAGTATCGTAGAAGACACGTTTAGCTTCTCGTAGCCTTGTTACGCGACCTCGAGGAAATCTAGTGAAGCGCTGATAATGGCATCCTTGTCCCCTTAAATGCGTTCTTGATTAACAACAAGGGCTACAGCGAGCACATAAAGCAAACCTGATTTGCATCCTTTTAGTTGTACTGCTAGCTCCACTCTTACGCTCTGGCACGAAATACGAACAGACATCATTTTTCAGATGCGGGAACACACATACCAAATTTCGTTAAAGTCGCACATCTCCTTGTTGGTGTTCCGATTTTTTTTCCATCAATGTACAAACCTGAGCCTAAAGATATGTCTTAGTCTAAGGAAATGTACTATATTTTTATTCTTACATCGCTCTTTGCAGGCTTTGCAATAGAACTTTTTCTCCCTCGCTCCACCACCCCGACACACCAGGGATGAGTCTCCATTTCGCATTTCAGGCCACTCATTATTCCTTCCATTCGAGTTTCCCCACACAACTCTCTAAGGAATGATGATTCCTCTGCTTTGTGAATGAGTTTCTGTGGTGGCTTCCCGTAGAGTCTGCTAAACGCTTATTTTGCACCAGTGGAGCTATAGTTCTAAATTCTTCCTCCTTTGCTTTGGTTACTTGCTGTGTTTTCCTCGGATTCGGCGATTTTTCTTGGGTAGACACCTTCGGCCCACCTTTTGCTTGCAATAGATTCTTATGGTTGGACGTTAATGGAGCAACCTGTTTCGTTCTATAATGTGGAACGCATGTTATTTTACATCCGACGTGCTTGCAGCTAAATAAAACTCATATGTGCTACGCATTCCATAACGTATTTCTATTGTCACACTGTAATATTAGGTTGGGGCATAAGATCGTTGTGCTTTTGTTTTGCATGTTCATATTCCAGTTGGTACGAGTTTGCTTAACGATTGTCATTTTTTATTTACAGTTCATTTTAGTTTTCATATTGCCATTTTGTCATCTGTAGATAATGAGTGAAGCTGTGGACACTAGAAAATGAAGTGCCATTTGGAGAAATTGGAACGTTTCCGAAATATTCTTCTGTTTTAAGTTTGGTAGCGGGGTGACAGCAGTGGAGGCGGTCAAAAACATTTGAACGCGTATGGGAATAATGTCATCGCAAAGAACACGGCAAGTATATGGTTTTCTACTTTTAAGGAGGATCATTTTGACATTAGTGACTCTTCACATTCAGGAAGTCCTTCAGGGTCTGACGAAGATCGTATAAACGCATTAATCCACACTGATACACGTCGGTGTTCCCAAGAACTGGCAAATATGGTCATTCCACCACCGCGTGACATTTTCGTACAATAGGGAGCGTTCAAAAATATGGTGTATGAGTATCGCATGCTCTAAACCAAAATCACAAAAATCAGCAGGTGGCCATATGCGCATCCCTGCTCACTCGTCATCAACTGGCTCGTCAAAATCATCGAACATTCCTATCTTGTATCGTTACTCGTGACGATAAATGATGTCTTTATGCTAACGTAAGGAAAAGAAACGAATGGTTTAGCCCAAGCATAGTAGCAACTCGCCTTACAAAGACCTGTGGAAATCCACAAAAGACAATGTTATGCATCTTGTGGAACAGCGATGACGTGGTGTACTGGGAATTGCCCCCCCCCCCCCCCCCCCAGATGTAACCATCACAGCTGACATTTATTGTCAACAGCCGAGACGTCTTACAGGCGCAGTCCAAGAAAAACAACCAGGAAAACTGCGTTGAAGTAGTGCTACTGCACGATAACTCTCACCTGCATTCTGCTAGACTGACCAGGAACAGTATACAGGAGTTGTGCTGAGAAGTCATTCCGCATTCACCTTATTACCTCATTCACCTGATCTTGTGCCTTCACCTTTTCCGCTCCCTAGGGAACAACCTACAACGAACCTGCTTTCCTCTTGAAAATGCGCTCCGAACACGACAAGTTCTCCACCTCAAAACCACGTGATTTGTACTGTTGCAGCATCGAAAAGTTACTCCAGCTGTTGTGAATAGTGTAGGAGAAATACTGTTGATGATTAAATACATTGTTATCCTCATGTGTTGCATTAATTACGGAGATCGCTACGAACTTATACACTAATCCAATATAAAATTTTTATTTAATTAATAACGTAAGATAAAGAAGAGATTAGGAAGTTCACCACATTATTTCTGAACATTATATTGTAATAATATTGGTAGACGTATTTTTAAAACTCTCTGTACGAGCACGTTTCTTAAACTGAGCTGGTACAGTATCGGAAAGCGACACGTTAGATGAGAACAACAACAAAACCAACGATGTCTTCAGACGACCTGTTCCTCAACACACAGAACTCACAGGTGACATACAGCTCCAAGAAGAACGTAGTCCAAGATGATCTAATTAAATGCCGGATATTACAAGACATACGAATTGGGCAGTTGTAGAAATTAAGAGCTGGTGCAATACAGGTTAATCTTCCCTGCAATATCGATTTCAAGTTAAAGAAAGCCGTATGTTTTCTTAAATTGTCTCACTCGTATGAACATTACTTAGATAGCCTATCGGATGGACAGGGTGTTCTTGTAGGACAAACTGACGTAATCCTAGTGAACCTGCAATCCATAACTTGAAAGAGATAAAAGATAGGAGAAATGTGTATCCATAGACGTAATATCTAGGACGCTACTCTGCAGTTTTATATCTTTCCTTCGGGGCAAGCATCAGCGTTTGACTGATGATATCGTCTCGTAAGCACTGCGATTATGAGGTAGTTGGGGTTACGATGTGAATAGCTCACCACTTTCTGCCAGAGAGCTGTAATTTACATGCGCTAGCGATAAGATGCGTAACGCAAGGCTGAAGAGCATAAAAGTAGGCAGATTATACTGCCGGCCAGATGGAACCTACAAATTTCACGCCTGCCTTCAGCAGGAGATTACACAACTCACGTCGTCCGTTCTCGTATCAGCATGCAACGGATACCTTGCTTTTCTTACGTCTCTAAGAATCATAATAGATTCATATTGTCCTTTTTCCGTTATTACACTATTAAAGTGCTCATAATTCTGACGGGTCGATGTAAATAATATTTTTCTGAGTTGTGTCGTTATAGGATGTAAATCCAATCTTTTCTGAAAATACACAGATTGACCGCTGTCAGCGTGGCGGTAATTTGAAAACCAGCCACATGATAATGAGTCCGAGGACATTTTCTACATATACTTGATTAAAAAACAGCAGTTTTGTGTACTGATATATATTATGCCTCGAATTTGACAATAGACTGTGATTCATAACTTATAATTTTAGAGAAATATTGAGGACATCAAAGGTTCAAATTTTGTGTCCAGTACGAATAACAATGAAACTAAATACTGTTTCTACGGTGGAACCATGCGAGGGCTTGTTATATGAAACTTTGTTAAATTCATTTCATAACAGATAGTAGGATTTTAATCAAAGACAGTTCATATTTCATTCTTAAATCTTAAGCGGAGCAACAAAGTGACGGGTGAGATTCTAAATCTGTTATTTGCGACTACATCCGTTAACACTCACTTATTTTCGCCCCACTTTCATACGTCATAAACGCACTGCATGTAGTAGTATATGAAGTGTAGCGCAAATTTGCTTGAAGTAAACATTATTTTTCAAATTAACACATTATTCGCCAAAGGAACAGTAATAACATTAGTCTAAAGGTCCAAAGTAATTTCTTACAGCACTCTTAAAAGAATAATCTGAAAAACAACTCACAATTTATATTAACTAACCTAAACTACTTACAAAATCGTGAATATTCATGTTTACTGCCACTAAACGCTTTTGATGTACACTTTCACAATTACATTTTAGAAAGGCGCTATATGGTATGTTCTGTGGGTATGAAGTGCACCACAATAATTTTGCCTTTAATGCATTGTGCAAGCTGGTGATAGCTGGATAATGGTGTGGGTGGTGTTTACGTGGTATGAGCTGAATACTCTGGTCCAATTGAATTGGTCATTGACTGGAAATAGTTATGAAACTTCCTAGCAGGATAAATCTGTGTGCCGGACCGAGACTCGGGATCTTTGCTTTTCGCGGGCAAATGTTCCATCGACTGAGACACCGAAGCGTGACTCACGACTCGTGCTCACAGCTTTAGTTCTGCCAGTACCTCGTCTCTTACCTTCTAAACTTCGCAGAAGCTCTTCTGCGAACCTTTCAGAACTAGCACTCCTGGAAGAAAGGATATTGCGGAGACATGGCTTAGCCACAGCCTGGGGGATGTTTCCAGAAGGAAATTTTCACTCTGCAGCACAGTGTTTGCTGATAAGAAGCTTCCTAGCAGATACTCGAGCTCGGGACCTTCGCCTTTCGCTAACAAGTCCTCTACCGACTGAGCTACACAAGCACGACTCACGACGCGACCTAACAGGTTCATTTCCAGCATTAACTCGTCTCCTACCTTCTAAACTCCACAGAAGCTCATCTGCGAACCTTGCTAGACTAGAGCACTTGCCCGCGAAAGGCAGAGGTCCTGAGTTCGAGTCTGGATACAACACACAGTTTTAATCTGCCCCGGAGTTTCATATCAGCGTACACTCCGCTGCAGAGAGATAATTTCACTGTGGAAAAGGTCATGTTCGGCTAATTGGAGACCATTTGTAGCCATTCATGGATTTAGTTTTAATAGATGCCAATGCGCCACGTCACAGGACTGCAACTGTTCCCGCTTGATCTGAAGCACATTGTGGACAATTCGAGTGAGTCATTTGGCTACTTCGATCGTCAACATGAATTTAATTGGAAATTTATGGGACTTAACTGAGAGGTCAGTTCGTGCACAAAATTCTGCACTGGCAACACTTTCGCAATTGTGGACGACTATATTGGCAGCATGGCCCAATTTTTTTGCAGGGGGTTGCCAAAGACTTGTTGATTCCATGACATGTCGAGCTGCTGCACTATGCCGGGAAAAAGGAGGTCCGACACGATATTAAGTGGTTTCCATGACTTTTGTCGCCTAAGATTACATCAGAATAGACCACCTACAGTATTTGAAGGTGGTATCTGTTCTTACGGTCCTGTCGGAAAGAACAGATACCATCTTCATATAGATAAAGCTTACCGGCCAATGATCTTCAGCGCCGGTGCATTCACGTTGCTCAAACTCTTGCGGGAATCGGTAGATTGACTGCCGCGAGTAATCAGTATAGTGGGTGTGGTATCGATAGCTACGATTCCACAGCGTAGGCGCCCGTTCTTAGGTTGGCACTACGAGAGCGGGCGATCCACACCGACGACAGCCCCCTCTAGCGGAAGCTGTGCAGCTCTAAAAGTGCCGCTCCACTTTCGGCAGTTCTTCAAGAGCAGACGGCCGGGACACTTCGCTTCAGCTTCGCTTGGAATAGAGATTTCGCGCTACTCACCATGGGTCTAAGGCTTTGCGCCTACGTGCTCATCTGTACAGAGTTATGTATGCCTCTGTATATATTCATGCACCATTTTTTACCCTTATGGATATATTTTTTTTTTTCTCGGTACTGCTTTAGCTTTGTCCATTTCCCAGTTATGAGTGAGTGTTTCCACCCTTCGCCATAGGACTTTGAATTTGTATCAACGATGGCTTCGCCACAGGAACAGGCTAACAGCCTTTGCTGTCCGATCTTGTACGGTTTCAGGCTCAGCAAATGACCGAGCTGCTTGCTGCCATAAATGGACTGGTCACACTACAAACTGCAGCTACTTCGGCGCCTCCGACGACACCACCTGTATCGCCAGCGACGCCTCTGGCGCCGCCATTTCGTTCCTTCAATCCAGGCGTTAACCGCTGGCCAGAATACAGCGCCCAGTTCGAGGCACAGTTCGCAACATACGGCATACCAGGTACAGAGCGGCTTGCATTTTTCATCGTCAACACGGGTGTTGGGTTATACTGTGTGCTCGTAAAATTATTTCCCACCACCTGCCCAGAAGATGAAACTTACGACAAAGTGATTGATGCTTTGAAATCCCACTTCAGTGACAGTGTAAGTGTGGTAGCTGCACGCTACAAATTCTTTCGTCTCCGGCGTAGTCCTACTCAGCCAAATAAATATTGGTTAGCTTACCTTCAGGAACTAACATCTGATTGTGACTTTAATAGCTCCTGTTGACACTCATATGTGGATATCATGATTAGAAACGCTATTGCGCAGAATGTGGCGGGCCACCGCATGCGCGAGCAAATCTTACGATTTAAAAACCCGTCTTTGCAGGAAGTAGTGGACTTGCTAGACAGACAAAATACCTTAGATATGGCTACTTCCACGTTCGATGTGATCCTGAGTGTTTGTACCGTTAGCACGGCACCAACAAGTGCCTTCCTGCCCGGCCCTGGCACAGCAAGCCACACCGTGCCGCTCGTGCGCAAGTAAACAAGTTTAAAAAAAAAAAAATGGTTCAAATGGCTCTGAGCACTATGGGACTTAACATCTGTGGTCATCAGTCCCCTAGAACTTAGAACTACTTAAACCTAATAACCTAAGGACATCACACACATCCATGCCCGAGGCAGGATTCGAACCTGCGACCGTAGCGGTCACGCGGTTCCAGACTGAAGCGCCTAGAACCGCACGGCCACACCGGCCTCTAAACAAGTTTCAAGAAAGGCATCCACTAAGAAACTGAAGTCATGTCCGACCTGTTTTCGTGCCCACCCACGGGACAGTTGCCCATCCCGTCAAGCACAGGGTTATTTTTGTAATAAGAAAGGACATGTGTAAGCTGTGTGTAATAAGAGAAACTCTAATTCACAACCTGTGTCCCGTTCGTGTGACTCGCGTGGGCGTCACCGCAATGGCAACTTGCCGTGATGATGATTCATATCAGCCTATGGACATTAATGCCATTTATCCGCAGCTTTCTGCTTCCCATGCTTCTACAGCTCGCCAGGTGAATAAACAAGTTTTGCTAGACACTTCCTCTCGCATTCAGCGCAATGCGAGGGAACTTCATGTGACTTTGAACATTTGTGGATGTTCTGTTTGCATGCAGCTGGACACTGGTCCGTCTGTTTCCTTACTGAACAGATCAACATATGACTTTCTTGGTTCGCCCCCGCTTCTTCGTTCACATGCCATCCACACTGACTGCATTTACTGGACAGCATTTACAGTGTCTTTCCATGCTCCGCTCTAGTGATACTATGAACATTTTTGGCATGGACGCATTTGAACTTTTTGCCCTCGCAATTCAGGACAAAGTACTTTGCATCAATGCTAGTGACCATGCAGACAGTGTTGCTGCACTCTGCGATGATTTTTCTGAAGTCTTATCTGATGGCATTGGTTGTGCCACAGACTTTGCAGCGCATGTTGTAGTTAAAGAAAATGCCTTGCCTATTTTCCGGCGCGCACGCTCGGTACCGCACGCACTGTGCGACACCGTAGCTGCTGAACAAAGTATTTGCAAGACAGTGGTGTCATGGAACCTGTTTGTTTTTCCATAGGCTTTGCCTATAGTGTGTGTGAAAAAACCGAACAGTCATCTCCGTATTTGTGCTGACTTTAAGCCTACAGTAAATCCCCAGACAGTGGTAGGTACGTTTCCGTTACCGTGTCCTGAAGACTTTTTTGATAAAATTGGTGCGGGAAACTTCTTTCCCACGACTGATTAGCGGGACGCATACTTTCAAATTCCCCTCGACGGACAGTCGAAGTGCTATTTTGTGATCAACACCCACCTTGGATTGTTCAAGTTTCGCAGCCTTCCATTTGGTTGTGCTTCGGCTCCTGCTATTTTTGTCTTATTTGCAGCAGTTGTGTGCCACTGACCCTGGTTGTTCCAATTATCTGGACGATATTGTCGTTCCAGGTCGCACCACTGACGAACATATGGAGAATTTTCGTGCCTTATTTACTGTGCTTTTCGTAGCAGGACTCAGGTGTAACAGTAAAGTGCAAATTTTTTCAAACTGAGATTAAGTATTTAGGAAATGTGATGAACGGACTGGGTATCCACCCCTCGCCGTCACATCTCAGTGCGATTACAGACTTGCCAGCACCAAGTAACTTGAAAGAACTTCAGTCTGTGTTGGGCAAAATTACGTATTATGTTCGGTTTATCCCAAATGCAGCACAAATTGCGGGGTCTTTGCATAGCCTTAGGCCTAAGAACGTTCCTTTTGTTTGGTCTTCGGAATGTGGCGCTGTTTTCCACAAGCTAAAATCTGCTTTGTTGAGTGATCGCTGTTTGATTCCTTTCTATCCCTCCAAACCAGTTGTTCTGGTGGTCGATGCATCTTCTCACGGCATTGGAGTGGTTCTCTCGCATCGCATTAATTCTGTCGATGTCCCGATCGCTTTTGCGTCTAAATTGCTCAATTCTGCCCAGCAAAACTATTCTCAAATCGAGAAAGAAGCTTTAGCTATTGTGTATGGAGTGACAAAGTTTCAATATTTTTTGTACGGTCGCAAGTTCTATTTGGCCACCGACCATAATAAGCCTTTAAAGTCGCATTTTCAGCCGTCAAAGCCAGTTCCAGCCCGTACTGCGCAAAAGTTGCAACGTTGGTCTTTGTTTTCGTCTAACTACAATTACGAAATTGTGTTTTGGCCTACGGCCCAACGTGGGAATGCTAATGCTTTGTCTCGTCTACCTGTCGGTCCTGACGAAGGGTTTGATTCTTCCGAATTGTCATCCATGTTTACTGATTCGCAAGATAAGGAATTAGCTGATGGTTTTCCGGTGGATTTTCGTCGCATTGCTTCCGCGGCAGCCGCCGATGCTTCTCTGCAGATTCTTTTGCAGTATATTCGTACTCAATGGCCTCTGTCTGCTACGCAGATTCGTGATCCACTTGTTTGACGTTATTTTGCACGACGTCACAACTTCTCTGTACAGCACGGTGTTATCTTGTTACGAACTGACAATGATCAGTCTCGTGTGGTTGTACCTCGTTCGTTGCAGTCAGAAATCCTCCGATTACTCCACGCTGGTCATTGGAGTATTGAGTAGACGAAGCAATTAGCGCACCGTCACTGCACTTGGGTCGGCATTGACAAGCAAATTGAGAATTTGCTTGCTAATTGTCGCTCTGCTCCCCGCCAGCACTTCTTCGCGTGGCTGACTCCTACTACGCCTTGGCAGCATGTTTATATTGATTTTGCGGGCCCTCTCTGAGACATCCACTGGTTGATAGTTATTGATGCATACAGCAACTTTCCTTTTGTTGTGCCTATGTCTTCTACTACATCTGCCAGTACCAGCCGGGATTTGACGTCTATTTGTTGCTTTGAGGGCCTTTCTGCAGCTATTGCCTCTGACAATGGCACCCAATTTGCGTCCTCAGTTTCAAACGGTCTGTGCTGCTAATGGCATTCGCCATCTGACCTTAGCCCCGTTCCACCCCCATTCGAGCGGCGAGGCAGAACGTTTCATGCGTACGTTTGTCGCAGGTGAACAAGTTGCGCGCCACGCACTCTCGCGAGCGCGCGCTTTGGACTTTCCTTGCTTCCTATCGCTCCCAGCCGCGCGGCACCCGTTCCGCAGCGGAATTGCTACATGGCCGCGCCCATCGGTCGCTCCTGCGGCTGTTGTACTCGCCGCTGAGCGCTCCTGCAGCTGTTCGCCTTGTTCTGGCTTGGCACCGCGGGCGCTCATGCCACCGCCGCCAACGCCAGTCCTGCCACCACCGCCGTCGGTTCGATCTTCTGCGTCGGGAGGGCGTGTCTCGCCACCACCACGGCCCCACCTCTGGCCGCCACCGCTGCAATGTTCCTCCGCGGTGCAGGAACCGGTGGACGCTGAGGCTGCCATCACGCCGCCGCCGCCGCCGCCGCCGCCGCCGCCGCCCTTGTCCATGGAGGTTGTTGCGTGCCACTTCATCCGAATATACCCAGTGGCGGTGCGCAGCCTGGGCAGGTTTTCCATTGGGCGTTTCCCTCGCCCCCTCATGAGCAATTCAGGGTCGTGGGTGGGCAGCATGCTCCAGCAGTTCTGCTGTTCGACCCTTCAGTTGCGCCGCCCCGGGGTCCCTCCACCCGCCGTCGGAAGCCCTACTCAACGACGTTGCTCCGTTTCAGGGGGAGGGATGTGGTATCGATATCTACGATGCCACAGCCCGTTCTTAGGTTGGCACTACAAGAGCAGATGATCCACACCGACGACAGTTCCCTCTAGCCGACGCTGTGGAGTTCTACAAGCGCTGCCCCACTTTCGGCAGTTCAAGAGCAGACGGCCGGGACACTTCACTTCAGCTTCACTTGGAATAGAGACTTTGCGCTACTTACTATGGGTCTAAGGCTTTGCACCTACGTGCTCATCTGTACAGAGTTATGTATGCCTCTGTATATATTCATGCACCAGTACACCCCTTTTACTTAACTGCGGTACCGCTGTGTTTTACCACACCTGCTCCTACTCGCTTCTCCCGGGTTTGATTCCCGGCGGGGTCAAGGATTTTCTCTGCCTCGTGATGGCTGAGTGTTGTGTGATGTCCTTAGGTTAGTTAGGTTTAAGTAGTTCTAAGTTCTAGGGGACTGATGACCATAGATGTTAAGTCCCATAGTGCTCAGAGCCATTTTTGAACCTACTCGCTTCCTTCATTCGGCCAACCTTTGTAAGTTTTCAGGAGCAGACTCAAGTGCCGCCTTCCAGGGGGGATACAAAAGTGGGCAGTGGAACTACAAATGTAGCGTGTGGACAGTACATTGGAAGTGTAGGTCTCACCTGGAGCGTGCCAGGGATAAGTCCCTACAGTCCCACTATCCTCTGTGTCCTCGATGGCTGAGTCGGGTAGTATCTGCCATGTAAGCAGAAGACGCTGGGTTCGAGTCCCAGTCGGGGTGCACATTTCCTACTGTCCTTGTTGATATTTATCAACGCCTGTAAGCAGCTAATGGTCTGGATTTCATTTAAATTTCATGCAGTATATATATTTGGTTATAGGAACAAGTACATGTTCTGAATTACTGTTTTCTGAAATTTAAAGGCTTCGAGAGAGCTTTGGTTAGGTCTCTATTCTTTCCTCAGAATTCAGAAATGAGAATTGAAACAGCCAATATTTATAAGTTTGCTTCCATGGTTTATCTCAAAGATTGAGGCTTTACTGTGAAAAAGTACAAAAAATGATTCAGAGTATCGGTCATCGCTGCCCCCTATTTTCTCCCATATTTCGGGTTGCATATGAATCCCGCGTCGGAAGAACTAGGCTGCTTTTGACGAGATCTGTGAACGATCTAGTTTTGCACTTGTTCATATCACTCGAAATTCTAATCAACTGGTGTGTGTTCATTGATCGAAAATGATGGTAGTCAGAAAGAGCAATGTCTGGAGAATACGGTCGGCGGGATAGGACTTCCCACCTCAGCGTTTCCAAGTTTGCTTTGATGGGCTTTGCGACATGGTGTCGACAACACTCGTGCTACAAAATTATCTTTCCTACATCTACATGGCTACTCGGAAAATCACACATAATAGCCTGGAAGGTGGTTCATCGAACCACCTTCGAAGTAATTCTGTATTATTTTACTCTCGAACGGAAAGCACGAACGCCTACATCTTTGCGTGCGAGCTGTGATTTCCCTTATTTTATTATGATGATCGTTTCTTCCCATGTAGGTCGGCGTCAACAAAATATTGGTGGTTGAAAATTAGTGAGAAGATCCCGCCGCAACGAGACACGCCTTTATTTTAATGGTGTCCATCTCAAACCCTGTATCGTGTCCATGACACTGTCTCTAATATTTCGCGATAATTCAGAACGTGCTGAATCCGTTAATCCTATCTGCTAAGGATCCCACAGTACTAGAGCGAAGGGCAGGACAGGCAGTCGGCGGCAGCCAATCTGCCCTCTACCAGGAGAAGACAGCAACGCGTTGCTGCAGGTACCAACCTGTTACAAGTGCTGTGACCTTGGACACGCCCCAAAGCAGTGCAAGGACACAGAGCTCACGTGTGTCAACTGCCGGGGGAAGAGGCATAGGAAATTGGAGTGTAGGGCACAGAAACAAGATATCTGCATCCCTTGCAAAAGCCGGCCATGCTGGCCGTGCGGTTCTAGGCGCTGCAGTCCGGAACCGCGGGACTGCTACGGTTGCAGGTTCGAATCCTGCCTCGGGCATGGATGTGTGTGATGTCCTTAGGTTAGTTAGGTTTAAGTAGTTCTACGTTCTAGGGGACTGATGACCTAAGATGTTAAGTCCCATAGCACTCAGAGCAATTTTTGAACCCTTGCAAAAACCGAGGTAAACAGCGTACCAAACAGAAAGGTGGTGAGTGCCAGACCCTCAGATTCCTCCAAGATCGACTGCTACAAAGCTTTGACTGTAGAGAATGAGAGTAGGCTGACACTGCCCCAAACTAGGAAGCACAAAACAATGTCATCTTCGACCATAAATCTAAATTATCAGAGAGCAGTGAATTGGCGCAGGCAGATGGGACTACTCCCTAATGACTTTACCTTCACAGATAACATTCCATCTCTTCAAGGATTGCAGGCACTTCAATACAGCTACACAAACACAACAGACTTCATTGATGACATAGGATTAATGGTGTCATACATTATGATGGAGCCAAACAGCCAAAAAAAAGACAGTTGTACTACTGGGTAAATTACCAGCAAGCACTGCAGGCACTAGTTGATGAGCTGGAATTTGAAGTGTTACATAAGGCATAGAATAACACGCAGAAATAAAATAATCTCACACAAACAACCTTAAATTCAGACCAGTATACACATACACGAAAAATCAAAAAACGGATGATACACAGAGAACATACCCACAATCTGAGTCTACAAACACACACATGAAAGACCAGACAAGAGACAACACACAGAAGATGCATGACACAAAAAGATGTATAGGCTACACCATACCTGTGAACTTCGTGTTGGGAGGGATAATTAATCCTGCAGCCCCAGTACAACACAACACAACAATAGACCAGAAGCAGCGAAATTAAAGGGAAGAGAGTAATACTTCTCGATGCAAAACTGCTAACAGAAGAATGCGATAGTGATAATGAGTGCAGTTGATAGTGCAAATAAAAAGAAAAGTGTTAGTGAAAATGGATAAGCTGCAGCTAGCGGATCAACACCACCACAGAAGACTCAACAAGATGCCACATTGGTAACATCCGCCCTACGAGCAAAATACGATGGAATCATCCCATATACAGAAAAGGAAAAGGTCAGTCAAAAACAATTGCATACTGACTAAAACAATGTAAAATTAAATTGAAGACCAAGTATGTTAGAGCAAAGACATATATTTATTACTGCCCAAGACGACTTACCAGACAACTCCATCCGCTGGGTGGCTACGTCTGCTTTCCGACCACCGAACAACCAGAAGGAATGACACTTAACAGAAAATATCCCTGCAGATCCTGCTGAATTAGAAAAATTAGTAATACTTGAGTGTGGCTGGAGGGCTGAAACTTGCAACATGCCCCATATCTATAAAGACCAGGTGAGGGCCCACGGCAAAATGGACTTTGACTACCGGCAGACCGATAGTAAATTTGATGTACACGCGATACACCCATGAAAATATTACAACTAAATGCAAAAAGAAGCACAGTTGTAAATGCAGAACTGCCGCGGGTTGCACTGGACTTGCACGCAAAAATTCTCTGCCTGCAGGAACCCTACGCAACAACCCAAGGTAATTAACCCAACCTACCCTGGGATGCTGTCGCAATATCTGACAGTCAGAATTACAAGGCTGCCTTAGTGGTTCTTAAAAGAACACTAAACACTACAAAGATCTCGCAGATGTGCAATACTCACCTGTCCACTGCAGAAATAACTGTTGTTGTTGTGGTCTTCAGTCCTGAGACTGGTTTGATGCAGCTCTCCATGCTACTCTATCCTGTGCAAGCTTCATCTCCCAGTACCTACTGCAACCTACATCCTTCTGAATCTGCTTAGTGTATTCATCTCTTGGTCTCCCTCTACGATTTTTAGCCTCCACGCTGCCCTCCAATACTAAATTGGTGATCCCTTGAAGCCTCAGAACATGTAGTACCAACCGATCCCTTCTTCTGGTCAAGTTGTGCCACAAACTTCTCTTCTCCCCAATCCTATTCAATACTTCCTCATTAGTTATGTGATCTACCCATCTAATCTTCAGCATTCTTCTGTAGCACCACATTTCGAAAGCTTCTATTCTCTTCTTGTCCAAACTATTTATCGTCCATGTTTCACTTCCATGCATGGCTGCACTCCATACAAATACTTTCAGAGATGACTTCCTGACACTTAAATCTATACTCGATGTTAACGAATTTCTCTTCTTCAGAAACCCTTTCCTTGCATTGCCAGTCTACATTTTATATCCTCTCTACTTCGACCATCATCAGTTATTTTGCTCCCCAAATAGAAAAACTCCTTTCCTACTTTAAGTGTCTCACTTCCTAATCTAATTTCCTCAGCATCACCCGATTTAATTAGACTACATTCCATTATCCTCGTTTTGCCTTTGTTGATGTTCATCTTATATCCTCCTTTCAGGACACTGTCCATTCCATTCAACTGCTCTTCCAAGTCCTTTGCTGTCTCTGAGAGAATTACAGTGTCATCGGCGAACCTCAAAGTTTTTATTTCTTCACCATGGATTTTAATACCTACCCCGAATTTTTCTTTTGTTTCCTTTAGTGCTTGCTCAATATACAGATTAAATACCATCGGGGAGAAGTTACAACCCTGTCTTATGCCCTTCCGTACCACTGGATCCCTTTCATGTCCCTCGACCCTTATAACTGCCATCTGGTTTCCGTACAAATTGTAAATAGCCTTTCGCTCCCTGTATTTTACCCCTGCCACCTTTAAAATTAGAAAGAAAGTATTCCAGTCAACATTTTCAAAAGCTTTCTCTAAGTCTACAAATGCTAGAAACGTAGGTTTGCCTTTCCTTAATCTTTCTTCTAAGATTAGTCGTAAGGTCAGTATTGCCTCACGTGTTCCAGTATTTCTACGGAATCCTAACTGATCTTCCCCGAGGTTGGCTTCTACTAGTTTTTCTATTCGTCTGTAAAGAATTCGTGTTAGTATTTTGCAGCTGTGGCTCATTAAACTGATTGTTCGGTAATTTTCACATCTGTCAACACCTGCTATCTTTGGGATTGGAATTATTATAGTCTTCTAGAAGTCTGAGGGAATTTCGTCTGTTTCATACATCTTGTTCACCAGATGGTAGAGTTTTGTCAGGACTGGCTCTCCCAAGGCCGTCATTAGTTTCAATGGAATGTTGTCTAATCAGGGGGCCTTGTTTCGACTAAAGTCTTTCAGTGCTCTGTCAAATTCTTAACTCAGTATCGTATCTCCCATTTCATCTTCCTCTACATCCTCTTCCATTTTCATAATATTGTCCTCAAGAACATCGCCCCTGTATAGACCCTCTATATACTCCTTCCACCTTTCTGCTTTCCCTTCTTTGCTTAGTACTGGGTTTCCATCTAAGCTCTTGATATTCATGCAAGTGGTTCTCTTTTCTCCAAAGGTCTCTTTAATTTTCCTGTAGGCAGTATCTATCTTACCCCTAGTGAGATAAGCCTCTACATCCTTACATTTGTCCTCTAGCCATCCCTCCTTAGCCATTTTGCACTTCCTGTCGATCTCATTTTTGAGACGTTTGTGTTCCTTTTTGCCTGCTTCATTTACTGCATTTTTATATTTTCTCCTTTCATCAATTAAATTCAATATTTCTTCTGTTACCCAAGGATTTCTACTAGCCCTCGTCTTTTTACCTACTTGATCCTCTGCTGCCTTCACTACTTCATCCCTCAAAGCTACCCATTCTTCTTCTACTGTATTTCTTTCCCCCATTGCTGTCAATTGTTCCCTTATGCTCTCCCTGAAACTCTGTACAACCTCTGGTTTACTCAGTTTATCCAGGTCCCATCTCCTTAAATTCCCACCTTTTTGCAGTTTCTTCAGTTTTAATCTACAGGTCATAACCAATAGATTGTGGTCAGAGTCCACATCTGCCCCTGGAAATGTCTTACAATTTAAAACCTGGTTGCTTAACCTCTGTCTTACCATTATATAATCTATCTGATACCTTTTAGTATCTCCGGGATTTTTCCATGTATACAACCTTCTTTTATGATTCTTAAACCAATTGTTAGGTATGATTATGTTGTGCTCTGTGCAGAACTCTACCAGGCGGCTTCCTCTTTCATTTCTTAGCCCCAATCCATATTCACTTACTACGTTTCCTTCTCTCCCATTCCCTACACTCGAATTCCAGTCACCCACGACTATTAAATTTTCGTCTCCCTTCACTATCTGAATAAATTCTTTTATTTGATCATACATTTCTTCAATTTCTTCGTCATCTGCAGAGCTAGTTGGCATATAAACTTCTACTACTGTAGTAGGTGTGGGCTTCGTATCTATCTTGGCTATGCTGTTTGTAGTAGCTTACCCGCATTCCTATTTTCCTATTCGTTATTAAACCTACTCCTGCATTACCCCTATTTGATTTAGTGTTTATAACCGTGTAGTAACCTGACCAGAAGTCTGGTTCCTCCTGTCACCGAACTTCACTAATTCCCACTATATCTAACTTTAACCTATCAATTTCCCTTTTTAAATTTTCTAGCCTAACTGCCCGATTAAGGGATCTGACATTCCACGCTCCGATCCGTAGAACGCCAGTTTTATTTCTCCTGATAACGACATCTCTTGAGTAGTCCCCGCCCGGAGATCCGAATGGGGGACTATTTTACCTCCGGAATATTTTACCCAAGAGGACGCCATCATCATGTAATCATACAGTAAAGCTTTCAGCCGTTCGCAGTACCAGCACAGCAAGGCCGTTTTGGTTATTGTTAAAAGGCCACATCAGTCAATCGTCCAGACTGTTGCCCCTGGAACTACTGAAAAGGCTGCTGCCCCTCTTCAGGAACCATACGTTTGTCTAGCCTCTCAACAGATACCCCTCCGTTGTGGTTGCACCTACGGTACGGCTATCTGTGTCGCTGAGGCACGCAAGCTCCCCACCAACGGCAAGGTCCATGGTTCATGGGGGGAGGGGGGTGGGGGGGGGGGGGGAAATAACTAAGGAAGAACCTAATTAAATGTGCAGACATTAATGCCAAATCCTCACTATGGCACTGCAACAAAACAGACGACAGGAGACGGGTAGCCAATGAGGCCATACAAGAGACGCAACTGTATGTTGGGGAAGCAGATCGATCCAGCGGCAAAATTTACAATACTCTAATGAACGAGAGAACTCTAGGAAGGTTTGAAAGATGGACTACACATGACTCTCTGACCACGAGTGATCACAACATAATTGAAATTACTCATAACAAACAATAACCACACCACACACAACACAACAAATTTCGATTAAAGGGCAAACTGGAATACACTAGAACACAATGTACAAGACGAAACCATACAGAACATACAGTGAGGCGTGGATTATAGGGCACACAAATTAACAGAAATAATACAAAAATCACAAGAAACAGCCATACCTATGATCACAGAAAGGAACCAACCGAAAACACCGTGGTCAGACGAACTAATCAGACTTAAACCCGACATGACAAGAAAACGAAAACTGTATCAGAGGATTTGGATACAAAGGGATAAACTAATAAGACTGGCTGCATATAGGGAAGCCAAAGAGCTTTTCAAAAAGATCCTGCTACAAACCAGAAAACGAAATTAGGGAAACTTTGTGGCCACACATACACACACACACACACACACACACACACACACACACACACAACAAAACGTCTGGGGGGAACAATACAAGATATTGGCAAACAAAATCAAGACCTCAATGGAACTAGTCACGCTATGGCAGGATGACGGTACGATGACAATGGGGTGGAGAAACACAGGACAACATCTACTGAACAGACTCCACCTGGAGGATGTCATCGACACAGACGCACAGGCCCCCCTGTGGGTCCGGGGTAAGAATAGGCCCGAGGTATTCCTGCCTGTCGTAAGAGGCGACTAAAAGGAGTTTCAACTGTTTCGGCCTTCCATTTGATGGTCCCCCTTGGGGTTTGACCTCCATTTTTTCAAAATTCTACAGAAGTACGAGCCTTTTGGGGAAGGACACCTTATGTGGTGTACCACTGGTCCTAAGTGCACTAAGACCTTGGCACTCAGCATTGTACTGGCGTTGTAACCATACCCACTATTCCTCAAATTGGGCCTAAACGCCTGATGGGTTGTACAAGTTACGCCCATAGTGCGTCCCCATCTGCACCAGCGATCATGATGGACTTTCCATGGCACCAGAAATCCAGCACAGTAGCCAGCCCGTTGTGGTGGGGTCGTCATGTACTCTCTAGGTTGTAGCCCCCTGACAACACAGGGATCGTACTGCCGATACCTGAGCTGCACCCTCCCCACGTCGGCCAAGGAGTAGAAGCCAGTCTCCTTGGGGCATCAGGACTCCCGGCAATGGTCATCCTGCCAGGTGGCCCTTGCTGAGGCTGGGTGGCGCCCGTGGGGAGAGCCCCTGGTCGGAGTGGGTGGTATCGGGGTGGACGTTTCGCAGATGAAACGTCAACACGTATCAGGTCGCTCTGTGGCAGAGTCTTTCAAAGGAAAAGGTACCGTTTCTAGTTCTGGTTCTCCTGCCCTTTCCCCCTTGGCCACTCCCTGGGAGGAGGGACAGGCCTGCCGGCTTGGGGCGAAGTACTTCCCCCGCTATTTGGTCTGTTCTCGAACTGATGGGGGGACGTTCGCCACCTCCAAGCCCATGTTCTTTGTTCAGCACACTGAGGACATCTTAGGGGAAATCGAGGCTCTCAGCAAGATGCGTTCAGGGTCCGTTCTTATCAAGACTACCTCCGCCACACAGTCGGCGGCGCTCCAGGCGTGCGACCGCCTAGGGGACATCCTTGTGTCCATTGTCCCGCATCTGGCACAAAATAGGACGCAGGGGGTTATTTTTCATCGTGACCTCCTGCTACAATCTGATGAGGAGCTCAGGGCCAACCTGGAGCGCCGAGGCGTGCATTTCGTCCGGCGAGTCCAGCGCGGCCCCAAAGACCGTCGCATCGACACCGGGGCCTTTATCCTCGCCTTTGAGGGGGACGTTCTCCCGGAGAAGGTAAAGGTGATGTGCTACCGGTGCGACGTGCGACCTTACGTCCCGCCTCCTATGCACTGTTTTCGGTGTTTGCCCTTTGGGCACATGTCGTCACGGTGTGAGGCTGAGCCCCTTTGTGGCGATTGTGGACATCCTCTTCGTGAGGAACATACATGCACCCCACCACCTCGGTGCATTAATTGTCCTGGCATCCACTCGCCTAGATCCTCAGACTGCCCCTCATATCAGAAGGAGAAGAAGATACAAGAAATCAAAACTTTGGATTCTGAGGCCAGGAAGAAGTATGACCGCCTCCACCCCGTGCCATTGACCACTTCGTTTGCCTCAGTTGTGTCCACTCCTTCCGCGGTATCCTCACCCCTATCCTGTCCCCCTCCGCCTCCTCCGTCCATCAGGGGGCTCTGCCTCCACCTCCCAAATCCTTCCCTTCCAAATTCTCCTCCCCCGTGGTCCCCGCCCCCTCTGCCCCAGGGGCCACCCTTCCTCCTCCTCCTCTCCCCCCACCACCTGAGAAGCGATCCTCTTCTCAGGCGTCCATTGGGGAAACGTTCTGGACCCCAGCTTCCGAGGTCCGGCGTTCCAAAATGGACCCCGCGCGTGAGGACCTTCTTCGGGTCCAGCCCACCATCCCTGTGCCTCCTCGGCCTTCCAAGAAGGCCTCCAAGAAGAAGTCTCTATCCCCCTCTCCATCCCATCGCGTTTCGTCTGATGCTCCATCCGTGAGTCGCTGCTCCCGGCTGTCCTCAGTTTCGCCGGGACGCTCTGCTGCCAGGCGCTCAGCTGGCCTCTCGTCGGCTAATGATGCTGCCCCTCCTACGCAACCAGTGACAGCAGCTGCAGCTGGCGACGACTCGATGGAACCGGATCCGCCTCCCGCCGGTTGTAGCGTTGTTCCCTCGCCACGTGGCCCTCCGCGGCCGTCGAGGTGACCAGCTCTTCCCCCGTCTCGTTCCCCCAACTTTTTGACTAGCGATGGCCTTGTTACACTGGAACATAAGAGGTATACGATCTAATCGGGAGGAATTACAACTGCTCCTCCGCCTGCACTGTCCGCTCGTCCTTGGTCTCCAGGAAACCAAGTTGCGCCCGACTGACCGTATTGCCTTTACCCACTATACCTCGGAGCGGTATGACCTCACCCCTGTAGACGGTATCCCAGCTCATGGTGGGGTCATGTTGCTCGTTCGGGACGATGTCTATTACCATCCCATCCCATTGACCACCCCACTCAAAGCAATAGCTGTCCGTATTACTCTTCCTGCTTTTACTTTTTCAGTTTGTACCATCTACACTCCACCGTCGTCTGCTGTTAGTCGGGCTGACATGATGCAACTGATCATTCAGCTTCCCCCGCTGTTTTTATTGTTTGGCGACTTCAATGCCCATCATCCCCTTTGGGGGTCTCCTGCATCCTGTCAAAGAGGCTCACTCTTGGCGGATGTCTTCAACCATCTCAATCTTGTCTGCCTCAATACCGGCGCCCCGACTTTCCTCTCGGACTCTACTCATACCTACTCCCACTTGGACCTCTCGATCTGTTCTACCACTCTTGCCTGTCGGTTCGAGTGGTATGTCCTTTGACACCTATTCGAGCGACCACTTCCCCTGTGTCGTTCGTTTCCTGCACCACACCCCATCCCCACGTCCTTCGCGCTGGAACATACCGAAAGCTGACTGGGGACTTTACTCCTCCCTGGCGACCTTTCCGGACCACGATATTCTCAGTTGTGCCAGTCAGGTCGAATACCTCACGGCTGTTATCATCAATGCTGCCGAACGTTCCATTCCTCGTACTACCTCTTTTTCACGTCGCGTTTCCGTCCCCTGGTGGAACGACGCTTGTAGGGACGCTATCCGTGCTCGACGACATGCTTTACGCACCTTTCGCCGCCATCCTACGTTGGCGAATTGTATTGAATACAAACGACTCAGAGCGCAATGCCGTAGAGTCATCAAAGACAGCAAAAACGCTTGTTGGGCCTCTTTCACCAGCTCCTTTAACAGTTCTACTCCCTCTTCCGTCGTTTGGGGTGGCCTGTGCCGGCTGTCGGGCATTAAGGCCCACTCCTCGGTACCTGGCCTGACCTCAGGTAATGAGGTCCTTGTTGATCCTGTGGCTGTCTCCAACGCCTTTGGCCCTTTTTCGCGGAGGTTTCAAGCTCCGCCCATTACCACCCTGCCTTCCTTCCCAGGAAAGAGGCAGAAGAGGCTCGTCGACCTTCCTTCTACTCGCTGAATCTGGAAACTTATAATGCCCCCTTTACTATGCGGGAACTCGAACGTGCGCTTGCACTGTCCCGGTCCTCTGCTCCGGGGCCAGATGCCATTCACGTTCAGATGCTGGCACACCTTTCTCCGGTGGGCAAAAGCTTCCTTCTTCGTACCTACAATCACGTCTGGACCGAAGGTCAGCTCCCCATGCATTGGCGTGACGCCGTCGTTGTCCCTATACCCAAATCTGGGAAAGATAGACACCTTCCTTCTAGTTACCGCCCCATTTCTCTTACAAGCTGTGTCTGTAAGGTGATGGAGCTCATGGTTCATGCTCGGTTAGTTTGGATTCTTGAATCTCGATGGCTACTTACTAATGTCCAATGCGGCTTTCGTCGCCGCCGCTCCACTGTTGACCACCTTGTGACCTTGTCGACATTCATTATGAACAACTTTTTGCGAAGGCGCCAAATGGTAGCCGTGTTCTTCGACTTGGAGAAGGCTTATGATACCTGTTGGAGAGGAGGTATCCTCCGCACTATGCACAGGTGGGGCCTACGCGGTCGCCTGCCCCTTTTTATTGATTCCTTTTTAACGGATCGAAAGTTTAGGGTACGTGTGGGTTCCGTATTGTCCGACGTCTTCCTCCAGGAGAACGGAGTGCCTCAGGGCTCCGTCTTGAGCGTAGCCCTTTTTGCCATCGCGATCAATCCAATTATGGATTGTATTCCACCTAATGTCTCAGGCTCTCTCTTTGTCGATGACTTCGCGATCTACTGCAGTGCCCAGAGAACATGCCTCCTGGAGCGCTGCCTTCAGCGTTGTCTAGAGAGCCTCTACTCGTGGAGTGTGGCAAATGGCTTCCGGTTCTCTGAAGAGAAGACGGTTTGTATCAACTTTTGGCGATATAGAGTGTTCCTTCCGCCATCCTTACATCTTGGTCCCGTTGTTCTCCCATTCGTGGAAACAACTAAGTTTCTAGGGCTCACGTTGGACAGGAAACTGTGTTGGTCTCCACATGTCTCTTATTTGGCGGCCCGTTGTACACGTACCCTTAATGTCCTCAGAGTTCTTAGCGGTTCATCTTGGGGAGCGGATCGCACTGTCCTGCTTTGCTTGTATCGGTCCATAGTCCGATCGAAGCTGGATTATGGGAGCTTCGTCTACTCGTCCGCTCGGCCATCCCTCTTACGCCGGCTCAACTCCATCCACCATCGGGGGATACGTCTTGCGACTGGAGCCTTCTACACTACTGCTGTCGAGACTCTTTATGCTGAAGATGCCGAATTACCATTGCCCTACCGGCGCGACGTTCTGCTGTGTCGGTATGCCTGCCGGCTGTTGTCTATGCCCGACCACCCCTCTTACCAGTCCTTCTTCGCCGATTCTCTCGACCGTCAGTATGGGTTGTATGTGTCTGCCCTGCTGCCCCCCGGAGTCCGCTTCTGTCACCTGCTTCGACAATTGGATTTTGCCCTCCCTACCACCTTCAGAGAGGGTGAGAGCCCGACACCACCTTGGCTCCAGGCTCCGGTTCATATTTGTCTCGACCTCAGCTCACTCCCGAAGGAGGGTACTCCGGCTGCAGTGTATTGCTCACGGTTTGTCGAACTTCGTGCTCGACTTGCCGGTCACACCTTTACTTACACCGATGGCTCCAAAACTGACGATGGTGTCGGCTGTGCCTTTGTCGTCGGGGCCACCACCTTTAAATACCGGCTCCTCGACCAATGTTCGAGCTTTACGGCCGAGCTTTTTGCTCTCCATCAGGCCGTTCAGTATGCCCGCCGCCACCGCCATTCATCGTATGTACTCTGCTCTGACTCACTCAGTGCTCTTCAGAGCCTTGGAGCTCCCTATCCGGTCCATCCCTTGATTCAATGGATACAGCAGTCCCTCCATTCTTTCGCTGATAATGGTTCTCCTGTCAGCTTTCTGTGGGTTCCCTGACGTGTAGGAGTGCCCAGGAATGAGGCTGCGGATGCTGCAGCCAAGGCTGCAGTCCTCCTGCCTCGGCCAGCCTCCCATTGTGTCCCGTCATCTGACGTTCGTGGGGATGTATGTAAGAGGCCTGTGTCGTTGTGGTGGGATGCTTGGTCATCCCTCCAAGGAAACAAGCTCTGGGCAGTAAAACCGCTCCCAACTGCTTGGACAACCTCCTCCCAACCATCTCGGCGAGAGGAGGTCATTCTGACCAGGTTGCGGATTGGGCATTGCCGGTTTAGCCACCGCTACCTGCTCTCCGGTGACACAGCCCCGCAGTGCCCTTGTGGTCAGGCACTAACAGTGCGCCATGTTTTATTGTCGTGTCCCCGTTTTAGTCAATTTCGTGTTGTCCTGTCCCTGCCATCTACTTTACCAGATGATTTAGCTGATGACGCTCGAGCAGCTGCTCGTATTCTGCGTTTTATAACTTTGACTGGCTTGTCCAAAGACATCTAACCTTTTTACTTATTTTATCTGCATCTTTGTCAGGTCCTTCTGGTGTCCCCCACATCCCCTTGAGTTTTACTAGATTTTATGTGCTCTAACAACAGTGACTGGGCGCTAATGACCTCAGTAGTTGAGCGCCCTTAAACCCCACAAAAAAAAGACGCGCAGGAACAGGCAGCACTAAGGAATGAATTACATGCACCGTAGAATACAAATACTGTCATTTGTCCCTTTGCACACGAGAAACTTGTGGTAGTGATAAGAGAGCTAAAAAACGCGAAGGCACCTGGACCAGACAGGATCCATGCAGAAGTACTTAAGAGGCTAGCGCCACAGACTGCCCCCATGCTTAACACAATTACTAAATAACGCTTTACGGCTAGGCAGAGTACCGACAATCTGGAAAACCTCAAATGCTGTAATCATACGAAAATCAGCAGACAGATATTCTTCAGATCCAAAATCATATAGACTCATATGACTAATAAACACCATGGCAGAAGTCCAAGAGACTATTGTGTGACAGCATGCAGGCCCACAGAGCTCTACTAATGTGTGCTAACTTAGCTTACGACTTAGGGTGTCAAAAAGACATTCTAAATATATATGACTCTGGTCCTGTAAGGCAGCTGTGGATCATAACAACAATCATTAGAAATGCTGCTGTCATGTACATATAATGCGTGAATTAATAAAAATGAAAGTTTGGGGTCTATTGTAGAAAGACAAAACAGCAATTCCCTTTTTAATTCTACAAATAATTTATCAACTGTTGCTTTCAGGGGTCAAGTGATAAACAACAATCATGTTCAATTACTTTTGACATTCAATAACAAAATATTTAATTCTTGGACATATTGAAAAGACATTATTAAAGTCATTATCTCTGCACATGAAAAATTTTTATCACAGGAAAGAGTGATGATTAAAAATCCTCATCAGCTCACTTAAATCTATGTTGTCATAGCTGGTCAATGCACTGAGTTGGTGGAGAATAAATTTACTTTTTGAACCAATAAAAAACTCTCATATACTCAATGTGAGGATAGGCTAGAATCCAAGCTTTTGATATTCAATGGTCAAAGTCTACACAAGTTGGAGGGAGCAAAATCTAGACTCAACATTTACTGTGGCCTAATGCGTGATACTACTTTACCAAGTGGCATCTGCTACGGCATTGTCTCCATGCTGGATCTGAAACATAACTTTATTGTCTTCTGTAGAACGTTAATCTTTGCCTAGTCGAAATAATGGCTATTGCACACTCACTCTAGGCTAATCCCGCGCGGCTTACTTGTTCCTCATAAAGTGATATACAAAGATTGTTGCTTAACGGTACTGACAGTTGTAGGCGTGCAGTTAACAATGGTCTAGGGAAAGCCTCTCTTGTACCACTTTAAAAAGATCTCATGCCAGATTTCATCCCAGAGACTGCTTAAATATTGAATAAAAGTCACCAATGGCAGCAGAAGGCTTACACTATATCAAATCCCACTAATCCTGCCAATGACTTTGTGAAAATGACGGATGAGTGCACAGAGGTTCGGTGTACCACCTTGCACTTGTGATGTGAAACCCTAATGAACGAAAATCAGCACTGGACAGCGGCATGAATCGGCAAAAGCCATTCATAACGATTGAATTCCAGGCATAACAGGCACCCAAAGGAAAGGATGTTTATACCGGTGAAACAGTTAGGGTCTGTCCATTGGCAGACGATTCCGCATCAGTCCTCGTTCTTATCTTCAGAAGAGAACTCTCAGGGGGATGATGAATAAGAGAAATATATAAAAAACAAAGGAAAAGACGATGTTACGCGATTTGGATCATGGAATATCCGAAAGTGGCAATAAAGTCTGAAGAGGGAAATGCAAAGTTTTTATTTAGGTATAGTAAGAGTGAGTGAAGTGAAATGGGGAAAATAAGGATTTTACATCAGACAAATGTAAGGTTATATCAAGAGTACAAAAAATGTTGTACTGGGACTGGAATTCGTAGGGAGGTCGGTAAAGAGGGCGTTCCAGTAAACAGCTTAGTGATAAGATGGTTGTATTCAGAATATACAGCAAACGAACCTGAAGAGAGACGGAGAGCGTATATCAGGCCACTGAATGAGTGAATCAGTATGTAAAGTGAGATGGAAATGTAAGATTTAAGAGGAATGATAAGTGGGGAACATGTGGAAGACAGAGTTATGGGAGGATACAGTCTCGGTAGTAGGACTGAGGGGAGGGAAACGCCTCAGAAAGTAATAGCAAATAAAGCGCTCGACGATGGCAACAGTGGAGGAACACTTGGAAAAGATACGGAGATATGAACTGTAATAGATCATGGTGTGAAAGAGATTCTACAATAAGAAGTTTGGCAGTAAGGCGTACCCATGAACAGATCAAGATTGGGATCAAATATTGTGAAGATGATTAAGAGAATGGGATAAGGACGTAGTGAGAAATGATTGTGTGTTTGAAGCTCTTTCACACTTAGATATCGCGAATGTGCGTACCGCAGTAGGGTATTAAATTGAAGAGCATCGATCATCGCAGAAGAAACGTTTCAGTTGATCGACAAAGATAAAAATTTGCTGGAAAAGAAAGGATTATAGCAATATAAGCCAAAATTTAAAAAAAAGCTAAAACGAAATAGGTACAGGAAGAGTAATGTGCTCAGATTAAAGCTAGATAGGTCAACGATGATACAATTTTCCCCTACTGTTCAACACACACAACATAGAAACAATGACGGAAATAAAATCGAGTTTCAGGACTGGGATTAAATTTTGAGGTGAGAGGACATAATTGACGAGATTCGCTGAAGACACATCTACCCTCAGTGAAAGTGCGTCTAACGAGGATATGGACTGACAGTACAACAAAGAAATGAGAAACTGCAGAAGTGACATTAGTGACAAACTTAACAGCAGAATAGCGGCCCATG